>NC_092719.1:83132410-83765612 GCF_047496885.1 Scyliorhinus torazame
GTTTGCGAGTCTAGGGGCACTTGAGGAGAAGTTTGGGCTACCCCCGGGAAATGCGTTCAGGTATATGCAAGTGAGGGCGTTTGTGAGGCGGCAGGTGAGGGAATTCCCGTTGCTCCCGGCACAGAGGATTCAGGACAGGGTGATTTTGGGTGTATGGGTCGGAGAAGGCAAGGTTTCGACAATCTATCAAGAGACGAAAGAAGAGGAGGAGGTTGAGAGGAGAGGGACCAACGCCCGGAGAGGAGAGGGACCAACGCACGCTGTGGCGGTTGGATGTGGGACTGTTGGCAGATGAGGTGGTGTGTGGTAAGGTAAGGGGGTGTATTGAAAGGTACCTGGAGGCCAACGACAACGGGGAGGTGCGAGTGGGGGTGGTATGGGAGGCGTTGAAGGCGGTGATCAGGGGAGAGCTAATCTCCATCAGGGCTCATAGGGAGAAGACAGAGGGCAGGGAAAGGGAGAGGTTAGTGGGGGAGATTTTGCGAGTGGACAGGAGATACGCAGAGGCCCCGGAGGAAAGATTACTTGGGGAAAGGCGATGGCTCCAGACGGAGTTTGACCTGTTGACCACAGGGAAGGCGGAGGCACAGTGGAGGAAGGCGCAGGGGGCGACCTACGAGTACGGGGAAAAGGCCAGTCGGATGCTGGCACATCAGCTCCGTAAGAGGGTGGCAGCGAGGGAAATAGGGGGAGTCAAAGATGGTGGGGGAGCCATGGCCCAGAGTGCAACGGAAATAAACAAGGTATTCAAGGCCTTCTATGAAGAGCTGTACAGATACCAGCCCCCAGGGGGGGGGGGGGAAAAAGAGGGGATGGGAAGATTCCTGGACCAACTGCGGTTCCCGAGGGTGGAGGAGCAAGAGGTGGCTGGTTTGGGGGCACCAATCGGGTTAGAGGAGCTGATAAAGAGTTTGGGGAGCATGCAGGCGCGGAAGGCCCCGGGGCAAGACGGGTTCCCGGTGGAGTTCTATAGAAAGTATGCGGACCTGTTGGCCCCGCTGCTAGTGAGGACCTTTAACGAGGCAAGAGAGGAGGGGACCCTGCCCCCGACAATGTCGGAGGCGACAATTTCCTTGATTCTGAAGCGAGACAAGGACCCACTGCAATGTGGATCGTACAGGCCGATTTCGCTCCTTAATGTGGACGCTAAGCTATTGGCAAAAGTGCTGGCCACGAGGATTGAGGACTGTGTCCCGGGGGTGATACATGAGGACCAGACGGGATTTGTAAAGGGCAGGCAATTAAATAAGAATGTGCGGCGGCTCTTAAACGTGATAATGATGCCATCGGAGGAGGGAGAGGCGGAGATAGTGGCAGCCACGGACGCAGAAAAGGCCTTTGACCGAGTAGAGTGGGAGTACCTCTGGGAGGTGTTGCGTAGGTATGGGTTCGGGGGAGGGTTTATTAGCTGGGTTAAGCTCCTTTACAGCGCCCCGGTGGCAAGTGTGGTGACGAACCGACGGAGGTCGGAGTACTTTCGGCTGTACCGAGGAACGAGGCAGGGGTGCCCTCTGTCCCCCCTGTTGTTTGCATTGGCGATCGAACCCTTGGCCATATCACTGAGGGAGTCTAATAAATGGAGCGGGGTGGTCCGCGGGGGAGAAGAGCATCGGATGTCGCTATACGCGGATGACCTGCTGCTGTACGTGGCGGACCCAATGGAGGGGATGGTGGAGGTCATGCAGACTCTGAGGGAGTTTGGGGAGTTCTCGGGCTATAAGCTCAATGTAAGGAAGAGCGAGCTTTTTGTACTACAGGCAGGGGACCAAGAAAGAGGGATAGGGGACCTACCGCTGAGGAGGGCGGAGGGGGTTTTTCGGTATCTGGGGATCCAGGAGTTGGGGGGGCCCTACACAAACTGAATCTGACGAGGTTGGTGGACCAAATGGAGGTGGACTTCAAAAGATGGGACATGTTGCCGCTCTCGTTGGCGGGTAGAGTGCAGTCGGTAAAAATGGTGGTCCTTCCGAGGTTTTTGTTTGTGTTCCAGTGCCTCCCCATCGTGATCACCAAAGGCTTTTTCAAGAGAGTAGGTAGGAGTATTATGGGGTTTGTGTGGGCGAACAAAACCCCGAGGGTAAGGAGAGGGTTCCTGGAACGCAGTAGGGACCGAGGAGGGCTGGCGCTGCCAAACCTAGGGAGCTACTACTGGGCAGCAAACGTGGTGATGATCCGTAAGTGGGTTATGGAGGGAGAGGGGGCGGCATGGAAGAGGATGGAGATGGCGTCCTGCAAAGGAACGAGCTTGGGGGCGCTGGTGACGGCGCCGCTGCCGCTCTCGTCATCAAAGTACACCACGAGCCCGGTGGTGGCGGCAACGTTAAGGATCTGGGGCCAGTGGAGACGGCATAGGGGTGCAGTGGGAGCCTCGGTGTGGTCCCCGATCAGGGGTAACCACCGGTTTGTCCCTGGGAAGATGGACAGGGGGTTCCAGGGCTGGCACCGGGCAGGGATTAGAAGAATGGGGGACCTGTTCATCGACGGGACATTTGCGAGCCTAGGGGCACTGGAGGAGAAGTTTGAGCTACCCCCGGGAAATGCATTCAGATATATGCAGGTGAGGGCTTTTGTGAGGCGACAGGTCAGGGAATTCCCGCTGCTCCTGACACAGGAAATTCAAGATAGGGTGATCTCGGGTGTATGGGTCGAGGTGGGCAAGGTTTCGGCAATACACCAAGAGATGAAAGAAGAGGGGGAAGCGCTAGCAGAAGAGTTGAAGGGTAAATGGGAGGAGGAGCTGGGGGAGGAGATCGAGGAAGGTTTGTGGGCTGACGCCCTGGGTAGGGTTAATTCCTCCTCCTCATGTGCCAGGCTCAGCCGGATACAATTTAAGGTGGTTCACAGAGCGCACCTGACGGGGGCGAGGTTGAGTAGGTTCTTTGGGGTAGAGGACAGATGCGGAAGATGTTCAGGGAGCCCGGCGAACCATGTCCACATGTTCTGGACATGTCCGGCACTGGAGGGGTTCTGGAGAGGAGTGGCGGGAGCAATATCTCAGGTGGTGAAAGTCCGGGTCAAGCCAAGCTGACCCGGGGGCTAGCAATATTTGGAGTAGTGGACGAGCCAGGAGTGCAGGAGGCGAAAGAGGCCGGCATTCTGGCCTTTGCGTCACTGGTAGCCCGGTGAAGGATCTTGCTAATCATAGAATTTACAGTGCAGAAGGAGGCCATTCGGCCCATCGAGTCTGCACCGGCTCTTGGAAAGAGCACCACACCCAAGGTCAACACCTCCACCCCATCCCCATAACCCAGCAACCCCACCCAACACCAAGGGCACTTTTGGACACTAAGGGCAATTTATCATGGCCAATCCACCTAACCTGCACATCTTTGGACTGTGGGAGGAAACTGGAGCACCTGGAGGAAACCCACGCACACACGGGGAGGATGTGCAGACTCCGTACAGACAGTGACCCAAGCCGGAATCGAACCTGGGACCCTGTAGCTGTGAAGCAATTGTGCTATCCACAATGCTACCATGCTGCCCCCAGCACGCTGCCGCTGTGGAAGGATACGTGGAAGAAATAATGTGGAAGGAGACGAAGCCCCCTAGTGTGGAGGCCTGGACAAATGACATGGCTGGGTTCTTAAAGTTGGAGAGGATTAAGTTTGCCTTAAGGGGGTCTGCGCAGGGGTTCTACAGGCGGTGGCAACCGTTCCTAGACTACCTCGCGGAGCGTTAGAGGAAGGTCGGTCAGCAGCAGCAGCAACCAACGAGAGATTGCTTGAGGGGACGGATGAGCGGGGGATAACATGGAGGGTGGGGGAAACTGGCACGAATGGGCGAGAGTCAGTGCATAAAGCTATGTCAATATATCATCTTACCATGTATATATCTTGCTCAGGGTGATTTTGTGTTATTTTGTTACGGGGGGGGGGGGGGGGGGAGAGTTATTGTTTGTAAGGGGGAAAAAAATTGTTTTGTTTTGTTAAAAACTTTAATAAATATATATTTTTTTTAAAAAGAGGAGGAGGTTTCGGTAGAGGAGCTAAAGGGCAAGTGGGAGGAGGAGCTTGGGGAGGAGATTGATGAGGGTCTGTGGGCTGATGCCCTGAGTAGGGTTAACTCCTCTTCCCCTTGCGCCAGCTCAGCTTAATACAATTTAAGGTTACTCAGAGCGCATATGACAGGGCGAGGTTGAGTAGGTTCTTTGGTGGGATGGAGGACAGGTGTGGGAGGTGCTCGGGAAACCCGGCGAATCACGCCCACATGTTCTGGTCGTGCCCTGCACTGGATGGGTTCTGGAGGGGTTTCACAAGGTCTCTGTCCAAGGTGGTGAAAATCCAGGTCAAGCCGAGCTGGGGGTTGGCATGATTTAGGGTAACGGACGAACCGGGAGTGCAGGAGGCGAAAGAGGCCGGTATTCTGGCCTTTGCGTCCCTGGTAGCCCGGCGGAGGATCTTGCTATTGTGGAAAGACGCGAAGCCCCCCAGTGTGGAAGCCTGGATAAATGACATGGCAGGGTTCATTAAGCTGGAGAGGATAAAGTTTGCCTTGAGAGGGTCTGTGCAGGGGTTCTTCAGGCGGTGGCCACCGTTCCTAGACTATCTCGCGGAGCGCTAGGAGGAGGTCAGCAGCAGTAGCAACCAGGGGGGGGGGTCTCTGTCGGGGGGGGGGGATTTGGGTGGGTGGGGGGGGGGTTCCCCAAGGGTACTTTTGAATGTCATATGGGGGAGTTAATATATGCGGTAGAAACCCAATGTATAAGTAGTTTATTATTTTTGATTGTGGTGTTTGTGTTCTTTCTTCTTTTTGTTAAGGGTGGGGGGTTTGTTTGTTAAAAAGTTTTGTTGGAAAAATTTGAATAAACATATTTTTTTAAAAAACAACTCTATAGAGTCTCACTCCCTTGCTCTTTCTCCATACCCCTGCAAAATTTTTCCTTCTCAAGTATATATTCAATTTCCTTTTGAAAGTCACCACCAAATCCTTTCAGGCAGTGCACTGAGTCATAATTTGCTGAATTTGGTTGGTGAGTATTTCACTCTTCTACCTTCTCAAACTTGCTCTGAGATTAAAGACTAGGTAGAAAAAGTTATAGCGTGTAAATTAAAGCTCAGTAGTAAAATTAACAGATTGAAAATCTAATTACATAAAATAGGGGTGTAGCTGCAGAATGTGGGAAATGGTGGACCCCACTGTGGTTCATAACGACCAATATCTGTAGCAAATGTTGGTTGCTCGAGGAACTTCGGCTCAGAGTTAATGAGCTGAAATCTGGGCTTCAGACATTGCGACACATGACAGCACCAGATATTCAGGTTCGATTACAGCCTTGGGTGACTGTGTGTGGAGTTTTCACATTTTCCCAGTGTCTGCATGGGATTCTTCCGGGTGCTCCGGTTTCCTCCCATAGTCGGATGATGCGCAGGTTAGGTGGATTGGCTATGCTAAATTTCCCCTTGACGTCACAAAGATGTGCAGGTTAGGTGGGGTTAAGAGGTTACAGGGATAGAGCATGGGGAGCAGGCCTAGGTAGAGTGCTCTTTCAGAGGGTCGGTGCAGACTCAATAGCTTTGCGCAGGTCAAAGAGACACAGCCTGAGTGAGACACATCCAGAGTGGGAATTGGGAACTTGGTAATTTGGTGCAGTGCAGTAATCAGGAAAGGTGAGTGGCAAGTCTAATTCTACTGTTTTTCAGTCAAAAGTGCAGTGTGTAGATTAGTGACTGATTGGCTGAAGCTGCCCCCACCCTAATTGCTGAGAGACAGTTATCTGTCAGTCACCTGAGGCCTGTTTAGGGGCACAAAGGTGCACATTGTATTCTTCTCTTTGAAATTTAAGTTGTGTGAGTCACCCTGGTCAGCTGAAGTCTGTATGAAAGACAGACAGAAAGTGCACTCAGTAAACTTTGCGCAGGTCAAAGAGACACAGCCTGAGTGAGACACATCCAGAGTGGGAATTGGGAACTTGGTAATTTGGTGCAGTGAGGTAATTCGGTGCAGAGTGGAGGAAGGTGCTTTTCCCCTACTGTTTTGTTCTCGCTCTTTCTTCTGGCCTGTAACTTTTAATCAGCAAGGAGAGAACCAGAGAGAGTCTGAGACCCTCGGAAGGTAAGTAAGTGATTTTTATTCATTTTTACTTTTATTACCTTTTCAAATTGGGGGGGGGGGGGGGGTTGGAAACTGAAGAAACATCACAGAAAAGCTGTGAATGATTGGCTGGTTGGGAATCTACATTAAATTTTAAAAATTGAGCATTGGTAAACTAATTAAACATAATTATTTAATTGTAATTTAGTGGGGTATCTAAACCAGAGATCGGAGAGTACTATATTTAGCTTTCACATTTATAGTAGAAATCTAGTGCTAGGAAACAGATAGTTAACAGTAATTTTTATTTAAAACTCTTAAATTTAATTTACTAATTAACTGACGCAATGTCAATTAGAGGGGTGCAGTGCTCTGACTGTTAGATGTGGCAGGTCCGGGAGGCTTCCAACATCCCGGATGGCTTCATCTGCAGCAAGTGCACCCAACTGGAGCTCCTCACAGACTGCATGGTTCGGTTGGAGCAGCAGTTGGATGCACTTAGGAGCATGCAGGTGGTGGAAAGCGTCATAGATCGCAGTTATATAAATGTGGTCACACCCAAGGTGCAGGCAGAGAAATAGGTGACCACCAGAAAGGGCAGGCAGTCAGTGCAGGAATCCCCTGTAGTTGTCCCCCTCTCAAACAGGTATACCCCTTTGGATACTGTCGGGGGGGATAGCCTATCAGGGGAAAACAACAGCAGCCAGAGCAGTGGCACCACGGCTGGCTCTGATGTTCAGAAGGGAGGGTCAAAGCGCAGAAGAGCAATAGTCATAGGGGACTCTATAGTCAGGGGCACAGATAGGCGCTTCTGTGGACGTGAAAGAGACTCCAGGATGGTATGTTGCCTCCCTGGTGCCACGCTCCAGGATGTCTCCGAACGGGTAGAGGGCATCCTGAAGGGGGAGGGCAAACAGGCAGAGGTCGTTGTACATATTGGTACTAACGACATAGGCAGGAAGGGACACGAGGTCC
The DNA here is from genome assembly GCF_047496885.1 of Scyliorhinus torazame. NCBI lineage: Eukaryota > Metazoa > Chordata > Chondrichthyes > Carcharhiniformes > Scyliorhinidae > Scyliorhinus > Scyliorhinus torazame. The sequence continues at coordinate 83,139,419 of NC_092719.1, forward strand.
TGCAGCAGGAGTTCAGGGAGCTAGGCAGAAAGTTAAAAGACAGGACCTCTCGGGTTGTAATCTCGGGATTACTCCCTGTGCCACGTGCCAGTGAGGCTAGAAATAGGAAGATAGAGCAGCTAAACAGCTGGTGTAGGAGGGAGGGTTTCCGTTATCTGAACCACTGGGAGCTCTTCCGGGGCAGGTGTGACCTGTATAAGATGGGTTGCATGTAAACTGGAGAGGCATAAATAGCCTGGCTGCGAGGTTTGCTAGTGTCACATGGGAGGGTTTAAACTAGTATGGCAGGGGGGGTGGGCACGGGAGCAATAGGTCAGAAGGTGAGAGCATTGAGGGAGAACTAGGGAATAGGGCCAGTATGGATCTGAGGCAGAGCAGAAAGGGAGAAGTTGCTGAACACAGCGGGTCTGGTGGCCTGAAGTGCATATGTTTTAATGCAAAATGTATTACGGGTAAGGCAGATGAACTTAGAGCTTGGATTAGTACTTGGAACTATGACGTTGTTGCCATTACAGAGACCTGGTTGAGGGAAGGGCAGGATTGGCAGCTAAACGTTCCAGAATTTAGATGTTTCAGGCGGGATAGAGGGGGATGTAAAAGGGGTGGCGGAGTTGCGCTACTGGTTAGGGAGAATATCACAGCTGTACTACGGGAGGACACCTCAGAGGTCAGTGAGGCTATATGGCTAGACATCAGGAATAAGAAGGGTGCAGTCACAATGTTGGGGGTTTACCACAGGCCTCCCAACAGCCAGCAGGAGATAGAGGAGCAGATAGGTAGACCGATTTTGGAAGAGAGTAAACACAACAGGGTTGTTGTGATGGGAGACTTCAACTTCCCCAATATTGACTGGGACTCACTTAGTGCCAGGGGCTTAGACGGGGCAGAGTTTGTAAGGAGCATCCAGGAGGGCTTCTTAAAACAATATGTAGACAGTCCAACTAGGGAAGGGGCTGTACTGGACCTGGTATTGGGGAATGAGCCCGGCCAGGTGGTAGAAGTTTCAGTAGGGGAGCATTTCGGGAACAGTGACCACAATTCAGTAAGTTTTAAAGTGCTGGTGGACAAGGATAAGAGTGGTCCTAGGGTGAATGTGCTAAATTGGGGGAAGGCTAATTATAACAATATTAGGTGGGAACTGAAGAACCTAGATTGGGGGTGGATGTTTGAGGGAAAATCAACATCTGACATGTGGGAGGCTTTCAAGTGTCAGTTGAAAGGAATTCAGGACCGGCATGTTCCTGTGAGGAAGAAGGATAAATACGGCAATTTTCGGGAACGTTGGATAACGAGGAATACTGTAGGCCTCGTCAAAAAGAAAAAGGAGGCATTTGTCAGGGCTAAAAGGCTGGGAACAGACAAAGCCTGTGTGGAATATAAGGAAAGTAGGAAGGAACTTAAGCAAGGAGTCAGGAGGGCTAGAAGGGGTCACGAAAAGTCATTGGCAAATAGGGTTAAGGAAAATCCCAAGGCTTTTTACACGTACATAAAAAGCAAGAGGGTAGCCAGGGAAAGGGTTGGCTCACTGAAGGATAGGCAAGGGAATCTATGTGTGGAGCCAGAGGAAATGGGCAAGGTACTAAATGAATACTTTGCATCAGTATTCACCAAAGAGAAGGAATTGGTGGATGTTGAGTCTGGAGAAGGGTGTGAGATAGCCTGGATCACATTGAAGTCCAAAAAGACGAGGTGTTGGGCGTCTTGAAAAATATTAAGGTAGATAAGTCCCCAGGGCCTGATGGGATCTACCCCAGAATACTGAAGGAGGCTAGAGAGGAAATTGCTGAGGCCTTGACAGAAATCTTTGGATCCTCACTGTCCTCAGGTGATGTCCCAGAGGACTGCAGAATAGCTAATGTTGTTCCTCTGTTTAAGAAGGGTAGCAAGGATAATCCAGGGAACAACAGGCCGGTGAGCCTTACGTCAGTGGTAGGGAAATTACTGGAGAGAGTTCTTTGAGACAGGATCTACTCCCATTTGGAAGCAAATGGACGTATTAGTGAGAGGCAGCATGGTTTTGTGAAGGGGAGGTCATGTCTCACTAACTTGATAAGAGTTTTTCGAAGAGGTCACAAAGATTGATGCAGGTAGGGCAGTGGATGTTGTCTATATGGACTTCAGTAAGGCCTTTGACAAGGTCCCTCGTGGTAGACTAGTACAAAAGGTGAAGTCACACAGGATCAGGGGTGAGATGGCAAGGTGGATACAGAACTGGCTAGGTCATAGAAGGCTGAGAATAGCAATGGAAGGATGCTTTTCTAATTGGAGGGCTGTGACTAGTGGTGTTCCACAGGGATCAGTGCTGGGACCTTTGCTGCTTGTAGTATATATACATGATTTGGAGGAAAATGTAACTGGTCTGATTAGTAAGTTTGCAGACGACACAAAAGTTTGGTGGAATTGCGGATATCAATGAGGACTGTCAGAGGATACAGCAGGATTTAGATTGTTTGGAGACTTGGGCGGAGAGATGGCAGATGGGGTTTAATCCGGACAAATGTGAGGTAATACATTTTGGAAGGTCTAATGCAGGTAGGGAATATACAGTAAATGGTAGAACCCTCAAGAGTATTGAAAGTCAGAGAGGTCTAGGTGTACAGGTCCACAGGCCGCTGAAAGAGGCAACACAGGTGGAGAAGGTAGTCAAGAAGGCATACGGCATGCTTGTCTTCATTGGCCGGGGCATTGAGTATAAGAATTGGCAAGTCATGTTGCAGCTGTATAGAACCTTAGTTAGGCCACACTTTGAGTATAGTGTTCAATTCTGGTCGCCACACTACCAGAAGGATGTGGAGGCTTTAGAGAGGGTGCAGAAGAGATTTACCAGAATGTTGCCTGGTATGGAGAGCATTAGCTATGAAGTGCGGTTGAATAAATTCGATTTGTTCTCACTGGAACGACGGAGGTTGAGGGACGACCTCATAGAGGTCTACAAAATTATAAGGGGCATAGACAGAGTGGATAGTCAGAGGCTTTTCCCCAGGGTAGAGGGGTCAATTACTCGGGGGCATAGGTTTAAGGTGAGAGGGGCAAGGTTTAGAGTAGATGTACGAGGCAAGTCTTTCTACACAGAGGGTAGTGGGTGCCTGGAACTCGCTACCGGAGGTGGTGGTGGAAGCAGGGACGATAGTGACATTTAAGGGGCATCTTGACAAATACATGAATAGGATGGGAATAGAGGGATACGGACCCAGGAAGTGTAGAAGATTGTAATTTAGTTGGGCAGCATGGTCGGCACGGACTTGGAGGGCCGAAGGGCCTGTTCCTGTGCTGTACTTTTCTTTGTTCTTTGTTGAATGGGCCAAATGACCTTCTTCTGCACTGTAGGGATTCTATGGCTCTAAAAGAGCTGAGCTCAAGAGGTGAAGTGAGTGTGACTGCCCTTCATATCATGGCAGTATTTGACAGTGTGTGGCATCAAGGAACTCCAGCAAAATTAGTGTCAATGAGAATTAGTGGAAAACATTCCACTGGTTGGAGTCAACTTAGTCTTGTTTCCGAGTCTTACTATGTCCACAGGTCAGTGGGGCAGGAGCAGACCAAGGTTGAAGAGCTGGGGGGCATGTTGCAGTGGTCCTACATATTTGAGTGAACACGCCCACATAATATTACAAGTAAGAGTTTGGTTGGTGAGTATATTTTGCTCTTTCACCTTCTCAAACTTGCTCGGAGATGAAAGACTAGGTAGAAAAAGTTATAGCGTGTAAAGATCAGAAGTAAAATTAACAGATTGAAAGTCTAATTACATAAAATAGGGGTAGAGAGCCAGGCGATGTTCTGTCGCTGCAGAATGTGGGAGATGGTGGACCCCATTGTGGTTCACAACGACCATACCTGTAGCAAATGTTGGTTGCTCGAGGAACTTCGGCTGAGTTAATGAATTGAAGTCTGGGCTTCAGACATTGCAACACATCAAGAAGGGGGAAAGAGTTACCTAGGTGGTGTGTTTTAGGAGGCGGTCCCACCCCTTATATATCTACCTTGAGTTTGTTCAGTGGTCAGGGACAGAAGCGTGTGACTACATGTGAGGCAGGCCAGAGGTAGCACTGCAGGAGTCTCAGCCCCTGCCTTTGGCCAACAGGTTTGAGATTCTTGCTCCATGTGAACGAGACCTGGAACTACAGGGAGGATAAGCAAACTGACCATAGCACCATGGTACAGGGAGCCATTCAGGTATGGGTGAAAAAAGAAATGTAATCGTAGATAATATAATTAGAATAGAAAATGTTCTCTGTAGCCAGGATAATGGAGAGAGAGAGAGAGAGAGAGAGAGAGAGAGAGAGAGAGAGAGAGAGAGAGAGAGAGAGAGAGAGAGAGAGAGAGAGAGAGTGAGAGTGTAAGATGGCACCGTAAGCAGCCATATTGCAGGGTCCCTAAACAAAAGGAAACCCCAGAGTGCAGGGGCTCACCCACATGGCGTACACACAGTTGGTCGCCATGTTGGCTGGCCCCTGGACAAAGGGAAACCCTGGAGCACAGGGGACTGGCCTGGCCTCATGGTGAGAGCAGTGACTGTGGCCATTTTGGATGGCCCCCTAACAAAGGGAAAACCGGAGTGTAGGGGTGCATCTGCCAAATAAGTATGGTTGATCCCGCAGGAAAGGCGGGGGGGGGGCAGAAAGAGACAAAAACCTCACCCCTGGAATAGTCACCTGGAGTGTTAGGGGACTTAATGGCCCAGTGAAAAGATCCAGAGTCTTCGCCCACCTGAAAAAGTATGAGAGCTGACAAAGTCTTCCTCCAAGAGACGCACTAAGGGAGAAGGACCGACTGTGGGTAAGGAAGGGCTGGGTGGTACAGACCTATCATTCCTGCTTTGGGGCGAGTAGAAGTACCTCATTGAGCTACTAGAGTGGTTTGTGCTAGGTACAGGGTTCACCTCATTGGTGAAACTCCTGTAAACATCCAAAGGGAGCGTTCGGACCAACACCACTAGCTCTGAATACTTCCAGATGCACAGAAGCATAAGGCAGGGATGCCTGCTGACCCCACTCTTGTTCACCCTGGCATTTGGGCCCCTGGTGATCGCCCTGCGAGAGGCTGGAAGGGAACCTGGAGAGGAGGCAGAGAGCATAGAATCTCACTCTATGCGGATGGCCTGCTCCTCTACATCTTGGACCCGCAAAACGGAATGAAAGAAATCACAAAGCTCCTGGGAGAGTTTGGAGCCTTCACGGGCTACAAACTCAACCTGAGCAAGAATAAAGTATTCCTGGTGAACCCGAGAGGTGTAGGGGCAGAGCCCGAGGACCTACCATTTAAAATAGCACGAAGCATATTCCGCTACCTGGGAATACAGATAGCCCATGACTGGACACGGATCCACAAGTGGAACCTGACCAGTCTGGTGGAGGAAGTTAAAAAAGACCTACTGAGATGAGATGCACTCCCACTTTACCTGGTTGGGAGGGTGCGGACGATCAAGATGAACGTGCTGCCCAGGTGCCTCTTCTTGCTCAAATCTATACCGATCTACATTCTCAAGACCTTTTTCCAAACAGTGGAAAAAATGAATATGCGCGCGGGGGTGGGGGGGGGGGGGGGGAGAATGATTATGCGGGGAAGGGGGGGGGCACGCACTTCGGTCTGAACCAAGGTGTCCACCAGGGCCCCCATCTGCGTCAACCAACGGTTTCCACCAGCCATGCTTGACGCCACCTTTAATAGGTGGAGATATGACGGGAGATCTGGGGGTGGGGGGGGGGGGGGGGGGGGGGGGTGGAAACATACACTGGTAGTTAGGGAGTTTTACACGGGGGACAGACTAGAACATAGAACATAGAACGATACAGCGCAGTACAGGCCCTTCGGCCCACGATGTTGCACCGAAACAAAAGCCATCTAACCTACACTGCCATTATCATCCATATGTTTATCCAATAAACTTTTAAATGCCCTCAATGTTGGCGAATTCACTACTGTTACAGGTAGGGCATTCCACGGCCTCACTGCTCTTTGCGTAAAGAACCTACCTCTGACCTCTGTCCTATATCTATTAGCCCTCAGTTTAAAGCTATTTTAAATTAATTTAGAAAATAAATTAACACACAATAACATGAGACAGAAGACTCTGAAGAAAAGGAAGATATTGACCAAAGAGAACGCATTGTCTTATTAATGGGTAGTGTCAGTCCCTGTGATGAACGTGTGAATTGCATAGTCCTTCAGTTGTGCCATATTAGACTGCAGATGTACAGTATGTGGAATATACTGGTTGAAATGTTACCTGAACCCAAGTGACAAAGATCGGAACAAGGTTAAGGAATTTGGAAGCTCTGTGAATTTCAGATTTGGGGATGATAATATCCTTAAATCAATGAAAAGAGTAGTGATTCCTTGTAAAATCGCTAGAAAGAATCATTTTATTATTAGCAACCTTAGACGAACTGATGGAGAGATTGGAACAACCGAACGGAAATAAACTCCGACATCTGCAAGTCAAAAGCGTTCTCTGCAAGGTGACGACAAGTACCCAAGGATCCCAACAAAACACAAATGTTGGAGGAGTTACTGGACGCAGACAGTCTGGGGAAGGGAAACTGCAGGGACATATATGGACGCTGTTTAGAAAGGACACACTCCCCACTTAACGAAACAAGGGAAAAATGGGACAAAGAGCTAGGGACAGAAAAAGGGTGGGGACTCTGGAGCGAAGCACTGAACAGGCACTCTACCTCCTCCTGCACAAGGCTAAGCCTCATGCAGCTAAAAGTGGTGCACAGAGCATAACTTTCATGAACCCGAATGAGCTGCCTCTTCCCGAAGGAGGATAAATGAACGGTGCTGAGGAGGCCCAGCCAACCACACCCACATTCTGGGCATGCCCCAGACTTCGAGTTTTGGACAGCCTTCTTCGAGGCAATGTCCAAGGTTGTTGGGGTGAGGGTGGAGCCAAGAATGGCAGTCTTCGGGATATCGGACCAGCCATAATTACATATGGGGAAGAGGGCTGATGCCCTTGCCTTTGCTTCCCTAAGCGTCGCCAGGGAATCCTGCTCGCTGGCGATCAGCAACACCACCCACAGCTGCAGACTGGCTGGCAGACCTATCGAATTTCACCACCTGGGGAAGATTAAGCTCACCATCCAGGGGTCAGAGGATGGCTTCCACAAAGTGTGAAAGGCCATTCACCAACTTGTTCTAAGACCTGTTTGAAGCCAACAACGAATAGAGTGGGGAGGCAGGGGGCGGGGTTTAAGGGAGCCATCAGGTCCAGACAGAAATGAGGGGGGGGTGAACCAGAGGAAATAACAAGGGGAGGCCAGAAGTCGGCTGACACAAACTAGAGAGCCCAACACACAGCCACACGAAAGAGAACCAACCAGAGCAGGCTGGCAACAGCCTGGATGGGAAGAGGATGGAAGAAAGGAGGGAAGGCTAAGCGACAGGGAGGGAGGGCACTGCCTACATATAAACACAAAACAGCCGCCCATCGTGAAGTAAAGGACCAAGGAAAGGATCCTGAAACAGCAAAAGGAGGGAGGTGGGAGGGGTGGTATACCCGAAAAGGATAATTTTTAAATTGTAACGGTCGCATCTACAGTGTAAAAATGTAAAACTTTAAAACAAAATATTTTTTTTTAAAAGAGAATGAGACTGGGGAAATAATAATGGGGAGCCAGGAAATGGCAAGGTAGTTAAACCAATACGGTGTATCAGTCTTCATGGTGTAAGACACTAATAACAATCCAAAAATAAATCATCAAGTCGGGCGGAGGGGGGGTGGAATAAATACAATGACAATATTGGGGGAGGAAAGTACCAGGGAAATTAATAGGGCTATTTTATAAGGCCACAAAGAGTCCACAGCGAGTTTTGTAGGAACAAAAACTTGCTTTATTTACAAATACTATTATGTACAGCTCCAGTAGTTCCCACCCTCGTCTTCCTTCATCAGTGCCTATACATAGCAAAACATTGTTAGAGGTCCCCATCCCCTTATCGGGAGAGCTTGACGTTGAATGGGGCAACGATCTTGCTGCTCCTGGTTATGGTGCACTTCCCGCGTTTAGAAAAATCATACTGAGGCGGGTACAAAGTCTCCAGCCCATCAGCAATTCAGCTAGGGCCACTCCAGCTACAATGTGCGGCGTGGTCCTGTAGCAAAGCAAGAAATGAGACAGCTTGTCCAGATTGTTTTAAGGCATCGCTTAAATGTTGCGCCGCAAGCGCCACAAGGCTATTAGAAGCTGGGTGGTATGGAGCAGTATGAATATGTCACAACCCATTTGCTTTCATAAACCCAGGGAACTCCTCACTCATACACCAAGTGCCATTTTTGGTGACAAACACTTTGGGGATGCCCTGCATGCAAAACGATGTACGTAATTTCTCAATGGTAGCCCGGGATGTGGTCGCTGCCATCTTGTGCATCCCTAGCCACTTCAATTGGACGGTAATCAACAAGAGGAACATGGGCGGCACAGTGGTTAGCACTGCTGCCTACAGCGCTGAGGACCCGGGTGCGAATCCCGGCCCTGGTCACTGTCCGTGTGGAGTTTGCACATTCTCCCTGTGTCTGCATGGGTTTCACCCCCAGAACCCAAAGATGTGCAGGGTAGGCGAATTGCCCCATAATTGGAAAAAATAATTGGGTACTCCAAATTTAATTTAAAAAAGCAAACAAGAGGAACACGGATCATTGAAACAGACTCGTAGGTGCATGGAAGCACAGTGGTTAGCACTGTTGCTTCACAGTGCCAGGGTCCCAGGTTCGATTCCAGGCTTGGGTCACTGTCTGTGCGGAGTCTGCACGTTCTCCCAGTGTCTGCGTGGGTTTCCTCCGGGTGCTCACCCGGTATCCTCCCACAAGTTCCAAAAGTTGTGCTATTAGGTGATTTGGACATTCTGAATTCTCCCTCAGTGTACCCGAACGGGCGCTATAGTGTGGCGACTAGAGGATTTTCACAGTAACTTCACTGCAGTGTTAATGTAAGCGTACTTGTGATAATAAAGATTTTTTTTAAAAAGTCGGCATGCAACCGCACCCAAGCCATCCTACCCATTCCCAATGATGTAGGGTCACGGCTGGTGTGAGCTTCTAATCTCTTGGCAATCAACAGTCAGATGTCTTACAACACCTGGTTAGAGTCCAACAGGTTTGTTTCAAATCACTAGCTTTCGGAGCTTTCTGGAGGAAGGAGCAGTGCTCTGAAAGCTAGTGATTTGAAACCAACCTGTTGGACTTGTATGACTTCTTACTGTGCTCACCCCAGTCCAACGCCGGCACCTCCACATCTTAGCATTCAAAGCATCATTGGGCCATTTTCTCAATGTCCTCGTGAAGACCCAGCCACCATAAATAACTTTGTGCCAGCATTTACATCTTCGACAAGCCTGGATGTCCGTTGTAGAGGTCCTTCAAGATCAACTCCTGACCCCACAGCAGGATACAATCCTCCATACTGAACTCTGACAGCTTGGACAAAATTGCCTATAATTCGCCTAGAAGCTGTTGCTGCTTCCCTTCATATAGCACCATGTGCCAAACTTTTGATAGATCCTGTCTGGATCCATTCACAATCCCGGATGCCATGACAGGCAAGGAGTCCATGAAATTCAAAGTTGCAACTACCTCGACCGTCCTGGGAGTTGATGAGGGGCCAGTCGATAAAGGCAAATGGCCCAGTGCGTGGCATTTGGGATGTGACCCCGGCCTATGCTAAAAAGAATATTCAGTCAGCTAATAATAGGGCCCAGTACTGGATCTGCGATTAGGAAAGTGGCGGAATTGCCTTATCCCCTTTGAAAAGTCCGAGCAAAGGTTTATGGTCCGTAATAATAGTGAATTGGCGTCTGTAGACATATTGGTTAAAATGTTTTACAGCAAAGACCTTCTTTCTTGATCTGTGCGTACTTTCATTCCGCTATAGCCAATGGGTGAAGGCGACCGGTCTTTCCCTTCCATTCTCCATCCGCTGGGACACAACGGCCCCAATCCCGTCGGCAGAAGCATCACGTATGATGAGCAACGGCTTGGCGGGATCGTAATGGGTCAATAACCCTGAAGAAGGCAACTGCTTCTTCACCTGCCAAAACGCTTTTTCCTGCAGCTGGCCCCTTGCCCACATGTGATTCTTCTTCAGAGGGAAGTACAAGGGGGCCAATATGGTCTCAAGATTAAAGATAAACATTCTGTAATAGCTAACGAGTCTGAGAAAAGTGCAAAGTTCCTTTGGGTCTGTCGAGGTGGGGGCCTGTTGGATGGCACATATCTTCTCCATGACGATGTGCAAGCCTTCGCGGTCCACCAGATAGCCGAGGTAGACAACCTCCTTTGCATGGACAACGCACTTCGCCCGGGTTAGGCAGGCATCAGTCTCAGAAAACCTTTTCAACAATGCCTCCAGGTTGTCCAAGTGCTCCAGCTGCGGCTCCAGTGACCAGCATGTCATCTAAGTATACCGCCACACATGGCAGTCCATGCAGGATGTTCTCCATCAGGCGCTGAAATATCGCACGGGCGGAAGACACTCCTAAAGGCAACCGCGTATTGATGGTAACATATTTGCGGGAGGCCGGATCCAACTCAAGCTGCAGCTATGCATGGCTTATATCGAGCTTTGTGAACGAAAGCCCACAAGCAGGCTTAGAGTAGAGATCCTCAATGTGGGAAATGGGATAGCAGTCCAACTGCGAAGCCGTGTTCACTGTCAATTTTTAATCTCTGCATAAACTGACCTTTTTGTCCAGTTCCATTACCAGTACCACTGGCGCTGCCCAATCAGCGAACCTTACGGGCTCGATGATACCAAAGGTCTGCAATCGACAGAGCTTGGATTCTACCTTTTCCAGCAAGGCATAGAGGACCGGTTGGGCCCAGAAATACCGTAGTGGGGCTTCCGGGTCTACCTGTTATGCGGGCTAAGGCCCTTTTTATCTTCTTCAGACCACGTTGAAACATCTCAGGATACTTGCCCAACACCTTGCCCTGGCCTCCAGACTGATCCGGAGGATGTGCTACCAACACAGCTGCAGATGGCGCAACCAATCACGGTCCAACAGGCTGGGGCCTTGGCCATTTACCACAATAAATTGGGAGGGGCACCGCCTGGTGCCCATAAACCACCAGGGTCAAAGTAATACCAGCTAGAGACTATTCTCCCGTATAGGTGGCCAGCCTGCCCTGGGTGTCAATTAAATACAAGATCTAAATACATTGCTTAATTCAGTCAAACGTCTTCTTTTCAACCACGGAGTCGGCTGCACCAGTGTCCTAATCTACATTGAGCAAATGCACGTAAACTTGCACTGCAATCTTTCCAGGGGCACTCAGAGCAGCTGCCACGCAAAGCGTTTGGTTCATCCAAGTGGAACGTCCGTGCCCTGGGCTAACGTCTACCTCTTTCGAGGCATCTGGACCTCTGAGTCACTCTCAGCCTACGCTCATGTCGGGGTCGGTGACCATAAGCCCCACAACGAGCAGGCTCCCCTCCTACAGACTCGGGGAAAGTCTCCCACCAGGAAGACTCTTCCTTCAGCCAACGGGTCAGGTCTTTACGCCGCTCGGTTGAGGGCAGCGGTCTGGGACGGAACTCCTGGGCGGGGAGGGCACACTCCAGGGCGTTCACCTCCATCCCCTATATCTCCTGCACCCCTTGCTGTAACGATTTCCCGGGACAGCACAATCTGAATGGCTTGCTGTCGGGTCAAGGAAGGTTCAGCTATGTGTTTCTTCTGCGAGGCCGCTTTGTTAATGCTGCAAAGCAGGTGGTTGTGCAGCAATTCAGATAGGAGAGTGCTGTAATCACAGAATGCCGCAATTTTCTCTAACCTAGGCAAAAACTCTGCGAGAAACTCACCCGGGTCCTTTCTGCGGTGTTAAAATGATACCGCTGTATTATGACGGACGGAGTTGGATTAAAGTGCTGGCCGATCAAGGCTTCAAGGCGACAAGCTATTCGAATGTTTTAGTGTCTGGGGCCGCTGGGTATGCAAGGCTCCATATCACTCCGAGCGTGTGCGTGCCACAGGCAGTGAGCAATAGGACTACCTGGTGGCCGTTCTCCACGATATTGTTGGCACGGAAAAAGTAACGCATCCTCTGTGCATACTGATTCCAATCTTCCAAGCTGGCATCAAACACATCCAAATGTCTGACATGAGGCATGATAAAATAAAATTTCCAACATGTATCCGATAGAGACTGGGAAGTGGCCAAGCAGCGTCTATAGCTATCTAGTTTTATAAGGCCACAAAGAGTCTCAACGACTTTTGTAGTAACGAAAACTTAGTTAATTTACAGTTCCAGTAGTTCCCTACTGGATCTTCCTTCATCGGTACCTTACTGGCCGATTTATACATAGCCAGACATTCTTCGAGAGCCCCTGACCCTTAACGGGGGAGCTTGTATTCTGCAAGGTCCACAGGGTAGTTAATCATTCCCAAAAGACCTGTGCGGGTTAATAATAAATAATAATAATAATAATCACTTATTGTCACAAGTAGGCTTCAATTAAGTCACTGTGAAAAGCCCCAAGGGGCTGGTTTAGCACAAGGCTAAAGAGCTGGCTTTTAAAGCAGACCAAGGCAGGCCAGCAGCACGGTTCCATTCCCGTACCAGCTTCCCCGAACAGACATCGGAATGTGGCGACTAGGGGCTTTTCACAGTAACTTCATTTGAAGCCTACTTGTGACAATAAGCGATTTTCATTTCATTATAACAGGATAGAGGCCTTGGACCTGATGGGTTGCATCCCAGAATACTAAAGTAAGTAACTACAGATATATTGGTTGCACTGGTAGCAATCTTCCAAGAATCCTTAAATTCTGGAGAAGTCCCAGAGGACTGGAAAATGCCAATGTAACACCTTTATTCAAAAAATGAGGGAGACAAAAAGCAAGTAACTATCATTTAGCTTAACCTCTAACACTGGGAAAATGTTAGAGTCCATTATAAAGGTGTAATAGCAGGGCATTTAGAAATGACGAATATAATCAAGCAGAGTCAGCATGGAATCATGAGAGGCAAATCATGCCTGACAAATTATTAGAATTATTTGAGGAGGTAACGAGGATAAAGGGGAACCAGTAGATGCAATATGCTTGGATTGCCAAAAAGCATTCGACAAGATACCGCACAAAAGGCTACTACATAAGATAAGAGTCCATGGTCTTGGGGTAGTATGTTTACATGGACAGAAGATTGGCTAACTGATAGGCGAGAGAGAGTTGGGATAAAAGGAGCTTTTTTAGGATGGCAATCTGTAACTAGTGGAGTGCCACAGGGATCCGTGCTGGGGCCACAATTATTCACAATATATGTTAATGATTTGGGCGAGGGATGTAAATGCATTATTGCCAAGTTTGCGAATTAGACAAAAATAGATGGAAAGGCAAGTGATGAGGACGACACAAAGTCTACAGAAGTATAGACAGGTTAAGTGAGTGGGCAAAGATTTGACAGATGGAATATAATGTGGGAAAATGTGAAGTTATTCACTTTGGTAGGAAAAAGAAAGAAGCTGAATATTATTTAAACAGTGGAAGACGGTAGAAAACTGCAGCACAGAGGCATTTAGGGGTCCTTATGCATTAATCACAAAAAGCTAGCATTCAGATTCAGCAGGTAATTGGGAAGGTAAATAGAATGTTGGACTTTATTTCAAAAGGAATAGAACATAACAATAGATAAGTCCTGATAAAACTATACAAGGCACTCACAAAGAACAGTACAGTACAGGAACAGGCCCTTCGGCCCTCCAAGCCTGCACCGACCAAGCTGCCTGTCTAACCCAAAGGTTTCTACATTTCCGGGGTTTGTATCCCTCTAATCCCACTCCATTTATGTATTTGTCAAGACGCCCCTTAAACGTCACTACCTTCCCTGCATCCACCACATCCACTGACAGCAAGTTCCAGACACTCACTAGCCTCTGTGTAAAAATCTTCCCTCGCTCATCTCCTCTAAACTTTGCGGCTTGCACCTTAAACCTATGTCCCCTAGTAATTGACTCTTCCACCCTGGGAAAAAGCTTTGGACGATCCTCTCTGACCACGCCCCTCATAATTTTGTAGACTTCTATCAGATCCGCCCCTCAACTGCCATCGTTCCAGTGCGAACAAACCGAAATTATCCAACCTCTCTTCATACCAGGCAACATCCTTGTAAATCTCTCCAAAGCCTCCTCATCCTTCTGGTAGTGTGGCAACCAGAATTGAACACTATATTCGAAGTGTGGCCTAACTAAGGTTCTATACAGCTGCAGCATGACTTGCCAATTTTTATACTTCATGCCCCGGCCGATGAAGGCAAGCATGCCGCATGCCTTCTCGACTACCTTATCCACCTGTGTTGCCACTTTGTGACCTGTGGACCTGTACACCCAGATCCCTCTGCCTGTCAATACTCCTAAGGGTTCTGCACTTACTGTATAATTCCCACCTGTATTAGAGCTTCCAAAATGCAGTACCTCACATTTGTCCTGATTAAACTCCATCTGCATTTCTCCGCCCAAGCCTCCAACCGATCTATATCCTGCTATATCCTCCGACAGTCCTCATCGCTATCCACAATTCCACTAATTCCAGCAATTTCCTTCCTCGACTCCTTCGGTACTCTGGGGTAGATCTCATCAGTCCCTGGGGACTTATCTACCTTAATGTATTTGAAGACGCCCAACACCTCCGCCTTTTTGATCAATGTGATCCACAATATATACACATCCTTCCCCAGACTCATCATCCACCAAGTCCTTTTCTTTGGTGAATACTGATGGAAAAGAGTCATTAAGTACCTCATCCATTTGCTCTGGTTCCACACATAGATTCCCTCCCCTGTCCTTGAGTGAGCCAACCCTATCTCTGGCTACCCACTTGCCCTTTATATACATGTGTAAAAAGCCTTGGGATTTTCCTTAATTCTGTTTGCCAATGAATTTCCGTGACCCCTTTTAGCCCTCCCGATTCCTTGCTTAAGTTGCTTCCTACTTTCCTTATATTCCTCACAGGATTTGCCCGTATCCAGCCTTTTAGCCCTTACAAATACTTCCTAGATAAACCACACCTAGAATACTGTGAACAGTTTTAGTCCCCTTATTTAAGGAAAGATATACTGACAACGGAGGCAGTCCAGAGGTTTAAGAGGTTAATCCCGGGTATGGAGGGATTTTCTTATGAGAGGTTGAGTAGATTGGGCCTGTACTCATTGGAATTTATTATAATAGTAATAATAATAATAGTAATAATAATAATAATAGTAATAATAATAATAATAGTAATAATAATAATAATAGTAATAGTAATAGTAATAGTAATAGTAATAGTAATAATAATAATAATAATAATAATAGCTTATGGTCACAAGTAGGCTTCAATGACGTTACTGTGAAAAGCCCCTAGTCGCCACATTCCGGCGCCTGTTCGGGGAGGCCGGTACGGGAATTGAACCCGCGTCGCTGGCATTGTTCTGCATTACAAGCCAGCTGTTAAGCCCACGGTGCTAAACCAGCCCCTTAGAAGAATGAGAGGCGAGTTTATCGAGACATACAGGATTCTCAGAGAGCTTGACAGGGTAGATGCTCAGAGAATGTTTCTTCTTGTGGGCGAGTCTAGGACCAGCGGGCATAATCTCTCAGAGTTAGGGGTCGTTCATTTACGACACAGGTGAGTAGGAATTTCTTCTCTCAGAGGGTAGTAAATCTGTGGATTTGTTAACACAGAGAGCTGTGGAGGCTGGGTCATTATGTTCAAGGCTGAGAAAGACAGATTTGTAATTAAAGGAATCAAGGGTTATGGGGATAAGACGGGAAAGTGGAGTTGAGGATTATCAGATCAGCCATGATCTCATTGAATGGTGCAGCAGACTCAATGGACTGAGTGGCCTACATCTTATAGTCTTCTGATCTACAGGAAGATGGTTGTGGTTGTTGGAAGTTAATCATCTCAGTCCCAGGACATCACTGAAGGAATTCCTGAGGGCCAGGCTAAAACACCTTCAGTTGTTTCACCAATGACCTTCCTTCCATCATATGGTCAGAAGTGTGGTTGTTGACTGATGATCACACGATGTTCAGCACCATTCACAACTCCTTAGATGCTGAAGCAGTCCGTAACCATATGCAGAAAGACCTGGACAACATTAAGTCCTTGAGCTGTTGAGCCATTTGCCCCACACATGTGCCAGGCAGTGACCATCTCCAACAGGGTAGAATGCAACCATGTCTGCTGAATCCCCCACTATCAACACCCTATTGACCAGAAACCGAACTAAACCAACCAGATAAATACTGTGCCTATCTGCAGGAGAATGCCATATTCTGGGAATTCTGTGGAGTGTAACTCACTTCCTGACTTCCCAAAGACTGTCACTGGCACAAGTCAGTACGGTGAAAGAATACTCTCGACTTGCTTGGATGAGTCCAGCTCCAATATGCAAGCAGCTCAACACCATTCAGCACAAAGCAGTTTGCTTGATTGGCACCCCATCCACGAACTTCAACATTCACTCCCTCCACCACCAACATTCATTGGCAGCAGTGTGTACCATCTACAAGATACACTGCAGCAATTTGCTAAGGCTCCTTCAACAGCACTTCCATAACTGCGATTTCAACCACCTCCGAAAACAAGGGTTGCAGATGCATGGGAACATCAGCACCTGCAAGTTTCCCTCCAAACCACACACCAAGATGACTTGGAAATATATCGCCGTTCCTTCACGGTCGCTGGGTCAAAATCCTGGCATTCCTTTCCTAACAGCACTATGTGTGCACCTACACCACATGGACTGCAGCCGTTCAAGAAGGCAGCTAACCACCTTCTCAAGGGCAATAAACGCTGGCCAAGCCAGCAAAGTCCACATCCTGTGAAAACAAATTTAAGAAGTGAGCAGTTCCACTTATATTGCTGTTACCCGATCAAGCATTCTGTTTATGTCGATATTTATATATAATGTAACATTGGGGGTTTACACTGGGAGTCAGATTGAGTTCAATATAACCTCATGACCTCAATGTTACATTGGTTTCTAATTGTATACATAAATGAAGTAGAAAAGATTCAATCTGTATATTGCTTTAAAATGCACTCACTTTAAAGCAATGCACAGACTGAATCTTTTCTACTTAAATTTACATATACAATTAGAAGCTAGTGTGATCGAGAGTTTAGTTTAGCTTACAAATCATGTTAACAGCAACAATGGAAAGGCCCTGTTATGTAGTCTAGTGGTTATCCTTTATAAACAAATACATTATAAAGTGTTATTTCATTCAGTCACACTGCAAATGAATTAAGACAGTCATTTTGACCATGAACAGTCAAGTTTAGGATAATCAGAAGCGAAATATTTCAAATGCTGGAAGTTTTAAATAAAGCTAGAAATACGCAGCTGGTCTGGCAGCATCTGTGAAAGAAATGGAGTTGTCTTGGGTCTGTTTATCAGAACTCTGACAAAGGTCACAGATCTGAAACATTAGCTCTTTCTTACTCCACAGATGCGGCCAGACCAGATATTCCCAGCGTTTTCTGCTTTTATTTCAGATAATCAGGTTCTGCCATACAACTATTAAGTTCACTACATGCCTATAATCTACAAGCATTCTCATAATTACCTGGTACCCTGGTGCTTCTGTATGTCTCTGTATTTTTGATAGCAGCTTGACACTGCATAGGGTTGTATCTCATAAATAGCGTCACAGTCTTCAATATTGGAAGAACTTTTCCAATCAAAATTGGCACTGATGTTTTCATATTTAGGAGAGAGAGACTGTGGCTCAATCAGTTGTGTTTTAGAATTCGGTGGATATTCTTTATGCAGGTCAGTAAGAGATTCCTGTTCAGCAGGAAAGTTATTTGGAAAATCAGAGGAGCTTTTGAGTATACGGTCTTTCTTTGCATTTTGGTTGTAGGAATCCACAGAATGCGCTTTCACAGGTTTATTCTTTTGATTGCCTTTCAGAGACTCTGGAATGTAGTGATTATTGTCTTTATTTTCCACAGATGGAAGTCCATCTGGTGCACTGTCTAGTGAATAGCTACCTTTTGTCAAAAATTTCTGAAAATCAGTTTTCATTTTAGCAGAGAGTTTTAAACCAAGAATCCTCTTAAGTGAATTTTTCTTTGAAGGCTCTTTTGGTGACCTTTCCAGTTTTTCAGAATCAGCAGATGACAAGGATTTAGCTCTTGGTTTTGTGATCTTAGCTTCATTATTTTGTGAAGTACTTGCTAGTGTCACACTGTTGGGAGTCCCCAGAAAAGGCAAAATAGGATGTGGCAATTTCCATATAGGTTTCTCACTCAGATAAATTGCTTTGTGTTCATTACTATTAGTCTCTCTGCTGGATAAGCTGCCAAGTCCTTGTTCGGAATCATTTTCCATTGAACCACTTGCACCCATGTCATTGCCTATTGACAAATCCCTCTTAACTATAACAGATGCAGGCAGGCTGTGACGCTGTGGCTTTTCTGGAACAGTCTTTGGAGAAATGTCCGACTTAGTGGACATTTCTTCATTGCTAGTTACTCTCTCAAAATCTGAACCAGTCTCATTTTTTAATGCAGGCACTTTTGGATCATATGACAAACCGAGGTACTTGGGCAAACTCATGGAGAGAGAACTACTTCTAATAAAACTGCCCTTGTTGTCTGCTGGCAATGTTCTGTTACTGCTTTCCAAATTTTTCTTTATTTGTTCTATTTTACTTCTATTTTGCAAGTCTGAAGTGATTTTGATTTTGGAGGCAGCATCCAGAACTGGCTTTTTGGTGGACAAGACACTTTGATTACAATAATCTTTTGCCTGATTTGGCTCAGTAATATTACCTAGTAAGAATGCATTATGCATCTTGACAGTCTGATATGAACTTTCATTGTTACACCTAGAGACACCACTAGCATCGATAGAACCAAATGACTCCTTGAAATCTACAATAGTTCCACCTGGAGCCTTGAAGTGAGAATCATTGCATTTCACACTTGGATCCACAGCATCTTCCGCACTGTTGTCTATACAGTTTTGCCTGCTGAGACCAATTAAGCGTGCTTTCTTTGGTTTTGGCATAGGAGCTGGTTTGGTGCAAGGCACTGAAGTGGATGTTGAAGTGGCAAGTAAAGATTTAGTATCCTGAATGGTCAATTTCGCTTTCGGCTGACTGTTAGTCACCCTCTCTTTGTGATCAATGCCAGTAGAGTCGCAATTCTTTCCATTTCTCATCACTTTTTCTGATTGATCAGCATCATTTTTAACCTCATGGTCTTTCTTCCCATCAATAATTGGCTCTCCTGGATTTCTTTTACAATTTCTTATATTTTGAAAGGTTTGGTCAGTATTAAATAGTTCACTTTGTCCATTGTTGAAACTGTGCAATTTGACATCTGCATCACAATACACATCTTTTTGTTTTGGAAGATAATTGTTTGGCGATACAACCTGAGTTAGGACATCTTTAAATTTCTGCTCTGGGAAACCAGTTTTGCTAATTGTCTGGTACCTGTTAACTGTTTTGCCACACGGAGTTTCTGGCCTGTGCTGTATCCTTGAGGAATAATGTGTTTGGTCACATTTCTTGTTCTTTTCCAAAGCCTCCAGTTTGGACAAATGGTCAACAACAATGTGTGTTTTATATGTATTTTCACCATTTATGTATTTATATTCATTTTCAGTTTTACATGAGCAGTTTGATTTAATGCAATGAGGAGTCAATTCATAGCCTCTCTTTTGCATTCCGTCACCAAAATCTTGGCAAGCTGGACACTTCACATTTTCACTCACTTCTCGCTTAAATCCCTCTGAGCATTTATTATTTCGTAGTGGTGTTGGCTTTACTTCAGCCACAGGTGTAATTTTTGACAATGTTGGTTTTGGTGCTAATGCTGGTTTTGGTCCTCTGTGTGTTGACAATGGTTCAAATCTGATGATGTCAGGTTTTGGTGCAACTGGAGGAGGAGGTGGCTTCTTTCCCAAAACAAATCGGGGTTTAGGGGCCACTGGTGGCTTCTTAATTTCTATGGGAAAAAGACACACATTAAAAAAAAACTTGTATTTCTATAGTTTAGATGAGACATAAACGGACAACAAATGGCTTTTTAAATTAGCATATTGCTAAATATATGGACTAAGTTACAGCACAAACATGCATATTACTGAAACAATTACAGTAACTTGAAATATGATGGTATGATATTGGAACAATGGCACTGTTTTGTGACATAGAAAACTAGTGACAGCCAACTTCCAATTGCAGCGCAAGTGGACATGGAATCCCTCCAGAATCCCGACAGTGCAGGAGGCCATTCGTCCCATCGAGTCTGCACCGAATGAATACTCTACCCATTTACACTCCCCCATCTACCCACCCTATCCCCATAACTCTGAACCTGGACATTAAGGGGCAATTTAGCATGGCCAATCCATCTAACCTGCACATCTTTGGATTGTGGGAGGAAATTGGAGCACCCTGTCAAAACCCACGCAGCCAGGGAGAGAATGTAAAAACTCCACACAGACAGAGACCGGAATTGAACCTGGGACCCTTGCGCTGTGAGGCAGCAATGCTAACCGCTGTGGCGTCCTCTTGATTCTCTTACATCTTGTAAGACAGAATCAGGGAGAAGGATGAAACAGAGCTAGGATGCAAGTTAATTAGAGACCAAACACGTAGGGAATGGAGAGAAAGCACAATCACACAAAGGCAAGAGAAAGTAAATGACTAAACATGGTAACAAGGATGTGTATTAATCAGAGCACACAGGGCGAGAGCGAAACCAGGGATGTTATGGAGAGGGCAGGAAGAGGAGATAGAGTTGATGGAGGACAAGTGAATAAGATGGCTAAAAGAACATATGGATTTATTATAAATACAGACATAAAGGTAAATATACAATGGTAGAGTTCTATAAATCAATGATTAAGCTTTAGTTGGTGAATCACAGACAATTCTCGGCATCACACTACAGGAAAGACGCAAGTGCCTTAAGAGTACAGACGAAGTTTACTAGAATGTTATCAAATGAGGGATTTCAAATATGAGGAAATGTTTCAGAAGTTAAGTCTGTTCTCTTTAGAAGGTAAAGTTGAGAGGTGACCCTCATTAAGGTTTTCCATATGATGAGGGGATTTGATGGAGTAGAAAAAGAAAAACTGATGGTTGGGTCAATAACTAGATTTCCCAGATATAAAATCATTGGCAAAATATTCAGACAGGCGATAAGGAGAAATGTATCCAATGAGAGCGCTCTCAGGATCTGAAAGACTCTACATGAAAAATTGATGGAAGCCGATTCTAAAGGAAGTTGGAGAAGCAGTTGAATATCAGAAACTTCCAGGGTTACAGCCAAAAGGTATGTGGCCAAGTATCAATATTCTTTCAAACAGCTAGAAAGCCAGAACAGATATAAGTAGGCCTTGTGACCTATCCAATGACAGCCTATAATAGATATTTACAAACATGGGGGGGGGGGGGGGGGGAAGCAGATAAACTAGAGCTAGACAAAGCATACAAATCAAATGCACGTGTCAGATCAGACAATTGTGCACTTCAGTCAGACAAGACATAGATACGAGAAAGAATAATCAAGATGTGACCACTCAATGGCAGTGGATAAACCTCAGTAATTAAATCTTTGATACTCAGAATATGAATCAAACATCAGGCAGACATTTTTTCGTACATCATTCTCAAAGGCATTTATGATGACGAACAACTTTCTGATCTACAAGTATCAACTACATAATTGTCAAAAGGAAAATGTGGCCATGTTATCATAAGAATTGAAATATACAGTAACACAAAGTATCTACTTCCAGGTGCCAATAAAAGTTCATGAACATGGAACATCAATTGCACTCAGGTAGCAATCTAAAAACATAAACGAACATCACAGGAACTTACACAGCAGCCAAAACTATTCATCGTAGCAACAACTGCGGAAAAAGAAAGTAAGATTAACAAATGTCGATGTTTCACAGGTTTAAAAAAAGCTTAGTATTTACAAGTGTGGTTGATTTTTGTAACGTAAGCAGTGATTGGAATACCAACCAACTGCAAATTAAGTTGAAAACCAGTTTCCCTACAGAAATAAAATATTGCCATCCAAGATTTTACACTGAAACTTTAAGCCTTAGAAATTACATATCATAGAATCATGGAATCCCTACAGTACAGAAGAGGCCATTCAACCCATCACACCACCGACCCTCCGAAAGAGAACCCCATCCAGGCCCACTCCCCCGCAACCCCATCTAAATTTCTGGACACGAAAGGCAATTTCGCTTGGCCAATCCACTCAAGTATACAGATTTTTGCTGCATACAAAGCACACAGAGTAAATTATTATTCTATATTTAACTTATTGGCTGTACAGGGAACTGTTACCTCAAAGTAATATTCACTGTTACCTCAAAGCCATATTCATGATATTGTGGATAAACCGTGAATGAGAAGGCAACGAGCAAAAACCAGGTGTTCCCCACAAAGAGGTAGCTTTAAACAAAAATGAGTTATCAAGAGCACTCTCAATCACTTCCGAGCAACCAGTTAAAATATGATACTGTACGCTGATACTTTTCTCAAGTGCAAGTTAAAAATTTAACAGACTGACAGCTTACATATTATTGTTTATGCAAAATTTAAATTTATATGCCCAAATCTAGCTCATTTCCTGAAGCTACATCTTCTACACAATTTTATTAACTACCTTTATTAAACAAATTTCAAACCAAAAGATTAGGGTCATTCATAATAGAAAATAGGTAAATGCTCGAAATGAAATGAGAATCTATGTTGGAATTGTGCAATAGGTCCGTCAAGATTTAATGTTCTGATGAACAGTAACTGACTAACTAATTGTGCATTTCCAATATTTTCTAGTTTATTTAAAGTTATAGTGTTGGTATATTAATCACTGACCAAGTCTCATCGAGATGACTGAGGAAATTAAAGCTATAAAGAAGCTTTAAAGAAATTGGCTGTTTCCTTTAGAAAAAAGAACAGTGATAATCTAGTTGAAATTTAACATTATGAAGAGAATTGACAAAATCGATTCATAATAGTTGCTCAAAAAACAAGAAACACAAATTAAACATTCTGAATTAACAGCAGGAAGAGAAGAATCTGGAACTACTGTACCTAAAGAGCATCAAGAGTTGTGAAAAGTTACCAGTCATTCAAGCAGAAAAGCATGAACAGGTTCAAAAGCCAATTTAGAGAGAAATGATTCAGGGACATTGTGAGAAAGTAGCCAAATTGGATTTTTATCAATTGCATTCCTAGAAAGCCGCATTGGAATATTTAACTCTTAAATTGACAAGCTGCTTCCTGACCACGAACAAAAAGTTAATTTCTGCTGTTTTGTCACCTTTGCGCTAATGTCAAAGGATTTTGTTGAAATTCTATGATGTATTTTGGGTTCCATGGGTGCTGATCACTTTGTTTCACCATACCCAGGTGATCATTCTTACACATGGCAAACTACAAGACAAACAGGGCCAATCCTGTCCATACCGGAGTTATTGGATAGAAATCAGAAGGAGCGACTCCAACCAATTTGCTATTTCATTTCCAAGAAGTCCAAAACTAACCTGTCGTAGTCCTTCCACTGACCAGCCGGATCAGCGGGTAATCAAAAAACAGAAACAAAAAAATGAAACCTTCCCAGTCTTCCTGGCATAGTTTACTATCTTACCCGTTCAAGCTATTAGAGAAATGCTAAAGGAATTTCATGCTGGATCAGCAGATAAGCAAAACACAAAGAATTAATCATTACCATCCTCACCAGCAGCACTACTCAGTCTATAATGCATATTGAAAACAACGACTTTTTAAGATGAGTCTTTTTTTGTAATTCAAGATCCTCAATTCAACCCTTTATTCGTTCAAATCTGTTTCGGGGCTTTCAGTGAGATTTGAGATTAAGAATTGCCCCTCAGAGCAGACAAAGCTCTGAAGAATGGGTATCAGTGTCAGCTCCAACCAGGCGTTAAACCTGGTGGTCACAGCAAAAGGAAGGAAGCATCTGAAGTTTGAGGGTCAATAGCTAGACAATTACAAGTGCCAAAGACACATCTGCTCTCTGAAAAATTAAAACAATTAGTACTTTAGTGCAGCCACTGAAAAATCACAAGAATTCCCAAGCAATACCCATAGTTGTTAAAGAGTTTCAAAATACAAACCAGATCCCACACACACAAAAGGAACAATGTAATTCAAAGCTAAAGAAATCAAGACTTTAAGTTACAAAATGCTGGCTATAGAAACCCCCGTAATTTAGTGCCATTGCAATATATCTAATCATTTTTACAATTCAATTTCCTTTAAAATACTAATCTCAATAATTGTACCGATATTGACAATGGCACATCAATAAACTTCTCCGATTAACTTGGATCGCACTGCAGTCTTGTAAGTGGTAAAGTTATTAAAGAAAACCCTTATTTTGCATCAATTACTCCAAGAAAACTTTGAGATCCCGAACCTCTGAACAGGGGAAAAAAGGGCAACGTTATTTTCCTTACATAATCCAGTCAAAAGGTGTAAACTGGATACGAGAATGTACGTGACACTGACACAAAAGGATTATGTGCAGTCGATGTCGGTTGGAATGTACTGCGCTGCCTGCCGAAGCCTCCGAAAAGCAAGCTTGGACAGAGCTGATGCCCTCAAAAGGAGAAAGGCGACAGATGGGAAGTGGTGTGGTCAATGGGAAGATGCAAATCAATCATCCGTTACACCTCCTTGCAACCCTTATCCCAGAGGAAATATCTGCAGGTCAAAGTCGAGCTTTGGGAGAGCCCGATCATCAAAGTGATCGAACAAACCGTCAACATTACAAGCTTGCAACAGTTAAAAAAAAAAAGAGGAAAAAAAACTTCAATTTATCCTGTCAAAGATAATGAAAGATAATAAAGATAATCATGGATTGAAATATTTGTTTGGGGGGGGGGGGGGGGGGGGTGAGAAGGAAGAGTTTCCTTGACCAAGAGATTTTCTGTCGCTTTACCAGATAACTCTCAGCGTGAACAACAACAATCTAATGTGTGGAGGGGGTGGAGGCGCTCAGAGGAAACCTGACCCAGCAGCTTCTGTACATAAAGACAATCAGGGAGCCGGGAGCAGTGAAGCCTCTGAAATCACGGCACCTTCACTCCGGACTGAGGGAAGCAGCAACTCGACGGCTGCAAACACGGACGCAAAGTCCGGAGCCCCCGATCGAAAACCGGACCGGCGGAAAGTTGGCGGAACGAACTCACCTGCGCTCATACTGTGTGAGGGGAGGACGCCGTGCGCTCTTCTAGCGCCCCATCTCCGGCTCTACGGACTTCTTTCGAACAAACACCTCACCACGACAGAGTTTGGGGAGCGGACTGTATAGTAATAAAGTTTATAGATCACGTGGAGGTGTTTTTCCCCCACCCGAGGTGAACGCTCTGGCTCTCCACCTCCGCCTGGCTCGAGCCTCTGCTCGTTCTTGCGCACGGGCACACACGTACGTGCGCGCCCTACAGATCAACCGCTAACCCTTGCAGGGCGCGCGCACGGTCCTCTTGACGACACAGCCCCAGCGCGCACGCTCTCCTCCTGACGTCACCGCCCCAGTGCGCAAAAGCCGAAAGCAGCACATTGCGTTTGGGTCTCCTCCCCCCCCCCCTTTCTGTGTCATCGCTTCGAAGCTTCACGGGATATCTGTAGTTCTTTCGGGCTCCTCTCTCCGCACGGTTCCCGGGGTTCAGCCGGTCAGCTGGACTACAATTCCCACAGTCCGAGCGCGGTTCTCCCCGGCGCCGTCTCCATTCACTTCAATGGCGGATGGTGAAGGGTTTGATGAGGAGCTAGTGCTGGAAGTAAGTGTTACTACTCTGTCAGGAAGAATAGAAAAGTACTGTATTATCTGCATGGAGAGAGATTACAGAGGGATCTGTGTGTCTTGGACATGAATCACAAAACGTTAATCTGCAAGTACAGCAAGGAATTAGGAAGACTTGTTATTACATTCCATATAAAAGTAGAGCAGTTTTACCACAGTTGTACAGGGTTTACATCTGTTTACAGTTTTGGTCTCTTTACTTAAGAAAATATGTTATTGCATTAGAAGCAGCGAAGCGAAGGTCACTGAGCTGATTCCTGGGATGAATGAATTATTTTATGAGCAAAGGTTGGACATGCTGGGTCTATATCCATTGGAATTTAGAAAAATGAAAAGTGAACTTATTGAGACGTATAAGTTTCTTGACAAAGTGGATGCTGAGAGGATATTTCTTCTCATGGGTAATCTAAACTAAGGGACACAGTTTAAAAATAAGAGGGCTTCCAGTAACACACCAGGCCAAATTCTCTTCGAGGGTTGTGAGTGTGTGGAACACTCTTTCCCCAAAGCATGGTGGAGGCAGGTTTATTGAAAATCTTTTAAGATAGAGATAGATATATTCTTGACTAACAAAGGAATCAAAGTGGTTAAGGGTCAGCAGTATAGTGGAATTGAGGCTGCAATCAATTCAGCCATAATTTATCAGATGGTGGATCAGGCGTGAGGGACCAAATGGCCTACTGCTCCTTTTTCATGTGGACCTTGCTTTATTTTGTCTTTGCTTTATCGTCCAAATGATAGCTGTTAATTCAAATTCTTGGGCTGCTGTACAATATCCTAACTTACCAAAATGATAGCTTTGATTCATCTGATCTGTCAACTTGTTTAGTCTGATGGTTATTTCATTTACTTGTAAACTGTGTCACAATGTATGAACATGTCAGTTCAACTGATAGTGTGAGGAGTTCAGTTACTACACACTTTTCATTCTACTCATGAGTTTTGCTGAACTCTTGTAAGCCAAACATAACTCACTAATTATATTAAAAACAGATTTTATGTCCATTTTAAAGCACAGAATTTGTTAGCTTTTGTTTTAAAAAATCAATGCAAAACATTAGAGCCGCCAACATCTAGAAAGCTAGTAAAAATTAATCTATAACTTCAGCTTCTGAAGTTGAAAATGGAAGTTTCATGGACATCACTATTGTGGTCTCAATGGCAATTCTAAACAAAACTTGCGATTATATAAACATCATGAAACCCAAGATGCTTCACAGGAATGTTAATCTGGCAAAGGAGCCAATGGTGAAATTAAATAAAACCTTTTTATGCAGTGAGTGGTTAGGATCTGCAAAGCAGTATCTGTGAGTGTGGTGTAGGCTGATACAGTCGGTGCATTCAAAACAAAATTGCGTAAGTACCCGAAGAGAGAAATTTCTCTCTATGTTCTTGAAGAGAGCTGGCATGGAGCTTTGACAAAGAGTCATCGGACTCGAAATGTTAGCTCTTTTCTCTCCCTACAGACGCTGCCAGACTTGCTGAGATTTTCCAGCATTTTCTCTTTTGTCTTTGACAAAGAGTCATCGGACTCGAAATGTCAGCTCTTTTCTCTCCCTATAGATGCTGCCAGGCATGGACATAATGGGCTGAATTCCCTCCTCTGTGCTGTACCCGTTATTTGAAACTTAGCCACACAAAGAGATTTTAGAACAAATGACAAAAGCTTGGCTAAGAGGTAGATTTTAACAAACATCTTCAAGGTAAAGAAAGTGATGGACAGCATTGCAGAGGGAGATCCTGAGTTAAGATCCTAGGCAGCAAAAGGCATGGCTGCCACTGATAGAGCATTTAAAATTGCAATATGCTAGAGACCAGAATTGGAGGAACTCCCAAGGTCTCACAGGTTTGGAGGAAGTTACGAGATGGGAAGGGTGATGCTATCTCGGGATTTGAAGACCAGGATTAGAATTTTAAAATCAAGGCATTGCTGGAATGGGTGCTAATGCACGTCAGCAAATAAAGTGGTGATGAGTGAATGGACTTGGTGAGAGTTAGGCCAAAGCTTTTTGCACGAGCTGAAGTCGATTTCAGCGGGAGCGGTGCGCAAGTGATTTCTGGGAGGTAAGTTTCTCCTTTTAAAAACACTTACCTTCACAGGAGCAGGCCAGTCGATTTCAGCGGGGGCGGTGCGCAAGTGATTTCTGGGAGGTAAGTTTCTCCTTTAAAAACACTTGCCTTCACAGGAGCAGGCCAGTCGATTTCAGCGGGGGCGGTGCGCAAGTGATTTCTGGGAGGTAAGTTTCTCCTTTAAAAACACTTGCCTTCACAGGAGCAGGCCAGTCGATTTCAGCGGGAGCGGTGCGCAAGTGATTTCTGGGAGGTAAGTTTCTCCTTTAAAAACACTTGCCTTCACAGGAGCAGGCCAGTCGATTTCAGCGGGGGCGGTGCGCAAGTGATTTCTGGGAGGTAAGTTTCTCCTTTAAAAACACTTGCCTTCACAGGAGCAGGCCAGTCGATTTCAGCGGGAGCGGTGCGCAAGTGATTTCTGGGAGGTAAGTTTCTCCTTTAAAAAAAAAAAAACACTTCTTTTCTGTTTTATTTTTTTCGACCCACGGACTTCTGGGAAGACCCCCCCCCCCCCAAACCAATAAATTCTGGTGGAGAGGAAACCCGAGACACTACACGTGTAGTGTCTCCCACCCGCCCTCCTCCTCTAACCTAATAATAAGACCCATTGGTGTGAGGTAAGTGCCATATTATATTATTAATGGCATTATTATATTATATTATTAGCATTGCGCAGGTCAAGGAGACACAGCCGGAGTGAGAGAGATACAGACAGTGAGAATTTGCTAGTTTGGTGCAGTAAGGTAACCAGGAAGGGTAAGTGGTTAATCTAATTGTGCTGTTTTTCAGTTAAAAGTACAGGGTAGTGTCTGATTGGCTGAAGCTGCCCCCACCATAAACTTAAATTAAACTAATTAATTAATTAGTGTTGGCTGGTCAGGTGATGTGCTTGAGCTGCTTGATGTGGGAGCTGGCAGATCCCATTGCGAGCTGCAGCGACCACATCTGCAGTAAGTGTTGACTGCTCGAAGAGCTCCGGCTCGGAGTTGATGAGCTGGAGTCTGAGCTTCAAACACTGAGGCACATCCGGGAGGGGGAGACTTACCTGGACACTGTGTTTCAGGAGGCAGTCACACCTGTCAGAGTAAGTATTTTAAATCCTGCTAGTGGCCAGGGACAGCAGGGTGTGACTGCAAGTCAGGCAGGTAAAGGGAACCAGCAGTCAGGAACTCAGGAGCCTCAGCCCTTGACTCTGTCCAACAGGTATGAGGCACTTGCTCCCTGTGTGGATGGCGAACAGGGTTGCAGGAAGGATGAGTCAGCTGACCAAGGCACCATGGTTCAGCAGGCCATTCAAGGGGAGGGAGTAAATAGGCAAGTTGTAGTTGTAGGGGATTCTATTATCAGGGGGATAGATAGTATCCTTTGTGAGCAGGATAAAGAGTCCCGCATGGTATGTTGCCTGCCCGGTGCTAGGGTGCGGGACAACTCTGACCGGCTTGAAAGGATACTGGTGAGGGAGGGGGAGGATCCAGTTGTTGTGGTCCATGTCGGTACCAACAACATAGGCAAGTCTAGGAAAGAGGACCTGTTTAGAGATTATAAAGAGCTAGGATTCAAATTTAAAAACAGGTCCTCAAGGGTCATAATCTCCGGATTACTGCCTGAGCCACGTGCAAATTGGCATAGGGAGGCAAGAATAAGGGAAGTTAACACGTGGCTGAAAGAGTGGTGTGGGAATGAGGGGTTCCTTTTCATGGGACACTGGCATCAGTTTTGGGACAGGGGGGACCTATACCGTTGGGATGGTCTCCACCTGAACCGAGCTGGGACCAGTGTTCTGGCGAAAAGAGTAAATAGGATGGTCAATAGGACGGACTTTAAACTAAAGATTGGGGAGGAAGGGAAAGTCAGGGAACCAAGAGGTGAAGTAATCAGTGGGAAGCGTAGCTGCTTAGGAATACAAAAAAGCATGAAAAGACAGAACTCAGGAGAGGTTACAATAGTCCCCATCCCACAAAATATGACACAGTATGGAAAGGCTCAGTAAACCATGGTCCACCACACTAAGAAAACAAAAAGGGACGGTCAATAGAGAATTAAAGGTGCTATATTTAAATGCGCGCAGTGTACGGAACAAGGTAGATGAGCTTGTGGCCCAGATTGTGACTGGCAGGTATGATGTGGTAGGCATCACAGAGACGTGGTTGCAGGGGGTTCAGGACTGGCATTTAAACATCCAGGGATTCACAACCTATCGAAAAGACAGAGAGGTGGGCAGAGGGGGCGGGGTTGCCTTGTTAATTAGGAATGAAATTAAATCAATAGCACTAAACGACATAGGGTCAGATGATGTGGAGTCTGTGTGGGTAGAGTTGAGTAACCACAAAGGCAAAAAACCACAATGGGAGTTATGTACAGGCCCCCTAACAGTGGTCAGGACCAGGGGCACAAGATGCACCACGAAATAGAAAGTGCATGTCAGAAAGGCAAGGTCACAGTGATCATGGGGGACTTTAATATGCAGGTGGACTGGGTAAATAATTCTGCCAGTGGACCCAAGGAAAGGGAATTCATTGAATGTTTACAGGAGGGCTTTTTGGAACAGCTTGTGATGGAGCCCACGAGGGAACAGGCCATTCTGGACTTAGTGTTATGTAATGAGCCAGACTTGATTAAAGATCTTAAAGTAAGGGAGCACTTAGGAGGCAGTGATCATAATCTGGTCGAATTCAATCTCCAATTTGAAAGAAAGAAGGTAGAATCAGATGTAAAGGTGTTACAGTTAAATAAAGGTAACTACAGGGGCATGAGGGAGGAACTGACGAAAATCGACTGGAAGCAGAGCCTAGTGGGAAAGACAGTAAAACAGCAATGGCAGGAGTTTCTGGGAGTAATTGAGGACACAGTACAGAGGTTCATCCCAAAGAAAAGAAAGGTTATCAGAGGGGGGATTAGGCAGCCATGGCTGACAAAGGAAGTTAGGGAATGCATCAAAGCAAAAGAGAAAGCCTATAATGTGGCAAAGAGTAGTGGGAAGTCAGAAGATTGGGAAGGCTACAAAAACAAACAGAGGATAACAAAGAGAGAAATAAGGAAAGAGAGGGTCAAATTTGAAGGTAGGCTAGCCAGTAACATTAGGAATGATAGTAAAAATTTATTTCTTTAAATACATTAAAAACAAACGGGAGGCAAAAGTTGACATTGGACGCTCCAAAATGACGCTGGTAATTTTGTGATGGGAGACAAGGAAATAGCCGAGGAACTGAATAAGTACTTTGCGTCAGTCTTCACAGTAGAAGACGTGTAATATCCCAACAATTCCGGAGAGTCAGGGGACAGAGTTGAATATGGTAGCCATCACAAAGGAGAAAGTGCTAGAGAAACTAAGAGGTTTAAAAATTGATAAATCTCCGGGCCCAGATGGGCTACATCCTAAAGGAGATAGCTGAAGAAATAGTGGAGGCGTTGGTGATGATGTTTCAACAGTCACTGGAGTCAGGGAAAAGTTCCAGAGGATTGGAAAATCGCTGTTGTAACCCCCCTGTTCAAGAAGGGAACAAGGAAAAAGATGGAAAATTATAGGCCAATTAGCCTAACCTCGGTTGTTGGCAAGATTCTAGAATCCATTGTTAAGGATGAGATTTCTAAATTCTTGGAAGTGCAGGGTCGGATTAGGACAAGTCAGCATGGATTTAGTAAGGGGAGGTCTTGCCTGACAAACCTGTTAGAGTTCTTTGAAGAGATAACAAATAGGTTAGACCAAGGAGAGCCAATGGATGTTATCTATCTTGACTTCCAAAAGGCCTTCGATAAGGTGCCTCACGGGAGACTGCTGAGTAAAATAAGGGCCCATGGTATTCGAGGCAAGGTACTAACATGGATTGACGATTGGCTGTCAGGCAGAAGGCAGAGAGTTGGGATAAAAGGTTCTTTTTCGGAATGGCAACCGGTGACGAGTGGTGTCACGCAGGGTTCAGTGTTGGGGCCACAGCTGTTCTCTTTATATATTAACGATCTAGATGACGGGACTGAGGGCATTCTGGCTAAGTTTGCCGATGATACAAAGATAGGTGGAGGGGCAGGTAGTATGGAGGAGGGGGGGAGGCTGCAGAAAGATTTAGACAGTTTAGGAGAGTGGTCCAAGAAATGGCTGATGAAATTCAACGTGGGCAAGTGCGAGGTCTTGCACTTTGGAAAAAAGAATAGAGGCATGGACTATTTTCTAAACGGTGACAAAATTCATAATGCTGAAGTGCAAAGGGACTTGGGAGTCCTAGTCCAGGATTCTCTAAAGGTAAACTTGCAGGTTGAGTCCGTAATTAAGAAAGCAAATGCAATGTTGTCATTCATCTCAAGAGGCTTGGAATATAAAAGCAGGGATGTACTTCTGAAGCTTTATAAAGCATTAGTTAAGCCCCATTTAGAATACTGTGAGCAATTTTGGGCCCCACACCTCAGGAAGGACATACTGGCACTGGAGCGGGTCCAGCGGAGATTCACACGGATGATCCCAGGAATGGTAGGCCTAACATACGATGAACGTCTGAGGATCCTGGGATTATATTCATTGGAGTTTAGGAGGTTGAGGGGAGATCTAATAGAAACTTACAAGATAATGAATGGCTTAGATAGGGTGGATGTAGGGAAGTTGTTTCCGTTAACAGGGGAGACTAGGACCCCCGCGGGGGCACAGCCTTAGAATAAAAGGGAGTCACTTTAGAACAGAGCTGAGGAGAAATTTCTTCAGCCATAGAGTGGTGGGTCTGTGGAATTCATTGCCACAGAGGGCGGTGGAGGCCGGGACGTTGAGTGTCTTTAAGACAGAAGTTGATACATTCTTGATTTCTCGAGGAATTAAGGGCTATGGAGAGAGAGCGGGTAAATGGAGTTGAAATCCGCCATGATTGAATGGTGGAGTGGACTCGATGGGCCGAATGGCCTTACTTCCACTCCTATGTCTTATGTGGGTCTGGCCAGGATAGCATTGAAATTGTCAAATCCCGAGGAAAGAAAGGCATGGATGAGGGTTTCAGCAGAAGATGTGTGGAGTTGGGGGCATTAGACCATTAACAGATGTGTAAGCAGGCAGTCTTGGTGACAGAATGGGTGTGTGGTTGGTAGCTTTTCATGGGGTCAAATAATGTAAATTGAAATGATCACAACATAACGTCAAACTATTTTAGTAGCAATATACATTTATAGCATCTGTGAATGCCTGTGCTATTAAATGTTGCTGAAGTGTGTGTTTGAGGAGCATGGTATTATGAAACAAAAATACTTGTGAGTCTCATGATGTACAGTTTTGATGCTAAGTTTTGATTTCACTGTTTGTATTATGACTTCATGTTGATGCATACATTTTGTTAATTGCAACTTGTGCTCTGACATTATAGATACAATGTGTATGCATCTCGAGTAATGTGTTTGGGTTAAAAAAAATATTTTTTAATGAGTTCGCTGGTGTGATAAGGGAACGTGTTGCAATTCAGCCATTTAACAACACTTCAATTGTGAATCTCAACACTGTCCGTTGGATTATTTATTTATTTCATGTAATCTATTGAGACAGTAACTATTTGACATGGAGGGAAGGCCAACATTCTGCTTTATTATTATAACAAAATAGTGTCCAGCCACATAATGATAACAATAGTTTCACAGAACTGGACCTTTTCTGCCAACCGTTTTAGACAAGTGGGAGCAGTAGTGCAATGGCAACGTTACTGGATTAGTAATCCAGAGGGCTGAACTAATGCAGCGGAGGCAAGAGTTTAAAGCCATCACAGTTACTGGTAGAATTAAAATTCAATTATAAATCGGGAATAAAAATGTTAGGATCAGAAATGATCACCGTGAAACAAACAGATTGTTTAAATTGATTCACCAATGTCCTTTATGAATAGGAATGTGCCATCCTTAGCTGGTCTGGCCAAAATGTGGCTCACAGCATTTCTCAACTGCTATTTGAAATAGATTGGTAAGGACACACACAGTGAAAGACACACCGGAGGAATTCCAGCGACAAGAGATGTGCTGAGCAGTACGAATCCATAAATAGGCTCTTATACTCTAACAAGCCTGCTAAAACAGGAGGAAAAAAACATCCCGTACCCTAACTAACAACAATACGAACTAAGATGACGAACAATAGCAACTCCAGAGGCCGCAAAGATACGAGAAGTGGGAAAAGCCAGGAGAAGCAGGTGGCCGAGCCGGCTGATGCACAAAGCGATGAAGGGCTGGCCACGCCAAGATGAAAAGGACCGGCTCACCGCACACTAAGCCCCTCCTCACCAGAGGGTTGATGGAGGATGTTCCTTTCCAGGTAACTAAGAGAGTACAGAGAGGAGATGAAGACCGATATCCAGGCTGCAGTCAGGGTGGCGGCTGCAGAGGCTCTGGCGACCATGCAGGTGGCCCTGGACAAGAGAGGCGATTGGAGGCTCGGGATCGCCATAAAAGAATTAGAAAAGGTCTCAACAGACCAGAGTGACTGGATCGCCATTCTGGAGAAAGAATTATCGAAGTTGGTCACAATGCACGGAAGTCTGAGGGGGAAGATGGAGGATCAGGAGAACCGGTCATGCCGCCAGATTTAAGGATAGTGGATCTGCCAGAAGGGATCGAAGGCAGGGACTCCAAAGACTGTGGCCCAGATGCTGGGCAATCTGGTGGGAAGGGTTGCTTCCCCAACCTGCCAGAAATAGATAGATCCCACTGGTTGCTCTACCCAAGACCCAAGGCTGGAGAGCAGTTGAGGGCGATAATCACCAAATTGACCAGGAAAGAATCGGTGGCCGTGGCCATTTTGGATGGCCCCCTAACAAAGGGAAACCACGGAATGGAGGGGCGCATCCACAATGTAAGTATGGTTGATCCCACAGGAGGTGGGGGGACACACAGAAACCCTGCATCAGAATTGTCACCGGGAATGTCAGGGAACTTCGGCCCAGTGAAAAGTATGAAAGCTGACATAGCCTTCCTCCAAGAGACGCACCTGAGGGAGAAGGACCGACTGCGGGTAAGGAAGGGCTGTGTGGGACAGATCTACCTTTCCTACTATGGGACAAGGGCCAGGGGGGAGCCATACTGTTAAATAAAAGGACGATGTTTACTACAATGAGGATGATTAGGGATCCAGAGGGACGGTACGTCATGGCCAGTGATGTCCTAGACTGGGCACTGGTAGTCCTTGTCAACTGGGACGAGACAGAGTTTATAAAAAAGACCATGATGGAAATCCCCGATGTAGACACGCAGCGACTTAGCGTGGGGGGAGACTTGAAATGTGTACAGGATCCATGGACAGACAGGTCGAACCCCAAAACGGGAAAGACCTCTAACATGGCGAAAGAACTCCGCATATTCATGGAACAGATGGGGGCAGTGGACCCATGGCAGTTCACCTACCCACGGGTGAAGGAGTTCTCCTTCTTCTTCCAGATACACACTGTATACGATTTAAATTTGTTTATTGTCACATGTACCGAGATACATTGAAAAGTATTTTTCTACTTCAGCTCAAACAGATCATTTAGTACATGAAAAGAAAATACGTTATAGGGCAACACAAGGTACACAATGTAAATAACTAGACACCGGCATCGGGTGAAGCATACAGGAGTGTAGTATTAAACAGATCAGTCCATAAGAATACTCCGTGATTGTAATCTCCGACCACGCTCCACATTACATGGATCTAAGGTTGGAGACAAACCATGCCCAATGCCCCCCTTGGAGATTGGGCATGGCTCCCCTGGCCGATAAGACCTTCTGTGAGGAAATATCACTGGCCATAACGAGTATATTGCTAATAACTGGAACGGGAAAGGCTCGCCCTCCATGCTCTGGGAGGTGCTGAAGACTGTGATCAGGGGTGAAATTATTGCCTACAAAGCGCAAAGAGATTGGGAAGAGAGGGTAGCTAGGCAACAGCTAGTTGACTCCATATTGGAGACAGACCCGCGATACTCCAAGGTTCCAACCATCGAGCTCCTGGCAGAGAAGCAAAAACTGCAAATGGACTTTGACCTGCTCTCCACTGGGAAAGCAATGCACCAACTCTGTCAGGCACGGTGACCCTGCACAAACACGGGAGACAAAGCCAGCCGCCTGCTGGCTCACCAGCTGAGAAAGCAGGCAGTCACGAGGGAAATAGCACAGGTTAGAGATAACAGAGACAAACTAGTAGTGAAGCCAAAAAAGGGTAATTGAGGCATTCGAAGCCTTCTGCTGGGGGCTATACACCGATGGAGTGGACATGCCAGTTGTGGGGGAGGATATGGGTGCTGGAAGTACCATTAGAACTGGGGGAAGTCATGGAGAGCATCAACTCCATCCAGGCAAGGAAGGCAGCAGGACCAGATGGATTTCCTGTGGACTTCTACAAAGAATTTGCAACAACTTTGGCCTCGTACTTGTTGGAGATGTTCAGACTTGCTGGCGAGGGGCACCCTGCCACCTATGCTAGCACACCTCACAATCCTGCTGATACCCAAGAAAGACAAAGACCCAGCAGACTGCGCGTCCTACAGACCCATTTCACTGCTAAACGTAGATACGAAAACACTGGCCAAGATCCTAGCCAGGAGACTGGAGAACTGCGTACCGGAGGTGGTAGCAGAGGACCAAACGGGCTTTGTCAAAGGTGGGCAGCTAACGTCGAACATCAGGCTCTGCTGAACGTGACAATGACCCCATCCAGGGAGAGATCACCAGAGGTGATCATCTCCAGGGCGCAGAAAAGGCCTTTGACAAGTCAAATAAAAGTTACTCCTAGAGGTACTGGAGTGGTCCAGGCTTGAAGCAGGTTTCACCGCCTGGGTGAAGCTCCTGTACAGCACTCCCACAGCGAGCATATGGACAAACACCACCAGTTCTAGGTACTTCCAGCGACACAGATTCATTAAGCGGGGATGCCTGCTAACCCCGCAGCTGTTAGCCCTAGCGATCGAACCATTAGCGACCGCACTCTGGGTGGCAAAGAATTGGAAGGGGATCCGGAGAGGAGACAGTGAACACAGACTCTTGCTCTATGCGGATGGCCTGCTCCTCTACATCTCGGACCCGCAAAGCAGCATGGAGGAAATCATGGAGATCTTGAAAGAGTTTAGAACCTTCTCGTGGTACAAACTCAACCTGAGCAAAAGTAAGATCTTCTCGGTCTAAAAAGGACCTGCAGAGGTGGGACGCACTCCCACTCTCCATGACAGGGAGTGTGCAGACAATCAAGGTGAACGTACTGCCCAGGTTCCTCTTCCTTTTCAGGTCCATACCGATCTACATCCCCCAAGGCCTTCTTCAACTCAGTGGAAAAATTGATCATGGTATTTGGTATGGAGCAAGGGAAAAAAATCCTAGGATCCCCAAGAAGTCCTGCAGAGAACTAGAAGCATGGGGAGCCTTGCCCTCCCAAACTTGCAATATCACCACTGGGCAGCAACAGCTGAAAAGGTACAGAAATGGAATGAGTGAGAATGCAGGGAGGGCTTTTGCACAGGGACCTCCCTCTGGGCGCTGGCCATGCCATCGCTGTCATCCCCACCGACCAAACACATAACGAGCCCGTGTTGAAAAATGGATGGCACCTTCAAAAGGTGGAGACAGGACGGGGGAATGCTGACAGTTAGGGACTTTTACACAGACAACAGACTGACAACACTAGAGGAATTAACCGAGAAGTTCCAGCTAACGGGGGAACAAGGACATACCCACGACCACTGCAACAATCGCTGTTAGAGGGCCTGCTGGATGCGGACATTGTGAGGAGAAGGAACTGCAGTGTCCTGTATCGGCGACTACTGGAAAGGGTACACGGACCATTGGACGAGAAGAGGGAAAAGTGGAAGGAAGACCTACGGTTTCAAATAGGGCGGGGACTCTGAAGCGAACCACTGCACAGGGTCAACTCCACATCCACATGTGCAAGGCTATGCCTAATGCAGCTGAAAATGGTACACAAAGCTCACTTAACCAGAACCCGAATGAGCAGATTCTTCCCAGAGCTGGAGGACAAATGTGAATGTGCCAAGGAGGCCCGGCCAACCACGCCCACATGTTGTAGTCTTGCCCCAGACTTGTCGGGTTCTGGACATGTCCAAGGTGGCGGGGACGAGGGTGGAGCCATGCCCGAGAGTGGCAATCTTCGGGGTATCAGAACTGCTAGATATCTTTTGGGGAGGAGTGCCGACGCCCTTGCCTTTGCCTCCCTAATCACCCACCGGAGATTCCTGCATCACCCAAAGCTGCAGACTGGCTGTCAGACCTGTCTGAATTTCTCCAAATGGAGAAAATTAAATTTGCCATTCTGGAGTTGGAAGAGGGCTTCCACAAAACGTGGGAGCCATTCACCCAGTTGTTCCAAGACCTGTTTGCAGCCAATAAGCCAGAAGGAGGGGGGGGGGGGGGGAGGGAGGGAAGGGAAGCACAGTAAAACAACGGACACAGACAAAAAGAGAGGGGAGGGGGTGGGGGGAACAAAGAGGCCTGGAGCCATCCATGCCCAACACATAACCAGATACACGGCTTTACGCCATCCCAACAGGAACAGGGTGTACGACCCGAAGAGGGAACACCAGACCACTAGATTGAGGAAAGATGCAGTGGCATTGAAGGCAGTTCAGAGGAGGTTCACTAGATTAATTCCAGAGATTATGCGGTTTGTCTTATGAAGAGAGATTCAGCAGTTTATGCCTGTACCCTCTCGAGTTTAGAAGAATGAGGGGAGGTCAAATTAAGGTATACAAGATGATAAATGGTATGGATAAAGTAGATGTGGAGCGGATGCTTCTTCTTGTGGGGCATTCTAGAACAAGAGGTCATAATCTTAGGATAAGGGGTAGCAGGCGCGTCCCCACCTGCGTGGAGCTGATGCTCTCCATGATCTCTCACAGTTTGTGGTGCTTCCAGCACCCTCCCTCTATCATCCCCAAAGACTGGCATGTCCAGTCCATCGAGGAACTATTTCATCATCAGGGTGCTCGGAAGTGTACAACCCGTGGTACAAGGCCTCGAATGCTTCAGTGACCTTTTTTGGTTCAGCTATCAGTCCGCCTTTGCTAATCTTCACCTGCGCTATCTCCCTCGTGGCTGCCTGCTGTCTCAGCTGGTGAGCCAGGAGGTGGTTGGCTTTATCTCTGTGTTCATAGAAGGTCCCCCATGTCTGGCGGAGTTGGTGGACTGCTTTCCTGGTGGATGACAGGTTAAAGTCCAAGTAGCTTTTTCCTCTCCGCCAGAAGCTCTATAGTTGAACCCTCTCCTCCATGTCCCTGCGTGCCTTGGAGGCGATAATCTCCCCTCTGATCACAGCCTTCAGCGCCTCTCAGAACGTGGATGGTGAGGCCTCCCTGTTCCAGTTGATGTTTTCTGTCAGATGACCTTGTCGGCAAAGAGGGTCATGTCCAATCGCCATGGGGAGCGTTGGACACGGCCCGTCTCCGACCTCCCGTCCATGTAATGTGGAGCGTAGTCGAAGATTATGATCTCCGAGTATTCCCTTACTATCCCTGGAAGCACCGATTTCCCCACCACAAACAAGTCGATACGAGTATAGACCTTGTGCACTTGTGAAAAAAATGAGAATTTCTTCTCCGCCGGGTGCATGAACCTCCATGGGTCCACTGCTGCATTTGCTCCATAAATGTTCCCAGTTCTCTAGCTATGTTTGCCGTTTTCCCCGTTTTGGGGTTTGACCTGTCCGTCAGTCGGTCCTGTACACAGTTAAAGTCCCCCCCCACCCCCAACCATGACCAGGCGGTGCATATCGATGTCGGGATTTCTGCCATGGCCTTCTTTACAAATTCCGTGTTGGGCGCGTACAGGTTAACCAGGACCATCGGTGCCCCAGGTTGACCAGGACCATCGCTGCTGACCAGGCATACCATCCCCCCCACGGTCCGTAACTGTCTTGGATGTGTTAAATACTGGCCTCTTGCAAAGTGGTATGGCTACCCCCGCGACCCAGCTCTCGTCCCATAGCATGAATGGAAAGTCTGTATCACTCATCCCTTTCTTACCCGCAGTTAGTTTTGGGCTTCCCCTTTGTTAGAGGGCCATTCAAAATGGCCACGGTCACCGTTCTCACCATGAGCCTGGGCCCCTGCACCCCATGTTTCACTTTGTTCAGGGTCCACCCAATATGAGCACCAACTGTATCTAAGCCATGTGGGTGAGCCCCTGTACTCCGGAGTTTCCCTTTGTCCAGGGACTCTCCAGAGTGGTTTCCTGTGGTTCCATCTTGTTTTCTGTTTCCACGAGTGGCCTGTTGAAGCCAGTCTGGAGACCTTCGCCCCCCCCCCCCCCCCCCCCCCGGCCGTTTTGTCCCCCCAGCAGGGCATCCATGAAGCCCTATGGACTAGCAGCAGCAGAATTGTATTCGACCTCGAGCTGTCATGTCATAGCCTGGCATATCCATCGCTCTACCAGTACTATCAAACCAGGGGATTGAGCTTGGTTCAATGAAGCGTGTAGGAGAGCATGCCAAGAACAGCTTTAATAATAATCTTTATTAGTTTCACAAGTAGGCTTACATGCACATTGCAATGAAGTTACTGTGAAAATCCCCCAGTCGTCACACTACAGCGCCTGTTCGGGTACACTTGCAGTAGCACAGTTGCTTCACAGTGCCAGGGTCCCAAGTCCGATTCCCGGCTTGGGTCCCAGTCTGTGCGGCATCTGCAAGTTCTGCCTGTGTCTGCGTGGGCTTCCTCCGGGTGCTCTGGTTTTCTCCCACAAGTCCCGAAAGACATGCTGTTATGTGAATTGGGCATTCTAAATTCTCCATTCTAAATTCTCCCTCAGTGTATCCGAATGTGGCGACTAGGGGCTTTACACAGTAACTTCATTGCAGTGTTGATGTAAGCCCACTTGTGACAATAAAGATTATTATTATTACTTAGAATCATAGAATTTACAGTGCAGAAGGAGGCCATTTGGCCCTACGAGTCTGCACCGGCCTTTGGAAAGAGCGCCCTATCTAAGCCCACACCTCCACCCTATTCCCTCAACCCAGTAACCCCACCTAACCTTTTTTTGGACACTTAAGGGCAATGGCTTTTAAAGCAGACCAAGGCAGGCCAGCAGCACTGTTTAATTCCCGTACCAGCATCCTCGAACAGGTGCCGGAATGTGGGGACGCAGGGCTTTACACAGTAACTTCATTTGAAGCCTACTTGTGACAATAAGCGATTTTCTTTTAATTTTTCATTTAGCATGGCCAATTCACCTAATCTGCGCATCTTTGGACTGTGGGAGGAAGCTGGAGCACCCGGGAAATCCTCGCAGACATGAGGAGAAAGTGCAATCGAACCCGAGCTGTGAAGCAACTGTGCTAACCACTGTGCTACTTGAGGGAGAATTCAGAATGTCCAATTCACCCAACCAGCACATCTTTCGGGTTAAACCGGAGCACCGGAGGAAACCCACGCAGACATGGGGAGAAGGTGCAGACTTCGCACATACAGTGACCCAAGCCGTGAATCGAACCTGGGTCCCTGGCGCTGTGAAGCAACAGTGCCACAATGCTGCCATTTCAGGGTTACATGCATATAAGGTGGAAATCTGGTGAAGCTACAACACAAGACCACTTGCATGTCAAACAGTGAAAGTAGCATGTAGACAGAGGTAAACAATGCCACAACCAATGGATCAGATTAAATTTCTACAGTCCTATCATATCTAGTCGTGGAAGAATTTGTAGTCATCTTAAACCAGAAGCACCAAGTAGATGATCCATCTCGGTCTCCTTGTGAGGTCCCCAGCAAAATCTTCAGCCAATCCAATTCACTTCAAAAGATATCTTGCTGTCCATGCCTGCATGCAGCAAG
This sequence comes from Scyliorhinus torazame, assembly GCF_047496885.1. Lineage (NCBI taxonomy): Eukaryota > Metazoa > Chordata > Chondrichthyes > Carcharhiniformes > Scyliorhinidae > Scyliorhinus > Scyliorhinus torazame. The sequence continues at coordinate 83,181,055 of NC_092719.1, forward strand.
ACCTGGACAACTTTCAGGGTTGGGCTTGTGAGAGGAAAGTAACATTTCATAGAATCATAGAAGTTTACAGCATGGAAACAGGCCCTTCGGCCCAACCAGTCCATGCCGCCCAGTTTTTACCATTAAGCTAGTCCCAGTTGCCCGCACTTGGCCCATAACCCTCTATACCCATCTTACCCATGTAACTATCTAAATGCATTTTAAAAGACACAATTGTACCCGCCTTTACTACTACCTCTGGCAGCCCATTCCAGACACTCACTACCCTCTGAGTGAAGAAATTGCCCCTTTGGGCCCTTCTGAATCTCTCCCCTCTCACCTTAAACCTATGCCCTCTAGTTTTAGACTCCCCTACCTTTGGGAAAAGATGTTGACTATCTACCTTATCGATGCCCCTCATTATTTTATAGACCTCTATAAGATCACCCCTAAGCCTCCTACGCTCCAGGGAAAAAAGTCCCAGTCTATCCAGCCTCTCCTTATAACTCAAACCATCAAGTCCCGGCAACATCCTAGTAAATCTTTTCTGCACTCTTTCTAGTTTAATAATATCCTTTCTATAATAGGGTGACAAGAACTGCACACAGTATTCCAAATGTGGCCGTACCAATGTCTTGTACAACTTCAACAAGACGTCCCAACTCCTGTATTCAATGTTCTGCCCAATGAAACCAAGCATCCCGAATGCCTTCTTCACCACCCTGTCCACCTGCGACTCCACCTTCAAGGAGCTATGAACCTGTACTCCTAGATCTCTTTGTTCTATAACTCTCCCCAACGCCATACCATTAACTGAGTAGGTCCTGGCCTGATTCGATCTGCCAAAATTTGCACCACACAATTACTAAGCAATGACTGTTTTCAACACCAAAGAATCGAACCATATCCCCTTGACGTTCAACAACATTGCTATCACTGAATACCACCATCATCAACATCCTAGAGGTTACCATTGACCACAAATTTTACTGGACCAGCCATGTTAATTCTGTGGCTACAAGAATAGGTCAGAGGTTAGGAATTCTGCTGCGAGTGACTTGCCACCTGGGTCTCCAAAACCTGCCAACATTAAAAGGCATAAGTCAGGAGTGAATGGAACACTCTCCACTTGCCTGGATGACTGCAGCTCCTAACAACATTCAAGAAGCTCAATACTATCCAGGAAAAACAGGGGCGGCACAGTGACACAGCAGTTAGCACTGCTGCCTCTCAGTATCAAGTACCCGGGTTAAATTCCGGCCGCGGGTGACTGTCTGTGTGGAGTTGGCACTTTCGCCCCTTATCTGCGTGGGTTTCCTCCAGGTGTTCCGGAGTTTCCTCCCACAGTCCAAAGATGCACAGGTTAGGTAGATTGGCCGTGCTAAATTTCCCCTTGATGTCCAAAAGATTGGGTGGGGTTACTGGGTTACGGGGATAGGGTCAGGGTGTGGGACTAAATCATGTAGTCTTTCCAAGGGTCGGTGCACACGATGGGCGGAGTGGCCTCCTTCTGCACTGTAGAGATTCTATTTTATTCTTTGAGTCCATTTGATTTGCACCCCATCCACTGCCTTAAACACCCACTCCCTCCACCACCAATATACAGTGTGCACTGGAACCTGTGACCTCTTCCACCTAGAATGAGGACAGAAGATGCATATAAACACCACCACCTGCAAGGTCCCCTCCAAGCCTCAGACCAGCCTGCCTTGGAACTATTTGCCATTTCTTCAATATCATTGGGTCAAAGCCAGAAACTCCCTTCAAAACAGCACTGTGCGCGTACCTACACCAGGTGGACTGCAGTTCAAGAACACAGCTCACCAACACTTTCTTTAGGGCAATTGGGGATAGGCAACAATGAAAAAGTATTTTTGCAATCTCTACAATCATTTTAGCTTTTTCATTGTATTCTTTAAGTCCAAGGACTGGGGTAGATATTTGGAAATTTGAACCTTCAAAATCTTTTTGATTAGAAATTGTAGACAATGTATTTTGATACAAAAGCAAAATACTGCAGATGCCAAGAACTCAAATAATAGAAAATCCTGGAAATACAAGACAGGCAGTATCTGTGGAGAAGGAAAGAGTTAAAATTTCAATCAATGTCTTTTTATTCAGAATGTAAAATAAGATTAACACCTTTTAAGCAAACACAGTGAGGGAAACATTTTTAAGACTGTGCAGAAAGATCGATTCGCACCAGGAGTGATTGCATAAGAAATAGGGTTCGGTCATTTTTACAAGCCAAACTTCATTAAAACTAAAGAAAACAATTTTAAACTTCAAATTTAACAAGAACAGCTTACTTGGAACTTCCGGTGGCGGCCATGGAGTGAGTGGTCGCACATTTAGTGGCTCCCGCTCGAGGTGGATTTTCTCGGTCCTTCCCTACATGTGATGTTTTTGTTGGCAAATGGTGCATGAGTGTCCAGTATGTAATACTCCTCTGGTGAGGCTGGTGTATGGCTCATTGGACGAGGAGTGCCACGAAGAAGAGAGAGCAGTTGGAGCAGGAAAGGTTTTCTGGTGCAACAAAGGAGGGCTAACGGGCAGGGCTGCTCTCCCAGTGAACGACGGAGCAGCTGGTGGAGTTCCTAAATGGCAAATTCCAGCAGCAGAGGAAGGAGGCCTTGGAAGATTTGGCCAAGGTGGTGGAGCCGCTTAGGGCGGCGGTCCATCAGGTGGGACAGAGGCATGAGATTCGGGCCCTGGCGATCCAGAAGGTGGAGCAGTCAGTGGCGGCGTATGAGGATCGGCTGACCTCGCTGGAAGCGGAGGCAGGATAGTGATGAGCAGCCAGAAAAGGCTGAGAGAAGTTGGAGGACCATGAGAACCGCTCCAGGAGGCAGGATCGTGGGGTTGCCCAAAGACATTGAAGGTGCAGAGGCTGCCAGGTTTGTGACGAATATGTTGGAGAAGCTGATGGGGAAAGTGGATTGGGTGCACAGGATGCTAAGGAGGAGGCTGTAGGTGGGGGAGCCGTTGATTGCGATGGCGGAAGGCTGGATGAGTTCCTGCATAAAGAGATCTTGAGGTGGACAAGGCAGACCAAGAAGTGCACCTGGGAAGGGAGTGAGCTGCAGGTTTACCAAGACCTTGATGCGGAGCTGGTCAAGCAGAGAGCCAGGTATAATCTGATATAAGCCGCCCTCAACAAGAAGGTAGTGAAGTTCAGGGTGTTGTACCCTGCCTGCTTGTGGGTGATGCATCAAAAGCAGGAATTTTATTTTGACTCACCAAAGCAGAGTTTGAAGACGGACGTTGTGTTCTTGCAGAAGACACAATTGAAGTTGGGGGAATCAGACGAGGCTGAGGAAGGGACGTGTTTTCCACTCTGGGTTAGACATGAAGTCAAGAGGGGCGGCGGTGTTGGTTAATAAAGTGGTGTTTTAAGGTGGGGAACATTGTGGCCGATCCAGGGGGGTAGATATGTGATGATCAGTGGGAAACTGGAGGGGCTGCCAGTAGTCTTGGTGAATGTTTACGCACCAAATTGTGACTAGTGGACTTTGAGGTGGGTGCTCGGGAGGATCCCGGATGAGGACACTCATAGGCTGATCATGGGAGGTGATTTCAATACGGGCCTGGATCCGAGATTAAACTGGTTGAGTCCTAAGGCGTCGAGGGTGTCGGCGGTGGCTAGGGAGTTGAGGGTTTATGGACCGCATTAGGGCGGTGTGGGGGGTGCAGACCTGTGGAGGTTTGGGAGGCGAAGTGCGAAGGTATGATTGAATGGTAGAGCAGACTCGATGGCCTAATTCTGCTCCGCTGTCTTATGGCAGGGATCGGAGCTGCCGATGGCGGGGGTATGGATGAGCGACCTGGCAGAATTCCTGTGATAGAGAAGGTCAAGTTCACTTTCCGGGGGTCGGAGGAGGATTTCACCTGGAGGACGAAACTGTTCATTGATTTCTTCAAAATGGATTGAGGGTCAGCAGGGGTGGGAGGGAGGAAGTAAGGGAGAAAGGTTAAGAAGACCGGATGCGGTAGGGTGTTGGTATCTGGGGAGGTTGAGGGCATGTGGTTTCTGTTCATGTTGATGTTTTTGGTCTGATGATATTTTTATGCATGTATGTAAAAAGTCTTGAATAAAATTATTTTTAAAAAAGAACAACTTGTACCTTTTAAAAAATATATTTTTTAAATTAAAGTTTTGCAAAGTTTTTCATAATAAATAGTAATAATCCTAACACAGCAAAATATAGTGAACATTAACATAGTGCAAAAAGAGAATATACAATAGCAATTGTCGAGACGCTTACTTGTACCTTTTAACCCGAACACACAATTTCCCATTAAACAGCACGTAACATGACATACTGCTCTCTGCTCCATTTGCACTCGCAGGCAAGCTTGATACTTGCATTCACAACATATTCGTGCTGGTAGTGAAGCTCTTTTGGACCACTTTCTGAAAGCCTCTCTTGGTGGCAACGTTTCATGACCTCTCTCAGTCGCTTTCTTGAGTGATTCACCCGGGCTGAACAGGGGTATCCTGTTTGCTCCCATTAATGAGTTTAAGTCTGAATGGGACAATGTAACTCGGGCCACGTGTGGCTATATACCTCTGACTCCATGTTAGCAGTTTTACTGTCCGTCTGTTAACCCCTAAATTGCCCATGTCATATTTGAGCCAATTTCCTAACATCTCCTGACTGTAACAGTGGTGGCAGGGATTGGGTGAGTAGAGAGGTTGGGGTGATGATTAATGGAGGGGGCAGGAGTGAAAATGGTGCAAGGCCAAAGTGAGTGGTAACGGGACAAATAAAGAATTAAAAGATGGACCCAGAAAATGTGTAAATGTATTTTGATACTTTGTGCAAGCTGCTATTTCCTTTGAAAACCAATATGTCGGTAATGCCACAGAAGGTAATTCTCCTCTCGGGCAACAAATGTTGGTCAACTATTTAACCAGGTGGAGCAGCACTTTAGCACAGTGGTTAGCACTATTGCGTCACAGCTCCAGGGTCGCAGGTTCGATTTCCGGCTTGGGTCACTGTGCGGAGTCTGCACATTCTCCCCATGTCTGCGTGGGTTTCCTCCAGGTGCTCCAGTTTCCTCCCACAGTTCAAAGATGAGCAGGTTAGGTGGATTGGCCATGCTAAATAGCCCTTTGTCCAAAAAGGTTAGGTGGGGTTGCTGGGTTATGGGGAAAGGGTGGAGGTGTGGGCTTAGGTAGGGTGCTCTTTCCAAGGGCCGGTGCAGACGCGATGGGCCGAATGGCCTCCTGCACTGTAAATTCTATGATTATCTATGACAAGCTGAATCTAGTTAGTTCTCCCTAATATCCACATACATATTTTCCTATTGGCAATAGAATATTAGCTGGCAATCAGGATTTCTTACAATTTGGTTTCCTGTCCTACACCTTTACCCTGGTGATGTTTTGGGGAATTGTACCAGGCCCAGCAAATAGAAACATAGAAAATAGCAGCAGCCCATTTGGCCCCTAGACCCTGCTGCACCATTCAATGGATGTTCATCCTACTTTAACTTGATCCTGCATTCTCCCCCCCCCCCCCCCCCCATATTTTGATCCCTTTAGTCCCAAGAGCTATATCTAACTCCTTGAAATTATACAATATTTTGGCCTCAACTGCTTTCTGTGGTAACTAACTCTGTCGGTTCACAACTCTCTGTGGTAATAAATTTCTCCTCATCTCAGTCCTAAATGGTCTACTCTGCAACATTAGCCTGTGAGCACTGGTTCTGGACTTCCCTGCTATCGGGAACATTCTTCCTGCATCTACCTTGTCTAGTCCTGTTAGAATTTTATAGATTTCTGTGAGATACTGCTTAATTCTTCTAAACACTAGCAAGTATAATCTCAAATCTCTTCTCATATGTCAGTTCCAACATAGATACATAGAAGATAGGAATAGGTGGAGGCCTTTTGGCCCTTGAAGCCTGCTCCACCATTCATCACGACCATGGCTGATCATCCAACTGAATAGCCTAATCCTGCTTTCTCCCCATAGCCTTCGATCCCATTCTCCCTAAGTGCTATATCCAGCCGTCTCTTGAATATATTCAAAGTTTTGGGGACTTCCGGGTGCGGCGATGACCAGCTAAGTCGCACGTTTCGGCAGCTCCCGGTGGAACGGACTTTTGGGCTCTTAATAGGAGCCCCAACGGCAATTTTAACAGCTAAAAACACTGTGCGGTAAACCAGAAGGGAATTCCCCCTGGACACGGATGGAAAAAGGAGAGGAAAGTGGCCGGATTGCGGAGGATCCTCTAGAGCAGCGGCAAGGAAGGCAAGCACAAAGCAAGGTGGCCGTCTAGTATGGGGCCCTGACCAACAAGAGTCCCTGCGGCGCTGTGTGGAAGAACTTAAAAAGGAGATGAAGAAGGCCCCGATATTACAGGCGATTGAAGGGCTAAAGGAGGAGCAAAAGACCCAGGAGCAGGAGCTTCGGGTCGTGAAGGCAAAGGCCGCTGAAAATGAAGACGAAATACAGGGCCTGGTGGTGAAGACTGAGATGCACGAGATACAACACAAAAGGTGTGTGGAAAGGCTGGAGGTGCTGGAGAATAATGTGAGGAGGAAGAATTTAAGGATTCTTGGTCTTCCCGAAGGTGCAGAAGGGGCGGACGTCGGGGCATATGTGAGCACGATGCTTCACTCGTTAATGGGATCGGAGGCCTCGACGGGCCCGTTGGAGGTGGAGGGAGCTTATCGAGTTATGCCGCGAAGACCGAGGGCTGGAGAAATACCTCGAGCCATAGTGGTGAGATTTCTCCGATATAATGACAAAGAGATGGTCCTCAGATGGGCGAAGAAGACTCTGAGCAGTAGGTGGGAGAACGTCGTGATCCGCGTGTATCAAGACTGGAGTGCGGAGGTGGCGAGAAGGAGGGCAAGTTTTAATCGGGCCAAGGCGGTGCTTCACAAAAAGAAGGTCAAATTCGGAATGTTGCAACCGGCGAGACTGTGGGTCACACACCAAGGGAAGCACCACTACTTTGAGACAGCAGAAGAGGCGTGGACATTTATTGTGGAGGAGAAGCTGGAATAGGCGGGCCAGAAAAAGAACGTTTGGGACAAAGTGGTGGGGTGATTACGTGGGGTGAAGGGGGGGAAAAAAGGGGGAAGGGATGATCTCTCAAGTTGTTAATCTTGCGACCCTGTAACTTTTCTCTCTTCCCCATGTCGTGGGGGAGAGGGGGGAGGGAGGATGAGGAATTGTGGGCGCCGGCCATTAGGGGTGGGGCCAAGTGGGAAACGCGGGCTTTGTTCCCGCGCTATTGTAATCATGGCGGGAACAGGGAAGCAGGAAGGAGGGGGCCTCGCACAGTGGGGGCCGAGGTCAGCCAGAGTTTGCTGACTTCTGGGAGCAACATGGGGGGTGCAATTACACTAGAAAAGGATCGAGGGGGGGGGGGTCAACTGGGTTGCTGGTGCTGGGGAGAAGGGGGAGCTGGTACGGGGTGGGGTGGTCGAGGCGGGAGGGCGCCGTCGGGGGGGAGATACGGCTACGTGGGAACCGGGTGAGGAGCTGGATTAAAAAAGGGGGTGGCTAGTCGACAAGGGGGGGGGGGGAGGGGGGGTAAAGAGCCCCCCAACCCGGCTGATCATGTGGAATGTGAGAGGGCTGAACAGGCCGATTTAAAAGGGCACGGGTACTCGCACACCTAAAGAAATTAAAGGCAGATGTGGTTATGTTGCAGGAGACGCATTTGAAACTGATAGACCAGGTCAGACTACGCAAAGGATGGGTGGGGCAGGTGTTTCATTCGGGGTTAGACGCAAAGAACAGGGGGGCGGCTATATTAGTGGGGAAACGGGTACTGTTTGAGGTAAAGACCATAGTGGCGGATAGTGGGGGTAGATACGTGATGGTGAGTGGCAGATTGCAAGGGGAGGCTGTGGTTCTAGTGAACGTATATGCCCCGAACTGGGATGATGCCAATTTTATGAGGCGTATGTTGGGACGTATCCCGGACCTAGAGGCGGGAAAGTTGGTAATGGGGGGAGACTTCAATACGGTGCTGGACCCAGGGCTGGACAGATCGAGGTCCAGGACCGGGAGGAGGCCGGCTGCAGCTAGGGTGCTCAAGGACTTTATGGAGCAGATGGGAGGAGTAGACCCCTGGAGAATTAGCAGGCCTAGGAGTAAGGAGTTCTCGTTTTTCTCCTATGTCCATAAAGTATATTCACGGATAGACTTTTTTGTTTTGGGAAGGGCGCTGATCCCGAAGGTGACAGGGACGGAGTACACGGCTATAGCTATCTCGGACCACGCTCCACATTGGGTGGACCTGGAGATAGGGGAGGAAAAAGAACAGCACCCGCCCTGGAGAATGAACATGGGATTATTGGCAGTTGAGGGGGCATGTTTAAGGGTGAGGGGGTGTATTGAAAGGTACTTGGAGCTTAATGACAATGGGGAGGTTCCGGTGGGAGTGGTCTGGGAGGCGTTGAAGGCAGTGGTTAGAGGGGAGCTGATATCTATCAGGGCACATAAAGGAAAGCAGGAGGGTAGGGAAAGGGAGCGGTTGCTGAAAGAACTTTTGAGGGTGGACAGACAATATGCGGAGGCACCGGAGGTGGGACTGTACAGGGAAAGGCAAAGGCTACATGTAGAATTTGACTTGTTGACTACGGGTAATGCAGAGGCACAATGGAGGAAGGCACAGGGTGTACAGTACGAATATGGGGAGAAGGCGAGCCGGTTGCTGGTCCACCAATTGAGGAAGAGTGGAGCAGCGAGGGAGATAGGGGGGGTGAGAGATGAGCAGGGAGAGATGGAGCGGGGAGCGGAGAGCGTGAATGGGGTGTTCAAGGCATTCTACGAAAGATTATATAAAGCTCAGCCCCCGGAAGGGAAGGAGAGAATGATGTGCTTTCTGGATCAGCTGGAATTCCCTAAGGTGGAGGAGCAGGAGAGGGCGGGACTGGGAGCACAGATTGAGATGGAGGAGGTAGTGAAAGGGATTGGGAGCATGCAGGCGGGGAAGGCCCCGGGACTAGACGGATTCCCAGTGGAATTTTATAGGAAGTATATGGACTTGCTGGCCCCGCTTCTGACGAGAGGCTTTAATGAGGCTAGGGAAAGGGGGCAGTTGCCCCCGACTATGTCAGAGGCAACAATATCGCTCCTCCTAAAGAAGGAAAAAGACCCGCTGCAATGCGGGTCCTATAGGCCCATTTCTCTTTTAAATATGGATGCTAAGATTCTGGCCAAGGTAATGGCGACGAGGATAGAGGACTGTGTCCCGGGGGTGGTTCATGAGGACCAAACTGGGTTTGTGAAGGGGAGACAGCTGAACACGAACATACGGAGGTTGCTAGGGGTAATGATGATGCCCCCGCCAGAGGGGGAAGCGGAGATAGTGGTGGCGATGGATGCCGAGAAAGCATTTGATAGTGGAGTGGGATTATCTGTGGGAGGTGCTGCGGAGATTTGGCTTTGGAGATGGGTATATCGGATGGGTACAGTTGCTGTATAGGGCACCTATGGCGAGTGTGGTTACGAATGGACGGGGGTCTGATTATTTCCGGCTTTACAGAGGGACGAGGCAGGGGTGTCCCCTGTCTCCGTTATTGTTTGCATTGGCGATTGAGCCCCTGGCCATAGCACTGAGGGGTTCCAGGAAGTGGAGGGGAGTGTTTAGGGGAGGAGAAGAACACCAGGTATCTTTGTATGCGGATGATTTGTTGTTGTATGTGGCGGACCCGGTGGAGGGGATGCCAGAGATAATGCGGATACTTGGGGAGTTTGGGGATTTTTCGGGGTATAAATTGAACGTGGGGAAAAGTGAGTTGTTTGTGGTGCATCCGGGGGAGCAGAGCAGGGAAATAGAGGATTTACCGCTGAGGAAGGTAACAAGAGACTTCCGGTACTTGGGGATTCAGATAGCCAAGAATTGGGGAACCTTACACCGGCTTAATTTAACACGATTGGTGGAACAGATGGAGGAGGACTTCAAGAGATGGGACATGGTGTCCTTGTCACTGGCAGGTAGGGTGCAGGTGGTTAAAATGGTGGTTCTCCCGAGATTCCTCTTTGTGTTTCAGTGCCTCCCGGTGATGGTCACAAAGGCTTTTTTTAAGAGAATCGAGAAAAGCATTATGAGTTTTGTGTGGGCCGGGAAGACCCCGAGAGTGAGGAGGGGGTTCTTGCAGCGTAGTAGGGATAGGGGGGGCTGGCACTACCGAGCTTAAATGATTATTACTGGGCCGTCAATATTTCAATGGTGTGTAAGTGGATGGGAGAAGGGGAGGGAGCGGCGTGGAAGAGATTGGAGAGGGCGTCCTGCAAGAGGACCAGCTTACAAGCAATGGTGACGGCACCGTTGCCGTTCTCACCGAAGAAATACACTACAAGCCCGGTGGTGGTGGCAACATTAAAAATTTGGGGGCAGTGGAGACGGCATAGGGGAAGGACGAGAGCCTCGGTGCGGTCCCCGATAAGAAATAACCATAGGTTTTCTTCCTGGGAGAATGGATGGGGGATTTGGAGCATGGCAAAGAGCTGGGGTAGTACAATTGAGAGATCTGTTCGTAGATGGGACGTTTGCGAGTCTGGGAGCGCTGACGGAAAAATATGGGTTGCCCCAAGGGAATGCATTTCGGTATATGCAACTGAGGGCTTTTGTGAGGCAACAGGTGAGGGAATTCCCGCAGCTCCCGACGCAGGAGGTGCAGGATAGAGTGATCTCAGATACATGGGTGGGGGATGGTAGGGTGTCGGACATATACAGGGAAATGAGGGACGAGGGGGAGATCATGGTAGATGAGCTGAAAGGGAAATGGGAAGAAGAGCTGGGGGAGGAGATTGAGGAGGGGCTGTGGGCTGATGCCCGACGTAGGGTAAACTCGTCGTCCTCGTGTGCCAGGCTAAGCCTGATACAATTCAAGGTTCTACACAGGGCGCATATGACTGGAGCACGGCTCAGTAAATTTTTTGGGGTAGGGAATAGGTGTGGGAGATGCTCGAGAAGCCCAGCGAATCACACCCACATGTTCTGGTCATGTCCGGCATTACAGGGGTTCTGGGCGAAGGTGCTTTCGAAAGTGGTGGGGGTCCGGGTTGAGCCAGGCTGGGGGTTGGCTATATTCGGGGTTGCAGAAGAGCCGGGAGTGCAGGAGGCGAGAGAGGCTGATGTTTTGGCCTTTGCGTCCCTAGTAGCCCGGCAGCCAAACCCCCGGGCGTGGAGACCTGGATAAACGACATGGCAGGGTTTATAAAGTTAGAACGGATCAAGTTCGTATTAAGGGGTTCGGCTCAAGGGTTCACCAGGCGGTGGCAACCGTTCATCGACTACCTCACAGAACGATAGAGGGAATGAAAAAAAAGAAAGAAAGACAACAGCAGCAACCCAGGGGGGAGGGGGGGGGGAGGATCCGGGCGGGCTCTTAGGGATGTCATTGTATATGTATAGACATTTGTTATAGGTAATGTATATTGGACTGTTGGATTGTATCTTTGGAGAGTAACTATTTTTGACAAGGCAGTTGCCATTTAGTTTTGTTTTTGTTTCTGTTTATATATTTATTTACTTGTTTAAAACTGGCCACTGTTATTTATTTTGCTTTATTGTTGTTTAAAAGAAAAACTATGTACTGTTATGTTTGGCCAAAAAACCTTGAATAAAATATATTTAAAAAAAAGAATATATTCAAAGTTTTAGCACCAACTACTTCCTGTGGTAAAAAATTCCACAGGCTCACCGCTCTTTGTGTGAAGAAGTGTCTCCTTATCTCTCTGAAATGGTTTACCCTGAATCCTCAGGCTGTGATCCCTGGTTCTGGACCTATCATTGGTAACATCTTCCCTGCATCTACCCTGTCTAGTCCTGTTAGAATTTTATAAGTCTCTATGAGATTCCCCCCTCATTCTTCTGAACTCCAGCAAGAACAATCCCAAGCTAATCAATCTCTCCTCATATGACAGTCCCGCCATCCCTGGAATCAGTCTGGTAAATCTTCGCTGCACTCCCTCGAGAGCAAGAACATCCTTCCTCAGAGAAGGAGACCAAAACTGCACACAATACTCCCAAGTGTGGCCTCACCAAGGCACTGTACAATTGCAGCAACACATCCCTGCTTCTATAATCGAAACCTCTTGCAATGAAGGCCAACATACCATTACCTTCTTTACCGCCTGCTGCACCTGCATGCTTACCTTCAGCGAATGGTGCACAAGGCCACCCAGGTCCCGCTGCACATTCCCCTCTCCCAATTTACAACCATTCAGGTAGTAATCTGCCTTCCTGTTATTGCTTCCAAAATGAGTAACCTCACACTTATCCAAATTATACTGCATCTGCCATTGGTTTGCCCACTCGCCCAACCTATCCAGATCTTGCTGTAGGATCCCTGCATCCTCGTCACAGTTCACCCTCCCACCTAATTTGGTAGCATCTGCTAATTTTGAGATGTTACATTTTGTTCCCTCATCCAAATCATTAATATATATTGTGAATATCTGGGGTCCCAGCACCGATCCCTGTGGTATCCTACTGGTTACTGCCTGCCAATTTGAAAAGGACCGAAAAGGACTCTTTGTTTCCTTTCTGCCAACCAGTTTTCTATCCACTTCAATACATTTCCCCCAATTCCATGCGCTTTAATTTTGCACAATAATCTCTTATGCGGGACTTTGTGAAACGCCTTCTGAAAGTCCAAATATACCACATCATCTGGCTCCCCCTTGTCTACTGTACTGGTTACCGTTTCAAAGAATTCCAACAGATTTGTCAAGCATGGTTTTCCCTTCATAAATCCATGCTGACTCTGACTGATCCTGTCACTGCCTTCTAAATGTTCCGCTATAAAGTCTTTGATAATGGATTCAAGCATTTTCCTCACTACTGATGTTCGGCTTACTGGTCTATAATTCCTTGCTTTCTCTCTACCTCCCTTTTTGAATATCGGAGTGACGTGAGCTACCCTCCAATCCGCAGGAACAGTTCCAGATGCTATAGAATCCCGGAAGATGACCACCAATGCATCCACTATTTCCAGAGACTAACATCCCAGGAATAAGCCTGGTAAACCATTTGCTGCACTAGAGATAGCAAGAACATCCTCCTTCCGATAAGGAGGCCAAAACTGGGCACAATAGTCCAGGCGTCATCTCACCAAGGCCCTGTATAATTGCAGCAAAACTCTCATCCTCTCGCTCTGTGGGTGGCACGGTAGCATAGTGGTTAGCACTGTGGCTTCACAGCTCCAGGGTCCGAGATTTGATTCCCTGCTTGGGTCATTGCCTGTGTGGAATCTTCACATTCTCCCTGCGTCTGTGTGGGTTTCCTCCAAGTGCTCCGGTTTCTTCCCAAAAGTCCCGAAAGACATGCTTGTTAGGTGAATTGGATGTTCTGAATTCTCCCTCGGTGTACCCGAACAGGCGCTGGAATGTGGTGACTAGGGGCTTTTCACAGTAACCTCATTGCAGTGTTAATGTATGATTTGATTTGATTTGATTTATTGTCACATGAACCGAAGTACAGTGAAAAGTATTTTTCTGCGGCTGAGGGAACGTACACAGTACGTACAGAGTAGACAAAAAGAATAATCAACAGAGAACATTGACAAATGATACATCAACAAACAGTGATTGGTTACAATGCGGAACAAGGGGCCAAACAAAGCAAATACACGAGCAAGAGCAGCATAGGGTGGCGTGAATAGTGTTCTTACAGGGAACAGATCAGTCCGAGGGGGAGTCGTTGAGGAGTCTTGTAGCTGTGGGGAAGAAGCTGTTCCTATGTCTGGATGTGCGAGTCTTCAGATTTCTGTACCTTTTGCCTGATAGAAGGGTCTGGAAGAAGGCAATGCCTGGGTGAGAGGGGTCTCTGATAATGCTGTCTGCCTTCCTGAGGCAGCGGGAGGTGTATACAGAATCAATGTGGGGGTGGCAAGCTTGTGTGATGCCTACTTGATGTATGCCTACCTGTGACAATAAAGATTATTATTCTATAAAGACCAATGTTGGTTTTTGCAGCATAAAATAGGGGTTATTTCTCAGGGTCTCCCTGGTTGCTCCGAAATAATACCATCCATACACTGATGGCAGAGCCTAACTTAATTCCTTGTCTGTGCACAATTGCTACTCATTTCCCATACCACATTTATTGTGTGTGCCAGTTACATATGATCAAATTTCCTACATTTGTAACTGGAAATCTTCCCAGTAAGGTTCCCAGCAATATCATTTGTGAATTTTCATCATTTGCAAGTTGAGTTTTTAGGAACAGTAAATTGTTTGTTTTTGACTGATGTGAACCCCCACTTGCCTAGCTTGCCACCAGTCCCTCAATTTATTCCTCTGTCTGGAAATCCATCGAGCTGTTTCCTGAGCCTATTAGTTTGTAATACTTCAGTGGATTTTTCTGGCAACTTGAAAATGTGCAGGAAATAAAGACCTGTACCATTGCCTTGTCCATTATTACGATGATAGTTGACGGTTGATGTTTGCATTCTTACTGTAAGTTTCAAAGTTCACAAGTGTGTCTGGTCAAAAGGATAATTTTTAAGACCAGCTAATGGAGAAACCGGTAAACCAATCTGTTTGTTCTCTTGCTGTCTGCTGTTAAATGAGATGAAGGCTCCAATTGATGCCTTGCAAGGTTAACAGAGGGCCTCTAACAACTCTTTGAAATTTAACATCCCTGCAATTGATGAGCTTCTGATCCTGTTCTATATCTTCAGAGTTTGCATATGGATTTGTAAACTTCCATCTGTTAACTTCCTTTATTGACGTGCTTTCAAAGATGGAATGAAAGCTAGAAAAGACAACCACAAGACTCAAACTGGAAGACAATTATTTGAAAGTAGAAAAGCAGTTGTAATTTTTCAACACTGGACACATCAAAGGCATTAAAACTTCAACACCTGTTGTGATTGGTTTGTTTGTACGGTAAACATAGTACTTTGTGCAGGACGTTTACGTCTCTGCTTGGTTCACTTTTGTAGCAACAGCTGTTGTGACTGGCAAAACTGTTTCAATGGTAATGCAGTCACTGAGTGCCTTTCATTTGAAGCACTGTTAGGGTCCCCAACCATCGCATAATATTTTGTACTTCTGTCCAAAAATAACAGCATGTGTATTTGTAATTACACCTTTAAATGTAGTAAAATGACGAAGGCACTTCATAAGAGCATCATCATACAGTAAAATTGACTAGCTGCCAAATAAAGAAATATTAGGTCAGGTGACCAAAAGCTTGGTCAGAATATAAAGAATAGAAGAGAATGACGAAAAGATTAATCAGGAGAAAGAAATTAGAGTGCACGTGGAAGCTAGCTAGAACTTTAAAACTGATAGCAAGAGTTTCTACAGATATTTAAACAGGAAAAGGGTAAGTAAAGTTTGCATTGGTCCCCTAGAGAGGGACAATGGGGAGTTGATAGCAGATGATAAGGAAATGATGGATTAAATGAACAAATATTTTACTTCTGTACTTACTATAAAAGATACAAAAAACATTCCACTAATAGCTGCAAACCAAGAGATGGAAGGGAGAGGGGTACTTGGTGAAATTAAAATCACTAGGGAAGTGGTATTGAGCAAACTGATGGAACTGCGGGCTGTTAAATCTCCGGGTCCTATGGACATCTATTTAGGGTCTTAAAAGAGGTAGGTAATGTGGTAGTGCATTGGTAATTTTCCAAAATGCATTATATTCTGGAAAGGTTCCTTCAGACTGGAAAGTAGCAAATATAATCCCTCTATTCAAGAAGGGATAGAGGCAGAAATCATGAAACTGTAGGCCAGATAGCTTGAAACCTCTCATGGGAAGATATTAGAATCGATAATTAAGGAGGTTATAGCTGGGCAGTTAGAGAAACTCAAGGTAATCAGGAAAAGTCAACATGGTTTTGTGGAAGGGTAATATTGTTTAATTAATTTATTGGGTTCTTTGAAGGAATAACATGCGCTGTAGATTAAGGGGAGTCTGTGGATGTGCTGTACTTGGATATCTTGACGGCATTTGGTAAGTTTGCATAAGTGGGTCTTTTTCTAATTGGTGGAATGTGACAAGAAGTGGAGCCCTGTGCTTGGTCCTCAACCTTTTACAATTTATGTCAATGTCTTAGATGAGGGGTGTTAAGGCATGGTAGCTAAATTTGCAGATGACACAAAAATGTAGGACAGCATGTTGTGAAGTGGACATAAGGAGGTTGCAGATAGATGTAGGTTGAGTGATGGGCAAAAAACGGCCAATGGAGTATATGTGGGAAAATGTGAAGTTGTTCACTTTGGCAGGAAGAACAAAAATGCAGATTGCTACTTAAACTGCTTCACAATTCTGGGGTGCAGATAGGTCTATACATTCTAATGCATGAGTCACAAAAGGTTAACATACAGGTACAGCAAGTAATTAAGAAGGCTAATGGATGCTCTTGTTTATTGCGAGAGGAATTGAACATAAAAG
This sequence comes from Scyliorhinus torazame, assembly GCF_047496885.1. Lineage (NCBI taxonomy): Eukaryota > Metazoa > Chordata > Chondrichthyes > Carcharhiniformes > Scyliorhinidae > Scyliorhinus > Scyliorhinus torazame. Next base: position 83,197,423 of record NC_092719.1, read on the forward strand.
TAAGAATGTTATGTTTCAGTTATACATTGCATTGGTGAGACCACGGGCGGGATTCTCCAACCCCCCCGTCAGGTCGGAGAATCGCCGGTGGACGGCGTGAATCCCGCCCCGCCGCTGGTTTTCGGGCGGGGGCAGGATCATGCTGCGCCGGTTGGGGGCCGTTGGCAGCGCCCCCCCGGCAATTCTCCTGGCCGCGATGGGCCTACCGGCCGCCCGTTCCTGGCCAGTACCGCCGGCGTGAATCCATCCCGGCGGGACCTGGCTTGGAGGGCAGCTAGCGGAGTCCTTGGGTGGGCGCAGGGGGATCCGGGGGGGGGGGGGGCACGGTGGCCTGGCCTGCGATTGGAGCCCACCGATCTGAGGGTGGGCCTGTGCCGTGGGGGCACTCTTTCCCTCCGCGCCGGCCTCTGTAAGGCTCCGCCATGGCCGGCGTGGAGAAGAAACCTCCTGCGCGCACGCAGGAAACACGCCGGCGGTTCTGTGCATGCGCCAACTCGTGCCGGCCCACGGCGGCCCTTCGCACCAGTCTAGCCCCCAGAACTGCGGAGGATTACGCAACTTCCGGGTGGCCCGACGCCAGAGTGTTTCGCGCCGCACTTGGAGCCAGTGCCAAGCCGTCCCGCCAATTGCGGGAGAATCCCGGCCCACATTTTGACTATTGTGTGCAGTGTTGGTCTCCTTAATTAAGGAGATTAAGTACATTGGGAAGAAGTTCGGAGGAGGTTTATTAGATTGATAGTTCGAATGAGCAAGTTGTCTTATGAGGAAAGGGTGGACATGCTGAGCTTGTTTCCACTGGAGTGTAGAAGGGTGACTTGATTGAAGGATATAAGATCCCAAACAATCTCAACCAGGCGGACCCTTTCTGTGGTTGCTGCCCAGAGGTAGAATAGGAGGTTCGGAAGGGCCAGGTCTTCCATGTATGTGAGTGTGGGGAATGGGAGTGGGGCTGTGGCCAGTGCTCGGAAGGATGTCCCTAATCAGGAATTCTCCTCCATTTTGACCCAGTCTGTTCTCCCCATTCCTGTACTCTTTCTGCGGTAGCTACCCGGTGGTTGAATAGGTGGTTCAGGAGAGCCAGGTCTCCCATGTTCCTCCTTCTTTGTAGCACATTCTTTCTGATCCTTGGGGTCTTCGCTCCTCCCCCTCCCCACACACACACATGCCATGATTAGTTTGTCTATGTTGTAAAGAGGACCTTGAGGATGAAGATTGGGAGGGATCTGAACAGGAAGAGGAACGCAGGATCTGAACAGGAAGAGGAACGCAGACAGTATGTTCATTTTGATCATCTGCACTCGACCCACCAGGGAGCGAATTCCGCCTCCGCAGGTCTCTCTACCTCTTGCAAGGGCACTGTTTTAAAATGAAGCGTTGCCCTTTGTTGCTAACTTTTGGTTGGCTCTTAATTCGTAATTTGCCCTGTTTGTTTAACCTTTGCTCTAGAGTCGCCAGGTATCTTTATGATACCGCCACGAGGTTCAAGTTCAAGTAATGATCAATAACTCAACACACCATTTAGTAAGATTCAAATCAAAACACGTTTATTATACACAGTAAATCACTATTCATGCATAAACTCTACTTTCTAGACTATTCCTATCACTAAAAGGCCTATACATAGCTTCGGAATTGGCCCACCAGGTCAGGGGAACAAATGGCCTTTTGTTCAGGTCCTGAGTCTGCAGGATTCAAAAGCTGGTATGGACTAGTAGCTAGGAGCGCCTATCTCATAGCGAGTGTTGACTGGAGACTTACTTGGTTGATGTGGCCGCTTGGACAGGTCACTCTCGGGTTGATTCAAGTTGCTGAGTGACCTTGCCAAAGAAGGACGATTTGAACTTGGGGGCTTTACTTTATAGTCCCCAGGGGCTTCCCGCCCTTCGGGGCGGACCCCGTACCTGGTTCCAAATGATTGGACTGCGTTCCGATCATTTGGATCGATTTATCCAATACTGGAGTTGTTCCCTTTGTCTTGGCTCCTGCTGGCGCCGAGGAGTCTGACTTGGCTTTGTTCACCTTAAGTGTTGCGATTGTGCCTTGGAATCGCTCATTACTACGCAGATGGCTGCTGGTTTCAGTGCTGTCTGGTCTTTGCAAGTTTCAATACACATGATTTCTGCACTTGCCAGTCTTTGCCTGTGTTGGCTGAATTTCCTTTCAGTCTTTGCGGTTCTCCATTTTAAGTCCGGAAGGGGCCAACCCAGGTGGCTCCACCTTTTAGAACAGATTTCTTTTTTACATGTTTTTCTTGGACAGCCAGTCTGCAGCCTTGGGTGCTGCTGCTCGCCAGCTGAGCAGGAATCTTCGGCAAGCAATAATGGAGGCAAAGGCTAGGGGCGTCTGCCCCTCTCCCCATAAAGAGCTCTGGCTGCTCTGAAACCCCGAAGACTGCCACAAGCGGGCATGGCTCCACCCTCATTCTCACAACCTTGGACATTGCCTCAAATAAAGCTGTCCCGTACCCGACCAGTCTGGGGCAAGGCTAGAACATGTGGATGTGGTTGGCTGGGGTTCCCTGTCACCGTTCACATTTGTCCTCCACCTCTGGGAAGAACCTGCTCATTCGTGTTCTGGTTAGGTGTGCCCTGTGCACCACTTTGAACTGCATGAAACTCAGCCCGGAACATGAGGAGATGGAGATTGCCCTGTGCAGGGATGTAAATTGAGAGTCCTTCCCCTAACTCTAGACCTAACTCCTTCTCCTGCATCTCGTCCAGTGGTGACCGTACCTCCTCTAGTAGCCGTCCGTACATGCCCACACAGTTGCCATCCCCTAGTTCACCCGTGGACAGAAGTCTGTCCAGTTGGGAGTGTCCTGAGCGCTGGGGGAACGTTGCAGTTTCCTTTTGGTGGAAGTTCCTTATTCGTATGTATCGTAGTTCATTCCCTTTCGGCAGCTGGGGTTTTCCGTGAGTTCACCTAAGATAGCTATTCTACCGTCTATGTATAAGTACCCTACTATCAGTACCTTTTCATCCTCTCTCCATCTTTTAAAGAAGGCACCCACAGTCACGGAGGGAATCTTGTGGTTCTTGTAGATGGGGCCATGGTGGACATTGCCTTCCGACCGAAGTGGTGACTCACTTTGTTCCATGATCTCAGTGTGGCCACTACCACTGGGCGGCTTGTGTATCTGACTGGGGGGAATGGGAGTGGGCCCGTGGCCGGTGCTCGAAGGGATGTCTCCATGCAGGAATCCTCCATTTGATCCAGTCTGTGCCCGGCTCCTCTCCCCATCCCTGTACTCTTTCTGTGATAGCTGCCCGGTGGTAGAATAGGAGGTTTCGGAGGGCCAGGTCTCCCATGTTCCTTCTTCTTTGTCACACATTCTTCCTGATCACTGGGGTCTTCGCCCCCCCCCCCCCTCCTTCCCCCAGCACACGCACGCATAAATGCCATTATTAGTTTTTCTACGATTGTGAAGAAGGCCTTGGGGATGAAAATCGGGAGGGATCTGAATAGGAAGTATTCCTATAGCAGTGCGTTCATTTTTATCGTCTTCACTCTCCCCTCCAGGGAGATTCTCTTCAGAGAGTCGTGAACACAGCCCAGTCCCTCACGTGAAACCGCCTCCCATCCATTGACTCAGACCAACCCGGGAAGGGGAACCATCCCACTAGCGGGAAGTCCCAGACCGTATGAAACTACAGAGAGTCATGAACACTGCCCAATCCATTATGCAAACCCGCCTCCCATCCATTAACTCTGTCTACACCTCCCACTGCCTTGGGAAAGCGGGCAGCATAATCAAAGACCCTCTCTCAGACTAAAGGAACGATCCTTTAAAACAGAGATGAGGAGGACTTTCTTCAGCCAGTGGGTGGTGAATCTGTGGAACTCTTTGCCGCAGCAGGCTGTGAAGGCCAAATCACTGAGTGTCTTTAAGACCGAGATAGATAGATTCTTGATTAATAAGGGGATCATGGTTTATAGGTAGAAGGCAGGAAAATGGGGTGAGAAAAATATCAGCCATGATTGAATGGCGGAGCAGACTCGACGGGCCGAGTGACCTAATTCTGCTCCTATGTCTTATGGTCTTATTTGTACTACATGGATCTTTACAATTTCATTTCTAAATGAACTCAAATACTGCTACTTCTCCACCTTTAATGCTATCATCCCGGGTAATATCTTTACTCTTTCCACTTTGGTCATTTGCACCCCTCGCCTGCAACATGGCTCCCATCCTTGTTTTCACAACTCCATGGGATAGATTTCAGCGTAACTGTTGCAGAAAACCTCAAAACTCTCACCATCTGTGACTGTGGTGCGTTATCCCACCATATGCTGCGCAACACCTCCACAATCTTTGATATATTTTGTCCCAATGTACTGCTCCAATGTCTTTCCTCTGATTTCGTATCACCCTGCCCTATCCTCATAACCCCGTAACTTAACCTGCATATCCTTGGATGCTAAAGGCCAATTTTAGCTTGGCCAATCCACCTAACCTGCACATCTTTGAACTGTGGGAGGAAACAGGAGCACCTGGATCCCTTGCCCTATGAGGCTAACCACTGGGCCGCGTGATTTAAATGGACTCAATTTTGATGAACAGTGACCCAGAACAAGAACTCTGCACTATAAAAGCTGCTCTTTTTCGTTCTGCGAGTTGAGACATCTGCGGTTTGAAGCAAAAATGTCTGATGTTGCTTTGTTTTTATTCATTCTAGTTAATGCCGCAACAATTTTTTGAATTCTTGTGATATTGTGAAATTTGTTGACGCAGCGGAATCTTTAATTTTCTACCATGGTATATATAGTAGTCACAGATAAAAGCTGAGCGTGATTGGTGAGCACTGTTACCTAAATTTATGCAACTCAGGGTGGCATGTGGCATGGTTAGCACTGGGACTGCGGTGCTAAGGACCTGGGTTCGAATCCCGGCCCTGGGTCACTGTCCATGTGGAGTTTGCACATTCTACCCATGTCTGCATGGGTTTCACACCCACAACCCAAAGATGTGCAGGTTAGGTGGATTGGCCATGCTAAATTGCTCCTAAAATTGGAGGGAAAAAAATTGAGTCCTCTAAATTTTTTTTTAAAAAATTATGCAGCTCAGAGTGCAACAACGTCTCTTAAAAATAATGACCTGTGGACTTCCGGGTGTGGCGATGACCAGCTAAGTCGCACGTTTCGGCAGCTCCCGGTGGAACGGACTTTTGGGCTCTTAATAAGAGCCCCAACGGCAATTTTAACGGCTAAAAGCACTGTGCGGTAAACCAGAAGGGAATCCCCCCTGGATGCGGATGGAAAAAGGAGAGGAAAGTGGCCGGATTGCGGTGGATCCTTTAGAGCAGCGGCAAGGAAGGCAAGCAAAAACCAAGATGGCGTCGGAAGGTGGCAGTTTAATATGGGGCCCTGAACAACACGAGTTTTTGAAACGCTGCGTGGAAGAGCTTAATAAGGAGATGAAGAAGGAGCTGTTGGCCCCGATATTACAGGCGATTGAAGGGCTAAAAGATGAGCAAAAGACCCAGGAGCGGGAGCTTCGGCTCGTGAAGGCAAAGGCTGCCGAGAACGAGGACGATATACAGGGCCTGGTGGTGAAGACGGAGATGCACGAGGCACACCATAAACGATGTGTGGAAAGGCTGGAGGTGCTGGAGAATAATGCGAGGAGGAAGAATTTAAGGATTCTTGGTCTTCCTGAAGGTGCAGAAGGGGCGGACGTCGGGGCATATGTGAGCACGATGCTTCACTCGTTAATGGGATCAGAGGCCTCGACGGGCCCGTTGGAGGTGGAGGGAGCTTATCGAGTTATGACGCGAAGACCGAGGGCTGGAGAAATACCTCGAGCCATAGTGGTGAGATTTCTCCGATATAATGACAAAGAGATGGTCCTCAGATGGGCGAAGAAGACTCGGAGCAGTAGGTGGGAGAACGCGGTGATCCGCGTATATCAAGACTGGAGTGCGGAGGTGGCGAGAAGGAGCTTTAATCGGGCCAAGGCGGTGCTTCATAAAAAGAAGATTAAATTTGGAATGCTGCAGCTGGCAAGACTGTGGGTCACATATCAAGGGAAGCACCACTACTTTGAAACGGCGGATGAGGTGTGGACATTTATTGTTGAAGCGAAATTGGAATAAGCGGGTTATTAAAAAAGAACGTTTGAGACAAAGTGGTGGGGCGAATATGGGGGGCGAAGAGGAGGGGAAAAAGGGGGGAGAGATGATTTTTATGTTGTTAATCCTGCGACCCGGTAATTTTTCTCTCTTCCACAGGTTGTGGGGGAGGGAGGAAGGGAGGTGGAGGAGCTGGGGGCGTTGGCCATTGGGGGCGGGGCCAAAAGGGAAGCGCGGGCTTTGTTCCCGCGCTATGATAATTATGGCGGGAATAGGGAAGCAGGAAGGAGGGGGCGTCGCACGGTGCGAGCCGAGGTCACGGGGGGAAGCCGAGGTCGGCCAGAGGTTGCTGACTTCTGGGAGCAACATGGGGGGTGTAACTACGCTAGTGGGGGATCTAGCGGGGGGTGTGGGAGGGGGGATTTACTGGGTTGCTGCTGCTGGGGAGAAGGGGGAGCTGGTATGGGGTGGGCGGGGCGGGAGGGCACCGCCTGGGGGGGACACAGCTGCGTGGGAACCGGGTGAGGAGCTGGATAAAAGGGGATGGCTAATCGACAAGTGGGGGGGGGGGTAAAGAGCCCCCCAACCCGGCTGATCACGTGGAATGTGAGAGGGCTGAACGGGCCGATAAAGAGGGCACGGGTACTCGCACACCTTAAGAAACTTAAGGCAGATGTGGTTATGTTACAGGAGACGCATCTGAAACTGATAGACCAGGTTAGACTACGCAAAGGATGGGTGGGGCAGGTGTTTGATTCAGGGCTAGATGCGAAAAACAGGGGGGTGGCTATACTAGTGGGGAAGCGGGTAATGTTTGAGGCAAAGACCATAGTGGCGGATAGTGGGGGCAGATACGTGATGGTGAGTGGCAAATTACAGGGGGAGGCGGTGGTCTTAGTGAACGTATATGCCCCGAACTGGGATGATGCCAACTTTATGAGGCGCATGTTAGGACATATCCCGGACCTAGAGGTGGGGAAGTTGGTAATGGGTGGAGATTTTAACACGGTGCTGGAACCAGGGCTGGACAGATCGAGGTCCAGGACTGGAAGGAGGCCGGCAGCAGCCAAGGTGCTTAAAGACTTTATGGAGCAGATGGGAGGAGTAGACCCATGGAGATTTAGCAGACCTAGGAGTAAGGAGTTTTCGTTTTTCTCCTATGTCCACAAAGTTTATTCGCGAATAGACTTTTTTTGTTTTGGGAAGGGCGTTGATCCCGAAGGTGAGGGGGACGGAGTATACGGCTATAGCTATTTCGGATCACGCTCCACACTGGGTTGACTTGGAGATAGGGGAGGAAAAAGAACGGCGTCCACCCTGGAGAATGGACATGGGACTAATGGTGGATGAGGGTGTGTGTCTAAGGGTGAGGGGGTGTATTGAAAAGTACTTGGAACTCAATGATAATGGGGAGGTCCAGGTGGGAGTGGTCTGGGAGGCGCTGAAGGCAGTGGTTAGAGGGGAGCTGATACCAATCAGGGCACATAAAGGAAAGCAGGAGAGTAGGGAACGGGAGCGGTTGCTGCAAGAAATTCTGAGGGTCGACAGGCAATATGCGGAGGCACCGGAGGAGGGACTGTACAGGGAAAGGCAAAGGCTACACGTAGAATTTGATTTGCTGACAACGGGTACTGCAGAGGCACAGTGGAGGAAGGCACAGGGTGTACAGTACGAATATGGGGAGAAGGCGAGCAGGTTGCTGGCCCACCAATTGAGGAAAAGGGGAGCAGCGAGGGAAATAGGGGGAGTGAGGGATGAGGAGGGAGAGATGGAGCGGGGAGCGGAGAGAGTGAATGGAGTGTTCAAGGCATTCTATGAAAGATTATATGAAGCTCAGCCCCCGGATGGGAAGGAGAGAATGATGTGTTTTCTGGACCAGCTGGAATTTCCTAAGGTGGAGGAGCAGGAGAGGGTGGGACTGGGAGCACAGATCGAAATGGAGGAAGTAGTGAAAGGAATTAGGAGCATGCAGGCGGGGAAGGCCCCGGGACCGGATGGATTCCCAGTTGAATTTTACAGGAAATATGTGGACTTGCTCGCCCCGCTACTGATGAGAACCTTTAATGAGGCGAGGGAAAGGGGACAGCTGCCCCCGACTATGTCAGAGGCAACGATATCGCTTCTCCTAAAGAAGGAAAAAGACCCGCTGCAATGCGGGTCCTATAGGCCTATTTCCCTCCTGAACGTGGACGCTAAGATTCTGGCCAAGGTAATGGCAATGAGTATAGAGGATTGTGTCCCGGGGGTGGTCCATGAGGACCAAACTGGGTTTGTGAAGGGGAGACAGCTGAATACGAATATACGGAGGCTGCTAGGGGTAATGATGATGCCCCCACCAGAGGGGGAAGCGGAGATAGTGGTGGCGATGGATGCCGAGAAAGCATTTGATAGAGTGGAGTGGGATTATTTGTGGGAGGTGTTGAGGAGATTTGGCTTTGGAGATGAGTATATTAGATGGGTACAGCTGCTGTATAGGGCCCCGATGGCGAGCGTGGTCACGAATGGACGGGGGTCTGCGTATTTTCGGCTCCATAGAGGGACGAGGCAGGGATGTCCTCTGTCCCCATTATTGTTTGCACTGGCGATTGAGCCCCTGGCAATAGCATTGAGGGGTTCCAGGAAGTGGAGGGGAGTACTCAGGGGAGGAGAAGAACACCGGGTACTTCTGTATGCGGACGATTTGTTGTTGTATGTGGCGGACCCGGCGGAGGGGATGCCAGAGATAATGCGGATACTTGGGGAGTTTGGAGAATTTTCAGGATATAAACTGAACATGGAGAAAAGTGAGTTGTTTGTGGTGCATCCAGGGGAGTAGAGCAGAGAAATAGAGGACTTACCGCTGAGGAAGGTAACAAGGGACTTTCGCTACTTGGGGATCCAGATAGCCAAGAATTGGGGTACATTGCATAGGTTAAATTTAACGCGGTTGGTGGAACAGATGGAGGAGGACTTCAAGAGATGGGACATGGTATCCCTGTCACTGGCAGGGAGGGTGCAGGCGGTAAAAATGGTGGTCCTCCCGAGATTCCTCTTTGTGTTTCAGTGCCTCCCGGTGGTGATCACGAAGGCTTTTTTCAAAAGGATTGAGAAGAGTTCATGAGTTTTGTGTGGACCGGGAAGACCCCGAGAGTGAGGAAGGGATTTTTGCAGCGTAGTAGGGATAGGGGGGGGCTGGCACTACCGAGCCTAAGTGAGTACTACTGGGCCGCCAATATCTCAATGGTATGTAAGTGGATGGGAGAAGAGGAGGGAGCGGCGTGGAAGAGATTGGAGAGGGCGTCCTGCAGGGGGACTAGCCTACAAGCTATGGTGACGGCGCCGTTGCAGTTCTCACCGAAGAAATACACCACAAGCCCGGTGGTGGTGGCTACTCTGAAAATTTGGGGGCAGTGGAGACGGCATAGGGGAAAGCCGGGAGCCTCGGTGTGGTCCCCGATAAGAAATAACCATAGGTTTGCTCCGGGGAGAATGGATGGGGGATTTGGAACATGGCAAAGAGCAGGGGTAACACAATTGAGAGATCTGTTTGTAGATGGGACGTTTGCAAGTCTGGGAGCGCTGACCGAAAAATATGGGTTGCCCCAAGGGAATGCATTCCGGTATATGCAACTGAGGGCTTTTGCGAGGCAACAGGTGAGGGAATTCCCGCAGCTCCCGACGCAGGAGGTGCAGGACAGAGTGATCTCAAAGACATGGGTGGGGGACGGTAAGGTATCAGACATATATAGGGAAATGAGGGATGAGGGGGAGATTATGGTAGATGAGCTAAAAGGGAAATGGGAAGAAGAGCTGGGGGAGGAGATTGAGGAGGGGCTGTGGGCTGATGCCCTAAGTAGGGTAAACTCATCGTCCTCGTGTGCCAGGCTAAGCCTGATACAATTTAAGGTGTTACACAGGGCGCATATGACTGGAGCACGGCTCAGTAAATTTTTTGGAGTAGAGGATAGGTGTGCGAGATGCTCGAGAAGCCCAGCGAATCACACCCACATGTTCTGGTCATGTCCGGCACTACAGGGGTTTTGGGTGGGGGTGACAAAGATGCTTTCGAAGGCGGTATGTGTCCAGGTCGAACCAAGCTGGGGGTTGGCTATATTTGGGGTTGCAGAAGAGCCGGGAGTGCAGGAGGCGAGAGAGGCTGATGTTTTGGCCTTTGCGTCCCTAGTAGCCCGGCGCAGGATACTGTTGATGTGGAAGGAAGCCAAGCCCCCGGGTGTGGAGACCTGGATAAATGACATGGCAGGGTTTATAAAGCTGGAACGGATTAAGTTCGTCCTAAGGGGATCGGCTCAAGGGTTCACCAGGCGGTGGCAACCGTTCGTCGAATACCTCACAGAAAGATAGAGGGAATGGAAAAGAAGAAGACAGCAGCAGCAACCCAGGGGTGGGTGGAGGGGGAGGAACCAGAAGGACTCTCAGGGATGTTAGTGTATAAGTATAATATGTATAGGTTGTTGTTATAGGTAATTGTATTCTGGACTGCTGAATTGTATTTTTGGAGGGTATTTATTTGGGACAAGGCAGTTGCCATTTAGTTTTGTTTTTTAATTTTGATGTTTATATATTATTTATTTCTTGTTTAAAAAACTGGCCATTGTTATTTATATTGTTATATTACTGTGTAAAATATACACAATGTACTGTTATGGTTGGCCAAAAATTTTGAATCAAATATATTTATTAAAAAAAATAAAAAATAATGACCTGTGTTAGTCCTCCGGACGAGCTCCCCAACGCAGCGTATTCAGACCAATTGAATCTTGCTCATTGACCAGAAACTGAACTGGACTAGCCATATAAATACTCTGACCACAAGTGCAGGCCAAAGGCTGTGAATTCTGCAGCGAGTTACTCTCCTCCTGACTCTCCAAAGCCTGTCCACCATTTACAAGGCATAAATCAGAAATGTGATGGAATACTCTCCACTTGCATGGATGAGTACAGCTCCAACTATACTCTAGAAGCTCAGCATTATCCAGAACAAAGTACCCCCTCCTGATCACCTGATTCATCAAGTGAAGCAATCACTCCCTCCATCACTGACACACAGTGGCAGCAGCGTGTACCACTTATAAGATCCAATACAGCCAAGGCTCCTGGGACACCAAACCCATGACCTCTACCAGCTGGAAGGCCAAGCACAGCTGGCATATGGGAAACCACCACTGCAAGTTCCCCTCCAAGTCACACTTTATCCTAAAATAGAACTATCTTGAAAATCTGATCATTTGTTGACCAGCACGAGATAAAATGACCGTGAGAAGCTACAGTTCTGTTAATCCTGTGTTTTACTCTCTCCCAAATGCTACACAATCTGCACTGCCAAGTGTTTTCAGCATATATTGTTTTTATTTCAAAATTTCAGGAACCATAGCATTTTCCTATTGACTAAAAGTTGCTGGATTGTTATAAAAGCATGAGTTCATTAATCCTTTCAAGGCAGAGAGCCTGCGCCTGTGCCCTCCCCACCTAGTCTGACCTACACGTAACCTATTGCCCGACTGTGCCAATTGTTACTCAATTGGAAGTCCTGCCACTGAGTCAAAAGCACCCGGAGGAAACCCACGCAGACACTGGGAGAACGTCCCTCTACAGAGGCAGTCACCCAAGGTCAGAATCGAACCGAGGTCTTGCACCTTCAGTTGGTGCCAGTAACTGTGTGGCACGGTGGCACAGTGATTAACACTGCTGCCTCACAGCGCCAGGGACCCGGGTTTGATTCCGGCCATGGATAAGTGTTGAGTTTTCACTTTTACTCTGTGTTTGCTTGGGTTTCATCCGGGTGCTCTGGTTTCCTCACACAGTCCAAAGATGTGCAGGTTTGGTGGATTGGTCATGCTAAATTGCCCCTTTGTGTCCAAAGATGTGCAGGTTAGGTAAGGTTGTGGGAATCGGGTGGGAGAGTGGGCCTAGGTAGGGTGCTCTTTTGGAGGGCCAGTGCAATTTTTAAGGGCCAAATGGCTTCCTTCTGCACTGTAGGGATTCTGGATTGCCAGTCCCATCCTCCTTCCTGTCTGGTCACTTGAACTAAAAAATTATGGCACATAGCCTGAGCTGAACTTTGAACCCTATTTCCAGTTCATCGTTACGATTTCACACTTCAGCCTCATGAACATAGCCTATCTATATCAGCTATCTGTCTACTGGCTCTTATCAGGTCTTGCTTGCCTTCTCTTTTATGGTCACTTCAGCTGCTTTCTACACAAACCTCAGCTGCTCCAGAATTCTTTTTGCTTGTTTCCTACCCACCATCCCGATTGCTTGCCGATCTCCACTGGGCCACTGCTCTTCAATGCATTTGCTTGAAAGTCATGGTTATTTTCAAAATCCCATTACTGCCTTGCTCCTTCCTCTCCAATCCCACATCTCAGCATACAGTGTCCATTCCTCTGATTCTGGTCTACTTTTCACCCCCTGTCCCTCACAAGCCCTTCGATGGCACAGCCTGCAGTAAGCATCCTTCTCCTCGAACCCCTTTCCCTCGCTACTTGTCTTTCCACTTTACACTACCTTCAGAAGCCTCCTCAAAGCCTAATGTTTTGATTGTGTTTTGAGGCATTTACCAATATTCACCAATATTGTTGTTAATGTTGGGTTCTGATGACCCCCCAGCGTGGAGGCCTGGATAAACGATATGGCAGGGTTTATCAAGTTGGAGAGGATGAGGTTTGCCTTGAGAGGGTCTGCGCAGGGGTTCTACAGGCGGTGGCAACCGTTCCTAGACTATCTCGCGGAGCGTTAGATGAAGGTCGGACAGCAGCAACAGCAACCCAGGGGGCGAGGGGGGGATATCTTTTGTGGGGAGGGGGGGGGAAGGGTTTTTTTTCTGGGGGGCATTTGAGCAAGAAAACACATGAATGATCTGGAAAACTGACATGTACGGGAGGAATCAAAGTTCTGTATCATATTGACTTGCCATGTTCATGTCTTGCTATGCAAGCTTTCTTTCTTTTTTGTTACGGGGGGGGGGGTTTGTATGGTTGAAAATTTTGTTTAAAAATTCTTAATAAACATATATTTTTTTAATGTTAGGTTCCGATAAAACTGCCTTCTGGTAAGGCTGTGTGGATGCTTCATTGGGGCAAGTGTTCTGAAATTGCAAGTTGTTGTTAAATATTTAAAAATTGTTTTGTCTTTTTTTAAAAAAAAAAGCCAAAAAATTGCTTCACTTCAAAACAAAGTCTCGGTTTCCTCCCCGCGTCCATTTTCTTGCCTTGCTTCCTGAAGGCAGCAATATGTGAAGGTTCAGTGGGTGCGGTTACTTTTCAGGATACAACCAAAATGTTTAGTTTTTACTGGAAATTGTGCAGTGAGCATCCTTGCAAACCATCACATCCGTGTCCAACTTTGTCCTTGCCTCGTATTCATTTATATGCATGAATCACTCTATGGGGATCAGGAGGAGCAGCTCTGCCATTGTTTATTCACTCCTTAACACAAAATACTGGAGCCAATTTAAGTTCCTCTCCTGCCATCCCAGCTGAGCTTGATTAACTCCTGTATTTACCAATTAAACCTGGACCCTTCGGGCTGTACAATTGAGTGCCACATTGAGTCCACATTTGCTTATGAAATAGATTTTATGGTCTTAAAGAAGAATTAGTAGTTTTCTTTTGTTAAAATTGCAGATCTCTTGCGAGCATGAAAGCTAACTTGGTGTGTGATGCTCTTTTTTTAATCCCTTGCCTAACATGCCGTTTTTTAAATTTCCTTTTATCTGTCAGAACTCTCCTTTGTACCAGTACTTGCAGGATGTGGGACACACTGACTTTGAATTCTGTCCAGCTTCATCACGGGCGGAAGAATGCTCATCAAAGGAGGAACCAAATAAACTGGAAATCCCTACCATGCCAATAGTGAGTGCTTAGAATCTTGAAAATAAGGAGACTCTCCTCATATTAAAGATACAGTATCGTTTCAGTTAATATTTGCAAAAAATAGCCATGTATTTTGCCTTTTGCATCAAAGCAAAACCCTCGAGAAATTTCAGTCAGAATTCTGTGTAGCACATCAAACTTTTCAGTTTATCTTTGAGCCATGTTTAGAGTTAATTTAAAATAACCCATTAAACAACAAGTTGCACTTTTATGGAGGCTTTAATGTGGGAAATATCCCGAGGTGTTTCACAAGAACATTATAAGGCAGCATTTTACACCAAACCAAACAAGGTGATATTAAACGAGATGTCCAGAATCTTGGTCCAAGTTGTGGATTTTGCAGAGAAGAAATAGGCAGAGATGGAGGCCTTTTAGGGATGTAATTCCAGAGATTTTCTGAAGTGTTGTGAGCTTGGAGGTTATATAAGTAGGAAGAGACTAGGCTATGGAAAAATTTGAACATGAGAATATATAGATCTGCAAGTAGGGTCATCTGTGGGTGAGGAAGATGAAAAAGATCTTTTTGTTGATTTATTTCATGATATGAAAGTCGACTTTCTTTCCAGCCTTCAAATATTATTGCTGTCACCTTAATTCAGTCATAGAGCAGCATTTCTTCTTGATCAATGCTGTCAAGTACCGTAAGAATTGGTGTGTCCCCTCGTGAATCCTTTATTTCGACTAATGCATTAAGAAATAGTTTACCTGCCTTAAAGATTTTCTGTGACTTATTACCAGCGTCTTAATAAGGTCTGTCATTTACTGAAAATATGCTGATTTCTACTCCGAATTTAATCTCAACCTCTGATTAAATTTCATCTGTAATTCAGTATATTTTTCTGGTTTATACACATACTGATATTTTCATTTTGAAAAAAATGTGCCTCGCATTTGCAGAGGCTGTTGTTGGTAAATTGAATATTTCACACTCAGAAAATGGGAGAGAACTGTTGTGATCTTGAGATTAGGGTATATTATCGCAATTGTGTTTTATCTAATCTGGGTGAGGTTGAAGTTGACTGATTGCTTCTGACTGAGTGCCAAAAATTGAATGTTTCATTTGCCACAACTGATTTCCCTCACCTTGAAAATAATGAAAGAATTAACAACCAATTTCTTACGGGGAAGGAAGTTGCAATTGTTAAAATCCTATCAAATAAAAAAATCTGAAAATATTCTTTCTGTCAAATGCAAATTATTCAAAAGCAATCTGAGGAGAAATTCCTATCTTTGGGATTCTGTTCAAGTCTGCTTCTAATTATTTTTATGTAATCATCAGCCTTAAACATACCGTGTTGCTGTATCTCAGTGGCTTCTAAACAACTGCATGAAGATCAGTCATTTTTAAAATATATATATATTTATTCAAATTTTTCAACAAATTTTCAACAAACCCCCCCCCAACAAAAAGAAAGAAACAAGAACACAACAATCAGAAATTATACATTGGATTTCCCCCATATACAATAACCCCCCATATAACATTTAAAAGCACAAATAGGGGGGGGAAAAACCACCTTCACCCAAACGCCACCTCAAAAGAACCCCCCTCCCCGCCCTTGGCTGCTGCTGACCTCCTCCTAATGCTCCGCGAGATAGTCTAGGAACGGTTGCCACCGCCTGAGGAACCCCTGCACAGACCCTCGCAAGGCAAACTTTATCCTCTCCAGCTTGATGAACCCCGCCATGTCATTGATCCAAGCTTCCACACTAGGGGACTTCACATCTTTCCATAGTAGCAAAATCCTCCGCCAGGCTACCAGGGACGCAAAGGCCAGAATACCGGCCTCTTTCGCCTCCTGCACTCCCGGCTCGTCCGATACCCCAAATAATGCCAATCCCCAGCTCGGCTTGACCCGGGCGTTCACCACCTTGGACATAGTCCTCGCAAAACCCCTCCAAAACCCATCCAGCACCGGGCACGACCAGAACATATGGACGTGATTTGCCGGGCTCCCTGAGCACCTCCCACATCTGTCCTCCGCCCCAAAGAACCTACTCAACCTCGCCCCTGTCATATGCGCTCTGTGAGTAACTTTGAACTGTATTAGGCTGAGCCTGGCGCAAGAGGAGGAAGAATTAACCCTACTCTGGGCATCAGCCCACAGACCCTCATCTATTTCCTCCCCAAGCTCCTCCTCCCACTTGCCCTTTAACTCCTCCACCGAGGCCGCCTCCCCTTCCTTCAACTTCTGGTAATTGCCGAAACCATGCCTTCTCCAACCCATACACCTGAAATCACCCTGTCCTGAATCCCATGTGCCGGAAGCAGCGGGAATTCCCTCACCTGCCGCCTCACAAATGCCCTCACTTGCATGTACCTGAAAGCGTTTCCCGGGGGTAGCCCAAACTTCTCCTCCACCGCCCCTAGGGTCGCAAACGTCCCATCGATGAACAGGTCCCCCATTCTTCTAATCCCTGCCCGATGCCAGCTCCGAAACCCCCCCCATCCATTCTTCCCGGGACGAACCAATGATTCTCCCGAATCGGGGACCAAACCGAGGCTCCCACCTTGCCCCTGTGTCACCTCCACTGCCCCCAGATCTTCAGCGTCGTCGCCACCACCGGACTCGTGGTGTACCTTGTCGGCGAGAGCGCCAGCGGTGCCGTCACCAGCGCCCTCAGGCTCGTGCCCACACAGGATGCCATCTCTAGCCTCTTCCATGCAGCCCCCTTTCCCTCCATTACCCACTTACGGATCATCGCCACATTGGCTGCCCAATAATAGCCACACAAATTCGGCAGCGCCAGCCACCCCGTCCCTGCTACGCTCCAGAAACACCCTCTTGTGAAGATCAGTCATGACTATTGAATGGTGGAGCAGGCTCGATGAACCATATGGCAGACTCTTCCTATTTCTTATGTCGTCTAATAGTAGAGGAATGACAATAGCAGGAACTAGGTTAAGCACCACAACAAGAAATTTCAGCAGCTCCTGGATGCTGATCCTCCAAGATTGCAAAGAAACATAAAAATATAAAAATAAACATTGCAAATAAAAGAGGGGAGAAAATTGGGGAGGAATCATAGATTCCCTACAAAAGGAGGCCATTCGGTCCATCAAGTCTGCACTGACCTTTCAAAAGAGCACTCTACCTACCCCACTCCCCCACCCTATTCCTATAACCCCGCACATTGATCATAGCAATCCACCTAACCTGCACATCTTTGGACTGGGTGTAAACCGGAGCACCTGGAGGAAAACCATGCAGACACTAGGAGAACGTGCAAACTCCACACAGTCACACAAAGGATGTATTTGAACACCGGTGCCTGGCGCTGTGAGGCAGCAGCGCTACCCACTATGCCACCGTGCTGGAAGGAAGAAATAAATAAATTCTATGAATTAATCGCGAATAGGCTTTTAGCCAAGTACATTTTCCAAGTTGCCCTCAAAGGAATAAGAATCAAGAGGTACAATCGATCTGAATTCAAACCATGTTATTGAACCTATTTGCATTTTATGCAATTGTATAGAGTATCAAGTTGTACTGTATACAGTAGTTTATTTCTTTGGCAGAGTAACCGTCACTTACAAAAGTTAATCATTCTGTTCAGCACACTGAAATATATCACATAAGGATACTTGCATACCGGAGTGTTGTATCAGATCAGAAGAATCTCCTCCAGATAAATTTACATACCTTGCTTAACAATTCTGCCAGCTTTAGCATAATTTGTAATTGACATGCAAGTGTTTTTTTCTTTCAAGTATCATAGAATCATAGAATTTACAATGCAGAAGGAGGCCATTCGGCCCATTGAGCCGTTGGAAAGAGCACAGACTTAAGCCCACGCCTCCACCCAATCCCAGTAACCCCGCCTAACCTTTTTGAACATTAATGGGCAATTTAGCATGACCAATCCACCTAACCAGCACATCTTTGGACTGTGGGAGGAAACCAGAGTACCGGGCGGTAACCCACGCAGACGAGGGGAAAAGGTGCAAACTCCACACAGACCGTCACCCGAGGCCGGAATTGAACCCGGGTCCCTGGAGCTGTGAGGCAGCAATGCTAACCACCGTGCCACCCTTACAGATGGTTTATTCTCTAACTCTTAAACTCAGTTTGCACTTGCATATTAATATGGGAATTAGAAGGATCAAGTCAATTTACTTTTTGAAAGGAGTCTGAATAATATGGAACATCTTGGATTACTTTGAAAGCTGCATTGTTTTAAATCTGAGAATGATATGGAAATGTTATCTTGCAAATATGTACTTTATTGCAACAGTTGGCTATTCCTGTACTTCGTAATGGCCAAAGATTCATTTCTATATCAAAGAAAATGTTCTGCAAAAACTGTACGCGCAAAAGTAAATTACACCATTGTGATGCAGCTCTTAATACCACAACCTCTGGTGATTGACGTGAACTCGGGCATAATCTATTTTGGGACTACGCGGTTTAATTCTAAAGCTGTGATCGGTTTTGGGCACCACGAATTAGGAAAGATATGTTGGCCTTGGTGGGATTGCAGCACAGATTATACAAGGGGTTATAACAGTGAAAAATTATGAACTTGGCTTGTATTTCCTTGAGTGTAGAAAGTCGAGGGAAGATTCAACCAAGATGTTTACAATGTTGAAGAGATTTGAAAGTGCAGATATGGAGAAATGAGAATAAGGGGACAAAATTTTTTAATTGCCGCAAGGAACCAATTTTTCAAGTCAAATGCAGACGGGATCTGGGGCAGTTGGCGCTTTCAGGACTAGTAGGTTGTTGTTAGGTAAAGAATATCAAGGAATGTGGACAAACGGTGAGTAAATGGACTTCAGGTGCCAATAATCATGATATAATTGGATGTTGGAGTATGCCCGAGGGACTGAATGGATTCCTCCTGTCCTTAATGTCCCCATGTTTCTAACTAAGAATGTTGACTGTTATTTCTATCAGGCAAAAACTGCAGGAATGTTGCTTAACTATTCAAATCTTGTATTGTATTGTGTCTTCTCAAGTTGTTTTGAATTAATTGATCATTTTGAATTTTGTTTGCACTTTAAACATTTTTAAAGCTGGCCATGTTAATTTAAACTGTTTGATTTGACTACCGCAGTTAACCTCGGGTGGGGTGGGAAATGATTTCAAATTGGCAAGAATAGATGGTAGATTAAATATACAATGACATGAGATCTTCCGGTGGCGGCTATGAAGGAGTAAGTCGCACATTTGATGGCTCCCACTCTGGTCGGACTTTTGGATCTTTTCCCCCCCAATTTTCTACCGGACTTGAATTGTAAAACTGATGACAGAGGTAATTGTGTACTGAATTCCCACATCGGTGCATGGAGAGAAGGGTTAGAAGTGCTCGTAAAGGCAGAAACCGAAAGACAGAGAAGGCTGGACTGAAGCTGCAGCGGGAGACAACATGGCGGAGGACCGGACCTCTGGTTTGTCGACCCAGCGGTCAACGGAGCAGCTGATGCAAGTTATTCAGGAAGGCTTTGCTAAGCAGAAACGGGACTGCTTGGACCCGATAAAGAAGTCGATTGAGAGGCTGGAGTTCAGATTGGATGCCCAAGATCAGGTGATCCAGAAGGTGGAGAAGGCGTTGGCTGAGCAGGAGGAACATCAAACTGCGGTGGAGCTGGAGGTGGGGATGCTGAGGGACCAGCAGAAGAAGCTCCTGGAGAAGGTGGAGGACCTGGAGAATAGGTCCCGCTGGCAGAACTTGAGAATCGTTGGGCTCCCAGAGGGGTCCGAAGGAGCGAACGCTGGGGCATACATAGCGGGCATGTTTGAGAAGCTGCTGGGGGATGGGGCATTCTCCTGGCCCTTAGAGGTGGACAGGGCTCACAGAGCACTCGTGAAGAAGTCGCGAATGGGAGACCCCCGAGGGCAATGGTGGTGAGATTCCACAGGTACTTGGATAAGGAGCGTATTCTATAGTGGGCCAAGCAGACACGGAGCTGTGAGTGGGACTACAGTATCCTGTGGGTTTACCAAGACCTGAGTGTGGAGGTGGCCAGGAGAAGAGCAGGCTTCAACCAGGCTAGGTCGATCCTTTTTAAGAAAAAGGTGAAGTTCGGACTGTTGTATCCGGCCCGTCTCTGGGTCATGCACGAGGAACAGCACTTTTATTTCGAATCGCCTGAGGACGCGCTGGACTTCGCGAAAAGGAAAGGACTGCTGGTGGACTGAGAACTTTTGAACTTTGCTGCAACGTTCATGTTTTTTTTTTTTTCTGTTCTTTTTTTTAAAGTTTCTCATTTTTCATCTTGTGGAAGCTGTTTGTAATGCCTTTTGCATTGATTTGGGACCAGAGGTAGAGCTGAGTAAGTTAAGGTTTTCATTTGCACTGTTGGGGGATGGAGGTGTGCTTGTTTAGATCTTGGTGTTTTTCTGTCGGACAATTGTGTGGGGATTGTTTGATGTTGGAGTTTGTTTGTATGAGCGGGGGGAGGGTGGGGAGGAAACAATAGGTGGGAAATTATCCGGCGCCAGGGATGGGGGCCACCAAGCTGGCTGGGTGGGCTAGCTCTCGGAAGCGCAGTTGGGGGGTGTGCATATGTTTGATTTAGGAAAGGGATTGGGTTACAGAGTATTGTTACTAGGGGGGTAGGGGTAAATGTTCTGCTGACTAGGGAGGGACTTGGGCTAATGGACAGGGAGGAGGTTGTGGGCGAAGGCTGTCTGGCGGTGGACCGGTGGAGGCGCGGAGCATGGGCTGGGGCGGGCCCAAAAAAGGGGTGGCTGATCGGCGGGGGGGAATGAGCCCCCCAACTAGGCTGATCACCTGGAATGTTTGAGGGTTAAATGGGCTGGTCAAGAGGGCACGTGTGTTCACGCATCTTCGGGGACTGAAGGCGGACGTGGTAATGCTGCAGGAGTCGCACCTTGTAACTGACCAGATTAGATTGAGGAAAGGCTGGGTCAGTCAGGTCTTTCACTCGGGACTCGACTCAAAGACTAGAGGGGTCGCGACCCTGATCAATAAGCAGGTGATGTTTGAGGCGGATGTGGGAGGTCGGTACATTATGGTCGGTGGGAAGCTGGAGGGGATGCTGGTGGTATTAGTAAATGTGTATGCGCCAAATTGGGATGATGTGGAGTTTATAAAGAGGATGCTGGGGAAGATACCGGACCTGGACTTGCACAGTTGGTCATGGGAGGGGACTTCAACACAGTTATTGACCCTGGCTTCTACCGGTCAAGCTCGAAAATGGGCAGGGTGCCAGCAATGGCAAAGGAACTAAAAGGGTTCATGGAGCAGATGGGGGGGGTTGGATCCATGGAGATTTGGGCAGCCGAGGGTGAAGGAGTTCTCCTTCTATTCACACGTGCATAAAGTGTACTCCCGGATCGATTTCTTTATTTTGAGCAGGGCCTTACTGGCAGGGGTGGTGGATACTGGGTACTCAGCGATCACAATCTCAGACCATGCTCCGCACTGGGCTAACCTGCAGGTTAGTAAAGACAGTAACCAACGCCCGCACTGGAGGTTAGATGTGGGACTTTCGACTGACAAAGGGGTGTGTGAGCAGCTGAGGAAATGTATTCAGAACTACCTGCAGGTCAATGACACGGGGGGAAATTTCAGCAGCGATGGTCTGGGAAGCACTGAAGGCGGTGGTCAGAGGGGAGCTGATCTCGATACGGACCCAAAGGGAGAAGGTGGACAGGGCAGAGACGAACCGACTGGTAAAGGAGATACTACAGATCGATAGGAGGTGTATAGAGACCCCACAGGCAGGGCTTTTAAGGGAGTGGCGGAGGCTACAGGCGGAGTTCGGTTTGTTAACCACAGGGAGGGCACTGGAGCAGCTGAGAAAGACGAGGGGGGGGATCTATGATCCTGGAGAGGAGGCCATCAGAATGCTTGCACAGCAGCTTAGAAAGAGGGAGGCAGCCAGGGAGATAGGGAAAGTAAATGACGGAGATGGGAACCTGGTTGGAGCTTCAGCAGGGATGAATAAGGCGTTTAGGGATTTCTACAGCAGGCTGTACAGGTCGGAATCCCCTACGGGGCCGGAGGGGGTGAGGCACTTCTTGGAGGGGCTGAATTTCCCAAAGGTGGACGGGGAGCTGGTAGAAGGGCTGGGGGCCCGGATCGAGTTGGAAGAGATAGTGGAGGGTCTGAAGGCCATGCAGTCGGGTAAAGCCCCGGGGCCGGATGGGTACCCAGTGGAGATTTATAAAAGGTTCTCTGGGATATTGTGGCCGGTGTTGATGAGGATGTTCAATGAGGCAAGGGAAAGAGGGGTACTGCCCCCGACGATGGCACAGGCCACGATTTCGCTGATTCTGAAACGGGATCAAAACCCGGAGCTGTGTGGGTCCTACAGGCCGATATCCCTGTTGAATGTGGATGCCAAATTGCTGGCCAAAATTTTGTCCTCCAGGATTAAGGATTGTGTTCCTGACGTTATTGGGGAGGACCAGACGGGGTTTGTTAATGGTAGGCAGTTGGTGGGCAATGTAAGAAGGCTGTTAAATGTGATCATGATGCCCCCGGAAGGTAGGGAGGTGTAGGTAGTGATCGCAATGGATGCAGAGAAGGCTTTTGATCGGGTAGAATGGGATTATCTGTGGGAGGTACTGGGACGGTTTGGATTTGGGCGGGGCTTTATTGACTGGGTCAGGTTGCTGTAACAGGCTCCTGTGGCAAGCGTACAGACGAATAGGACAACATCGGACTAGTTTAGACTGCACCGGGGGATGAGACAGGGATGCCCCCTCTCCCCACTGTTGTTCGCACTTGCTATGGAGCCGTTGGCAATTGCACTGAGAGCCTCAAGCGGCTGATCTGGGGGTGGGGGGTGGAGCTCTATGCAGACGACCTGCTTCCGTATGTATTGGACTCAATAGAGGGGATGGAAGAAATCATGAGGATTTTGGGGGAATTTGTCCGGTTTTCGGGGTATAAGCTAAATATGGGGAAAAGTGAGATGTTTGCGGTTCAGGCAAGGGGACAGGAGAGGCGATTGGGGGAGCTGCCGTTTAGATTAGTAGGGGGAAGCTTTAGGTACCTAGGCATTCAAGTGGCACGGGAATGGGACCGGCTGCATAAATTAAATCTGGCCCGGCTAGTAGACCAAATGAAGGACGATTTTCAGAGATGGGATGCGCTTCTGTTGTCACTGTGCGGAGGGTGCAGATGGTGAAGATGACGGTCCTCCCGAGATTCCTGTTTGTATTTCAGTGTCTCGCCATCTTTATTCCGCGGTCCTTTTTTAAACGGGTCAACAAAGTGATCACTGGCTTTGTTAGGGCGGGCAAGATCCCGGGAGTAAGGAAGGTAATGCTTGAGCGGAGTCAGGGAGAGGGCGGCGGGCTGGCGCTGCCAAATTTTAGTAACTATTACTTGGGGGCGAATATAGCCATGATCAGGAAGTGGGTGGAGGGGTCGGCATGGGAGCGTATGGAGGCGGCTTCATGCAAGGACACCAGTCTGGGGGCATTGGTAATTGCGCCTCTGCCGGTCCCGCCAGCACGGTACTCCACCAGCCCCGTGGTGGTGGCGGCCGTGAGAGTCTGGGGGCAATGGAGGAGACATGTGGGAGCAGAGGGAGCATCGGTCTGGTCCCCAATCTGTAATAATCACCGGATTTGGGGGGGGGTTCCGGAAGACAGGTGTGCAAAATGTGCGGGAGGACCAGCGAACCATGTCATGTCCACGGTGTTAAAAACAAGGGTGGCACTGAATCCAGAGGTGGTGATTTTCGGGGTGTCGGGAGACACGGGAATCCAGGAGGAGAAAGAGGTCGACGTTCTGGCCTTTGCTTCCCTGGTAGCCCGGAGACGGATACTACTAGCTTGGAGGGACTCCAAGCCCCCGAAGTCGGAGACCTGGCTATCGGACATGGCTAGCTTTCTCTGTTTGGAGAAAATCAACTTCGCCTTGAGAGGGTCACTGTTGGGGTTCGCCCGGAGGTGGCAACCGTTCATCGACTTCTTCACAGAAAATTAATCATCAGCAGAAGGGGTGGGGGGGGGGGGTGTTAGTTTAGCTTAGGAGTAGGGGGTTAATAAAGGTGGGACCTGTAAGGAAGGGAGACGGCTTTTGCACTATGTTTATAGTTTCATGTACATTGTTTATTTTGTTATTGTTGCAATACCAAAAATACCTCCATAAAATGTTTATTAAAAAAACATATACGATGACATACAAGAAAAGAAAGCTATATTTCTACAAGGTAACTTTCCTTGGGTTTTGTTCTGAGACATTTCTATGGCTGTTGAAACAACTGACATTTTATCCGAATGTTGGCTAGGTTTGGCCTCTGGTGGGAGTTTTACTCTCTCAACATTCAACCCATGTTTTCATTCAAGGACTTCTGATAACAGGGATGTGCTGAGTGGATTCACGGAAGGCGGCTCTTTTCCTAGGAAATCGAATTTAGGCAATTTTACCTAAAATTAGCCCGCCAGATCCAGGGGAAAAAAGCACTCCCTCATCACCCACTTCAACCCACTAAAGAAGACACAGGCCAACAGTAGAAATGCCAAGCAGCAGAGGCCGTAAGGAGACGAAAGCCAACAGGCGAGACAACGGACCCACGAGGTGAGGAAACCCTGGCCACACCAGAAAGAGAGAGGCCAACGAGCCGTGCAATAAATTCCCCCTCACCAGATGACGGCTGGAGAGCTGAAGGAGCTCAAAGAGGGCATGAGGCTCGAGACCCAGGCAGTGGTCAAGGTAGCTGAGAAGGAAGCACTGGCCACCATGCAGGTGACCCTCGACAAAATGGAGAGCTGACTAGAAGCTCAGGAGAACACAATCAGAGAACTAGAAAAGGCCTCCGCGGATCAAAGTGACTAGATTGTCGCCCTAGAAGCAGACATAGCAAGGTTGGTGGTGACCCAGGGGAGCATAAAGGGGAAGGTGGAGGACCAAGAAAATCGGTTGAAGCGCCAAACCTTAGAATAGGCAGAAACCCCCAGGACTATGTGGCCCAGATGTTGGGAAACCTCATGGGAAGGGACAGCTTCCCCAACCCACCAGAGATGGACCAGGCACACAGATCACTCCGACCCAAACCCAGGGCCCTTGAGCAACCGAGGGCAATAATTGCGAAAATGCACAGGTACCAAGACCAGGAAAGGATACTAAGATGGGCCAGGCAGAGGAAAACCTGCCACTGGGTAGGACACCAGATAAGAATGTATCAGGACATTGGGGCAGACCTGGCCAAGCGCCGGGCTGAATTCAACAGAGCGAAGGTGACCCTGTTCAAAGTTTGGGATGCTTTACCCAGCCAAGGTTTGGGTAATCTACCAGCACAAGGAGCACTACCTTACAGACCCTGCAGAAGCGGAAGAGTTCGTCCAAAAGAACGGGCTGGGAAAGCAGCAGCAAAAGCAGAAGTGAAACCATCACCCTGGAAAGACTGAGAAACTGAAAGACAATTTGCGCAGGACTGTATCGCCTCATTTTAAAACCAAACGCTAAGGCATTGGGAAGAGGGGGGTGAGAGCCAAGGGCGCAGAAACAAGGGGAGAAAGGAAGAGGGGAAAGGGAAGAAAAACAGTGGGCAAGGGGAAACTCAGACCAACCTCGGGAGGGGGACCACTACACTAGCAGGAAGTCCTATCTGGCTGCAACACAGCCTGGTATGACAACTGCTCGACCCAAGCCCGTAAGAAACTACAAAAAGTCGTGAACCCAGCCCAGTCCATCACACAAACCCACCTCCCATCCATTTACTCTGTCTGCACCTCATGCTGCCTTGGAAAAGCAGGCAGCATAATCAAAGACCCCTCCCACCCAGCTTATTCACTCTTCCAACTTCTTCCATTGGGCAGGAGATACAAAAGTCTGAGAACACGCATGAACAGATTCAAAAACAGCTGCTTCCCCGCTGTTACCAGACTCCTAAACAATCCACTTATAGACTGATCTGATCTCTTCACACATCTTCTCTATCGAGTAGTACTGCACTCTTGTATGCTTCACCCGATGCCTGTGTCTATGTATTTACATTGACGTATTTTATGTTTGCCCTATGTATTTTCTTTTCATGTATGGAACGATCTGTCTAGACTGTATGCAGAACAATACTTTTCACTGTACTTCGGTACACGTGACAATAAACAAACCAATTCAATCCAAGGAGGTAGGAGAGAAAAGGGGGCTGGCGGCACATCTTCCATGAGGGGGAGAGCACCTGGCGAGTGGGTGGGGAGGGGGTAAACATCACAGCAAGGCAGACAAACTGGGGAAAAGAAGAGGGGGAAAAGAGCAAAAGGGGAGGGGGAGAAGAGGGGGGGAAAAGTGCAGAACCATAGGAGGAACAGGGGGGGGAAGGGCTCTAGACTGGTTACAACAGGCCACACATGGCAACAAGGAACAAGATGGTTCCGCACATAGCCATTTTGGAGGGTCCCTAAACAAAGGGAAACCCCGGAGTGCAGGGGCACAGCCACATGGCGTACATAGTTGGCAGCCATGTTGGATGGCCTGGACAAAGGGAATCCCAGAGCACAGGGGCCCGGCCTCATGGTAAGTACGATGACCGTGGCCATTTTGGATGGCCTCCTAACAAAGGGAAACTCCGGTATGCAGGGGCACATCCTTAAGGTAATTCTGGTTGATATCACAGTCACCTGGACGTCAGGGGACTTAACGGCCCAGTGAAAAGATCCAGAGTCTTCACCCACTTGAAAAGTATGAAAGCTGACATAGTCTTCCTCCAAGTGACGCACCTGAGGGAGAATGACCGACTGCGGGTAAGGAAGGGCTGCGTGGGACAGACCTACCATTCTTGCTATGGGATGAGAGCTAGGGGGGTAGCCATACTGATGAAATAGAGGATGGTGTTTACTGCAACGAGGAAGGTTACGGACCCATGGGGACGGTGCATCATGGTCAGTGGTGTCCTGGACGGGGTAACAGATGTACTGGTCAACTTGCCCACTGCCAACTGGGACAACACAGAGTTTATAAAGAAGACCCTGGCTAAAATCCCCGACATAGACACAGAACTCGGCACATTCATGGAACAGATGGGGGCATGGACCCATGGAGGTTCACACACCTAGGGAAGAAAGAATTCTCCTTCTTCTCTCAGGTGGATAACGTATACACCCGGATTGACTTCTTTGTAGTGGTGAAATTGGTGCTTCCAAGGATATTAAGAGCGGAATACTCCGCGATCATAATCACTGACCACGCTCCACACTGCATGAACGTCAGTTTGGAAGCGGGCTGTGCGGATGAAGCAGTTCCTCAATGGATTGGACATGCCAGTCATTGGAGAAATAGAAAACAGGGGCTGGAAGCATCATTAGTACTGGGGGAAGTCATGGAGAACACCAGCTCCATGGAGGCGGGGAAGGTACCGGGACCAAATGGATTCCCGGCAGACATCTACAAACAATTCGCAATGGCACTGGTCCTGCACCTGTGGTAGATGTTCACGGACTCGGTGGCAAGGGGCACCCTGCCGCCTACGCTAGCACAAGCCGCAATCTCGCTGATACCAAAAAAGGACAAAGCCTCATCAGAATGTGGGTCACAGAATACTACAGTGCAGAAGAGGCCCTTCGACCCATCGAGTCTGCACCAATGCATGAAAGGCCCTGACCTGCCCACCTAATCCCATTTGCCAACACTTGGCCCATAGCCTTAAATGTTATGGTGTGCCAAGTAATTATCCAGGTACTTTGTAAAGGATGTGAGGCATTCCGCCTCTACCACCCTCCCAGGCAGTGCATTCCAAACCATCACCACTCTCTGGGTAAAAAGGCTTTTTCTCAAACACTCCCTACACCTCAGTTTGAACATGTGTCTCCTCATATCGGACCCTTCAACTAAGGAGAACAGCTGCTCCCTATCTACTCTGTCCATGCCCTCAGTCGTCTCTGCTCCAGATAAAATAACTCGAGCATTTCCAACCTCTCTTTATAACTTAAATGTTCCATCCCAGGCAACATTCCGGTGAATCGTCTCTACACCCCCTCCAGTGCAATTATATCCTTCCTATAATGTGGCGACCAGTATTGCGCCAGTATTGTGAGGTGGCCTCACCAAAGTTCTATACAACTCCATCATGACCTCCCTGCTTTTCTAATCTATGCCCCGATTGATAAAAGCGAGTGCCGCAGATGCCTTTTTCATCACCTATTAACCTGCCCTTCTGTCTTCAGAGATAAATGGACAAACACGTCAAGATCCCTTTGTTCTTTTGAACTTCCCAGAGTCAGACCTTTTCATAGTACACTCCCACTCTCGCTTGCCCCAGACTTGTCTGGTCCTGGACAGTCTTCTTCGAGGCAATGTCCAAAGTTGTGAGGGTGGAGCCACTCTGGCCAAAGCCACGGGCGAAGGAGTGATCAAGAGCTGTGATAGCCTGCTTTCAGAACTACAAAATTAATTAGAAGGTGCTGTGATGGACCAAGCAGAATCGTGAAGTGAGGTGGGATGGTAGTGGTATTTAGATACACCAAGATGTCATGGTGGAGCTGGCAAGAAGGTGACCGCCCTTCAACAGGGTGAAGGCGGCACTTTACAGGAGCGGTGTGCGTTTTGGGAGTGGTCAAGCTGGCAACGCTGGGGGTCACAAGTCCAGGGATCACTTCTTTGTTACAGCGGAGGAAGCGGAGGCGCTTATTAAGGCAGAAAGACTTGAACTGAACTGAGAATGGTGGAAGTGTGACTTTGGGGGGGTTATTGGGAGGGGGGTGTTGGGGCAACTTCTGTATGTAGTTATTGTTAATTGAAAATAGATTTGGGGGATGGTTCCCTTTGTTTTGAGTTGCTTCTCTCCTATTCTGGGGGTTCAAGGGGTTGGCCTGGGCATATGGAAATGGAGAGGAGATTAGTAGTTGCTGGGAGAAGTGGAGGCGGGGGGTGGGTGGTGCGTTGGATACTTTAAGGTGGATGGGTTGAGTGTGGAGGGTTTATTGTTTCTTTGTTGGTCATTGTGGGGAGGGGGGCTCTGGTGGGGGCCACTCTGCTCGCAAACTGCAGTTCACTAGTCAACTAGAGTGAGGTGGGGGAGGGGTTGCGGCCTGCTGAACATGTTTAGGCAGGTTTCGGCACGCCTAGGAGATATGAATGGTGGGGGGATGGTGACAGTGGAGAAAGGTGTTCATTCACGTGGAAGTGGTTGGGAAAGGGGCGGGGATGTTCTTTGTCCCATCCAATGGGTGGGGCTGGGCGTCATCTTGGGTGGACGCTGGTTTTGGGCGAATGGTGGTGGGATGGGAGCTTCCCGCATGGGGTGAAGCCTGAGTCAAGGGGGGAGGGGGGGGGGAGAAGAGACCCCCGATCCATTTGGTGACATGGAATGTGCAGGGGCTGGGGGGGCTCGGGAAAGTTTGAGAGCTGATGTGGTGCTCTTGCAGGTGAAGGACCTGGTGAGGATCTGCAAACGTTGGGTTAGGGCAGGTGTTTCACTCTGGTTTTGACAGTAGGGCCCGGGGGTTAGCAATCCTGATTAACGAAGGAATCTGATTTCAGATGTGGTGGCTGATCAGGGAGGCAGATATGTCGTGGTCACGGGGGTGCTGGAGGGTAAGTCGGTGGTTTTGGTAAACATATATGCTCCAAATTGGAATGATGTTGATTTTATGAAGACAATGGTGGCGGCTATTCCGGATATGGGTATGCACCAGTTGATTTTGGGAGGAGACTGGAACACGGTCTTGGATCCGAAGATGGACCGTTCAAAACTAATATTTCTTTATAATAGGGAGGTCTCTGTTGCCGGAGGTGAAGAAAGCAGAATATTTAGCAATTGGTATCTCGTACCATGCTCCGCACCTGGTGGATATGGTTTTGGAGAGGGGGCCGGCCCAAGAGCCGGCATGGAGTTTAGACATGGGCTGTTAGCAGATTTGGGGTTTCGTATGAGGGTTGCAAGCGCGATTGATGAATATGTAGGGTTTAATAAAAATGTTTCGCCTTTGGTGCTCTGGGAAGCCTTCAAGGCGATGTTGAGAGGAGAGATAATTTCATATTAGGCACCGATTGATAGGAAGGTTCGGGAGGGGGGGGGCGGCACGTGGCGCAGTGGTTAGTACTGGGACTACAGCGCTGAGGACCCGGGTTCGATAGTGGCTCTGGGTCACTGTCCGTGTGGAGTTTGCACATTCCCCCCGTGTCTGCGTGGGTTTCACCCCCCAGAACCCAAAGATGTGCAGGGTAGGTGGATTGGCCACGCTAAATTGCCCCTCAATTGGAACAAAAAATAATTGGGTACTCTAAATTTATTTTTTTCAAATGGAAGGCTCGGGTGGTGGATGAATTTTTGGAGGTGGACAGTAAGTACTCAGAGGACCCCACTCCAGAGCTCCTGGCCAACAGGAAGAAACTACAGACGCAGCTTAATCTGCTGTTCACAGATAAGGCGATGTGTCAGCTGCAGCAGGCAAAGGGGGCGATGTATGAATATGGGAGAAGACCAGTCGGTTGTTGGCTGGCCAGCTGAGGCGGCAGGCAGCCTGCGAAGGATGGTCCAGGTGTGGGATATGGGAGGTGGGCTGATGGCCGCACCAGACAAGGTGAATGGAGCATTTGAAGTATTCTATGAAAGGTTGTAGAGGTCAGAACCACCAG
This sequence comes from Scyliorhinus torazame, assembly GCF_047496885.1. Lineage (NCBI taxonomy): Eukaryota > Metazoa > Chordata > Chondrichthyes > Carcharhiniformes > Scyliorhinidae > Scyliorhinus > Scyliorhinus torazame. Next base: position 83,227,868 of record NC_092719.1, read on the forward strand.
AGGGTGAGTTTTTGGAGGGGGAGGTGGTGGTGGTGGTGGGGGAGTTGCACGTTTAGCCTGATATATTATTATTGGACTGCGAATGCGGAGACGGTGTTGGGCAGTTTAGGTGAAGATGGAGTCAGGTCCATGTCAGGGCTGCAGTAAAATATTCGGATAATCCGGTGGTCGTCCCTACATTGAAAATATGGAGACAATTTTGGCAGCACTTTAAATTAGGAGCGGTGTCGATGATGGCGCCGATTTGTGCTAACCACATGTTCGAGTCGGCAAGATTGAATGCCAGGTTTAGAGGCTGGGAGGACAAGGGGGTGGAAGGAATAGGGATTTGTTTCTGGAGGGGCAGTTTGCGAGTTTAGGGGAGCTGTCAGAGAAGTTTGGGCTTTCGTAGTCAGAAAACTTTAGGTGTCTGCATGTTCTGGACTTCGCGAGGAAGATTTTCCTGTCTTTCGCAGTGGTGCCGCCAACGTCGCTTTTGGAAAGGGTTTGGTCACTCGGGACGGAGGAGGGGAGTACGTCTGGAATTTATGGGAGGATCTTGACAGATGATGCTGCATCCTTGGAGGGTTTTAAAGCCAAGTGGGACTGGGAGTTGGGGGCAGAATTAGAGGAGGGGGTGTGGTGTGAAGTCCTGCGAAGGGTGAATGCCACATCATTGTGCCTGAGACTTGGGCTTATACAGTTAATGGTGGTACTCCGGGCACATTCAACAAGGGTTAGGATGAGTTGGCTGTTTGAGGGGGTGGAGGATAAGTGTGAGCACTGTGGGAAAGGCCAGGCAAACCATGTGCATATGCTTTGGGCATGTCCTGAACTGGTGAGATTCTTGGTCTCCTTCTTCTGCACCATGTGAGCGATTCTACAAATGGAATTGGAGCCTTGTCCCCGAGCGGCCATATTTGGGGTGTCAGACCTGCCGGAGCTGCAAACAGGTGCGGGGGCGGATATCTTAGCCTTTGCCTCGCTGATTGCTCGCTAGCGGGTTCTGTTGGAGTGGAGGCCAGTTTCTCCACCTAATGCCTCAGTATGGCTGTGGGGATCTTCACCTTGAAAATTAAGTACACCATAAGGGATGCAATTGAGGGGTTCTACAAAAGATGGCAGCCGTTTATTCTGTACTTTAAAGAGCTAGTCACCATCAGCTGTTGGGGGGCGAGGTTCTGAGGGGTGTTGTCATTTGGGTTTGTTTTTCTTGCTTTATTCTTTTGTACTTACTAAAAAATGTTAGATATTTTTGTTTTAATGTTTCATGGATCTGTCAAGAAAACATTTTTAGTTATTTTTATTCTTCCACATGATGTGAGCATCGCTGGCTAAGCCAGCATTTTTATTTCCCATCCCTAATTGCTCTTGAGAAGGTGAGGGTAAGATGCCTTCATAAACTACTGAGATCCATGTGGTGTAAGTACGTCCTTGGTGCTGTTAGGAAAGGAGTTCCAGGAATTTGACCCAACGACAGTGAAAGAACAGTGATATAGTTCAAAGCCATGATGGTGTATGGCTTGGAGGGGAACTTGAAAGTGGTGGTTCCCATACATCTCCTACCCTGGTGGTAGTGCCTCATTGAACCAGGGCCGATCCCTGGTTTGATGGTAATCGTAGAGTGTGGGAAATGCCGGGCCATGAGGTTACGGGCTGAGATTGAGTACAGTTCTGCTGCTGCTGCTGATGGCCAATCTTGAGTTGCTAGATCGGTTCGAAGTCTATCCCATTTAGCACGGTGGTAGTACCACGCAACGTGATGGAGGGTATCCGCAATGTGAAGTCAAGGCTTTTTCTCCATAAGGAATGTACAGTGGTCCCTCCTATCAATACTGTCGCGGTCAAATGCATCTGCAGCAGGTAAATTGGTGATAACGGGGTTAAGCATTTTTCTTCGCTCGAGTTGGTTCCCTTACCACCTGTCACAAGCTCAGTCTAGCAGTTATGTCCTTTAGGACATGGCCAGCTCAGTCAGTAGCGGTGCTACCAAGCCACTCTTGGTGATGGGCACTGAAGTCCCCCGCCCAGAGTACCTTCTGGATCACCCTCAGCGCTTCTCCCAAGTGGTGTTCAACATGGAGGATTAACATGATTCATCAACTGAGGGAGTGTGGTTGGTGTCAATCAGCAGGAGATTTCCTTGCCCATGTTTGACCTAGTGCCATGAGACCTCATGGGGCCCAGAGTCAGTGTTGAGAACTGCAGGTCAACTCCCTCCTGAATGTGTACCACCATGCCGCTGCCACCTCTGGTGGGTCTGTTCTGTCGATGGAACAGGACATACCCAGGGATGGCAATGGCGGTGTCTGCAACATAGTCTTATTTACCGAACCATACCTTACAGTCAGTGTCAGCCTGTTGCTCGACTAATCTGGGCAACTCTCCCAATTTTGACACAAGCCCCAGATATTAGTGGACTTTGTAGGATTGACAGAGCTGGATTTGCCGTTGTCTTTTCCAGTGCTTTGGTTATTGCCAGCTGATCAGTCTGATTTCATTTTTTTTGTGTCGACTTTATAGCAGTTTGATACAACCAATTTGTTTTTAAGGCCATTTCAGAGGGCATTCAAGAGTTGACCATATTGCTGTGGGTCTGGAGTCACGGACTTCCAACCCAGAAGGGCATTAATCAACTAGCTTTTATGACGATCGAGACTAGGTTCTTAATTCCAGATTTATTAATTGAATTGAATTTCCACTAGTTGCTGTTATGGGATTTGAACTCGGGGACACAGAGCATTAGCCTGGACCTCTTGATTACTAGTGAGGTGACATTACCACGACAAAAAAACACCAACCATCACCAGTTTGGAGAAAATATTTTATGTTGACAACTTCTGGTGGTGGCCATGGAGTGAGTGGTCGCACACAAGGCAGCTCTGGCTCAAAGGCATTGGTTTGACCTTTTTATACCCGTTAGTGGGGTAACTCTGGCAGGAAATGTTGCAAAAGGTGTAGAGGGAGAGGTTGTCCCCAAGATTGGTATATCTACTGTCTACCAGACCTGGCAAAAAAACAGTTAAAGACCTGGCTAAGGAATTGGAGGGGACCTGTGGCGCAGCCACAATTGCAAAAATGATGGAGGGGGAAGGGCCGGCGCCAGTGGGAAAGGCCCAGATGGAACAGTTGATGGCTTTCATTAAAGATGAATTTTGCCAGCAAAGTAAGGAGATGCATTGGCACTTGCCGAAGGCCATCGAGGGAGCAGTAGCACCTCTGCGGTTCGATGGACTGAGTAGAGAAGCACAAGGGACGAAGATTCGACAGGTGGTGTCTGACCAGGGCAACCAGATCATGTCCCTGGAGGCGGAGGTGGGGGCCCTGTGGGACCTGTGGAAGGTGAATGTGGAGGAGCAAGAAAACAGTTCAGGCGGCAGAACCTACGGATTGTGGGACTGCCAAAATGTGTGGAAGAAACGAGTGCCACAAAATACGTGTCAAGGATTTTACCAGGCTGGTGGAGCAGAGAGTGCTGGACAAGGCCCCAGAGGTGGACAGGGCCCACAGGTCATTTAAGACAGAGGTTGAGAGTGGGGCGCCGCCGCGGGCGGTGATTGTGCAAATGCAAAAGGAAAAGACCTTGCGATGGGCCAGGGAGAAGCGAGACTGTGAATGGGATGATGGCGGACGGTACAGAGGAGTGGAGACGTAAGCCTCCAGTAAGAATTGTAACTCCTCAGCGACTCTCCCTCGGACTAATCCGTTCCATGTAGGAACACTATTCACGATGCCCTTTGCTGCTCTTGCTCATGTATTTGCTTTGTTTGGTCCCTTGTTCCGCACTGTAACCAATCACGGTTTGTCGATGTACCATTTGTCGATGTACTCTGTTGATTATTCTTTTTTGTCCACTATGTACGTACTGTGTACATTCCCTTGGCAGCAGAAAAATACTTTTCGCTGTACTTCGATGCATGTGACAATAAATCAAATCAAATCAACGTGGAACGTTCGGGTTAAGTGCTCTCAGGTTTTTGTGCACCTGAGGAGTTGAAGGCGGAGGTGGTCTTGCAGGAGACGCACCTCTGCGTGAAGGACCAGGTTAGGTTGAGGAAGGGATGGGTGGGACAAATATTACACTCGGGGTTTGACTGGAAGCCGTGGAGGATAGCCATTTTGTTGAACAAAAGAGCGGGGTTTGCTTTGAGACACGGTGGGAGTTGTGCATGACGATGTTTGATGAATTGTTCGTTGCGGGTGAGGAGGAAGAGGGTAGGGCGTAAAAATTATAGATGGTGAGGTTGTTGAGTGTTGTGTATATTACTGTTTGTTCTTTTTACACGTTTGTAATAAAATATATCTTTTTAAAAAATGTTTGATGTTGTTGCACAAAATTTCTCTCTACTATATCCACCAGTTAGTTTACTTATTTTACTGTATTGGTATCCATGCAAGCCAGGTTTAAAAATACCACATTCAGGAAAGGTTCACTCGACTGGTACAGTTCAGAAAAGGTTCACTCTACTAATTCCTGGGGTGAAGAGGTTATCTCGTGTGGAAAGGTTGAACAGGTTTTTAATTATTCATTCATGGGATGTAGGCATCACTGACTCGGCCAGCATTTATTACCCATTCCTAATTTCCCTTTAGAAATTGGTGGTGTGCTGTGAACTGCTGCAATCATGTGTTTTCAGAACATCCACAGTGCTGTTAGGGAGGGAGTTCCAGGATTTTGACTCCTTGACAGTGAAGGAACAGCGATATATTTCCAAGTCAGGATGTTGTGTGGCTTGGAGGGGAACTCCTGCATTGCCAACCCTTGTCCTTGGTCGTAGAGTTTGCGGGTTTGGAAGGTGCTGTCAAAGGAACCTTGGTGGGTTACAAGATGAAGTGCATCTTGTAGTAGATGGTACACGCTGATGCCTCAGTCTGCCGGGTTGAAGGGAGTGAATGTGGTACATACAGTGCCAATCGAGAGGGCTGTTTTTTCTTAGATGGTGTCAAGCTTCCGAAGTGTTGTTGGTAAAAAAGGTTTCAGCCTATACCTATGAGAATTTAGGAGAATTATATTAAAACGTATAAGATCCTGAGGATCTTTGATAGGGTGGATCTTGAGAGGATGCTTCCCCTTGTGAAGAAGTCTTAGAGTTTAAAAAAATAGCGATCTCCCATTTAAGACTGAGGGGGAATTTCTCCTCTCAGAAGATCGTTAGTCTGTGAAATTCTCTTCCTCAGAAAGCAGGCTGTGTGGTTAAATTTTATTCAAGGCTGAATTATTTAAATGTTTGATCAACAAGCGACTCCAGGGTAATGAGGTGGGATAGACAGGAAAGTAGAGTTTAGATCACAACCAGATGAGCCATCTTATCAATCGCGGAGCAGACTCGGGGGCCGAATGGCCTATTCCTGCTCCTCAGTCTTGCATATGGGATCTGAATTTTTAAATCACTTACAATTGGGTAGAACAATTTTAATTCAATGGTTCATGAATTGGAATTAGCCTTGAAAGGATCTGGCGTTTTCTGTAGCAAACCACTTAAAACAATAACTGGGGCAGTGGGGTGGGGGGGGGGGTGAATAATTGACCTTTTCAAAGTGAATTCTTCACCAGTGAAGACATCTCTCAGACATTGGTAAAAAGCAGTTTTACCTTACTGTACGTGTGAAATGTGTTTGTTTGATATAACCTTACACACAAATGGCGCAGCCAATTAATGCCATCTCTTATTGTAGTTTAATCTAGAAAAAATACAACTCTGATTAAAATTAACATAATTTTAAATATTTCTCCGGAGTAAAATAGCAATTAAATGAAATTTTGGAAATAACATTGCAAAGGATTGAAAACAAAAGCCAAGGAGGCCAAGATGACTGTTCACAAAAACCCCTTTAGGCAACATCTGTGCATTTTTAGGCTTTGGACAGCGAGAGACATTTAGTAATGGGAAGAGTGAGATTAGAAGAAATATTTTAACGTAAAGCATTATTGGAATGTGGGATGCTTTTCAATGTGATCATTGTTCTTTTTAGTTATTTAACAATATGGTAGTTATTTGACAATGTGTAAAAGGATGTGGAGAGATGGCAAGAAAACACAAATGTATAAAATCAACCACATTGGCCTGTCTGAGCAGCCTCAGTGTCTCTGTTGTCGCCCCACAAGTTATAAAAAGCCAAGTTGCCACTTCTATACTGTCATGAACACAGAACCTTGGAAGACGGATCTGTTTTGGAACTGTACCTTGAACTCGAAGTAAAACAGAACTCCAGATGAAAATGTCAGAGTTGTTACAGCTGTACGGGACATTGCTGAGACTGCAGTTGAAGGACTGTGTATAGTTTTGGTCTCCTTACTTAAGGAAGGACATAATTGCATTGGAGGCCGTTCAGAGAAGGTTCACTCGGCTGATTCCTGGGATGAAGGGGTTATCTTATGAGGAACGATTGGTTAAGCCAATGGAGCTTCGAAGAATGAGAGATAATTTTATTGAAAGATAAAATTCTGAGGGGATTTGGCAAGGCTGGGCGGATGTTTCCCCTTGTGAGGTTCCAGAATTCAGGTGCACAGTTTAAAAATAAAGTGCCTCCAATTGAAGATGGAAATATAGAGGAATCTTTCTCTGAGTTTGAATTTGGAATTCTCTTCCTCAGCGAGCATTGACGGCTGGTGTGGTGTTGGGTGCTCTGGTGCACAGATGAGCCAACACAGTTGTATGTGGTACAACTCTATTTTATTTTAACTCTTATAATACAGTTCGTTCTGGATACTCTGCACGTGCTGTCTCCCTGAATGTGTTTGGTGGCAGATGTGTCCTGGTCCTGCTCTGCAGCTAATACTGACCACCGGGGGTCGTGTCTGTGCTTTTATATCTTTCTGTCATTGGTTGTGGTGTTGTGTGTTCTGATTTGTCTGTTGGTGTGTCTATCATGATGTGTATGTTTGAATATCATGACATCCCCCCTTTTTACAAAGATATGTGCCTACATGGTTATAAATATAAGTGTGTCGTGCGTGCATCTAAGAGTGTGTGTGTGTGTTGTGTACAGCGTGTGTATATGACGTAACTATTTACATGGGGCGATGTCGGGTGCGTCACACTAACAAGGTTGTACCATAACAAAACTTGGATACGAGAGAAAAAAAAAAACGTGAACATTGGTCTGGTCAGACGATATCTGGAACAATAAACAACAACAGGTTATAATACAGAAGTGTTTGACTTTTTGAACGTATGAACAGCGTTATAAGTCCAGTCTAATGGGTGACCGCCTCAAGAATGGGCTGGTCCTCAAGCCGGTTCAGCTGTGGAGATTTGGGGTCACACTGGTTCACCTTGGACTGTTGGGAGGTGATGCTGTTGCCGAAGTCTCTACTTTACCATTTGTTGTACTTCGTGCAGTGCTTGGTTTTTTTCATTCGTGCAAATATAACATTCAACATCTTTGTTAGTGGTGCCTTGGCTGTGGTTTGGTTCTGGTGGCGATGGAAGGGGCATGATCCGTGGCATCTCCACGAAGTCATCCTTGGGAACCAGTGGAGGATCCGGCGTGTGCGTACGGTTCAGTTGCGAGCGTGGAAGGCGGCGCAAAGCTCGCTGATTGCGCCTACGCACCAATCCATCCGCCCTGCATGCCAGGAACAAGGTGGAGTCTTTTTTCTTTTTATGTTTGTGGTGGACGGCATCTTGTAACCGATGGGTCGTTGCCATCGAAGTAGCACCATCACTAATATCATGCAAGGCGATGACTGTGCCAGATGTGGAAGTTGGCCGAGACCGTGCACGCTGGTTCCGGCCACCTGCTGTGCCGGAAGGGCGACTCCGCAGAGAAACGTCGAAGCATGTCGCCTTGGAGAGAGAATTGTTGCTCGCATCAACATCTGGCGATGGCGCGAATTGGTGTGTCCATCTTGGACCGCCGGTGCTGGTTGCCACTGCCGACCCAGTGGGACTGCCACGCGATCCATTCCCTGTCGCCGTGGCATCCGCCGTCACCCTGAGCGTGCCATCACCGAGGCCGCGACACCGCCCGTCCGGAGCAAGGTCTGGCGTGCGCAAATCAGAGTCGGCGCTTGGCTGCTCCCCATCTGGAGTCCGGTCTGCCTTCCGTCGATGCCCCCCGTCCGGAGTCCCAACAGGTTCACTGGAGGCAGCCGAGATTCCCTGAAGCTGCACTTCTGGAGTCGGAACATGCAGGAATGCACCAACCAGTGGAGAGGCTCGAGCCATCGAGGGTGGAAGCGGTGCGCCGCCACCGCAGTCGTCAGTGGTCCCACCGTGATCGTCGAGTGCCTCGGTACGCACTAGGCGAGGTCTGTCACCTTGCACCTTTTGCATGGGAAGTGGGATGCTGTCGTCACTCGTCTCACATCCCGTGGATAGATCCTCATTAGCAGCTTGCTGTTCACTAGGGTTGGATAAATTGTCAGAGTTTTCATCTGGTGGTGCACACCATGTCGGTGGACTGTCATTGTCTTGCCGTTGTCCTTCATTTGGGCTTTTCTTCTTTGGAATTTTAAATCTTCCCCCAGACATTGCAGAACCTTGTTTATTACCCCCAAATTCTCCCATATGTATGGTCTCGAATATAGGATCCAATGTTTCTATCGACATTGTACTATTTTCCAAAGAACATTCCGTTTCACTTTTCTTCTCAGGTACCTCATATGTATCTTTGTCTAATGTACATGCCTTCATGGTCTCTGGGTCTGATTTTGCTGGGACTGGCATGGTCACAGTCTCTCTTTTACTGTTCTCAATTGCCCACATTATACTCCCCATACATAACTGCTTAATCACTGGGGTTAGTGTGGTACAATGGATAATCGGGTCGACCTTATCTGCATCTTCACCATTAGTGGAAAGCACACTTGGTTCACTTGAAACTGCTGTGGGTTTTAAATTCGTTATCTGGCTACTCGATGTCGGTGTCCTCAGGATTCTTGCTCCAATGTTCTGCTCATTTATCAGTGGAGTGTGTATAGGTTCAATGCAATTAATGTTCCCCTCAAGGTTTGAAGAGTCATTACTGACTAACTGCTGGTCTCCGAAGTTGGGATTTTGCGGCGTTGTGTTGAAGGGAGACATTTGTCCCTGCTGTAGATATGATTCAGGTTGTGTTATTTCCATTACCTGAGGATCAATGTCTTGTCCATTTTTTCGATCCGTACTAAAACACTGGCAATTCTCAGTCTGCTCCTTGCAAGTTAAACATTCAATAAATTTCTTTAGCAAATCCTCAGCATCCTTCTGTGGCCGTGCAGCATTATTAATCTCTGTTCGGCTATAATGATCCTGAAGGTCAGCGCATAAACCTTTTTTCTTCGGGCTTGGACGAGGCGATTCCTTTGGCTTGTCTTCAGTTGGGCTTGAACAGTCATCAGCGCTGTGCCCTTCATTGTAGCATGAGAGACCTTCATGGTCATGCTGCTGTGTAGTGGAGCATGGTAGGCTGTTATAGCCTTCTTGCTGTTCACGTGAGCATGGCAGACTTGCATCATCTATCGCTGGTTGGTCAGGAGAGGTTGCTGGACCCTCATGGTCTTGTTCCTGCAAGGACTGCACATTGGAGTCTTGCGTTGCTTCTATCGTGGAGGCTGTCCACGAGCTCTCTGTGGAGGCTTGTGACACTGGAGTCACTTCTTGTCCGTGCAAGGACTGCGCTCTGGAGTCTTGCATTTCTGCAATTGTGGAGTCTGTCCACGAGCTTGCTGTGGAGGCTTGTGACACTGGAGTCACTTCTGGTTCATGCGAGGACTGCGCTCTGGAGTCTTGCATGTCTTCTTTCATAGAGTCGGGAACGTTGAGCGGGACGTGGACCACGCTCTGTGTGGCAGCAGGGCGCTCTCCGTGTGCTTGCACCGCTCCCTGTCTGTTAATGTCAGGCTGCAGCATCATCCGGTACTGATAAGTTGGAACGTCATATCTGCTGGATTGAAGATCCGAAAATCCGAAAAATGAATCCGCATCTGCGTCGGATTCAATGTGGGGGCCGCCAATGTGCAACACGAAAGGTTCGTCCGAGTCATAGTCGTATAGGACCACGGAGCTATCATTGGGCTCGCGAGGTCCGGAAACACTGTAAAGATCGTCATCGAAGTATTCGAGGTCGGAATCATCGGCTTGTGCGTAGGTAACTGCTTGTCGGAGGGTTCTTCGGAGGTCAAATTCATCTCCTGGGTCAATTTGCGGCACTGTGCTGTCATTCCAGGTGAGGGAAGGTTGTTTTACAGCTTTAACAGATTTTTGTTTTTTTGATTTGGGACGTTTCCCTTTTAAATTGGATTTGGGACGTTTCCCCTTTAAATTGGTGCAGTCTGGGGCCTCTAACATCCTGACGCTCGGTATGTAGCACGTAGGAAGCGACTGCGCATGCTCAGATCGCTGTTCCTTTACCGATGGCCGTTTTCTTGACTGCGCATGCGCAGCATCTCGCGCATGCGCAAACGATACTTCCGGTTCTGCGCACTGCTCGCGCAACTGTGCTAGCGTGATACCTTTAGCAAGATGGCCGCCGACCTCGACCCAGCCCTCTCTCAGGCCCGGGATTTCGGCCTCTGGGAATTCGGGCTCCGGGATCCCAGCCACGAGGTGAGTACTGCAGCTTTTCTTACCTTTATTTGCCGATTGGATTGAGTTTTCTTCACAGTACTTGGAGAATTTGTCCAGGACTGCCTGGTAATCGTACCTTTGCTGCCTCCTGAAGAACCTGAACCTTGTGAATATTTCTCTTGCCCTTGCACCGGCGATGGTGAGGAGAAATTCAATTTTTTTGCTATCATCCAGGTCTTGGAGTTCAGCTGCCACCAGGAACAATTCGAACATTTGCCGGAATCGCCGCCAGTTTTCGCGGAGGTCGCCGTGGCACTGGAGCGGCTGCGGAACCGGGAGCTCTATCATTTTGCCTGGGCACTGCTGGTTGTCTGTGTACACTGAGGTATGCCGGCAGGTATCGATCCACTCCTGTACCATGTGGTGTTGGGTGCTCTGGTGCACAGATGAGCCAACACAGTTGTATGTGGTACAACTCTATTTTATTTTAACTCTTATAATACAGTTCGTTCTGGATACTCTGCACGTGCTGTCTCCCTGAATGTGTTTGGTGGCAGATGTGTCCTGGTCCTGCTCTGCAGCTAATACTGACCACCGGGGGTCGTGTCTGTGCTTTTATATCTTTCTGTCATTGGTTGTGGTGTTGTGTGTTCTGATTTGTCTGTTGGTGTGTCTATCATGATGTGTATGTTTGAATATCATGACAGCTGGGTCATTGAAAGTTTCCAAGACTGAGTCAAGCAGATTTTTAATTGACAGGGGAGTCAGGGTATTTGGGGGTGGGGGTTGGGGGGAGGGGTACGCAGGCAAGAAAGTGGAGGTAAGGCCACAATCAGACCAGCCGTGATCTTATTGAATGACAGAGCAGGTTTGAGGTACTTCTCCTATCTCCTATTTGTTATGATCTCACAATCTCGGAGGCATGTCCATGAGGTCCAGTTGCCATGGGAGGAGAAACTCAAACAGCAACCTATTGAAGTGTGATGGCCTTTGACCGGGCAAATTTTAATTACGTTAACATATTTGAGGAACCTTTATTGTTTTTTAAAATGTTCAGATTGGGATTTTGTAATTTGTAATTTGGGGATAATTATAAACACTGGTCCATGGGACCTGGAAATCCTTGACCTGGAATCAGTATCAACTGGAAGGGAAGTTAAAATTATATCTGTTGTGTGGCAGATAGACAGGAAACATGGTTCCAGCTGATCCACACACTTCGACTGATGAGTTGAGAAATTCTGAAAAGTAGTATGCCGTTGTGTGGAGGATTGCACAGTACAGAACCCTGCTTACACTGAAGCTGCTGCCCGTGGAGAAATAGTTAACTCCTTGAAGAAAAGAGACTGGAATTCTGGGATGAACTGTGTGGCTGGACCTGGGACCACAGAGATGGAGTGAAGTGTTACTACATTTGTGAAATAGTCCTTGTTTTATTTGCTGTTCCATGTTGAATTTATAGTTTATACCAACCACAATTTGTCCATTAATTTATTTTGATTCTAATGTATGTTAAAGGTAAAAGTTGCAAAAAGTAGAACCTTGTTGGTGCTTTCTTCATTTAGGAATTTGGCTATTTTGGTTTAAGGATCCCACGGGGAACATAATATCATTGCCCTCGAGGTCAGTAATAGTTTGCTGCATATATCATTGAATCCAGCTGCATGTCTGCATTTCAGGTATTCATGGTTATTTTTTATCTCCTTTATGCGGAGTTCCTGATTGTCAAAGCTGCTGTGTCTGAGGGGAGGATAGAGTTCCTGCTTGACGATTTGTTTTGTCTTGTTTTCTATGAGCTAATTTGTTCATCCTTTAGGATAAGTCGGGCTGGGAGAGACTGGCAACATGTTTTGATTGTTGTCCCCAAATGTTCAGCTTGCAAATGGTGGCCAGTGCTCCGTCAAGGTCCTCTGAACCGTCTCAGTTGGAGAGAACACTTCCTTTCATCCAGCCTTTTTGTAACTCCGGTGCCTTATCCGTGACGTCTTCCAGGAAAACCCCTGTTGAATTTTCGCAAGGACCATTCGATCTGTTGCAGTGCTTTTCTGCTATTGTGGCATAGGTTTGATGTTTCAAACAGTCCCTCCAGTGTTAGCCTTCATCAATCTCAAACTTTTAATCACACCTACAAGATCAGGGTCAGAGTGTTACATCTCTTCTATTCTCTTTTTTTGGGGTTCTAAATGTCCAGGTATATTTAGTATCAATGATCCTTAGGGATATGTTTTTGGAGAGTCTTCCACACCAGAGAGATAGATACTCCATATTGCTCTTTATGTTGGGGTAATATTATGTACAGATTAATCCAATTTACAGGTAAGATCTCGGAGTCAGCTTTTCTGATGTTGAATCTTGATATATACTTTGATTTCTTGGGTTAAATTGGAGCCTCTGATCTCCAAGTTGTCCATGTTATCAAATATGGTGGCACCCTCTCCTGACTTCGAGGAGAACACATCAGAGGAGGGCTCCGAGCATGTAACATCCTGGAACTCCCTCCCTAATAGCACAGTGGGTGTACCTACATCTCAAGGACTGCAGCGGTTCAAGAAGGCAACTCACCACCACCTTCTGAAGGGCAACTAGGGATGGGCAATAAATGCTGACCTAATCAGCGACGCCCACATCCCGTAAATGAATTTTTAAAAAATCATGTGCTCGAATCTCTGGAGTGGGGTTTGAACCCATGACCAATGACAAAAAGCAAGATCTACCACTGAGGTTGGCACAACTCTAGAGATTTGTATATTTAATATTCATCCAATATCCCCCACCACCCAATCACTCCTTGTACATGCCAGAAGACCAGCAGCTTGCCCCAATGCATCTATCTTTATCACTCAGTGACTCAACATTTGGGAGGTGACAACTTCTCTGGTCAGTTATCGCCTCTTCTACTGTGGTAAAGCAAGAGTCTTTTGCCCACTTTGATGCACAGCCAAGGCCTGATGCCCTGTTCACCAACCTAACTCTAAACGTTAGACTTGCACTTTATTTGAACTTCACTTTAAATTCTTGTTTTAAAACATTATGAAATAAAATTATTTGTGATTTTACCTTCTTAGATTTGTTTGGATAGCTGTAAACACTTCATTAAACGAATCTGTAAATATACAATTAAAAAACTTCTATTAGGGCAGCACGGTGGCGCAGTGGCTAGCACTGCTGTCTCACGGCGCCGAAGTCCCAGGTTCGATCCCGGCTCTGGGTCACTGTCCATGTGGGGTTTGCACATTCTCCCCGTGTTTGCGTGGGTTTCGCCTCCACAACCCAAAGATGTGCAGGGTAGGTGGATTGGCCACGCTAAATTGCCCCTTAATTGGAAAAAAAGAATTGGGTACTCTAAATTTAAAAACATTTCCATTAAAAAGGAACAGCTAATTGTTAGACACACTCATTGAATGGAATTTATAATTAATCAATGGCTCGAGGTTGTGTTAATTGTCCATGTGACTTCACTGTTTCTCCTCCCTCTTTATGATGTAGTCTTTGTTTGATGTCTTGTTAGAAATGCGTACTTACAGTAGCAAGTTATGTGGGAGTCTTGCTGTCACAAAATCTTGGAACTCTCTCTCTCTCCAACAGCGCTGTGGGTGTACTTGCACTATCCGGGCTGCAGCAATTTTAAGAACCCCACGATGTCACCCTCTAAAGTTTCTCAAAACCCCAAAAGGAAAACTTGAAACACTAATTCTTAGTGGTGTATATTTGTTTGGAATTAATGTGAGGAAACAATGTACAACCCAGTGAGGAACTAGTCCAATTGTGTAAACAATTAATAAAGAATATTTATTAAAATAAAATAAAAACCACAACAAAAAACTAACATACTCTATGGCATGCGTGTAGGAATAGTTAAACACAATTTTATCTGAAGTTAACTCTTCCCAAAATATGCACACCCCTTTTCCCAAACAATATCCTGGGCGGGATTCGCCCAGCTCTGGGCCGGGCCAGAGAATTCCCACGACCAGGCCACGCCACCCCGATGCCAGCACGCGATTCTCCGCAGAGCGGATTATCGGTGCCGGCGTGGTTGGCACGGCGCTGGTCGCAGGCTGCTCCATGCAGCCGGCCCGCCGATTCTCCGGCCTGGATGGGCCGAGCGGCTGTGAAAAAAAACCTGAGTCCCGCCGGCGTCATTCTAACCTGCTCTCAGCCGGCGGGAACTCGGCGAGGAAGGGTCGGGCCTGTGAGGGGGGGGGCGCGCTGTCTGATCCTAGGGAGGCCTCTGATGTGGCCTGGCCCACGATCGGGGCCCACCGATCGGCGGGCCGGTGTCTCTGGCTGGGGTCCTCCTTTCCTTCGCGCCGACCCCTGTAGCATGCGCGTGTTGGCGCCGGCTCCACTGCGCATGCGCGGATCCCGCGGCATACAGTTCACGCCGGGATCGGCAGCTGGAGAGGAGCAAACTGCTCCAGCGCCGTGCTGGCCCCCTGTAGGGGCCAGAATTAGCCCCAGCAGCGGCCCGTTCACGCCGTCGTAATACACAACGGCGTTTACAATGGCGTGGACACTGCCACGGAATTGGAGAATCCCGCCCCCTATTTTTGTAACTCTATAGGTAAAATCCAATTAATAGTTAATAAGTCTGGGAAAACATCTCTTCCATGCGAAAGCATGAGTCTGCATCTTTTAGGAGAATCTCTGCAACCTGCTGTGGCTTTAAATGGTAGAACAGGCCTCCATGGCTCAGATCATGGATGGAACTGGCCTGTCGGGCTGATGGATGGAAACTTGCATCCCCTCTTCAATGGAGGGGCCAACAGTTATACTGTTCAATCTCTTCGATATTCCTGTCTGTGGGATTCTGCTATTTCCCTTATTCAAATTCCTTGCCTTCAGAAGTTCTCATTTGGAAAGCCCCACTAATCAGGCAAACAATGATTCAGATATGGCCATTTGCACCTCAATGTCTCTGGACTCCTAATCTTGTTACTCGTTTGGTATTTTATTTTCATCTCAAATTCACTGTTAATCTCGTTAACTTCCCACATTCCTGACGGATTAAAGCAGGCAGCTCTCCACTACCTTCTCAAGGGTAATTAGAGATGGACAACAAATGCTGGCCTAATCAATGCTCACATCTCATGAATGAGTAAAAACTTTGATCTTATAAAATGTAGAGTTGTATTTTTCAAAATATTATTTAAATGAGTGAGTCCTAAACCTCAGTCCTAAATGGTTTACCCTGTATCCTTAGACTGTGTGACCCGTGGTTCTGGATTTCCCTGACATTGAGAGCATTCTTCCTGCATCTATCCTATCTAGTCCTGTTAGAATTTTATAGATTTCTATGAGATCCTTCCTCATTTTTTTTAAAACTCTAGCAAATATAAGCCTAACCGACTCAATCTCTCCTTGAATGCCAGACCCGCCATCCCATGAATCAGTCTAGTACTGCACTCCTTCTATAGCAAGAACGTCCTTCCTCAGATAAGGAGACCAAATCTGCATACAATATTCCAGGTGTGGTCTCGCCAAGGCCCTGTATATTTGCAGTAAGACATCCCTGCTCCTGTACTCTAATCCTCTTGCTATGAAGGCCAACATACCATTTGCCGTCTTTACTGTCTTCTGCACTTGCATGCTTACCTTCAGTGTCATTCCCCTCTCAATCTATTGCCCTTCAGACAATAATCTGCCTTCCTGTTTTTGCGACCAAAGTGAACAACCCCCTATTTATCTACATTATACTGCATCTGTCATGCATTTGTCCGCTCACTCAACTTGTCTAAATCACACTGCATCCTCCTCGCAGCTCACCCTCCACCCAGTTTTGTGTTATCTGCAAATTTGAAGATATTCATAGAATCAGCGAATCTCTACAGTGTAGCAGGAGATCATTTGGCCCATCAAGTCTGCACTGACCCTCTGAAAGAGCACCCTACCTAGGCGAACTCTCCCGCCCTATCCCCGCAACACCTTAACACCACCGAACCTTTGGACACTAAGGGGCAATTTAGCGTGGCCAGTCCACCTAACCTGCACATTTTTGGGCTGTGGGAAGAAACTGGAGCACCCGGAGGAAACCCACGCAGACGCGGAGAGAAGTTACAAACTCCACACAGACAGTCAACCAAGGTCAGAATTGAACCCGGGTAAGCTGCAGTGGTAACCACTGTGCTACCATACCGTCACATGTAGTTTCCTCACCAAAATCAATATTATATAGTGTAAATAGCTGGGGTCCTAGCAATTATACCTGTGGTACTCTACTAGTCAGTGCCTGCTATTTGGAAAATACCCATTTATTCCTACTCTTCGTTTCCTGTCTGCTAACCAGTTTTCTATTCATCTCAATACACAATCGTCAATCCCATGCACTTTAATTTTACACGCTAATCTCTTACGTGTGACCTTGTTGAAAGCCTTCTGAAAGTCCAAATAAACCACATCTACTGGCTCCCTGTCATCAACTCTACTAGTTACATTCTCAAAGAATTCCAGCAGATTTGTCCAGCATGATTGTCCTTTCGTAACTCCATGCTGACTATGTCCAATTCTGCCACTGTTTTCCAAGTAGTCTGCTATTTTATCTTTAATAATGTACTCGAGCTTTTTCCCCACTACCAACGTCAGGCTGACTGGCCTATAATTTCCTGTTTTCTCTCTACCTCCCAGTTTAAATAGTGGGGTTATATTAGCTACCCTCCAATCTATAGGAATTGTTGCAGAGTCTGTAGAACCTTGGAAGATGCCCACCAATGCATCCACTATTTTTCTACTGCCACTTCCTTAAAAACTCTGGGATGTAAATTAGAGGCCCTGGGAATATATCGGAATTCAATATCAATTTCCCCAACCCCATTTCCTTAAGTTCCTCCCTCACATTAAACCCTATGTTTCCCAACATTTCTGGTACGTTATTTGTGTAGTCCTTTGTGAAGAGATAAAACTTTTAAAAAATTAAATTTAGAGTACCCATTTTGTGAGGGCCACGAAGAATCCAGCACGAGTTGAAGGATAGAAAGAAATAACATTTGTTTACAATAACATATATATACACACACAACAGCAGCAGCAACTCCCTTGCTGCTCACTTGTCTCTAGCTGGTTCCAAACTGGCCAGCTTTATTTATGCAGGGAATCTGCTAATGATTTCTCGGCCCCCCTCATTGGGGAAGCTCATGCACCCAAAGGATTGTGGGATTGCCATTAGTCCTCAGCCAATGGTAAGCAGGCAGGTTATAACATCCGCCACCCCCCCAAGGTCTAAGGAATCCACCAAAGACCCTGGCGAAGGAGGGCGTCGGACTCGTTTTGCCGCAGGCCGGACACCATTTGCACGAGGCGCTGGATCGGGCGGCGTGTAACGAGACGGAGAATGGCGCTTCCATGATGAACGGCGTAACGGTTGTACATCCACGGCCCATGGGCCTGAGGACTTCCCCCTCTGAGGTGTCCTGTGTCTCCATCTCGGAGTAGGAGTCCACTGCCTCCGTCATCTCGGCGTCTCTATCTCCACGCGGTTCTGCAACGACCTGCGCAGAATTTGACTGCGGTACCAGTGGAAGATTGTGAGGAATACTCTCCACTGTGTCTGGTCTCTGTGGCTGTAGAAATGAGCTCCGGGAGCAGGGAATCTTTGGATGGTCTTCTGGACTGAACGAATGGTCTACGTGCTTGCACTGGACACTACCCTGGGTTTGCACCTGGTAAGAGATGGGGCCCGTTCGGCGAAAGATAATGCCTGGGACCCACTGGCACCCCCAGCAAAATTTCGAACGAAAACTGGGTCACCGGGCGCAAACTGCCGAATCGGCTGATGCCGAGAAAAACCATGTCCCTGCCGTTCTGGAGTGCGGCGTACCTTTGCGCCAATGTCCGAGAAAACCATGCTAATGTGGAGTGATCCTGTATGAAAACAAAAAACGAACCAGTCTCGTGTCCATAGACCCTGAAGACTGCTTCTTTAGGCCTTGTTTCAATGTCTGTACAGCGCGCTCCGCCAACCCATTGGAAGCCGGGTGGTATGGAGCGGTGCGGATATGGCGTATGCCGTTCATCTTCATGAACCTCACAAACTTCCCACTTGTGAACGGAGTGCCGTTGTCTGTGACCAGCACTTCGGGGAGGCCATCTATACTGAAAGACAAACGCAACTTCGATTGTTGCGCAGGACATTGTGCCTACCATCTTATGCACCTCTAACCATTTAGACTGGGCATCGATAAATAGAAGGAACATGGATCCTTGAAATCCGCATGCAAGCGCGCCCAAGGTTGCCCTGGCCCTTCCCAGTGATGTAAGGGCGCGGCCGGTGGAAGCTTCTGATGCTCCTGGCAAATGGAGCAGTTTTGGGCCACCTTCTCAATGTCAATGTCGAGGCCTGGCCACCAGACATAACTCCGGGCCAACATTTTCAATTTGGTCACACCCGGATGCCCATTTTGCAAGTCCCTTAGTATCAGCTCCTGTCCTTTTTCTGGGACTATCACACGCGTCCCGCACAAGAGGATACCGTCTTCCACGCTAAATTCTGACAGCTTGGAGAAAAATGCCCGCAACTCGCCTGGGAGCTGTCTATGCTGCCCACCAGACAGGACTGGCTCCGTCTGGGTCCACTCACAGATCTGTGATGCCGTGACAGGCAAGGAGTCCGTAAAATTTAGGGTTGCAACCACCTCACCGGTTGTGGGGTCGACATGGGGCCGGTCGACAAAGGCAATCGGATCAGTGCATCGGCATTCGCTATCTGGGTTCCTGGTTTATGCTCCAGAGAATACACGTAGGCAGCGAGCAACAAAGCCCAGCGCTGGATCCGTGTGGAAGCAATGGGCGGTATTGGCTTATCCTCTTGGAAAAGTCCCAGCAGAGGCTTATGATCAGTCACAATAGTGAAATGGCGGCCATACACGTACTGGTGAAAGCGTTTCACTGCAAAGACCACCGCAAAGACCACCGTCGATCCGGACGTCGCCTCGCCCAAGGTACCGCAGGGGTGCGGGAAGACACTTTTGGACGGAAGAGGTTGCGCCCCAAGGCGCGCACCTCCATTTCCTGCAGCCCTTGCACTCCTCGCTCTGCGCTCTCTCGGGACAATACTATTTGAATAGCCTGTTGAAAAGTCAATGTTGGCTCAGCTAACAACTTTCTCTGGGTGGCCGCATTGTTAATACCGCAAACCGAACAGTCGCATAACATTTCTGACAAGGTCTCACTATAGTCACAGTACTCCGCAATCCTGCGTAGCCTGGATTAAAAACTCTGGAAGGGATTCTCCTGGGGTCCTCTCGACGGTATTAAACCGGTAATGTGGACTATTGTGGACGGGGTTGGGTTAAAATGTTGCCCAAGAAGTTCACAAGTTCATCAAACGCCTTGGTGCCCGGCGCAACTGGGTACGCAAGGCTCCTAATCAACCCAAATTAATGCGGGCCACAGGCAGTGAGCAAAATGACCACCTGGCACTCGCTTTCGGTGATGTTGTTTGCCTGGAAATAGTAACGCATCCGTTGCGCATACTGGTTCCAACTTTCCATCAAAAACATCCAAACGTCCATATAGAGGCATGGTGTAACAGAAAAAAAGCTTCCAACCTGTATCGAACAAAAATCCAGGGAGGTGGCTTCAGCAGCGAAGATAGCTATCCACTTTAACCCTCATCACCAGTTTTGTGAGGGCCACGAGGAATCCAGCACGAGTTGAAGGATGGAAAGAAATAACATTTATTTACTCTATATATATATATATATATATATATATATATATATATATATATATATATTATAACAGCAGCAGCAACTCCCTTGCTGCTCACTCCTCTCCAGCTGGTTCCAAACTGGCCAGCTATATTTATGCAGGGAATCTGCTAATGATTTCTCCACCCCCCTCATTGTGAAGCTCATACTCCCAAAGGATTGTGGGATTGCCATTAGTCCCCAGCCAGTGGTAAGCAGGCAGGTTATAACAACCCAATTCTCTTTTTCCTATTAAGGGGCAATTTAGCGTGGCCAATTCACCTACCCTGTACATCTTTGGGCTGTGAGGGTGAGGCCCACGCAGACACGGGGAGAATGTGCAAACTCCACACGGACAGTGACCCTGGACCGGGATCGAACCCGGGTCCTCTGTGCCGTGAGACAGCAGTGCTAACCATTGCGCCACCGTGCCGCCCCATGAAGAGATAAAACTTGACCAGAAAGTGAATACATGGCAACAAAAATGACTTCATGTGAAAGAATCTTTGGGCTTTGGATTGTGATAATTTTTTAAGACAGTAAGGAATGAGGAACAGTCAGCATTGGAATTCCATGTGCTCGAATAACAAGTGCCTTAACAAATCTGGGTCATACTCTTGCACAGAAAGACTACCTATAGTAAATAAAAGTAACATTTGGACCAAGAAAGTTTATCTTTTAGACTTTAACTACACAAAAAAACTTACAGATGAAATTTACCGTTTGTGTGTTATATTCTGCTTGTGCAAAGGAAACCATTATGAGGATTTGTGCAGTTTCCTCTGTCTGTGGACAATACTTTCATGATGAATCATCGGATGTAATTGATTAGACAACAAAACTTGTTGATCTAGAATAATTATTTGCCAAAGTTTGTCGTGTTAGGTACATTGGTCTAACACTGGCTGCAACTGGATGCAGTTTAGATCAGAAAGATACTCCGGACCTTGAAGTTAGTTCAATCAGGTTTATTGAACTAGTAGCACAGTTAGCACCGTCTCTGTGAGTTCGACTCTCTGCTAACTTAAGTGTGGTTATTCTGTCTGACGGAACCAGACTAGCTCTTAGCCATGTGATGGAGGTGTGTGTGATTGTAACAACACCCTTGACTGACTCCCTGGATGTTCATCAGTGGAAAGAGGCGGAGTGTGAGTGCCTCATGTCTTTTATAGTCAGATCCCACCCCTGAGTGTCCTTCCTGCTTATTGGTCATGTCCTGTTCTCTGTGTCCGTCAGCTGCTTGTCTGTATATCATTATGCGTGTGTGAGTGACTGCATATCATGACATCTCCCCTTTTTTTTAATGTTTGGATGACATATGTGAGTGTATTTACATGAATAGGCCAATATTAACATATATACATGCAGTGGATGTGAACATGTGTACATGTGAAAACAGCTGTCTAATGCGAGAACACAGAACATAGCAAACCGAACAAATGTTCATAAGTCTAGTCTCTGTGGCTTGCGTCTGATCCTGGTCGACCGCCGGAGAGGTGGTGGTGGGAACGACAGTGCCTTGATGGGCGGGATGGAAGCCTGACTGGTGGCTTCGTGAGCTGAGGTATCAGGAGGTGTCAAAACAACAAAAGGAAACGGAGAAGAATGTGGTTGCGGGCAGGCAACTTTGCGCAGTGCCCATCTGTTTTGTCGCACAACAGAACCATCAGCCAGATGCACAACATACGAGCGGGGGGCAGCCTGTCGAACAACGACAGCTGGAGCTGACCAGCCGCCATCAGGGATCTTGACCCGAACAGTGTCGGACGGGGATAACACTGGCAAATCGGCTCATGAGCATCATAGCCCTGTATTTGCCGGTCTCGGAGTTGCTGCACCTTCTGCAGCACCGGGAGGTGATCCAGGTTGGGCACGTGTATGGCTGGACGTGTCCTTAGCAGGTCCCTGTTCATAAGGAGTTGAGCCGGCGACATGCCAGTGGACAGTGGGGTCGCCCTGTACGCAAGCAGCCCAAGGTGAATGTCAGACGCTGAATCCGTGGACTTGCAGGAGAGCTGCTTTACCATGGGACATTTAAGGGGCATCTTGACAAATATATGAATAGGATGGGAATAGAAGGATACGGACCCAGGAAGTGTAGAAGATTGTAGTTTAGTCGGGCAGTATGGTCGGCACGGGCTTGGAGGGCCGAAGGGCCTGTTCCTGTGCTGTACATTTCTTTGTTCTTTGTTCTATGTGCACCCCTTTCACAACTTTTCCGTTTGACTGCGGATAGTGTGGGCTGGAAGTGACGTGTTTGAACTGATACGACTGGGCAAACAGAGACCATTCATGGCTGCTGAAGCACGGGCCATTGTCACTCATGACAGTGAGTGGGATACCATGCCTGGAGAACGCCTCCTTACAGGCCTTGATGATGGTCCGAGATGTGAGGTCTGAGAGCTTAACGACTTCAGGGTAATTGTAAAAGTAATCAATGATTATCACGTAATCATGACCATTTGTATGAAAGAGGTCGATGCCAACCTTGGACCACGGAGAGGTTTCGATTTCATGCTGCGGAAGTGTCTCCTTACTCTGCGCTGGCTGGAAGCGTTGACAGGTCGCACAGTTAAGGACCATGTTCGCGATGTCCTGGCTGATGCCGGGCCAGTAGACAGCCTGCCTGGCTTTGCGTCTGCACTTTTCCACACCCAGGTGGCCCTCATGAATTTAATGGAGCACCAAGCTCTGGGGACTGTGTGGAATTACAATCAGGTCCAGTTTAAGGAGGATACCGTCAGGTCGTCCTTTACATTGAAAATTGAGGGCACTGCCCTTTTTGCCAGCCATTGGCTAGGTGTTGCATTGCACGCTGCAAGAGGGGGTCTTTGGCTGTCTCCTCACGGATACGAATCACCTTCTCATCAGGTGCCGGGAGGATACTAGCACACAGCTGCACCTGTGCCTCGACCTGTGACTCAATTTGCCGGTTGACGTTCGGTGGTTCACTAGGCACGGTGATGGAGCGGGACAGTGTATCAGCAATGATGAGCTCCTTGCCAGGCATGTAGACCAGGTCAAAGTCGTACCTCCTGAGTTTGAGGAGGATGCGCTGCAATCGAGGCGTCATGACATTAAGGTCCTTGTGGATAATGTGGACCAGGGGCCTGTGATCCGTCTCGACTGTGAATGTCGGCAGGCCGTAGACATAGTCGTGAAACTTGAGAATGCCAGTGAGAAGGCCCAGGCATTCCTTCTCAATTTGTGCATACCTTTGTTTGGTGGCCGTCATTGCCCTTGATGCGTAGGCAACCGGTACCCAGGATGAAGTGTCATCGCGTTGCAGCAGGACCGCACCGATGCCATCCTGGCTCGCATCTGTTGAGATTTTTGTTTCCCTGTCTGGGTCGAAAAATGCCAATATGGGTGCAGTGAGCAGCTTGGCTTTCAGCTCCAACCACTGCCTGATGGGCCGCCTTCCACTCAAAGGCAGTGGACTTCTTCACTAGGGCTGTGGTGTGCGAGGCCATGTTTCGGATGAACCTTCCCAGAAAATTGACCATGCACAGGAAGCGCAATACCGCCTTCTTATCTTCTGGGACCTTCATGGCTGCAATGGCCTTGACCTTGTCTGTGTCGGGGCACGCGCCCTCCAGAGAGATCTGGTGTCCTAGGAACTTGAATGTCGACATGCCAAAGCGACATTTGGTCCTGTTCAGCTTCAGGCCATTGGCGTGGACACGGCGGAATACCTGCTGGAGACGGGAAACATGCTCCTCAGGGGTCGTGGACCACATGATGACGTTGTCCACGTACACAAGTACCCCTTCGATGCCCTCCATCATCTGCTCCATGATGCGATGAAATATGTCCGATGCCGAGACGATGCCAAACGGCATATGGTTATAGCAGTACCTGCCAAACGGTGTGTTGAAGGTGCAGAGCCTTCTGCTGGACTCATCCAGCTGGATTTGCCAGAATCCATGTGACGCATCTAACTTCGTGTAGTGAAGTAGAGTAGTGAGGCCTTGGAATGCCCTACCTGCTACAGTAGTGAACTCGCCAACATTGAGGGCATTTAAAAGCTTATTTGATAAACATATGGATGATAATGGCATAGTGTAGGTTAGATGGCTTTTGTTTCAGTGCAACATCGTGGGCCGAAGGGCCTGTACTGCGCTGTATTGTTCTATGTTCGTGAAAAACCGTGCATGTGCCATCTCAATGGTGAGTTCCTCCCGCTTCGGGATGGGGTAGTGTTCACGCATTATATTCTGGTTGAGATCCTTGGGATCAATACAGATGCGCAGGTCTCCAGAGGTTTTTTAACCCCCACCATCGAGCTGACCCAGTCAGTCGGTTTGGTTACCCTGGAAATGATCCCCTGCTGCTGCAGCTCCTTGAGCTGTTCCTTCAGGCGCTCCTTCAGCGGAGCCGGGACCCGGCGTGGTGCATGGACAACTGGCTTGGCATCAGGTCGCAGTAGGATCTTGTACCGATATGGCAAAGTGCCCATCCCGTCAAACACATTTGGATACTGAGCAAGGATGTCGTCAATGCCAGCTTGAAGATCCACGTTGGAGGATGTCGTGGAATAAATCCGCTTCACCGGGTTTAGCGTTTTGCAGGCATGCGCGCCCAGGAGCTGGCAGGCTGCTGGAAGAACCTTGGGAGGTTTCTTGATGCGTTTGAAGTCTGCCTGTGAAGAGGTTGGCAGAAGCACCTGTGTGCAGCTTGAACTGGATGGAGCAGCGGTTGACCTGCATCACCGCACGCCATTCGTCCTCCAAATCCACAGCGAGGATGGACTGAATGTGAGATGAGTTAGGTGTGGCTTGTTCACGTGTGGTAATGATGCCCACTCGGTAGGCGGACTCCAGGCTCTCGTCTTCTGGATCCATTGTACTGCCAGGATCAGAATACTGTAATCATCGTTGCACATTCTGGACGTGCCGTTGTCGGAATTGGGAGCGCTGGCCTCTGACTGGTGGTGCAGACCTGCACAAGGCTGCATAGTGTCCAGGCTTCCCGCAGTTTAAACATCGCCTGCCTCTTACAGGGTAGTGTCCCTTTAAGTGGGCGTTGCCACAGTTCGGGCACTTCATGACGTCGACACCGTGACGCGGTGTACGTTGTCGCACATGCACAGTGCGGTCGGCAGACGTCTGCACCTGCGCAGTGTGGGTGTCAGCCACTTCGTTATCCCGTTCGCATTGCGCATGCGTGGGGCCCCAGGAAAAGCGTGCGAGATGGCCGCTGTCTTCAATGCTGAGGCGCTGCATCCGGGAGATGGCCTGCACACACTCTGCCTCATGGGAGGCAAGTTTCTCTTTTTCTGCCGATCTGTATTGGGCATACCGATTTTTTTGCGTGCTCATGCACTGTACATGTTTCAGTCGCAACTGGCAGGGTCATATGCTTGATTTTTAAGAACTGCTCTCTCAGAGGATCAGAGTGAACTCCAAACACAATTTGGTCTCTGATCATGGAGTCAGCAATATCACCAAAGATGCAGGACAGCGCCAGCAGGCGGAGGCTAGTTAAGAAGACATTGAAAGATTCATCTTTACCTTGAAGATGTTGTTTGAATATGTAGCACTCGAAGATTTCATTGGTGTCCACTTCACAGTGACTATCGAACTTGTTCAGGATGGTCTGAAACTTTGTCTTGTCCTGGCCTTCGGTGAAGTTAAACGAGTTAAAGAGTTTGATGGCTTGATCACCCGCTGTTGAGAGGAGAAGCCCGATCTTCCTTGTATATGACGCACCTTCGAGGTCTGAGGCTTCGATGTACAGCAGAAACTTTTGCTTGAATATCCGCCAGTTGGCACTGAGATTGCCGGAGGTCCTGAGCTGGTGAGGAGCCTGAATCTTCTCCATGGTGCCGGGATACATTGCTGGTCGTCACGGAACGGACTGAGGTAAGCCACCTTAAATTAGAAGTCTCCTGGTATCATGTCGTGTTAGGTATACTGGTCTAACACTGGCTGCAACTGGATGCAGTTTAGACCAGAAAGTTACTCTACCTTGAAGTTAGTTCAATCAGGTTTATTGAACTAATAGCACAGTTAGCACAGTTCTCTGAGTTCGACTCTCTGCTAATCTAAGTGTGGTTACTCTGTCTGACTGAACCAGACTAGCTCTTAGCCATGTGGTGGAGATGCGTGTACTTGTAACAACACCCTTGACTGACTCCCTGGATGTTCATCAGTGGAAAGAGGCGGAGTGTGAGTGCCTCATGTCTTTTATAGTCAGATCCCACCCCTGAGTGTCCTTCCTGCTTATTGGTCATGTTCTGTTCTCTGTGTCCGTCAGCTGCTTGTCTGTATATCATTATGCGTGTGTGAGTGCCTGCATATCATGACAAAGTTCAAGAGGCAATTTAGAGAATTAAAATGACGGTGTACCCTATATTTAAACAAATCACACAAACACAGATGAATGGTGACATTCCAGTAACAGATGACTCACTGAAAAGTAATCTTACTAATTAACATCCAAACTAACAGAAAAATGTTATCAAACAAGTTGGGGCTCATTTGGTGTGATTTGTATCTGTTCCCGTATAAGATGCAAAACATGCATTTCACCTGGAAGTTACAGCAGAAATATCAATTTCATGTTCTTAGGGAGAATTTTCTCTCCATAATCATCAGCAGAATCAAGTAATAACGTGCCCTGAAAGATTAGGAGATAATAAACAGCTTTTGTACTTTTTGATGATTTCTCAATTGAACCGTTTGGTTACGGAGCTGTTTATTGCCAGCGACTGCCCTGATAGGCTAGGCTAGAGGTAAATAGCTGTTTATGACTGGTAAAAAGAGAAGATTTATGCATGGTATTTCCTGGAGTGCTTTGAATATTTATAATTTTCAGGATAAATGCAAGCAATTGTTACTGTCAGAACTACTGGGTTTGACATGGGAAGGAGGCCAGAGCCTTGACAGCACTGGGTAGGGTTTTAGGTTTAGTAATGTTTTGAGGAGGCTGCCTTGGTTTGGAAAGACATTCGGGGATAGTGCCAGGATTCTGTAAACACAGGGATCCTGTGGACATTGTAACGGTGGGTCTTACGGTCTGGTAGCAATTCCTTGGCTAAGGAGCACTGGAAATATGGTTTAGGAGCTTCTGAGCAATGTTGGATTCCCAGGATCTGTAGAGGAGGATCTTGGGAACCAGCAATATTAAAATAGAGGGTTAAGGGACCTAATTGAATGAGCTCCCTTCTGGGCATTTAGTTCCCTTTGATTTTCCTCTCTATGCTGTATGTATGCAAACACTGGTAAATATTCAAATAAATAATTAGTGAAATGTAAATCTAGTACATGACTACAGAGACAAAAGCTTCACTTAGAACAAAGAAAAATTCAGCACAGGAACAGGCCCTTCGGCCCTCCAAGCCTGTGCCAACCATGCTGCCCGTCTAAACTAAAATCCTCTACACTTCCTGGGTCCGTATCCCTCTATTCCCATCCTATTCATGTATTTGTTAAGATGCCCCTTAAACGTCACTATCGTCCTTGCTTCAACCACCTCCTCCGGCAGCGAGTTCCAGGCACCTACTACCCTCTGTGTAAATAAACTTGCCTCGCACATCTCCTCTAAACCTTGCCCCTCGCACTTTAAACCTATGCCCCCTAATAATTGACCCCTCTACCCTGGGAAAAAGTCTCTGACTATCCACCCTGTCTATGCCCTTCATAATTTTGTAGACCTCTATCAGGTAGCCCCTCAACCTCCGTCGTTCCAGTGAGAACAAACCAAGTTTATTCAACCTCTCATAGCTAAAGCCCTCCATACCAGGCAACATCCTGGTAAATCTCTTCTGCACCCTCTCTAAAGCCTCCACATCCTTCTGGTAGTGTGGCGACCAGAATTGAACACTATACTCCAAGTGTGGCCTAACTAAGGTTCTATACAGCTGCAACATGACTTGCCAATTTTTATACTCAATGCCCTGGCCAATGAAGGCAAGCATGCCGTACGCCTTCTTGACTACCTTCTCCACCTGTGTTGCCCCTTTCAGTGACCTGTGGATCTGTACACCAAGATCTCTCTGACTGTCAATACTCTTGAGGGCTCTACCATTCACTGTATAGTCCCTGCCTGCATTAGACCTTCCAAAATGCATCACCTCACATTTGTCCGAATTAAACTCCATCTGCCATCTCGCCGCCCAAGTCTCCAAATGATCTAAATCCTGCTGTATCCTCTGACAGTCCTCATTGATATCCGCAATTCCACCAACCTTTGTGTCGTCTGCAGACTTACTAATCAGACCAGTTACATTTTCCTCCAAATCATTCATATAGACTACAAACAGCAAAGGTCCCAGCACTGATCCCTGCGGAACACCACTCGTCACAGCCCTCCAATCAGAAAAGCACCCTTTCATTGCTACTTTCTGCCTTCTATGACCTAGCCAGTTCTGTATCCATCTTGCCAGCTCACCTCTGATCCCGTGTGACTTGTGCAGTTAAGAACCCAGGGTCGGGCGGCACGGTGGCACATAGGTTAGCACTGCTGCCTACGACTCTGAGGTCCCAGGTTCGATCCCGGCCTCGGGTCACTGCCCGTGTAGATTTTGCACATTCTCCCCGTGTCTGCCTGGGTTTCACTCCCACAACACAAAGATGTGCAGATTAGGTGGATTGGCCATGCTAAATTTCCACTTCATTGGGGGAAAAAATTATTGGGTACTCTTAAAAAATAAACCTTGGTCAACAAATGAGGTACGACCCAATATGAAGCTAATGGAAAGACACGGGGGAGATATTAAAAGCAAAAAAAGCAAGAAATGAAGAATACAAAAATTTACAAGGGATATCTAAGTCTAAGTAAAAGATTTTATCAATAAATTGGAGAAAGAGAGTGGCAAGCATGGGGACAACAGTGGACAATGAGTAAATGACAGACTTGTTAAATTAATACTTTTTGCAATGGGGAAGAGCACAAAACACCATTGGTACCAGAGAATCAACAATAAGTCAAGGGTAGGGAGAACTGAGTGGATGTAATGTGTGTAAAAATGAAGCAACTAATGGGACCTAGAATAGACAAATCCCTAGAACCTGATGGTTCCCATCACAAGAGTATTAAAATAAATATGATAAGGCAATGCTGGCATTGGACTGGGGTGAGCACAATAAGAAGTCTTATACCCGGTTAAAGTCCAACAGGTTTGTTTCAGCACCAGCTTTCGGAGCACTGCTCCTTCCTCAGGTGAATGAAGAGGTATGTTCCAGAAACATATATATAGACAAAAGTCAAAGATGCAAGACTATGCTTTGAATGCGAGCATTTGCAGGTAATTAAGTCTTTACAGATCCAGAGACAGGGGTAATCCCTGGTTGAAGAGGTGTGAATTGTCTCAAGCCAGGACAGTTGGTAGGATTTCACAAGCCCAGGCCAGACGGTGGGGGATGAATGTAATGCGACACGAATCCAAGATCCCGGTTGAGGCCGTACTCATATGTGCGGAACTTGGCTGTAAGTTTCTGCTCGGCGATTTTGCGTTGTCGCGCATCCTGAAGGCTGCCTTGGAGGACGCTTACCAGGAGCTCAGATGCTGAATGCCCTTGACTGCTGAAGTGTTCCCCGACTGGAAGGGAACATTCCTGCCTGGCGATTGTCATGCGATGTCCGTTCATCTGTTGTCGGAGGATCTGCATGGTCTTGCCAATATACCACGCTTCAGGACATCCTTTCCTGCAACGTATGAGGCAGACAATGTTGGCCGAGTTGCACGAGTATGTACCATATACCTGGTGGGTCGTGTTCTCACGTGTAATGGTGGTATCCATGCCGATGATCTGGCACGTTTTGCAAAGATTGCCATGGCTGGGTTGTGTGGTGTCGTGGTCGCTGTTCTGAAGGCTGGGTAGTTTGCTGCAAACAATGGTTTGTTTGAGGTTGCGCGGTTTTTTGAAGGCAAGTAGGGGGGGGGGGCACCGACCTCCTCAGAAGACAAACACTGGACACAACCGACAGAGTACACTTCGTCGTCCAATACTTCCCTGGAGCGGAGAAACTATGACATCTTCTTCGCAGCCTTCAACGCGTCATCGATGAAGATGAACATCTTGCCACGGTCGTCCCCACACCCCCACTACTTGCCTTCAAACAACCGCGCAACCTCAAACAAACCATTGTTTGCAGCAAACAACCCAGCCTTCAGAACAGCGACCATGACACCACACAACCCTGCCATGGCAATCTCTGCAGGACGTGCCAGATCATCGACATAGAACATAGAACATTACAGTGCAGTACAGGCCCTTCGGCCCTCGATGTTGTGCCGACCTGTGAAACCACTCTAAAGCCCATCTACACTATTCCCTTATTATCCATATGTCTATCCAATGACCATTTGAATGTCCTTAGTGTTGGCGAGTCCACTACTGTTGCAGGCAGGGCATTCCATGCCCTTACTACTCTCTGAGTAAAGAACCTACCTCTGACATCTGTCTTATATCTATCTCCCCTCAATTTAAAGCTATGTCCCCTCGTGCTAGACATCACCATCCGAGGAAGAAGGCTCTCACTGTCCACCTTATCCAATCCTCTGATCATCTTGTATGCCTCAATTAAGTCACCTCTTAACCTTCTTCTCTCTAACAAAAACAGCCTCAAGTCCCTCAGCCTTTCCTCATAACATCTTCCCTCCATACCAGGCAACATTCTGGTAAAATCTCCTCTGCACCCTTTCCAATGCTTCCACATCCTTCCTATAATGCGACGACCAGAATTGCACACACTACTCCAAATGCGGCCGCACCAGAGTTTTGTACAGCTGCAACATGACCTCATGGCTCCGAAACTCAATCCCTCTACCAATAAAAGCTAACACACCGTACACCTTCTTAACAACCCTCTCAACCTGGGTGGCAACTTTCAGGGATCTATGTACATGGACACCGAGATCTCTCTGCTCATCCACACTGCCAAGAATCTTACCATTAGCCCAGTACTCTGTCTTCCTGTTGTTCCTTCCAAAATGAACCACCTTACACTTTTCTGCATTAAACTCCATTTGCCACCTTTCAGCCCAGCGCTGCAACTTATCTATGTCCCTCTGTAACTTGTAACATCCGTCCGCACTGTCCACAACTCCACCAACTTTAGTGTCATCTGCAAATTTACTCACACATCCTTCTACGCCCTCCTCCAAGTCATTTATAAAAATGACAAACAGCAGTGGCCCCAAAACAGATCCTTGTGGTACACCACTAGTAACTGGACTCCAGTCTGAACATTTCCCATCAACCACCACCCTTTGTCTTCTTCCAGCTAGCCAATTTCTGATCCAAACTGCTAAATCACCCTGAATCCCATGCCTCCGTATTTTCTGCAGTAGCCTACCGTGGGGAACCTTATCAAACGCTTTACTGAAATCCATATACACCACATCAACTGCTTTATCCTCATCCACCTTTTTGGTCTCCTTCTCAAAGAACTCAATAAGGTTTGTCAGGCACGACCTACCCTTCACAAAACCGTGTTGACTATCTCTAATCAAATTATTCCTTTCCAGATGATTATACATCCTATCTCTTATAAACCTTTCCAAGATTTTGCCCACAACAGAAGTAAAGCTCACTGGTCTATAGTTACCGGGGTTGTCTCTACTCCCCTTCTTGAACAAGGCGACAACATTTGCTATCCTCCAGTCTTCTGGCACTATTCCTGTAGACAAAGTTGACTTAAAGATCAAAGCCGAAGGCTCAGCAATCTCCTCCCTAGCTTCCCAGAGAATCCTTGGATAAATCCCATCCGGCCCAGGGGACTTATCTATTTTCACACTTTCCAGAATTGCTAACACCTCCTCCTTATGAACCTTCCATGGGTACCACCATTACACGTGAGAACACCACCCACCAGGTACGCAGTACATACTCGTGCGACTCGGCCAACGTTGTCTATCTCATACGTTGCAGGAAAGGATGTCCTGAAACGTGGTACATTGACGAGACCATGCAGATCCTCCGACAACGGATGAACGGACATCGCGCGACAATCGCCAGGCAGGAATGTTCCCTTCCAGTCGGGGAACACTTCAGCAGTCAAGGGCATTCAGCCTCTGATCTCCGGGTAAGCGTTCTCCAAGGCGGCCTTAAGGACACGCGACAACGCAAAATCGCCGAGCAGAAACTTATAGCCAAGTTCCGCACACATGAGTACGGCCTCAACCGGGACCTTGGATTTATGTCGCATTACATTCATCCCCCAACATCTGGCCTGGGCTTGAGAAATCCTACCAACTGTCCTGGTTTGGGACAATTCACCTCTTCAACCTGGGGTTACCCCTATCTCTGGATCTGTAAAGACTTATTTACCTGCAAATGCTCGCATTCAATGCATTGTCTTGCATCTTTGACTTTATATATATATATATATATATATATGTTTCTGGAACATATCTCTTCATTCACCCTGAGGAAGGAGCAGTTCTCCGAAAGCTAGTGTCTGAAACAAATCTGTTGGACTTTAACCTGATGTTGTAAGACTTCTTGATTAAAATAAATAGGTGAGGATATTTAATTTATGTTTGTTGTAATCTTCCAAAGACCTTTAGATTTGGAAATTGTATGTTTGGATTAAAAAATAGGAAAAATAACTTCATTATTTAAGAAATAAGAGATTGAAAAACCAGGTAATTAAGAGTAACTGAAAACCTGGATTAGAATGAGCTGAATCAACATGGCCGGGATTGATTTCTGATGGGTTGGTCATTTTTAAATTGTTTTTATTAAAGCTTTTTTCAACCAGAATTTTTACGTAACAGAAAAATAAACGAAAAATATTTAACAAAACTAGGTGGCTGTTATCATTATACAAAACGCAAATATACATTAAATAGACAATTCCCCCCACTTGAGTTGAGCCCCCCCCCCCCCCCCCTCCCAGTTGCTGCTGTTGCTGACATTTTACCGCTCCCCTAGAAAGTCAAGGAAAGGTTGCCACCGCCTGGAGAACCCCAACAAGGACCCTCTCAAGGCAAACTTTATTCGCTCCAGGCTGAGAAACCCAGCCATATCACAAACCCAGGTCTCCACACTCGGGGGTTTCGAGTCCCTCCACATTAACAAGATCTGTCTCCGGGCTACCAGGGAGGCAAAGGCCAGTACCTCGGCCTCTTTCGCTTCCTGCACTCCCAGATCCTCCGACACCCCAAATATCGCTATTGTTGGACTCGACTTCACCCGCGTGTCCAAAATCCTGGACATAGCCCTCGCAAAGCCCTGCCAGAATTCTTTAAGCGCCCGGTATGCCCAAAACATATGGACATGGTTCGCCGGACTCCCTGCACATCTTGCGCACCTGTCCTCCACCTCAAAGAACTTGCTCATTCTCACCGTCGTCATGTGTGCCCGATGCACCACCTTAACCTGAATTAAACTGAGCCTGGCACATGATGCGGACGAATTCACACTGCCCAGGGCATCAGCCCACAGGCCCTCATCTAGCTCCTCGCCCAGCTCCTCCTCCCACTTGCCCTTCAGCTCCTCCACTGAGGCTTCCTCCGCCTCCTGCAGCTCCTGATATATGTCTGACATCTTCCCCTCTCCTACCCAGATGCCAGACACTACCCTGTCCTGTATCCTTCCAGGCGGTAGCAGCGGAAATGTCCCCACCAGTTTTTTGATAAAGTCCCGGACCTGGAGGTATCTGAAAGCATTTCCCGGGGGCAGGCTGACCTTCTCCTCCAGCTCCTTCAAGCTAGGGAAAGTCCCCTCTATAAACAGGTCTCCCATCCTTCCAATACCTGCCCTATACCCGCCTTGAAACCCCCCCCCCGTCTATCTTGCCCGGAGCAAATCTATGGTTGTTCCGTATCGGGGTCCAAACTGAGGCCGTCTCCTCCTTCCTGCCCCCCCCCGCCCCCCACCGGCTACGCTCCAAGAACAGTCTTTTGACTTGCAGGGTCTTGTTTGCCCACACAAATCCCATGATAATCCTGTTCACCCGCTTGAAGAAGGATTTGGGGATGAAAATGGGGAGGCACTGAAAAACGAACAGGAATCTGGGAAGAACCGTCATCTTCACAGTCTGCACTCTTCCTGCCAGGGAAAGCGGGAGCATGTCCCACCTTTTAAAGTCTCCCTCCATCTGCTCTACAAGCCGAGATAAATTGAGCCTGTGTAGGGCATCCCAGTTCCTAGCCACCTGTATACCTAAATAACAAAAGCTCCTCTCCACCATCTTGAGCGGGAGCTCCCCCAGTCTCTCCTCCTGACCCCTAGCGTGGATTACAAACAGCTCACTTTTCCTCGTGTTCAACTTGTACCCTGAGAAGCTCCCAAAGTCCCCCAGGACCCGCATGACGTCCCCCATCCCCTCTAGCGGGTCCGAAATATACAATAGCAGGTCATCCGCATAGAGGGAAACCCGGTGCTCCTTCCCCCCCCCCCCCCTCCCGGACCAGCCCCCTCCAGTTCCTCGAAGTCCTCAGCGCTATGGCCAACGGCTCAATTGCCAGGGCAAATAGTAACTAGGATTGGGGGCACCACTGCCTCGTCCCTCGGTGCAGCCTGAAATACTCCAACCTCAACCAGTTCGTGGACACACTCGCTACGGGGGCTTGATACAGTAGCTTGAGCCACCCTATGAATCCCTCCCCGAATCCAAACCTACTTAACACTTCCCACAGGTGCTCCACCCTGTCAAAGGCCTTCTCCGCATCCATGGCAGCCACTACTTCTGCACCCCCTCCCTCCGAGGGCATTAGAATAATATTCAGGAGCCTCCTCACATTTGTGTTCAGTTGCCTGCCCTTGACGAAACCCGTCTGGTCCTCCTCGATCACTCCCGGGACGCAGTCCTCTATTCTGGTGGCCAGAAGTTTTGCCAGCAATTTGGCATCTATATTCAGGAGCGATATCGGTCTGTAGGACCCACATTGAAATGGATCCTTCTCCCTCTTCAAAATGAGCGAGATCAATGCCTGCGACATCGTCGGGGGGAGGGTTCCTCTCTCCTTTGCCTCGTTAAAGGTTCTTAGCAGGAGCGGGCTCAGTAGCTCCGAGAACTTCTTATAAAATTCTACAGGGAAGCCGTCCGGACCCTGGGCCTTGCCCGACTGCATACTTGCCAGTCCCTGAACTATCTCCTCCAACTCCATCGGGGCCCCCAGTCCCACCATCCGATCCTCGTCCACCCTTGGGAACCTCAATCGATCCATAAATTGCTTCATCCCTTCCCCACCCCTCGGGGTTTCTGACTCGTACAGCTTCCCATAAAACTCCTTGAAGACTTCATTAATCCTCTCTGGGCTCACCACCTCCCTCACTCCCCCAATGTCCTTGGCTGCCTCTCTCCTGCGAAGTTGGTGCGCCAGCATCCTATTTGCTTTCTCCCCATACTCGTAGACTGCCCCTTTCACCTTCCTCAGCTGTGCCTCCGCCTTCCCTGTGGTCAGCAAATCGAACTCCGCCTGTAATCTCCGGCGCTCCTTTAGCAGCCCCTCCTCGAGGGCCTCCGTGTACTTCCTGTCTACCCTAAGCATCTCTCCCACCAGCCTCTCCCTCTCCGCCCTCTCCCTCTTCTCTCTGTGGGACCTAATAGAGATTAACTCCCCTCTGATGACCGCCTTCATAGCCTCCCAAACAGCTGCTGCTGTTACCTCCCCTGTGTCATTCGTTATCACATCGTTCTGAATGCTCCTCCTTATCCGCCCACACACCTCTTCATCCGCCAGCAGCCCCACATCCAGTCTCCAGAGAGGGTGCTGCCCCCGCTCCGCCCCCAGTCGCAGGTCCACCCAGTGCGGGGCATGGTCCGAGACCGCAATGGCCGAATACTCAACCCCCTCCACCCTTGGGATTAACGCCCTGCTCAACACAAAAAAGTCAATCTGCGAGTAGACTTTATGGACGTGGGAGAAAAAAAGAGAACTCCTCGCCCTTGGCCGCGCGAATCTCCACGGGTCCACGCCCCCCATCTGATCCATGAACTCCCACCAGTCTCTTTCTCGACCTGGACTTAGACCGGTCTAGCGCGGATCCAAGCCCGTATTAAAGTCCGTCCCCCCCCATAATCAAGTTACTTGACTCCAAGTCCGAGATTTTACCCAACATGCGCCTCATGAATTCCACATCACCCCAGTTCGGAACATACACGTTCACCTACACCACCCCGGCCCCCTGTAGCTTGCCACTCACCATTATGTACCTGCCCCCCTTATCTGCCACAATGCTCTCTGCCTCAAATGCCACCCGTTTACTAACCAGAATTGCCACCCCTCTGGTCTTTGAGTCTAGCCCCGAGTAAAACACCTGGCCCACCCATCCCCTCCTTAACCTCGTTTGGTCAGCGTGTTTTAAGTGCCTTCAACCCCTTTAAATGCAAGAACACGTGGGACCTCTTAACCAGCCCGTTCAGGCCCCTCACATTCCACGTGATCAGCCTAGACGGGGGGGGGTTGACCCCCCCCACATCGCCGACTAGCCATCTCCCTTTCTTGGCCAGCCACGTGACCGCGCCCCACGCTCGCTCCAGCCCTCCCACCAGAGGCCCCCCAACCCGATTCTCCATCTATCCCCAACAGTTGGCTCCCCTTCAGTCAGCAGAGCAGCACCCCTTTCCCCAACCCCCCAATCCCAACCCCCCATGCCAAGCACCCGCTTAGCACTGATTTCCCCCTCCATTGCGCTTCCGTAAGTCAGCTGACCCATGCTGACCCCGGCAGCTCCCGCCTCTATCTCCAAACTTACTTTTGTCTCCTCCTTCGGGCCCCCAACCCCTCTCTCCCCCACAGGCTAAGAGGGTAAGTGCCATCCGGATCCTTCCCGTGCATCGGACAACACAACCCAGGCGTTACCCCACCCCCTGAAACAAAAAAACAGAAAGAGGAAAGCAAACAAACATAAATTCTACTAACAATCTTACACCAGGCCAACACCCGGTTGCACATCTCCGCCAGCGCGTTTCACCCACGTGCAGCTGCCCCTTAGTTCAAGTCCAGCTTTTCGTGCTTAATGAATGTCCACACCTCATCCGGCGTATCAAAATAATGGTGCCTGACCTGGTATGTTACCCAAAGTCTCGCCGGATGTAGGAGCATGAACTTCGCCCCTTTGCTGTGAAGGACCGCCTTGGCCCGGTTGAAACCCGCACGCCTCCTCGCCAGTTCAGCTCCCAAGTCCTTGTATATGCGAATCTCGCCGTTCTCCCACTTACTGCTCCGCTCCTTCTTTGCCCAACGCAGGACACGCTCCCTGTCTGTAAAGCGGTGGAACCTTATCACCATCGCCCTCGGTGGTTCATTCGCCCTCTGCTTCCTCGCCAGTTCCAAGGGCCGCGGGAAGGCCCCCGCGCCCATCAGCGTCCCCAGCATTGTAGTCACATACGTGCTCGCGTCCGCCCCCTCCGCACCTTCAGGGAGGCCCAGGATCCGCAGGTTGTGACTTCAAGACCTATATTCGAGGTCATCCAGCCTCTCCTGCCATCTCTTGTGTAGGGCCTCGTGCACCTCCACCCTGATCGCCAGGCCCAGGATCTCGTCCTCATTCTCAGATACGTTCCTCTCCACCTCTTTGATCGTCTTCTCCTGTAGCTTCTGAACCTCCATCATCTTTTCCATGGAGGCCTTCTTAGGGGCCAGCATCTCCGTCTTCAGCTCTGCGAAGCAGCTCCTCAGAAAGTCTTGCTGCTCTCTTGACCACTGGGCCCACTCTTCTTGGTCCGCACCGGCCGCCATTTTGTCCTCCCGGACCCACTCCGCTCTCTTCTCCACAATCACTCGTTTAACGGCCCCGCTCCTGGCTCCCTCCATACAGCAGTGGGGGGAACCTCTCCAGCGTCCTTTCCCACGCCGGTGTTCACCTTCCAAGTGCCGTTGCCGGCCCGTTTAAAGGCCCGAAACCCCGATCCCGGCGGGAGCTGCCGTGTATGCGACCTATTCGGACATGGCCGCTACCGGAAGTCCCAGGTTGGTCATTTCTGATTGATATGGTTGACTATTTTGAGGAGGTCACTAATACGGTGGATAAAGGAGTGTCTGCAAGAACGTCCAGAAGTGATTTGATAATGTTCCGCACAGGAGATTAATAGCAAAAAAAAACTGAATTGTAGGTAACCTTGTGACTGCTAATTGGTTGGGAGGTAGAAGAGGAAAGCTGGGATTAAGGAAGAATGAGTTGTACCTTCACACCAAGGTATATACAAAATCATGTTGGAGCAAAAAATTATGAAGCAGCAAACACTGAGTAGATAAAGCCATGGCTGATGGAGTTCAATGTGAGTTCATTTGGATCATGGGCCGACAAATCACAACATTTTCTTACGGGTGAGAGGCTAGAAGCTAAGTAGCAGCAAAATAACTCGGATGTCCATGGACTCCAGTGTCTGTAAATCAGTGCATAAGTTTTTAAAAAAAGACATAGAATGTCAGTCTCCATGCCAAGGGGGCCTGGAGAGAAAGTTATGTTTCCGTTGTACAACGCCTTTGGCAGATCTAATCAGGCATACCGTGTTAGGAGTACGGTATATGCATAGCTAACCTCTAGGAAGATACATTGGTTATGAAGGGGATGCAGCAGAGAGGTTCACAAGAATCATGTTGGGCTTAAATAGTTAAATTCTGAAAATCGTTGATAATCTTGGCTTGCATTGTTTCATTGAGTTTGGAAAGTGGACAGCTGATCTAATGGGGGTGTTGGATTTCAGAAGGCAGTTGCAGAGGAACTATTTCCTCTG
The DNA here is from genome assembly GCF_047496885.1 of Scyliorhinus torazame. Lineage (NCBI taxonomy): Eukaryota > Metazoa > Chordata > Chondrichthyes > Carcharhiniformes > Scyliorhinidae > Scyliorhinus > Scyliorhinus torazame. The sequence continues at coordinate 83,266,662 of NC_092719.1, forward strand.
GTGTGAGAATCCAGAATAATGGACACAATTCTAAAATTACAGCTAGGCCATTTAAGTGTGAAATTAGGAAGCACTTTTCCACATAAAAGGGGTGGTGGAAATATGGTGTGGATGGATAATAATCTTTATTAGTGTCACAAGTAGGCTTACATTAACACCGCAATGAAGTTACTGTGAAAATCCCCTAGTTGCCACACTACAGCTCCTGTTCAGGTAAACTTCATCTGCAGCATGTCTTTCGAGATGCTTGGTCAGTTGGAATCTTCCAGACTGTGATCAATAAAATTTTGTGAGGTGTGATTATCAAGGGAGCGGGGCGCAAATAGAATTCGGGTGAAATAGCAGCAGAAATAGGTCATTCAAGCCTGCTCCACCATTTTTTACGATCATGGCTGATCTGATTGTGTCAAGTTCCATATTCCCATCTACCCCCAATAGCTTTTGATTCCCTTGCCAGCCTTTGATTCCCTTGCCGAAAAAGAATCTACCTACCTGCACCTTAAAAATATTCAGTGCCCCCCCCCCCCCCCCCCCCCGCCCCCCTCCACCACCTCCATCACCTTCTGAGGCAGGGTATTCTAAAGTCACACAACCCTCTGAGAAAAAAAAAATGTTTCTTCATGTCTGTCCTAACAGAGTGATCCCTAATTTTAAAAACAGTGCCCCCTGGGATTCACCCATAAGAGGAAACATCCTTTCCACCTTCTGATGGCCATTCAGGATCTTTTGTACGTCAATCAACTTGCTCATTCTTCTAAACTCCAGTGGAAGCAAGCCAAGTCTGCCTCACGTTTCTCATAAGTCAACTTACTCATTCCAGGTATCTATCTAAGAAACCTTCTCTGGACCACCTCTAACACTTTTGCATCCTTCCTTAAATAAGGAGACCAGAACTGCACACACTATTCGAGATGTGGTCTTACTGATGTCCTGTTTTACAGAGAGATAAAATGCAGATCAACCATAATCCAATTGAACAGCAGTACAGGTTTGGTGAGTGAATGGCCCATTCCTATTTCATTATTCTAAATCCAATTTGTCTATGAAAAGGGAAACCTTTCCTAATTATCTGAATCCAAGGCTCACAAACCAAGTGCTGAACTCTATCTGGGGAGAAAGAAGACAAAGGAAGCCATAATTATGATGAATATCACAATCTAAGTGCTAAGCTACGAGAGTTTAAATAGCTTTTATAATCTTTTTATAATAGGTTCAATGGATTTGTCACACTATTTTCACGGGGCCTTCGACTGTATCTATTCCATTTCATGTAATTCTGCTTGTAATCCTTCTCCATATGCTTGGGTTCCCCTTGTTTCTCCTCACCTTCCACCTCAGCAGCTTCCGTATTTAATGTATCATCTTCCGCAATTCCCGCCAGCTCCAGCGTGATGCCACTACCAAATATCGCTTCTACTGACCTCCCCCTTCAGCATTCCAAAGGGATCATTCCCTCCACCATATCCTGGTCTGTTCCTGAATTATCCTCTTTTCATACAGCACCTTTCCATGCACAGGTAGGAAATGCAACACCTTTTATCTCCTCTCTTATTGCCCAAAGCCCCAAACAAATTACTTGACCTTTTTTCAATTTAGGTTAGAGTATTTACTGCTCATTGTGTGACCTCTTCTAAAAGAGTTGTATACCCTGGAGTTTAGATGTTAAGGATGATTTAGTTGAAGTATCCAAAGTAGTGCAGATAGGGGTATATTCTTTTTACCCAAAATAGTGAACAGAGGGCAGCAAGGTGGCGCAGTGGGTTAGCCCTGTGGCCTCACGGCACCGAGGTCCCAAGTTCGATCCTGGCTCTGGGTCACTGTCCGTGTGGAGTTTGCACATTCTCCCCGTGTTTCCGTGGGTTTCGCTCCCACAACCCAAAGATGTGTAAGTAGCTGGATTGGCCACGCTAAATTGCCCCTTAATTGGAAAAAATGAATTGGGCACTCTAAATTTATTTTAAAAAATAATAGGGAACAGATAGGGTAGATTGAGGTATATTCTTTTAGTCGGGTGTGTGTGAAACTTCAGGGCATCGTCGAAAGGTTCGAGCCAGACCTTTGGGGAGTGAAATTAGGAAACATTTCTTCATGTAAAGGGTGGTAGAAGCTGGAGCTCTTCTCCAACTAACAATTAATAATAGATAATTTTAAATTTAAAAGCAGAAGTTGGTGAGCTTATGTTAGCCAAAGGTGGTTATGAAACCTCCCATTAGATCAGCTGGAATGGCAGATGGGGTTGCCAACAGCCCCTTCCACTATATTGTGCCTCACACTGGCACCAAGACCCAGGTGGTGTCCCAATGATTATTCTACAGGATTGACCAAGTTTGGACAAATTGCTAGTATATGAAAAATGCTAGAATGACAAAGACCAAGTTTCATTTAAAATCCTGCCTTGTGAGACCCACAGAGGAGAGCTTAATGAACCAAAATTGTTTACCATCATGAATACATACCATGTAAGTATTTTGATTGGCATTTCTTGGCTGATTTGTAGGCTCTCTGACTGGAAAACAACAGTTTATTTAGTCTTTTTTCTTCATAATGCAGAGAAGCGTTTTACTGAAGAGTGTTGATGTCCTTCAGAAATGGAATCCATTCACTGGAACCCAAAGAGTAGATTTGGAATCACTGGTAAGTTTTTGCGCAGCCACCTTGCAACGTTTTTATCCTGCAATAAATAACCACGTCTATTTTGTCAGAAAATTGCCCTTGCCAATATATTTAAGAAATGTTTAAATTTACAACTTCAGAAACGACACGGTGGCACAGTGGTTGGCGCTGCTGCCTCACAGCACGAGGGACCTGGATTCAATTCCGACCTTGCGTGTCTATCTGTGTAGAATTTGCACGTTCTCTCCATGTCCGTGTCTGCATGGGTTTCCTCTGGGTGCTCCGGTTTCCTCCCACAGTCCAATGATGTGCTGGTTGGGTGGGGATAGGGTGGGACTGTGGGTCTAGGTAAGGTGCTCTTTCAGAGGGTTGGTGCAGACTTTATGGGCCAAACGGCCCCCTTCTGCAATGTGGCAATTCTATGGGATAAGGGTTTAAATGAGCCTGCTAGCTTTCTTTTTTTTTTTTAAATGATTTTTATTAAAGGTTTTCATAAAATATCAATAACAAAATGAGAAAGAAAAAAGAACCCAACAGGGTTAAGTACAAAACACAATCTAAAAAAGCAGCCCCCCCCCCCCACCCTGTACCTAAATAATAAATTAACATTTAACACCCCAACTTAAGACACCAGGTGTATACATCCCCTCAGACCCTTTCAGTGTAAATAACATAAACAAAAATAAAGTAAGCCCTCCCGCCCTGAGCTGCTGCTGCCATTGACCAATGTCTATCGTTCTGCCAGAAAGTCTAAGAACGGTTGCCACCGCCTAAAGAACCCTTGTACCGACCCTCTCAAGGCGAATTTCACCCTCTCCAATTTAATGAACCCTGCCATAACGCTGATCCAGGATTCCACGCTTGGGGGCCTCACATCTTTCCACTGAAGGAGAATCCTTCGCCGGGCTACCAGGGACGCAAAGGCCAGAATTCCGGCCTCTTTCGCCTCCTGTACTCCCGGCTCCTCTGCCACCCCAAATATTGCGAGCCCCCAGCCCGGTTTGACCCTGGATCCTACCACCCTCGACACCGTCCTCGCTACGCCTTTCCAAAATTCCTCCAGTGCTGGGCATGCCCAGAACATATGGGTGTGATTTGCTGGGCTCCCTGAGCACCTAACACACCTGTCCTCACCCCCAAAGAACCGGCTCATCCTTGTCCCGGTCATGTGTGCCCTGTGCAGCACCTTAAACTGTATGAGGCTGAGCCTCGCGCAGGAAGAGGAAGAGTTCACCCTCCCTAGGGCATCTGCCCACATCCCCTCCTTGATCTCCTCTCCCAACTCCTCATCCCACTTACCTTTCAACTCCACCACCGAGGCCTCCTCCTCCTCCTGCATCACCTGGTAAGTTTCCAAGATCTTCCCCACTCCCACCCACCCCCCCCCCCCCCCCCCACCCCGAGAGCACCCTGTCCTGTACTGTGTGTGGCAGTAGCCGTGGGAATTCCGCCACCTGCCGTCTGGCAAACACCCTTACCTGTAAGTACCTGAAGGTGTTCCCCGGGGGGACCCATACTTCTCCTCCAGCTCACCCAAGCTCACGAACTTCCCGTCCACAAACAGGTCCCCCAACCTTCGTGTCCCTGCCCTGTGCCACCCCGAAAACCCTCCACTTGTTCTTCCTGGGGCGAACTCGTGGTTCCCCCATAATGGGGTCCACGCCGAGGCCCTAACTTCCCCCCCTATGCCGCCTCCACTGCCCCCAAATTTTGAGGGCCGCCACCACCACCGGGCTCGTGGTATACCTCCTTGGAGGGAGCGGCAGCGGCGCCGTTGCCAACGCCCCCAGACTCGTACCCACACAGGACGCCGTCTCCAGCCTCTTCCATGCAGCCCCCTCCCCCTCCATCACCCACTTGCGCACCATTGTCGCATTGGCAGCCCAGTAGTACCCACAGAGGTTGGGCAGCGCCCGCCCCCCCCTATCTCTACTCCGCTCCAGGAACACCCTTCTCACCCTCGGAATCCCTCGCGCCCACACAAACCCCATTATACTCCTGTTAACCCGCCAGAAAAAAGCCTTCGGGATAAACACGGGGAGGCACTGGAACAGGAACAAAAACCTTGGGAGCACCGTCATTTTGATTGACTGCACCCTACCCGCCAGGGACAGCGGCAATGCGTCCCACCTCTTGAACTCCTCCTCCATTTGCTCCACCAGCCTTGTAAAGTTAAACCTATGCAGGGCCCCCCCAGCTCCTGGCCACCTGGACCCCCAAATATCTGAAGCTCCTCTCCGCCCTTTTTAGTGGGAGCTCGCCAATCCCCCTCTCCTGGTCCCCTAGCTGAACTACGAACAGCGCCTGCTAGCTTTCTGACACAAACAAAGCAGTTTAATGAATTTTCCCTGGCCTAATCGCACAAAAGTGTTTCTCAGTGGACCATTGAAAAGATTGGAGAAGCAATGTTTGAAATACATATTCTTGCATGGGATTAGCCCGTTGCTGGCAAAGCCATCCTAGGTGCCTTTGAACTGACTGCCTTGCTTGACCATGTCAGCGACAGAGGGACGGTGGCATAGTGGTAATGACACTGGATGAATGACCAAGAGCCCCAGGCTAATGCTCTGGCAACACAGGTTTGAATCCCACCATGGAAGCTGTTGGCATTTGAATTTGATTAATAAATCAAGAATACAAATCTAGTCTCAATAAACTATCATCGATCGTTGTAAAAATCCATCTGGTTTATAATACCCTTCAAGGAAAGAAATCTGTCATCCTTACATGGTCTGGCCTGCATGGAACTCCAGACCCACAGCACTGTCAGATGTAGGCCAGAGTGGCAGATTTCCTTCCCTAAAGGGTATTGGTAAACCAGATCAATTTTTAGAACAATCAATGATGGCTTTGTGGTCACCATTACTGAGACCAGGATTATATTCCAGATTTGTATTTCAGTTGTGATATAGTAGCTAATTCCCGTACCAGCCTCCCCGAACGGGTGCCAGAATATGGCGACTAGGGGCTTTTCACAGTAACTTCATTGAAGCCTACTTGTGACAATAAGCGATTTTCATTTCATTTTCATTTCATTCATTTGTACCTCGAGGGACGTGTTTCGTAATATCCCTGACCATGTTTGATGTCATGCATACCCATGTTTTGTGATTTTTCTATGCCTAAAACGGAGAGGCTTGATCCAATTGATTTAATTGTTTACAAACGGCCTTTTGTTGTAAGCTGTACAGGATTTTCACTCCAAACAGCTAACTTTAGAACATTTGTACAGGACTTGTTGCATGTCTTGAGGGTGTGAATTGCGATCTGAATTAATACTTTTCATTTTCTATAACTGATCTCTCTGCACACTCACAACATATTGGCAAGAAAACAAATATTATTTTATGTTGATCCCTTCGTTTCTCCCTCCCCCACCACATATATTTGATTAGTCTGTTCTCTGAAGGACTGTTCTACTTGTTCCATTGCAAAGCACAAATGAAATGTCATCCCTTCGGGGGTGAAGGCAGCTGGAGCTTTTGCTGAGCTGGCTCCACAGTAAAATACAGTGCTGTGTTCAGAAGTCACTCCAGGACAATAGAGTGCACTTAAATGTGAGACGAAGACATCTGTTTTATCGGAATAGCCAGCTGGGAGCAGACTTGGCTTTACAATTTCCAAATGTATACAGCCATTGGTTTATCAGGCCGACCAATTTAATCCATCTGGTTAGGGCCACTATTCAGTCAGCTGACACCTCAGTCAGCTGTGAAATTCATCTTATTTGATGCTTCACAGCTGACTGAAACACTTGAATCATGGTCCGGAATTTCTGTTTTCACTGAGAGGATTTGGGAATGAGTTATATTTAAGCATTTTTTTTTAAAAATTAATTTATCGAATTTTTTGTTTTAAATGTATCGTCTGTAGCACTGAGGTGGGGTCTCGGGTCTGCTATTTCTTAAATAATATATTAGTCAACTATCTTATTGTTGTCTACATTGACCCGAAGCATTCAGGTATCATTGGGCAATTTTAACTTAACCTGCTCGGTGTGAAGCTGGTACAGTGATACTCACCACTGGATTTTACACGCTGCTTCAATTTATTTTCCATCGAATCCATAAAGTAAAATTGAGTTGTGTGTAAAAAGGGCAGCTCATCTGACGCCATTCATTTCCCACCCAGCGGGGTAGATTAATCACCCGCTCGTCTCTGATGGCCTGTTGAAATACCCACATCTACATGATGTATGTACTAAAAATGTGCTCTTAGAATGCAAGATGGACGGCAGTTTGTTTAATGGACAGGCTCCATGATTAATCCCTGAACAGGCAGGGAGTCAGAGCCTTGCCCTTCCATTTCCTGTGAACACTCGTTCTATAGAATAAATGGGCAGCCAGCCTGCCAGCCAGTTATGTGGGAAGGGAGCCTGAACTGGTGAAGGGAAAATTGCTTTTCTTAAGCCCTGAGCTGATCAGAATTAGAATTTTGATTCAGAAGTGTCTGAGTGAGCTTCCTAGCTATTAAACAAAACAGTCAAATAAATTGTACCCAGCCTAATCTCACAAAAGTGTTTCTCAGACCGCAGTGGAAAAGATTAGAGAAGCATTTGTGATACTACATCGAGTTTGTACCCCATGGGGTTATGCAATTCTGTCCTTGGATATTGAACAGTATAGACACATTCCTGAACATCTGGGGCGGGATTCTCCGCAATTGGCGCGATGTCCACCGACCGGCGCCAAAAACGGCGCGAATCAGTCCGGCATCGCACCGCCCCAAAGGTGCGGAATTCTCCGCAGCTTGAGGGGCCGAGCCCTCACCTTGAGGGGCTAGGCCCGCGCCGGACTGATTTCAGCCCCGCCAGCTGGCAGGAAAGGCCTTTGGTGCCCTGCCAGCTGACGCGGAAATGACTTTGCCGTGCGGCACATGTGCGGGAGCGTCAGCGGCCGTTCACGGCATCCCCACGCATGCGCAGTGGAGGGGGTCTCTTCGCCTCCGCCATAGTGGAGACCATGGCGAAGGCGGAAGGAAAAGAGTACCGCCAAGGCACAGGCCCGCCCGCGGATCAGTGGGCCCCGATCGCGGGCCAGGCCACAGTGGGGGCACCCCCGGGGCCAGATCGCCCCCCCCCCCAGGACCCCGGAGCCCGCCCGCGCCGCCTTGTCCCGCCGGTAAGAGAGGTGGTTTGATTCTCGCCGGCGGGACATGCATTCCAGCAGCGGGACTTCAGCCCATCGTGGGCCGGGGGGGGGGGCCCGCCAAGCGGCGCGGCGCGATTCCCACCCCCGCCGAATATCCGGTGCCGGAGAATTCGGCAACCAGCGGGGGCGGGATTCACGCCAGCCCCCGCCGATTCTCCGACCCGGCGGGGGGTCAGAGAATGCCGCCCAAGGGGCCTATTGAAACACACAGCACATTGCTCCCAAGAGAATTCCCAAACACAACTCAAATACTGATAAATTTGGAGCCTCAGGCAAAATAATTAGCAGATTCTTTCTTTCCTCCAATTCTTTCAAGGGATGTGAGTGTCACTCACTGGCTGGGCCAGAATTTCTTGCCCATCCCTAATTGCCCTTGAACTGAGTGGCTTGCAATTCCAATTCAGAGGGCAGTTAAGTCAACCACATTTCTGTGGTTCTGGAGTCGCACGTAGGCCAGACCGGGTAAGAATGACAGATTTCCTTCCCTGAAGGACATTACTGAACCAGATGGGTTTTTACAACAATCAGTAATGTTTTCTGTGGTCACCGTTACTGAGACTAGTTTTATATTCCAAATTTATTAATTTAATTTAAATTTCACCAGCTGCTATGGTGAGATTTGAACCCACGACCCCTGGATATTAGTTTCTATTCTGCTGCCTTGAATAACTGCTTCTTCTACAGCAGTCTTGTCAACTTTTTCGCTCTGGGTGGGGGCCACTTTTTGGATTTTCACTCACTCGGGCTGAAGCACAAGTTTTGGGAAGAAAGGAAAACAGGCCCAGAGGAATGGAAATCTCTCTATTACTGCAAAGCTGCAGATGAGGAAACTAACTTATTACATCACCACATTCCGCACTGATTCAGTGAGGCATTGACTTGATATTTCTCCCATGCACAAGACCTCGATGCCTGCCCATGCACCTGATGCAGTGCCATGGAATGTCCCAGATCTGCTACCCGTCTCTCAGGGGTGATCCTAATGCTGTATCCAACCTCTTTGTGTGTGGGACCACATTTCCATTCTTTCCTCGGTCACAGGGGCAGGTGTGTACATTTTGGGAAGAAAAGGAAACAGAATTAGATCGGTGACATTATATATCGTGCCGTGAATCCAAATAATAGTCGGCGCCTTTACAAAAAGGCTTCAGAGAAGAAGACTCATTTACCACCTCACCTTCGCCCATTGAGTGCAGATTCAGTGACCTATCTACCCATGTTTTTTGCGTGCACAAGAACTCGATCCTGTCCTGACGTGCTTGTTAGGTGAACTAGACATTCTGAATTCTCCCTCTGTGCACCCAAACAGGCGCTATAGTGTGGCGACAAGGGGATTTTCACAGTGACTTCATCACAGTGTAAGCCTGCTTGTGACAATAAAGATTATTATTATTTCAAATGAGCATCGGTTGCCTTAAAGCTACCTACAACGCACCTACAACGCACTGTATGTTGTCTACATGTTTTGCATGCGGCGGGGGGGGGGGGGGGGGGGGTGGCTGCAAACCTGCTGGCGGGCCATACCTTGGATAAACTTGCTCTACAGCATGTTGGAGGGCATTATTCATAGGCACTGAATCAGCTTTCTTATGCATGCTGACAACTCTGCTTCTCCCCCCTCCAGTACAGTCAGCTAAATAATTGCCACTATGCTAGCTGTCCATGTCTAATGTCAGGGCACAGGTGATGCAAAACTTACACCAACTCAACATTGGCAAGACCAAAAATATTGCTTCTGATTTTGTCCTAAACCGCAGATGACAGAACATAAGAAATAGAGGCAGGAGTAGGTCATACAGCCCTTCAACCCGGTTTTGCCATTGAGTGAGATCATGTCTGATTTTTTTTTTTTTTTGCTTCAATTCCTGCACGACCCACGTATTCTTTGATGTTTTTAATGTGAAGAAATCTGTTGATCTCAGTCTTGAACATGCTTATTGACTGAGCCTCCACAGCCCTTTGGGGCAGAGAATTCCAAAGGTTCACCGCCCTGTGAGTAAAGAAATTCCTCCTCATCACAATCATAAGTGGTCTGCCTCTTATTCTGAGACCGTGGACCTTGGCTCTAGACCCTCCTAGTTAGGTGAAACATCCTTTCTACACATACCCTGTGGTATATTTGAATTACATTTGGGCAGCATGGTAGCATAAGTGGATAGCACTGAAGCTTCACAGCGCCAGGGTTCCAGGTTCGATTCCCTGCTGGGTCACTGTCTATGCGGAGTCTGCACGTTCTCCCCGTGTCTGCGTGGGTTTCCTCCGGGTGCTCCGGTTTCCTCCCACAGTCCAAAGACGTGCAGGTTAGGTGGATTGGCCATGCTTAATTGCTCTTGGTGTCCAAAAAAAAAAGGTTAGATGGGGTTATTGGGTTACGGGGATAGGGTGGAAGTGAGGACTGAAGTGGGTCGGTGCAGACTCGATGGGCTGAATGGCCTCCTTCTGCACTGTAGGTTCTAAATCACCTCTCATTCTTCTAAACTCCAGAGAATAAATCTCAATCTATTTAATCTTTCTTCAAAGGATAATCCCTCCATCCCAGTAATTAATTTACTGAACATTTGTTGCACTGCCTCCATGGCAAGTATGTCTTTTCTTAGAAAAGGAGACAAAAACTGCACACAGTACTCCCAAGTGTAGCCACACCAAGGCTTTATGTAACTGCAGTAAGACATCTTTATTTCTATACTCCGATCCTTTTGTAATTTGCCGCCTTAATTGCTTGCTAACCCATGAACAAGCACACCCAAGTCCCTTTGAAGTTCTACACTTCCCAGGCTCTCACCCAAGCACTGCTCTATATTTTTGTTTTTCCTACCAAAGTGGATAACATCACATTTCTCCACATTATATTCCATCTTCCAAATTTTTCCCCACTCGCTTAACCTGTCCAAATCCCCATGAAACTCTTTGCATCCTCCTCACAACTCTCACTTCCACCTAGTTTTATGTCACCTGCAAACTTGGAAATATTACATTTAATCCCCACTTTCAAATCATTGATATAGATTGCGAATAGCTGGGGTCCAAGCACTAATCCTCTGGTGCCCCACTAGTCATAGCCTGCCACCCCGTCCGTTAACTAGTTCTCAATCGGGACTTCCGGTTGCGGCTATGCGGAGCCGAGTCGCACATTCGTCAGCTCCCGCTAAAAACGGACTTTTGGGCTCTTTTCAGGGCCCCCAACGACATTTTATCGACGTTTCCCGGTGTGGGAAGGAGATTGCAATAGTTCCCCGACAGTGTATGGCTTGGAGCAGGAGTGGGGCGACTAAAAATGTGGTGGTGAACCCTAAGAAGATGCAAGGGAAGAAGAGTAAAATGGGGGGACCAGGCAGCGTGGATTCAGTGGGCGCAGGAGCAGCAGGAGGTTATCCAGCGCTGCTTCAGGGAGATCAAAGCGGACCTGCTGGAGCCAATGAAGGCTTCTATTGACAAGCAGCTGGAGACCCAGACGGCCCAGGGGGGTGGCGATCCGCGAGGTCCGACAAAAGATCTCCGAGGACGAGATCTTCGGCCTTGCGGTAAAGGTGGAGGCGCACGAGGCGCTCCACAAGAAATGGCAGGACTGGTTCGAGGAGATGGAGAATCGGTCGAGGCGGAAGAATTTGCGGATTCTGGGCCTCCCGGAGGGGCTGGAGTGGTCGGACGTGGGGGTCTATGTGGTCACCATGTTAAACTCGCTGATGGGAGCGGGGTCCCTCCAGGGGCCCCTGGAGCTGGAAGTGTGAGTGCTGGCGAGGAGGCCCAAGGCTAACGAGCCACCCACGGGCGGTGCTAGTGCGGTTTCATCGGTTCGCTGATCGGGAGTGCGTGCTCAGGTGGGCCAAGAAAGCGAGGAGCAGCAGGTGGGAGAACGCAGAGGTTTGAATATACCAGGACTGGAGTGCGGAGGTGGCGAAGAAGAAGGCCGGGTACAATCGGGCAAAGGCGGTGCTGCACAGGAAGGGGGTGAAGTTTGGCATGCCGCAGCCGGCGCGACTGTGGGTCACCTACAAGGACCGGCACCATTATTTTGAGTCTCCGGAGGAGGCGTGGGCCTTTGTCCAGGCCGAGAAGCTGGACACAAACTGAGGGTCGGGATGGGTGGTCGGGGATTGCTGTTGGGGTGTTACACTTTGAGGGGGGTTCTTTGCTCTTATTGCTTTTTGGTTCAATTAGGGTGGGTTGTACACTGTTTTGGTTGGGTCTGTCGGGTGGGCTCGTGGAGGGGGGTAAGTAAATGGAGTAGGGGTGGATGGCCGGTAGGGGGGGATGGGGCCCCGCGGGGGAGGGGGAGGCCCGAGTCGGGGGTGAGGGGACTGGGCCTGTAAAAGGAGCGGCATCAGAGGTGGTGGGACCGGGCAGGTGGAAAGCGCAGGCTTTTTCCCGCGCTGGAGGGGGCGGGGCTGGGGCGGGGTTGCGAGGGTTGTTTCCCACGCTTGGGATGGAGGGGGTGGCAGAGAGTCTGTGGCTGGGTAATGCAGGAGGAGGGTATGTCCCACAATGGGAGGAGTCGAAGGAGAGGCGGGAATAGCCGGGGTCAGCAGGAGTCAGCTGACTTGCGGGAGTGCAATGGGGGGAGTAAAGCAGCTAGGAGGGGTCCTAGTTGTTGCGGGGGGGGGGGCACCGGGTTGGTGCTGCTATGGTCAAGGGGGAGCTGGAGCGAGTAGAGGGGGTTGGGACGGGGGTCTGCCGCCGTGGGGAAAGGGGCGGGTGTGGGGTGTGGGCACGTGGCTGGCCAAGGAGGGATTATGGCTAGTCGGCGGGGGAGGGGGGTGGGTAGCCCCCTGAACCAGCTGATAACTTGGAATGTAAGTGGACTGAACGGGCCGGTCAAGCAGGCCCGGGTGTTCGCGCACCTGAAGGGGCGGAAGGCGGATGTGGTCATGCTCCAGGAGACACGCCTGAAGGTGGTAGACCAGGTAAGATTGAGGAAGGGGTGGGTAGGTCAGGTGTTTCATTCGGGGCTGGATGCCAAAAATCGGGGGATGGCGATCTTGGTGGGAAAGAGGGTGTCTTTCGAGGCGTCGAGCATTGTGACAGACAATGGTGGCAGGTACGTAATGGTAAGTGGTAAGCTGCAAGGGGAGAGGGTGGTGCTGGTCAACGTGTACGCCCCGAACTGGGGCGATGCGGGTTTTATGTGGCGCATGTTGGGTCGGATCCCGGACTTGGAAGTGGGGGGCCTGATAATGGGGGGGGACTTTAATACGGTGTTGGATCCGGCACTGGATCGCTCCAGGTCTAGGACGGGTAGGAAGCCGGTGGCGGCTAAGGTGCTGAGGCGGTTTATGGACCAGATGGGAGGGGTGGACCCTTGGAGATTTGCAAGGCCGGGGACTAGGGAATTTTCATTCTTCTCACATGTCCATAAGGCTTATTCCCGGATCTACTTTTTTATTATGAGATAGCGAGAGTAGAGGATACCGAGTACTCGGCGATAGCCATTTTGGATCACGCCCCGCATTGGGTAGACCTCGAGCTGGGGGAGGAGATTGACCAGCGCCCGTTGTGGCGCTTGGAGGTGGGGCTGTTGGCGGACGAGGAGGTGAGTGAGCAGGTCCGAGGAAGTATAGAGAGATACCTGGAGGCCAACAATAACTGGGAGGTCCGAGTGGGGATGGTATGGGAGGCGCTGAAGGCGGTGGTTAGGGGAGAGCTGATCTCCATTAGGGCCCACAAGGAGAGGAGAGTGAGAGGCTGGTGGGGGAGCTGGTGAGGGTAGACAGGAGGTATGCGGAGGTGCCTGAGGAGGGACTGTTGAGGAAGAGGCGTAGCCTCCAAGCCGAATTCGACCTGTTGACCACCAGGAAGGCGGAGGTGCACTGGAGGAAGGCCCAGGGGGCGATTTATGAGTATGGGGAAAAGGCAAGTCAGATGCTGGCGCATCAGCTTCAGAAGCGGGACGCAGCTAGGGAGATCAGGGGAGTTAAGGATAGGGGAGGGAGTGTGGTGCGGAGTGGGGCTGGCATCAATGGGGTCTTCAGGGACTTTTATGAGGAATTCTATCGGTCCGGGCCCCCTCTGGAGGAGGGAGGGATGGGCCGCTTTCTGGACCAATTGAGGTTTCCGAAGGTGGAGGAGGGACGGGTGGCGGGATTGGGGGCCCCGATTGGGCTGGAGGAGCTGGTCAGAGGGATAGGGAGCATGCAGGCGGGGAAGGCACTGGGGCCGGACGGTTTCCCGGTCGAATTCAACACGAAATATGTGGACCTGTTGGGCCCGTTGCTGGTTAGGACCTTCAATGAGGCAAGGGAGGGGGGGGGCTTTGCCCCCGCCGATGTCCCGGGCACTGATCTCCTTGATCCTGAAGCGGGACAAGGATCCCCTGCAGTGTGGGTCTTGCAGGCCAATTTCGTTGTTAAATATAGATGCCACGGTGCTGGCGAAGGTCTTAGCCACGAGGATTGAGGATTGTGTGCCGCAGGTGATCCACGAAGACCAGACGGGGTTCGTGAAGGGGAGGCAGTTGAACACGAATGTGCGGAGGCTCCTGAACGTTATGATGCCGGCGAGGGAGGGGGAGGCGGAGATAGTGGTGGCGATGGACGCTGAGAAGGCCTTCGATAGGGTAGAATGCGGGTACTTGTGGGAGGTGCTGAAGAGGTTCGGATTTGGGGAGGGGTTTGTCAGGTGGGTTAGGCTGTTGTACGAGGTCCCGATGGCGAGTGTGGCCACGAACAAGAGGAGGCCTGAGTACCTTCGATTGCATCGAGGGACGAGGCAGGGGTGTCCCCTGTCCCCCCTGCTCTTTGCACTGGCGATTGAACCCCTGGCTATGGCACTGAGGGAGTCGAGGAACTGGAGGGGGTTGGTGCGGGGTGGGGAGGAGCATCGGGTGTCGCTCTATGCGGACGACTTGCTGCTATATGTGGCGGACCCGGTGGGGGGAATGCCGGAGGTAATGAGGATCCTCAGGGAGTTCGGGGATTTCTCAGGGTACAAGCTCAACATGGGGAAGAGCGAATTGTTTGTGGTTCACCCAGGGGACCAGGAGAGGGGATTGGTGAGCTCCCACTAAAAAGGGCGGAGAGGAGCTTCAGGTATTTGGGGGTCCAGGTGGCCAGGAGCTGGGTGGTCCTGCATAGACTTAATTACACGAGGCTGGTGGAACAAATGGAGGAGGAGTTCAAGAGGTGGGACGCGCTGCCGCTGTTCCTGGCGGGTAGGGTGCAGTCAGTTAAGATGACGGTGCTCCCAAGGTTTTTGTTCCTGTTCCAGTGCCTCCCCATGTTTGGTGGATTCCAGTGGTGGAATTCCCGCGGCTGTCTCCACGCACAGGGTGCTCTCGGGGGGGGGGGGGGGGGGGGGGGGTGATGCAGGAGGAGGAGGTGGCCTCGGTGGAGTTCAAAAGTAAGTGGGAAGAGGAGTTGGGAGAGGAGATCGAAGAGGGGACGTGGGCAGATGCCCTAGGGAGGGTGAACTCTTCCTCTTCCTGCACGAGGTTCAGCCTCAAACAGTTTAAGGTGCTGCACAGGGCACACATGACCGGGACAAGGATGAGCCGGTTCTTTGGGGGTGAGGACATGTGTGTTTGGTGCTCAGGGAGCCCAGCAAACCACACCCATATGTTCTGGGCGTGACCAGCGCTGGAGGAATTTTGGAAGGGCGTAGCGAGGGCGGTGTCGAGGGTGGTAGGATCCAGGGTCAAACCGGGCTGGGGGTTCACAATATTTGGGGTTGCAGGGGAGCCGGGAGTGCAGGAGGCGAAGGAGGCCGGTATTCTGGTAGCCCGGCAAAGGATTCTTTTTCAGTGGAGGGATGCGAGGCCCCCAAGCGTGGAATCCTGGATCAACAATATGGCGGGGTTTATTAAATTGGAGAGGGTGAAATTCGCCTTAAGGGGATCGGTACAAGGGTTCTTTAGGCGGTGGCAACCGTTCTTGGACTTAACGGTAGACAATGGTCAGCAGCAGCAACCCGGGGTGGGGGGGATTCTATTTTATTTTTGTTTATTTACCCTGGGGGTTCTGAGGGGGTGTATATTCACCCTTGTGCACTCAGCCCCCTGTCCTCATCTTCACGAAGTAGATGATACTGGCAAGGTCACAAATATTGCCTGCCCTAATGGCCCTGAGAAAGTGCTGGTGGGCCTTTTTGAATCATTGCTGTCCTTGTGCTGATACTCTCCCAAGGTAGTTCGATCGGGAATTCCAGACTATTGATTTGGACGACGAAGGAATGCAATCTTTGACTGTTTCAAGCTTCTTCAGTGTTATTACAGCTGTATGCATACAGAATGGTGTTGGGCAATCCATAAACCATTGATGTGAACTAAGTACAGAGCTTTTGAGGTATCTGGGATGGCTATCCCTATAGTTAAATCCCTATAGTCCAGAATGAGACTATTCAGCTCATCTAGTCTGCACTGACTCTCAGAAAGAGAACCCTAGGCCCACTCCCCCACCCTATTCCCACAACCTTACCTAACCTGCACATCTTTAGAACTAAGGGGAAATTTAGCATGGCCAGTCTACCTAACCTGCACATCTTTGAACTGTGGGGATAAACCGGAGCACCCAGAGGAAATCCAAGCAGACACGGTGAGAAAGTGCAAACTCCACACATACATCAGCCAGGGCTGGAATCGAACCCGGGCCCCTGGCGCTGTGAAGCTAAAGTATGAACCACTGTGCCATCGTGTCCTACTCATATGGTCAGTGGTGACTCCCCTAAGATTTTGATGGTGGCAAACTTGGTCAAGGCAATGCCTTTAAAGATCAGCAGGGTGGTGGTTAGGCCTATTCTAATTGAAATAGTCAATGTCTGGCATTTAAGTGAGGCAAAGTGTAGCTGCCGCTAGTGAACCTAAGCCTAAAAATGTTGTCTAGAATCTGCTGGAGGGAGGAATGGGCTGCTTCTGTGACAAATGAGTTGTAATCATCAGTGAGAAGCCCCAGTGCTGACTTTATTGCTGAGAGAAGATCATTGACAAAGGAGCTGAGGGTTCTTGTGCTGGAAGTTCCTGTAATATCCTGGGGCAGCAACGAATGGCATCAAACTTCAATTGTCATCTTTGTTTGTAGCAGGCGTGAGTACAGCCACTGGATTATTTTCCCCTCGACTCCAGTCATCCTCAGTTTCACTTGGGCTCCTTGGTGCCATGACGTTAGAGGCAGTTCCTCTCTTCAACCCTTTCCAACCTTACATACCAACCTACTCGGGTGTCAGCCGTGACTGGGTAACAATTTTGTCTCTGAATCAGAAAATTGTGCATTCCATCATATTCCCAAGATGTGAGCATATAGCCATGGGCAGCAATCCAGTGTTATATTCGAGGTGTCTTTCAAATGAGATGTTAAACCAAGGCTCAGTTTGGTAGATGGATATAAAAGATCCCATGGCGGAAAAGCAGACAAGTTCTCCTTGGTGTCCTGGCCAATATTGATTCCTTTGGTCATTATCTCATTGTTGTTTGTTGGATATTGTCATCTGAAAATTGGCTTCTATGTTTCCTGCATTACAACAATCAGAAGTGGCATTGGCTGTCCATCAATTTGAGGATGACTTCTACTTAGGGCCGCGAGTTTCTGCCATGGATCTTCATGTGACTGAACAGATCGATTCTCAACCCACAGATCTTTAAGCATGTGGAGCAGGACATCCCACAAGACAGTGGGATCCAGAGTGCAGGATTTGCTTCCTTTTCTTTCCTTCTCTAACGCTCCTCTGCCTCATCATGAGAAATTTTGGACTCAATGCATAATGTTGCTTGATGAACAAGTTGTCGCCATTTTGAATGGTAGCAAATTCCTCCCAGTCATTAATGTCAATGCTGTGCACTACAAGGGGAGATTCAGGAGGGCGCGATTCTCCGAGGCCGTGCCGGTTGGGAGAATCGCCGGCCGCGCCATTACATCGCACGACGCCGTCCCACCATTCCCCAACCGGCGGAAAACGGCCCCGTCGAGTTCTGTGCCGCGCCAGCCGGAGAATCACCTGAGACACTCACAACGGGGATTCTCCGGTACCCCCGCTATTCTCCGGCCCGGATGGGCCGAACGGCCACACCTGGGAACTGTGCGGGAACGCTGTGGAGGCGGGGGGGGGGGGGGGGGGGGGGGGTCCCTTCACCGGAAGGGACCTCCGATGGGGTCTGGCCCGCCGATCGGGGCCCACTGATCGGCGGGCCGACCTCTCTAAAGGAGGACCTGCTTTCCTCCACCGCCCTGCAAGATCCTTCCGCCATCTTCTTGCGGGGTGCCTCGGGGAGGACGGCAACCGCGCATGCGCAGCCGGAAGCGTCATTTACGCGACGCCGCGTAAGGCCAGCACACGTAAAATACGCAACCCCGCTCCTAGCCCCCTGGGGGCGGGAGAATAGAGGGCTGGGAGCGGGCTCCGACGCCGGAGTGAAACACTCCGGTTTTCACTCCGGCGTCTGGACTTTGTCTCCCTTTGAGAGAATCGCGCCCAGAGTGTTTTAACAGTGTTTACCTGTCTTCCACTGAAACATTGGGCATTGAGTGTTGGAAAAACAGGACCTGGTGAGGGAGATACTTTTAGGTCACCCAGACATAGTGTCCCGTACATCAAAGTGGATTTTGCAGGAGCTTTGCCTGAATGCTTGTGGAGCTGGCTTTAAAAAGGACACTAGTGTTTGTTCGACAGCCCTCCCATTGAACCCTGAGGATGAGGCAAAGGCATAGTGGATGGAATTTCTCTTGCACTCTTGTGTTACTATACTTTAACAGTAAACACTGGCTGTTTCGCATTTTGGGACATACTGAAATCAGAAATAATAGGTGCTACATAGCTGCACCGTTACTTTTAACACCTTTTGGAATTTCTTGTCCTATCTTCATAGCTCTCAAAATCTATCATTTTGAATATGTTGAGCTGAATTGCTCGCTCAGGGTGGGCTCCCCATACCTCAGGATAAATGTTGGGGGCAAGCACACCTCTGCGGCTGAGTCACCCCACCCATTTTTCCATTGAGGCAAGACCACCACCCCTTCCCAGGAGGAAGTCCCACCTCTTAGAGCTTGCCGGTTAATTGGAGGCTGGAAACTCTGTAGTACAGTCCCAGCAATGACCAATGCATGCACTGCAGTTAGACCATAGAGGAGGCAATCAGCCATGGAGCCGGACCTCCAGGGATCTTGTGTAGGCCCTGGTGAGAAGGGTGGGGGGGGGGGCATGTTGGACAGTTTTGGGGGCAGGAGAGGAGAGAGTACATGGGAAGGGAAATTTGAAGTTGGGTTGCCTCTAATTGGCACAGGAGATCTGGAAAGTAGATACCCACTCCCTTCACTGGCTAGCCGCCCAGAGGGGTAAACTTGTCTGATGGTACATTGGGCGCAGGCTTCTGCCATCTATTAAATCTGAGTGGGAGTGGGATGAGGCCATAAAGACCTCAATTGGGTGTGGGGCAGGCTGCTCATCTGACTCTTTCCCCCACCATTTGTAAAATCGCGACAAAGGAAGCCATGGGCTGGCAGCAGGGGGTTGTAGGTGGCATGGTGCCCTGTTATGTAATGTTACTGTCACACAAATTACTGAGGCATGTGACATGCCAAAGTATCTATGCAAACTGATAGCACAGCGGTTAGCACTGTTGTTTCACAGCGCCAGGATCCCAGGTTCAAATCCCACTTAGGTCACTGTCTGTGGGAGTCTGCACAGTGTCTGCGTGGGTTTCTTCTGGGCGCTCCAGTTTCCTCACACAAGTCCCGAAAGACGTGCTTGTTAGGTAAATTTGACATTGTTAGGTGAATTGGACATTCTGAATTCTCCCTCTGTGTACCTGAACAAGCACTGGAGCGTGGCGACTAGAAGATTTTCACAGTAACTTCATTGCAGTGTTAATGTAAGCCTACTTGTGACAATAATAAAGATTATTATTTCAAATGTGCATCAGTTGCCTTAAAGCTACCTATGCACAGTATGCTGTCTACGTGTTTTTCATCCTGTATGTAATTTATAAAAATAGTAACCCATTATTCCCTGCTTGACAAGGATATTGGATTTCGACTGCACTCTCTGCGCACTATCCTGGAACAGGAAGTGCTCCTGCAAGAGGATATGGAGCTAATCGAGCTACTCGACCCCAGCATCCTGCGATCAACACAGACCCAGCAACAGGAAAATGGCTACCTGCCAGCCCAATGGTTGTGGGGAACTCCTAACATTTGGTATGCTGCCTATAATACTTCTCTGACACTTTCTAACAGTTTTTCATTTAAAATAAAACAACCTTGTATATCAAATATCCATAAAGATAAAGTTTTTGCAAGTACAAATGATGTGTTCCATCTGGGGTAGGCACTAATTTGAGTAACACACCTGAGATGTTTCAACCACTTAAGAGTATCTGAGGTGATTTCCTACTGCTTTCCTCTGAGTTTTTTGCCTTCCAGGTGGACTGTAACTAAAGTTAAAGAGCCACACCTACCCTTAACAATTGGGAGCTTTCCACACCCACCAGATACAACTACGAGCTTTGCTGGATAATTACCCCAGTATTTGGGGCTGTGCTCTGCTCTCTATTTACCTGAGCATTTCTAACTGCCTGTTAGAAAGAAATGTGGGGCAGGATTCTCCGACCCTCCAAGCCGGAATCGCGCCCGACGAGGGGGCGGAGAATAGCAGTTCAAGCCGGAAATCCAGCGCGACGGCGCTTCCGCGAACCTGCCAGTCGCGTGCGCGCGGTCGAGGCTGCGGCGGTCAAGGGCCGCTGAAAGAGGCCCCCGCGCCGATTCTCTGCGGGCGACCGGCCGAACTCCCGCCGGCGTGGTTCACATCTGGTACCACCCGGCGGGAGCTTGGACCCGCAGTGGCGGTCCTGATGGGGGGGCGGGGGGAATCTGACTCCGGGAGGGGTGGGGCCTCAGCGATGGCCAAGCAGCGATCGGGAGCCACTCATCACGATCGGGGGGGGGACCTACCTTTCTCTGTGCGGGCCCGCTATGTGGGTCCGCCATGTAGGCAGCGCCCGTGCCGAAGTGGGCCGCCGCGCGGCCAAGCGGTCTGGACAGCAGAGCCCCGCCGGCAGCCAGAGCTGCGGGATGCACACCGGGGCCCTGCTAGCCCCCTGGAAAACGGGGAATCACCCCGGACTTTCGAGGAAAAAGTCCGGAGTGATTCTCGCCTGTTTTCCGGCGGGCGTGGGGACTTAGTCCCCAAAATGGAGAATCCCGCACCTGGGATGTGTTCTGATTTTTGTTCAATGTTTTCAGTTTCATGGAAACCTAGTGTTTTGCGTTTCTGCTCCCAAACGTCTCTAGTGCTGTAGAAGGATCTACACTTGTCCCAGAATAATCCCATTAGTGGGAGCTGTCACTTTGTACCAGCCTGGCAGCCAAATCATGTCAAGGATCAAAAATAAATTTATCTCTGTGGGACTTTTAGCTAACGAAGAGGTGTGCGGCGGCTGAGGAAATGTATTCAGAACTACCTGGAAGTCAACGACACGGGAAGTTTCGGCAGCGGTGGTCTGAGAGGCATTGAAGGCGGTGGTAAGAGAGGAGCTGATCTCGATACGGGCCCACAGGGAGAAGGTGGACAGAGCAGAGATGGACCGACTGATAAAGGAGATACTACAGGTCGACAGGAGGTATGCGGAGACCCCAGAGGCAGGGCTTTTAAGGGAACAGCGGAGGCTACAAGCGGAGTTTGGCTTCTTAACACCAAGGAGGGCGGTAGAGCAGCTGAGAAAGGCAAGAGGGGCGATTTATGAGCATGGAGAGAAGGCAAGCAGAATGCTTGCACAGCAGCTTAGAAAGAGGGGGGCAGCCAGGGAGATAGGGAAAGTAAAGGATGGGGACGGGAGCCTGTTTGGAGACTCAGCAGGGGTGAATAAGGTGTTTAAGGAGTTTTATAGTAGGCTGTATGGGCCGGAACCCCCAGCTGGGCCGGAGGGGATGAGGAACTTCCTAGGGATGCTGAATTTCCCGAAAGTGGACAGGGAGCTGGTAGAAGGGCTGGGGGCCCCGATCAGGATGGAAGAGATAAGGGAGGGTCTGAAGGCCATGTAGTCGAGTAAAGCCCCGGGGCCGGACGGGTACCCAGTGGAGTTCTATAAAATATTCTCATGGATTTTGGGGCCGCTGTTGATGAGGACATTCAATGAGGCAAGGGGTGTTTCCCCCGACGATGTCACAGGCCACAATTTCGCAGATCCTGAAGCGGGCCAAGGACCCGGAGCTGTGTGAGTCCTACAGGCCGATATCCCTATTGAATGTGGACGCCAAACTGCTGGCCACACTTTTGTCCTCTAGGATTGAGGACTGTGCGCCGGAAGTTATTGGGGAGGACCAGACGGGGTTTGTTAATGCAAGGCAGTTGATGGCCAACGTAAGAAGTTGTTAAACGTGATCATGGGAGCATCGGTCTGGTCTCCAATCTGTAATAATCACCGGTTTGCCCCGGGAAGGATGAAAAGGGGGTTTCGGCGATGGCAGAGAGCAGGGATTGAGCGGATGGGAGATATGTTTGTAGAGGGGAGCTTTCCTAGCCTGAGGGAGCTGCAGGAGAAATTTGGATTGGCGAGAGGAAATGAGTTTAGGTACCTGCAGGTGCAGGACTTCCTACGTAGGCAGGTTTCAACCTTCCCGCTCCTACCACCAAGGGGGATACAGGGCAGGGTAGTTTCCAGAGTGTGGGTAGGAGGAGGGAAGGACTCTGACATCTACAGGGAACTCATGGGGTCAGAGGGGACGCAGACGGAGAAGCTGAAGCGTAAGTGGAAAGAGGAGTTGGGCGGAGAGATAGAGGATGGTCTCTGGGCGGACACGCTGAGTAGAGTCAACACATCCACAACATGTGCCAGTCTCAGCCTGATACAGTTTAAGGTTGTTCACCGGGCTCACATGACAGTGGCCCGGATGAGCAGGTTCTTTGGCGTAGAGGATAGGTGTGCAAGGTGTGCGGGAGGACCAGCGAAGCATGTCCACATGTTCTGGACATGCCCAAAGCTTGGGGGATTCTGGCAGGAATTTGCAGATGTTATGTCCACGGTGTTTAAAACAAGGGTGGCACCGAGTCCAGAGGTGGCGATTTTTAGGGTGTCGGAGGATCTGGAATCCAGGAGGAGAAAGCGGCAGACGTTCTGGCTTTTGCTTCACTGGTAGCCCGCAGACGGATATTATTAGCTTGGAGGGACTCAAAGCCCCCAAAGTCGGAGACCTGGCTATCTGACATGGCTAGCTTTCGCTGTTTGGAGAAAATCAAGTTCGCCTTGAGAGGGTCAATGTTAGGGTTCGCCCGGAGGTGGCAACCGTTCATCGACTTCTTTGCGGAAAATTAATTGTCAGCAGGAGAGGGGGGGGATTAGCTTAGTTTAGTGTAGGGGGTTAATAAAGGTGGGACCTGTAAGGGAGGAAGACGGCTTTTGCACTATGTTACTAAACTCATGTACACTGTTTATTTTGTTGTTGTTGTAAAACCAAAAATACCTCAATAAAATGTTTATTAAAAAAAAAATTTTTTTTTAACATTTATCTCCTGAAATAATTATTTCTCTCTTCTAAATCCAGAGATTGTGCCTTTTTGAGATTGTCTTCATCTAGTATTTCCTCTCCTTTTCAAATATTTGTTTTCTCAATATTGTTACCTATATTTTGAATGAATGAAGAATGCCAGCTGAATAGGAAACCACGGGGGCGATTGTGTGCCCATTTTAGCCATCAGCGAGAACAGCAACGCGGACGCAAGATATTAAGAGAGAAGGGAAGCACTATTCTCGCCAGCGCGATAGTGTTTCCCGACTTCCCACGCCTTTCACCGATGATGTAACAAGGTTTCCGCCCATAAAGGGCGATGTCCTCATTGTAATACATTTCAATGTACTTGCACATAATTAACGAGCCCCCCCCACCATATGATCCCTCTCACTGAATGTTCATATCATGTCGGCGAGATTTACAACAGCTATTTAAAGGCATGAATCAGTCGAGGAAGTCCCCTCAGGCACGCAAAGGCCCTGATGTTGGTGCCGTGGGTGGGGAACACCAATGTATGGGAGGGGGTCCTCCATGTTTGCGGGCGGGGTGCTGAGGGCCGCTTACTTTCTGTGCTGATAGGGATGCCCTTTAAAGATGGCAGCCCAATCTCTCTGGAGCCTGCCTTCCTGCTTCTATCATGCCCCGCCCTGCCAGAGTGACAGCATGAACCCTGCCTACGGGGTCCACATGTTCTAAAGTAATGAATGCCTGAAAATCTGGATAAAAACTCGGCTGTGCAACTAGAGAGGTACGCACCGGTTTTCAGTCAGAGCCTGACACTCTGAAGAAATATGGGAGAATTCCGGCCCATATCATTTTAGTTAATGGTTGAAAATCATGGATTAATACTAATCTGTCTGCAGATGGGGTGAAACTGCATTGTCACTTGTACTGTGAGGAAAAGGAGGTTTAAATGTCCATTCTGTCCTTCAGATCAGATGTTAACCTGAAGTCACATCCCCATTTCCAGTGATTCATGTTAAGGTTGAAGATCACTTGGCACTATTTGTTGAAGAGGGGGCAGTTATTTCATTTTCCTTGCAATTCATGCTGCTCAGCTCCACCTCTAATTCCACCTCTGGGCCTGCCACCATCATGGTCCCGGGTTTAATTTTGAATTTGATAAACTTTCTTTTGCATATCTGTTTCCCATCACCATGGGCAACTCTGCGACCATCACCAGGCACCCATTCTCGCTTGTGTTCACCACTTGGTGCTGCCGACGCCCCGACTCACAACTTTGAATGGTACATATTTTGCCTCCACCCTATTCTGAATGGTGCCTCCCTCCCAGTCCTACTCTGAATGGTGTTCCATTGCCTTAGGTTCAGAAGGGAGTGTTACTTCTATCTTGTTTCAGACTTCTAGAATCTGCCACTATGCATTTTTTATTTGCACTATTTATTTCCTGCCCCTTTTACCACTCCTCCCCTAGACTTTTGCAAAATAAAATTCCATTCATCGGCAGTTCTCTCAGGCTTTAACCTAATGGCCATTCTTCATGTATGAGCTTAGATGGAAACCATTGGGAGGTTATGTAACCTTGGGAGATATAGCACCTAAAGCTGACCCTGTTCTCGGCCCATGTCCTAACATGTGCAGTTTGCAATGGGTCACCTGATAGCTGTCAGGGCTAGTAAATTGAGGCTGAATTTACTTTTTCTCCCTTCGTTGTTTAGGGATATTTAAGACCAATTGTAGCACCATTACTGCTGCCCTAACTGTGACCAGCCAATTCACTGTAGGATAAGAATCAGACTTTGGACCTTCTGGCTGGCGTGGTTTAGTACTAGGCCATGAGGGAAGTAAATTGCATAGAATCTACATAACAGAAACAGGCCATTCGGTCCAACTTCTCTCTGCTGGTGTTCATTACTCTAAACTAGTATTGACCAACTCCAGTTACCTCATATATCCCACTCCCTCACAAGTGCATCAGAGCACCCCTTAAATATATCAGTGCCACCTGCTTCAACAACTTCATATGACTCCAGTCTGTGGAAAGAAATTCCTCCTAAATTCTTTATTTGACTTATTGGTGATTATCTTGTACTTCTGTCCCTTTGTTCTGAAGTGCAAACGTTATTTGCCTGTGTGCTGATGTTTATTGTTTCAATATTCTGGATTGTCCAGAATACAGACTGCTGCATGTGCTAAGTGCAATATTTAAAATGTGGAGCAAATTGCTGAAAAGTAAAGTTTGTAAGTTTCTAAAATTAATTTTGGCAAATTAATCGAAATAAGGTTCGACAGAGATACCCGATGAGCGAATACTTTTGAAATGCGTTATTACCAGAGAACAATCTGGGAGCTGAGCGGCTTCAATTAAAAGCACCCATTCATGTTAAATGTTGCTGTCTGTGTGAGAGACATCAACCGATGAGATTGTACAGTATGTGAGGATAAATTTCCAAACCTCTTCATTGTGATATCTCTAGAATCATGGAATTCAAAAGAATTTACACACAAGAAAAAGGCTAATAGTTCTGTGCTGGTGCTAGCTCCACATTTAGCCATCTACACAAACCCCAAATTCCCCTGCTCTTTCACTGTAACTTTTCTTATTCAAGTGGTTACTTTCTTCCCGAGGGGACCGGTAGTCACGTGTGTTGTATACTGCTTGTATTGTAATGCATGTAAAAGTTTAGTCTAATCTTCCCCCTTTAGGAACATAAGAAATCGGAGCAGGAGCAATCCATTCGGCCCATCAAGCCTGCTCTGCCATTCAGTACGAACATGGCTGATCTTGGACTTCAACTCCATGCTCGCACCCACTGCCCATATCCCTTAATTCCCTGAGAGACCAAAAATCTGTCTAACCCAGCCTTAAATATATTTAAGAATGGAGCACCACTATCCTCTGGGGACCCTTTGAGCCTTTGAGTGAAGTAATTTATCATTATCTCAGTCCTAAATAATCGGTCCCTCATCCTGAAACTGTGTACCAACTCCTCCCCCCCCCCCCCCCCCCCCCCCAATTGTTTTAGATTCCCGACAAATGGAAACAACCTCTGTGTCCACCCTATCAAGTCTCTTCAGAGTTTTGTAGCTTTCAGTGAATCGCCCCTCATTCTTCTAAATTCCATAGAATTCCTACAGTACAGATGGAGGCCACCCAGCCCATCAAGTCTGCACTGACCCTCTGAAAGAGCACTTCACCTAGGCCCACTTCCCCACCCCATCCCCATAACCCCACCCAACCTTTGGGCACCAAGGTGCAATTTATCATGCCCTATCCACCTAAACTGCACATCTTTGGACCGTGGGAGGAAACCCATGCAGACACAGGGAGAAGGTGCAGACTCCACATGGACAGTCACCCAAGATCAGAATCAAACATGGGTCCCTGGTACTGTGAGGCAGCAGTGCTAACCACTGTGCCGCCATGCCACCCAATATTCAGAAAATATAAGGCCAGTTTAATCAGCGGGAGGTAGTGCCATTGTCACTGGACCGGACATCCAGAGACCCCAGGTAATTTTCTGAGGACTAAGGTTTGAATCCCACCACCAATTCATTAAAAGTCTAAGTTGATTGTTGTAAAAACCCATCCGGTTCACTGTGCCACCCTCACCTGGTCTGGCCACCTACATGTGTCTCCAAACCCACAGCAATGCGGTTGACTTGTAAATACCCCCAAATGGCCTATCAAGGCACTCGGTAAAGGGCAGTTAGGGATTGACAATAAATGTTGGCTTTTTTTTAAAACTCTCATCATAGGACAATTCCTCATCCCAGAGATCAATCTAGTCAACGTTCACTGTACCGCTCCAATGCAATTCTTTCTTAAATGTGAAGACCAAAACTGTGCACAGCACTTCAAATGCAGTCTCACCAACACCCTGTACACCTGTAGCAAGACTTGTTTGTTCTTGTCCTTCAATCTCCTTGCAATAAAGGCCAATGTGCCATATGCCTTTCTAATTGCTTGCTGCACCCGCATGCGAGCTTTCTGCATTCCTTGTACAAACATACCGAAATTTCTTTGAATATCAACATTCACAAATTTCTCACCTTTAAAACGGCCAAAGTGCATAACTTCGCACTTCCTATAGTGTGTGTGTGTCACAACTTGCCTTTCCACCTAGTTTGGTATCATCAGCAAACTTAGATACATTATCCGCTGTCTCTTCACCTAATCATAAATATAGACTGTAAAAAAACTGAGGTCCCAGCACTATTCACTGCCTGCCAACTTAAAGCCCTATTTTTGCCAACACTGTTTCCTATCCGTTCTCCAATCCTCTATCCTTTCTAATAAATTACCCAACTTCTCAACCCTTATTTTGCCTATTAACCTTTTGCATGGCATCTTATTGAATGCCTGTTGGAAATCCCTGTATACTACATTTACTGGTCTCCGTTTATTTACCTTACTCGTTACATCCTCAAAAAACTTTTACATTTGTCAAACAGATTTCCTTTGAGGGAAATCATGTTGACTTGCTCCTTGAAACAGCTTAGTCAACTAAGGGCAGCACGGTAGCATTGTGGATAGCACAATTGCTTCACAGCTCCAGGGTCCCAGGTTCGATTCCCGGCTTGGGTCACTGTCTGTGCGGAGTCTGCACATTCTCCCCGTGTGTGCGTGGGTTTCCTCCGGGTGCTCCGGTTTCCTCCCACAGTCCAAAGATGTGCGGGTTAGGTGGATTGGCCATGCTAAATTGCCCATAGTGTCCAAAATTGCCCTGAGTTTGGGTGGGGTTACTGGATTGTGGGGATAGGGTGGAGGTGACCTTGGGTAGGGTGCTCTTTCCAAGAGCCGGTACAGACTCGATGGGCTGAATGGCCTTCTTCTGCACTGTAAATTCTATGAAACTAGTGGAAATAATCTTCTTTATCCCTTTTAAAAATGTTAACATTTCTACTTGACATCTTTTATCGTTTCCTGCTCCAGTGTACCCAGTCTTCTCTGTTCTCATGAGTGGTTATCCTCTTATCCCAGGTATCAATCTGAGGAACCTAGGGTGTACTTATTTCATGACTGCAGTAAGTTGACTTAATCAGGGTTTTGTACGCATGTAGCAACTTCTTGCTTTTGAATGCAATTTCCCAACGATGAACACCATCTTGGGAGCTACCAATTTACCAGAGGACTGGTATAAAGACAAACATCTTCACTCAGAGGGTGGTGAATCTGTGGAATTCTCGACCACAGAAGGCTGTTGGAGGCTGAGTCACTGAATATATTTAGGAAGCAAATAGATAGATTTCTAGACTCTAAAGATGTCAAGGGGTATGGAGATAGGGCGGGGGATATGGTATTGAGATGCAGGATCAGCCAGCATATTGAATGGAGCAACAGGCTCAAAGGGCCGAATGGCTGACTGATCCTATTTTTCCAAGTTTCTATGAACAGGACCAGCCACATAAATATTGACTACAAGAACTAGTCAGAGCCTGGGAATTCTAGCACGACTAACTCTCCTCCTGAGCATTACTGTGGATGTACCTTTTTAAAAATTAATTTATGGGATGTGGGCGTCGCTGGTTAGCCCAGCATTTATTGCCAATCCCTAGATGCCGTTCAGAAGGTGGTGGGGCGTTGCCTGCTGTGTTATTAGGGAGGGAGTTCCAGGGTGTTGTCCCAGCGACAGAGAAGGAACGGCGATATATTTCCAAGTCATGGCGGTGAGTGACTTGAAGGGGAACCTCCAGATGGTGGGGCTTCCAGGCATCTGCTGCTCTTGTCCTTCTAGATGGTAGTGGTCATGGGTTTGGAAGGTGCCGTCTAAGGAACCTTGGTGAGTTACTGCAGTGCATCTTGTAGATGGTACACACGGCTGCCACTGTTTATCGGCGGTGGAGGGTTTGAATGTTTGTGCAAGGGGGAACAATCAAGCAGGCTGCTCTGTCCTTGATGGTGTTGAGTTTCTTCAGTGTTGTTCGAGCTGCACTCAGCCAGGCAAATGGAGGGTATTCCATTTACACTCCTGACTTGTGGCTTGTAGATGGTGGTCAGGCTTTGGGGGGTCATGAGGTGAGTTACTCACTCTGGGATTCCTAGCTTTTGACCTGCCCTGGTAGCCACAGTTTTAATATGGCTAGTTCAGTTTCTGATCAATGGTAACCCCCAGGCTGTTGATTGTGGGGGATTCAGTCATTGAATGTCAAGGGGCGGGGGTTAGATCCTCTCTTGGAGGGATGGTCATTGCTTGGCACTTGTGTGGAGTGAATGTAACTTGCCACTTGCCAGCTGTTGCTCTGTTTACTTGCTATAAATATGCCGGTTAATAAGGTCGCCTTTCTTAATTCTAAGTATGAGTATGCTTTCAGAGTCGCCAGGCATCTCTCGATACCGCCACAAGGTCCAACCCGAATACCGATCAAAGAGCCAATACACCAGTTAGTTAGTTCAAAGTCAATACTACTTTATTTACACACAGTATGATTTACTCATGCACAATAACACTACAGGCTAAACTATATCTATCACTAACATCTATATTTAACTTTGGGTGCCCACCTAGGTCAGAGGAACAATGGCCGTTGTTCGGATCTGAAGCTGTGGGGTTCGAAGAGGTAATAGGAGTACAGCTAAGGTCGTCCGTCTGGTAGCGAGCGTTGAACTTGAAGTTACTTGCTTCTGGTGGTGCTGGTGGAAGGGTCTCTCCGCTTGAGAGCCAAATCCAAGAGAGCAAACCTTTCGCATGGTTCCTTCTTATACTTGGAGGGACTTTGCGCGCTTTTAGGCGGGCCTAAACTTGGTCCCAATTAATTGGGCCACTTCTTGATCATTGTCATCATAGAATCATAGAAATTACAGTGCAGAAAGAGGCCATTCAGCCCATCAAGTCTGCACCGACTCTTTGAAAGAGCACCCTCCCCAAGTCCACACCTCCACCCTATCCCCATAACCCAGTAACTCCACCCAACACTAAGGGCAATTTTAGACACTAAGACAATTTAGCATGGCCAATCCACCTAACCTGCACATCTTTGGACTGTGGGAGGAAACCGGAGCACCCGGAGGAAACCCACGCACACACTGGGAGGATGTGCAGACTCCGCACAGACAGTGACCCACGCCGGGAATCAAACCTGGGACCCTGGAGCTGTGAAGCAATTGTGCTAACCACCATGCTACCGTGCTGCCACGAACTAAGCCAATAAAGGGGCGGGTGCCTTGATGGCTGGGCGTGTCCTAAGTGGCCGTTGGCCTTGCTTTGTTTGTGTCTTCTTGCTGGGGTAGTGGCGCCGGACTATCTGGGACAGTATCGGTTACCTGAGCGCTCGTTCTTTGTTTCCCGGAGATGGGCCATCAATATGTAAATCGACCCAGAGTTTCGGTTCCGTCTGCAGATTGCCTTCCAAATATACATTAAGGCTCTGTGCCTGCTTGTTGCTTTGTATTGTCCATTTTTCCCTATAGGCTCTGCGAGTGTCCATTTTGTATACTGAAAGTGGCCATCCCAGATGGCTACACAGCCCAAGCCTGGATATTGTCCAGGTCTTGCTGCATTTGGACATGGACTGCTTAATTACCTGAGGAGTTGCAAATGGTGCTGAACTTTTTGCAGTTATCCGCAAACAACCCCACTTCTGACCTTATGATGGAAGTGAGGTCATTGATGAAGCAGCTGAAGATGGTTGGGCAGAGGACACTACACTGAGGAATTCCTACACCACGTCGGCTGCAGTGGTTCAAGAAGGCAGCTCACCACCACCTTCTCAAGGGCAGTTATGGATGGGCAATAAATGCCGGACTAACCTGCGACACCCGCATCCCATGAAATCATTTTTTTTTAAATAAATACTTTATTGAAAATGTTTGGTCAACCAACACAGTACATTGTGCATCCTTTACACAATATTATAACAACACAAATAACAATGACCTATTTTATAAACAAAAAATGAATAAATAATAAATAACAAAAATGAAAACTAACCCTAATTGGCAACTGCCTTATCACAAGTAACACTCTCCAAAAATATAATTTAACAGTCCAATATATAATTATCTGTAGCAACGACCTATACATATTATACAGTATATATTAACAACCCTGAGACTCCTTTTGGCTCCTCCTTCCCCCCCCCCCCCCCAGATCCTGGGCTGCTGCTGCTGCCTTCTTTTTTCCATTCCATCTATCTTTCTGCGAGGTATTCGACGAACGGTTGCCACCGCCTGGTGAACCCTTGAGCCGACCCCCTTAGGACGAACTTAATCCGCTCTAGCTTTATAAACCCCGCCATGTCATTTATCCAGGTCTCCACCCCCGGGGGCTTGGCTTCTTTCCACATTAGCAATATCCTGCGCCGGGCTACTAGGGACGCAAAGGCCAAGACATCGGCCTCTCTCGCCTCCTGCACTCCCGGCTCTTGTGCAACCCCAAATATAGCCAACCCCCAGCTTGGTTCGACCCGGACCCCCACTACTTTTGAAAGCACCTTTGTCACCCCCATCCAAAACCCCTGTAGTGCCGGGCATGACCAAAACATATGGGTATGATTCGCTGGGCTTCTCGAGCACCTCGCATACCTATCCTCCACCCCAAAAAATTTACTGAGCCGTGCTCCAGTCATATGCGCCCTGTGTAATACCTTAAACTGAATCAGGCTTAGCCTGGCACACGAGGACGACGAGTTTACCCTGCTTAGGGCATCTGCCCACAGCCCCTCCTCGATCTCCTCCCCCAGCTCTTCTTCCCATTTCCCTTTTAGTTCATCTACCATAGTCTCCCCTTCGTCCCTCATTTCCCTATATATATCTGACACCTTACCATCCCCCACCCATGTCTTTGAGATCACTCTGTCCTGCACCTCTTGTGTCGGGAGCTGCGGGAATTCCCTCACCTGTTGCCTCGCAAAAGCCCTCAGTTGCATATACCTGAATGCATTCCCTTGGGGCAACCCATATTTCTCGGTCAGCGCTCCCAGACTCGCGAACTTCCCATCCACAAACAGATCTTTCAGTTGCGTTATTCCTGCTCTTTGCCACATTCCATATCCCCCATCCATTCCCCCCGGGGCAAACCTATGGTTGTTTCTTATCGGGGACCCCCCCAAGGCTCCAGTCTTTCCCCTATGCCGTCTCCACTGTCCCCAAATCTTCAGTGTAGCCACCACCACCGGGCTTGTGGTGTAGTTCCTCAGTGAGAACGGCAATGGGGCTGTCACCATAGCCTGTAGGCTAGTCCCCCTACAGGACGCCCTCTCTAATCTCTTCCACGCCGCTCCCTCCTCCTCTCCCATCCACTTACTCACCATTGAAATATTAGCGGCCCAATAATACTCACTTAGGCTCGGTAGTGCCAGCCCCCCCCCTATCCCTGCTACGCTGTAAGAATCCCTTCCTCACTCTCGGGGTCTTCCCGGCCCACACAAAACCCATGATGCTCTTTTCAATCCTTTTGAAAAAAGCCTTCGTGATCACCACCGGGAGGCACTGAAACACAAAGAGGAATCTCGGGAGGACCACCATCTTAACCGCCTGCACCCTCCCTGCCAGTGACAGGGATACCATATCCCATCTCTTGAAATCCTCCTCCATTTGTTCCACCAACCGTGTTAAATTTAACCTATGCAATGTGCCCCAATTCTTGGCTATCTGGATCCCCAGGTAACGAAAGTCCCTTGTTACCTTCCTCAACGGTAGGTCCTCTATTTCTCTACTCTGCTCCCCTGGATGCACCACAAACAACTCACTTTTCCCCATGTTCAATTAATACCCTGAAAAACCCCCAAACTCCCCAAGTATCCGCATTATTTCTGGCATCCCCTCCGCCGGGTCTGCCACGTATAGTAGCAAATCGTCCGCATACAAAGATACCTGGTGTTCTTCTCCTCCTCTAAATACTCCCCTCCACTTCTTGGAACCCCTCAACGCTATCGCCAGGGGCTCAATCGCCAGTGCAAACAATAATGGGGACAGAGGGCATCCCTGCCTTGTCCCTCTATGGAGCCGAAAATATGCAGATCCCCGTCCATTCGTGACCACGCTCGCCATTGGGGCCCTATACAACAGCTGCACCCATCTAACATACCCCTCTCCAAAACCAAATCTCCTCAACACCTCCCACAAATAATCCCACTCCACTCTATCAAATGCTTTCTCGGCATCCATTGCCACTACTATCTCCGTTTCCCCCTCTGGTGGGGCCATCATCATTACCCCTAACAGCCTCCGTATATTTGTGTTCAGCTGTCTCCCCTTCACAAACCCAGTTTGGTCCTCGTGGACCACCCCCGGGACACATTCCTCTATTCTCATTGCCATTACCTTGGCCAGGATCTTGGCATCTACATTTAGGAGGGAAATAGGTCTATAGGACCCGCATTGTAGCGGGTCCTTTTCCTTCTTTAAGAGAAGCGATATTGTTGCTTCAGACATAGTCGGGGGCAGTTGTCCCCTTTCCTTTGCCTCATTAAAGGTCCTTGTCAATACCGGGGCGAGCAAGTCCACATATTTTCTATAGAATTCGACTGGGAATCCATCCGGTCCCGGGGCCTTTCCCGCCTGCATGCTCCTAATTCCTTTCACCACTTCTTCTACCTCGATCTGTGCTCCCAGTCCCACCCTTTCCTGCTCTTCCACCTTGGGAAATTCCAGCCGATCCAAGAAGCCCATCATTCTCTCCCTCCCATCCGGGGGTTGAGCTTCATATAATTTTTTATAAAATGTCTTGAACACTCCATTCA
This sequence comes from Scyliorhinus torazame, assembly GCF_047496885.1. Lineage (NCBI taxonomy): Eukaryota > Metazoa > Chordata > Chondrichthyes > Carcharhiniformes > Scyliorhinidae > Scyliorhinus > Scyliorhinus torazame. Next base: position 83,300,491 of record NC_092719.1, read on the forward strand.
CTCTCTCCGCTCCCCGCTCCATCTCTCCTTCCTCATCCCTCACTCCCACTATTTCCCTCGCTGCTCCCCTTTTCCTCAATTGGTGTGCCAGCAACCTGCTCGCCTTCTCCCCATATTCGTACTGTACACCCTGTGCCTTCCTCCATTGTGCCTCTGCAGTGCCCGTAGTCAGCAAGTCAAATTCTACATGTAGCCTTTGCCTTTCCCTGTACAGTCCCTCCTCCGGTACTTCCGCATATTGTCTGTCCACCCTCAAAAGTTCTTGCAGCAACCGCTCCCGTTCCTTACTCTCCTGCTTCCCTTTATGTGCCCTTATTGATATCAGCTCCCCTCTAACCACCGCCTTCAACGCCTCCCAGACCACTCCCACCTGGACCTCCCCATTATCATTGAGTTCCAAGTACTTTTCAATGCACCCCCTCACCCTTAGACACACCCCCTCATCTGCCATTAGTCCCATGTCCATTCTCCAGGGTGGGCGCCCTCCTGTTTCCTCCCCTATCTCCAAGTCTACCCAGTGTGGAGCGTGATCCGAAATGGCTATAGCCGTATACTCCGTTCCCCTCACCTTCGGGATCAACGCCCTTCCCAGCACAAAAAAGTCTATTCGCGAGTAGACTTTATGGACATAGGAGAAAAACGAGAACTCCTTACTCCTAGGTCTGCTAAATCTCCACGGGTCTACACCTCCCATCTGCTCCATAAAATCTTTAAGTACCTTGGCTGCTGCCGGCCTCCTTCCAGTCCTAGACTTCGACCTATCCAGCCCTGGTTCCAACACCGTATTAAAATCTCCCCCCATTATCAGCTTTCCCATCTCTAGGTCCAGAATGCGTCCTAGCATCCGCCTCATAAAATTGGCATCATCCCAGTTCGGGGCATATAAGTTTACCAAAACCACCGTCTCCCCCTGTAGTTTGCCACTCACCATCACGTATCTGCCCCCGTTATCCGCCATTATAGTCTTTGCCTCGAACATTACCCGCTTCCCCACTAATATAGCCACCCCCCTGTTTTTCGCATCTAGCCCCGAATGGAACACCTGCCCCACCCATCCTTTGCGTAGCCTAACCTGGTCTATCAGTTTCAGGTGCGTTTCCTGTAACATAACCACATCTGCCTTAAGTTTCTTAAGGTGTGCAAGTACCCGTGCCCTCTTTATCGGCCCGTTCAGCCCTCTCTCGTTCCACGTGATCAGCCGGGTTGGGGGGCTTCCAACCCCCCCCCCCCCCCTTGTCGATTAGCCATCACCTTTTTCCAGCTCCTCACCCGGTTCCCACACAGCTGTATCTCCCCCAGGCGGTGCCCCCCCGCCCATCCCCTCCCATATCAGCTCCCCCCTCTCCCCAGCAGCAGCAACCCAGTAATTCCCCCCTCCCACCCCCCCCGCTAGATCCCCCGCTAGCGTAATTACTCCCCCCATGTTGCTCCCAGAAGTCAGCAAACTCTGGCCGACCTCGGCTTCCCCCCCCCGTGACCTCGGCTCGCACCGTGCGACGCCCCCTCCTTCCTGCTTCTCTATTCCCGCCATGATTATGATAGCGCGGGAACCAAGCCCGCGCTTCTCCCTTGGCCCCGCCCCAATGGCCAACGCCCCGTCTCCTCCACCTCCCCTCCTCCCCCCATCACCACCTGTGGGGGAGAGAAAAGTTACCACATCGCAGGATTAGTACATAAAACTCCTCTTTCCCCCCTTTTTAACCCCCCTCTTTGCCCCCCACATTCGCCCCACCACTTTGTTCAAACGTTCTTTTTAATAACCCGCTCATTCCAGTTTTTCTTCCACAATAAAAGTCCACGCTTCATCCGCCGTCTCAAAGTAGTGGTGCCTCCCTCGATATGTGACCCACAGTCTTGCCGGTTGCAGCATTCCAAATTTTATCTTCTTTTTATGAAGCACCGCCTTGGCCCGATTAAAGCTAGCCCTCCTTCTCGCCACCTCCGCACTCCAGTCTTGATAAACGCGGATCACCGCGTTCTCCCATTTACTGCTCCGAGTTTTCTTTGCCCATCTAAGGACCATTTCTCTATCCTTAAAACGGAGGAATCTCACCACTATGGCTCTGGGAATTTCTCCTGCTCTCGGCCCTCGCGCCATCACTCGGTATGCTCCCTCCACCTCCAACGGACCCGCCGGGGCCTCCGCTCCCATTAACGAGTGCAGCATCGTGCTCACATATGCCCCGACGTCCGCTCCCTCCACACCTTCAGGAAGACCAAGAATCCTCAGGTTGTTCCTCCTTGCGTTGTTCTCCAGTGCCTCCAACCTTTCCACACATCGTTTCTGATGTGCCTCATGCGTCTCCGTCTTCACCACCAGGCCCTGTATGTCGTCCTCATTCTCGGCTGCCTTTGCCTTCACGACCCGAAGCTCCCGCTCCTGGGTTTTTTGTTCCTCCTTTAGCCCTTCAATCGCCTGTAATATCGGGGCCAACAGCTCTTTCTTCATTTCCTTTTTGAGCTCTTCCACACAGCATTTCAAGAACTCTTGTTGTTCAGGGCCCCATGTTAAACTGCCACCTTCCGACGCCATCTTGGTTTTTGCTTGCCTTCCTTGCCGCTGTTCTAAAGGATCCACTGCAATCCGGCCACTTTCTCCTCCTTTTTCCATCCGTGTCCAGGGGGGATTCCCTTCTGGTTTACCGCACAGTGTTTTTAGCCGTCAAAATTGCCGTTGGGGCTCCTATCAAGAGCCCAAAAGTCCGTTTCACCGGGAGCTGCCGAAACGTGCGACTCAGCTGGTCATCGCCGCACCCGGAAGCCATGAAATCATTTTTTATAACAAAATACGCCTTGTAACCCTTTAAAGATCTCTGAATCTGTGCATCTGAATCTCTCTTCCTCAGATTCACTGACTATGCTGCATTTCTAAGTGGTTCAGTGGAGCATGACAGTGTGTATCTAAATCATTCAGACTTTGCGTGTACTGGGCACAAACCTGATCTTTACAGAGGTATTGCAATTGGGATAGGAGCTGGTTTAGCACAGTGGGCTAAACAGCTGGCTTGTAATGCAGAAGAAAGGCAGCAGCGCAGGTTCAATACCCGTACCTGCCTCCCCGAACAGGCGCCGAAATGTGGCGACTAGGGGCTTTTCGCAGTAACTTCATTGAAGCCTACTTGTGACAAGCGATTATTGGGCTGCACGGTAGCACAAGTGGCCAGCACTATGACTTCACAGCGCCAGGGTCCCAGGTTCAATTCCCTGCTGGGTCACTGTCTATGAGGAGTCTGCACGTTCTCCCCGTGTCTGCGTGGGTTCCCTCTGGGTGCTCCGGTTTCCTCCCACAGTCCAAAGACGTGCAGGTTAGGTAGATTGGCCATGCTAAATTGTCCTTATTGTCCAAAAAGGTTAGGTGGGATTATTGGGTTACGGGGATAGGGTGGAAGTGAGGGCTGAAGTGGGTGGGTGCAGACTCGATGGGCCGAATGGCCTCCTTCTGCACTGTATAGAACAAAGAAAAATTACAGCACAGGAACAGGCCTTTCGGCCCTCCAGGCCTGCGCCGCCAGATCCTCTATCTAAAACTGTCGCATAGATACATCGTAAATGATGCTACCGTGCCCGCCTCTACCACCTCCGCTGGCAATGCGTTCCAGGCACCCACCACCTTCTGCGTAAAGAACTTTCCACACATATCTCCCTTAAACTTTTCCCCTCTCACCTTGTACTCGTGACCCCTAGTTTGAGTCCCCTACTCTGGGAAAATGCTTCTTGCTGTCCACCCTGTCTATATCTCTCATGATTTTGTAGACCTCAATGAGGTCCCCCCTCAATCTCCGTCTTTCTATTGAAAATAATCCTAATCTACTCAACCTCTCTTCATAGCTAGGGCCCTCCATACCAGGCAACATCTTGGTGAACCTCCTCTGCACCTTCTCCAAACCATCCACATCCTTTTGGTAATGTGGCGACCAGAACTGTACGCAGTATTCCAAATGTGGCCGAACCAAAGTCTTATACAACTGTAACATGACCTGCCAACTCTTGTACTCAATGCCCCTTCCGATGAAGGAAAGCATGCCGTATGCCTTCTTGACCACTCTGTCAACCTGCGCAGCCACCTTCAGGGTACAATGGACCTGAACTCCCAGATCTCTCTCTACATCAATTTTCCCCAGGGCTTTTTCATTTACCGTATAGTTCGCTCTTGAATTGGATCTTCCAAAATGCATCACCTCGCATTTGCCCGGATTGAACTCCATCTGCCATTTCTCCGCCCAACTCTCCAATCTACCTATAATTCTGCTGTATTCTCTGACAGTCCCCTTCACTATCTGCTACTCCACCAATTTTAGTGTCATCTGCAAACTTGCTAATCAGACCACCTATAGCTTCCTCCAAATCATATGTTCTATTATTATTATTGGTCTCAATGAGCTGAGTAATATAAACAGGGCTCTTGCTCCCTTCTGTCACTGTACCATATCAATGTTGGGTAAAGTATAGAATTTACAGTGCAGAAGGAGGCCATTCGGCCCATCGAGTCTGCACCGGCTCTTGGAAAGAGCACCCCACCCAAGGTCCACACCTCCACCCTATCCCCATAACCCAGTAACCCCACCCAACACTAAGGGCAATTTTGGACACTATGGGCAATTTAGCATGGCCAATCCACCTAACCCGCACATCTTTGGACTGTGGGAGGAAACCGGAGCACCCGGAGGAAACCCACGCACACACGGGGAGGATGTGCAGACTCCGCACAGACAGTGACCCAAGCCGGAATCGAACCTGGGACCCTGGAGCTGTGAAGCATTTGTGCTATCCACAATGCTACCGTGCTGCCCTAGTCCAAATTGTTTCAACCATGCTGCTTGTGGACCTGTGAATGACTAGTCTAATTAAAACCTACATCTTGAGCCTTTAATGACCCGATGCCTCCTTAGGCTGCTGTCAGTTTTTGTTTGATCATGCCCCTGAGACATCTCAAGACATTTCACCATGTTAAAGATGCTATATGAATGCAAGCTGTTATTGACATTGTCTAAGAAGATTGCTGCTTGAGCAAATTGCCATAAAGGGACCAACATCCCAAGGAGAAATCTATAGCTTCTAACGAGGATGAAGAGAGATAAGTGATCAGAGCAAAAGTAAATTGCAGCTTTGTAGTGATGGAAATACAAGTGAGTTCTTAATGAGGGTCAAAATTGGTGGCAGTTTTGGGATATTTACTTTGGTTCCATTTTATTGTTCTTGTATCTTACGGAAGAAAGAAGAAATTTGCAGAGTACTAATATTGTGTTTCTTCTTGCATATTAGGGATGTTTCGCTATTGGCTGTCCTTGCTAGTGCCTTAATCACGATTTCAAATCTCAGTGATGCTGTCCCTTGGGTTGTAGTCGGAATGAGCCTTTTTGGGCTCAGTATTTATATGATTTTCAGAAGCTTCAGTTTATGGAGAACAACAAGGTTCCAGCGATCCATAAGGAAATGCAGCGTATGTCTGGAAAATACCGTGGCGAATAGCCACGCCTTCGCCAGTCTTGTGCGAAAATGCCTCCGACAAATTCAGGAGACCGAAGTAATTTCAAGAGGATTCATGTTGTAAGTCATTTTATGCAAATATTGCTTTATTTAATTTCAGTATCTCCAGCAATTGAAGTTAATTTATTTTTCATCTCATTTTTGTTCTGATGTGTAAAATTCCTTGATCTATTGGAGATGGCATCATTTTGTTCGATTAAAATGTTGTAAATGGGATTCCCGGTGGCGGCTATGAAGGAGTAAGTCGCACATTTGGTGGCTCCCACTCGGGTCGGACTTTTGGACCTTTTCCCCCAATTTTGTACCGGACTTGAACTATAAAACTGAAGACAGAGGCAATTGTGTACCGAATTCCCACATCGGTGAATGGAGAGAAGGACGAGAAATGCTCGTAAACATAGAACATTACAGCGCAGTACAGGCCCTTCAGCCCTCGATGTTGCGCCGACCTGTGAAGGCAGAAATAGAAAGACAGAGAAGGCTTGGGCTGAAGCTGCAGCGGGAGACAACATGGCGGAGGACCGGACCTCTGGTTTGTCGACCAGTGGTCAACGGAGCAGCTGATGCAAGTTATTCAGGAAGGCTTTGCTAAGCAGAAACGGGACTGCTTGGACCCGATAAAAGAGTCGATTGAGCGGCTGGAGTTCAGATTGGACGCCCAAGATCAGGTGATCCAGAAGGTGGAGAAGGCGTTGGCTGAGCAGGAGGAACATCAAACTGCGGTGGAGTTGGAGGTGGGGATGCTGAGAGACCAGCAGAAGAAGGTCCTGGAGAAGGTGGAGGACCTAGAGAATATTGGAGGGGTCCGAAGGAGCGGATGCTGGGGCATACATCGCAGATATGTTCGAGAAGCTGCTGGGGGATGGGTTTGAGAAGCTGCTGGGGATGAGGCATTCTCCCGACCCTTGGAGGTGGACAGGGCTCACAGAGCACTCGCGAGGAAGCCGCAAAAGGGAGACCGCCCCCCCCCCCCCCCCCCCCCCCCCCCCCGAGGTCAATGGTGGTGAGATTCCACAGGTACTTGGATAAGGAGCGCATTCTACAGTGGGCCAAGCAGACACGGAGCTGTAAGTGAGTCAATAGTACCCTGCGGGTCTACCAAGACCTGGGTGTGGAGGTGGCCAGGAGCAGAGCAGGCTTCAGCCAGGTTAGGTCGATTCTTTTTAAGAAAAAGGGGAAGTTCGGCCTGTTGTATCCAGCCTGTCTCTGGGTCATGTATGAGGAACAGCACTTTAATTTCGAGTCGCCTGAGGATGTGCTGGACTTCATGAAAAGGAAAGGACTGCTGGTGGACTAAGAACTTTTGAACTTTGCTGCGGGGGGGGGGGGGGGGGGGGGGGGGGGGGGGTTGGAGCACAGAGTCTCGCTCTATGCAGGCAACCTGCTTCTGTATGTATCGGACCCATTAGAAGGGATGGAAGAAATCATGAGGATTCTAGGGAATTTGGCCAGTTTTCGGGGGGACAGGAGAGGCGAATGGGGAAGCTGCCGTTTAGATTAGTAGAGAGAAGCTTTAGGTACCTAGGCGTTCAAGTGGCGTGGGAATGGGATCGGCTGCATAAATTAAATCTGGCACGGCTAGTAGACCAAATGAAGGATGATTTTCGGAGATGGGACGCCCTCCCGTTGTCATTAGCTGGGAGGGTGCAGATGGTGAAGATGACGGTCCTCCCGAGATTCCGGTTCGTATTTCAATGTCTCCCCATCTTTATTCCGCGGTCCTTTTTTAAACGGGTCAACAAAGTGATCTCTGGCTTTGTTTGGGCGGGCAAGACCCCACGAGTAAGGACGATAATGCTTGAGCGGAGTCGGGAGAGGGCGGGCTGGCACTGGCAAATTTTAGTAACTATTACTGGGTGGCGAATATAGCTATGATCAGGAAGTGGGTGGTGGGGGAGGGGTCGGCATGGGAGCATATGGAGGCGGCTTCATGTAAGGGCACCAGTTTGGGGGCATTGATAACTGCGCCTCTGCTGTTCCCGCCGGTACGGTACTCCACCAGCCCTGTGGTTGTGGCGGTACTGAGAGTCTGGGGGCAATAGAGGAGACATGTGGGAGCAGAGGGAGCATCGGTCTGGTCCCCAATCTGTAATAATCACCGGTTTGCCCCGGGAAGTATGGATGGAGGGTTCCGGATATTGCGGAGAGCAGGGATTGAGAGGATGGGGGATACGTTTATAGCGGGGAGCATTCCTAGTATGAGGGTGCTGGAGGAGAAATTTGGGTTGGCGAGGGGAAACAAATTCAGGTATCTGCAGGTACGGGACTTCCTACGTAAACAGGTGTCAACCTTCCCGCTCCTACCGCTAAGGGGGAATCAGGACAGGATAGTTTCCAGAGGGTGGGTAGAGATGGGAGCGTCTCAGGCATTTACAAGGAACTTATGGGGTCAGAGGAGACGTAGACCGAGGAGCTGAAGCGCAAGTGGAAAGGAGGATCTGGGAGGAGAGATAGAGGATGGTCAAAATGATGCGCAAAATGTCCGGGAGGACCAGCGAACCACGTCCACATGTTCTGGGCATGTCCGAAGCTTAGGGGATTTTGGCAGGGGTTTGCAGATGTCATGTCCACGGTGTTAAAAACAAGGGTGGCGCTGAGTCCAGTGGTGGCGATTTTCAGGGTGTCAGAAGACCCGGGAATCCAGGAGGAGAAAGAGGCAGACGTTCTGGCCTTTGCTGCCCTGATAGCCCAGAGACGGATACTATTAGCTTGGAGGGACTCAAAGCCCCCGAAGTCGGAGACCTGGATATCTGACATAGCTAGCTTTCCCTGTTTGGAGAAAATCAAGTTCGCCTTGAGAGGGTCACTGTTAGGGTTCGCCCGGAGGTGGCAACCATTCGCGACTTCTTTGTGGAAAATTAATCGTCAGCAGAAGGGGGGGGGGGTGGTTAGTTTAGCTTGAAGTCGGGGGTTAATAAAGGTGGGACCTGTAAGGGAGGGAGACGGCTTTTGCACTATGTTTATAGTTTCATGTACATTGTTTATTGTGTTGTTGTTACAATACCAAAAAAACTCAATAAAATGTTTATTAAAAAAGAATTTTGTAAATGCAAACAAACAAGGTATATGAGAATAATATATAGAGCATACAGATAAAGGAAATTGTCACCAAAGGAAATGGAATTTTCATCTGATTAATAAACCTGCTGCCTTCTGAGGTTTGGCGCAGTGCTTTACATCATATTGCCAAAAGAAAACAAGATTACAATGACAGCTAATGATTAAGGGAAAACATCACACAGATCTCTGAATGTTGTCTGTCGGGCATCTTGGTTGGCTTCCTGCCACATGGTGAAATCATATCCTGTAATAAATGACATTAATCCTCAACCAATCCCCTATAAGGCTGTGTGAGATAACTTCATACAAAGTCCTCAAGCATGCAGGTCATCAGCGTGAAATTGTCTGATTAAACCAATAGAGAAGAGGAAATAAAGATTGTTTGAAGTATTATATTGCATAGACTTTCTTGAACATCTTTTATCACCACTTTGATATTTCACTTTCAGCTTTGCCTACCCTGAATAATGTCTCAAACGTTTACTTGATCCATTTACTGCCATTGTTTTGCTAATCTTAGCTGTGCTTAAAATTAAATCTATATTTTCCTGTATAACTAGGCGCAATTCATATGATGAAAATGTGCTTCAAGAGTTACAAGACCGTATCCTTTTATTCATGCATTTAAAATAATAATTACTTGAATAATGAGTTTTGATAAAGAATTATATAGGGAATTTGATGCTTTTCCTCTCCTGTTATTTATTCTTCCAACGGTATTGTTCAAAAAAAGAATCGCAAACTGCGCTTTAATTATAACCAGCCTTACAGAGTGATCTGTGCACTATTTAGAGCTGCCTGTTTGTTTTCCAGGGTGACTGCTGCATGTCCTGCCAGTAAGCTGGGGCACTCCTGGCAACAGCAAGATCAGCAGCTAATTGGCCTTAGGAAGGCAGTGTACAGATTAGTACGGTCAGCCTATCGAGCTTCTCGAGTGGCTACCTGCCAGATGTTGAAATCATATCCTTTGGTCTTGGATTTCCTCACAAACCAGTCTCCAACTATCCTGTTTCCAAATTGCATTGATAAATTTAAAGTACAGATGAAGAGTACATTATTTAGCCACTCAAGCCTGAACTTCAACCCATTGAAATCATTGAACTGTGTCTTAACTGCATCCATCTGCCTTCACAACTTGTCCTTTTATACCATTGTCTCGCAAAAATCTATTGATCTCCGGTTTAGAATTCTTAATTGTACGAGTAGCTTTGCCTTTAGTGGGAAGGAGTGTTTTGTTACTGCTCTTCTGAATGGCGTAGTTCTCATTTTGAAATTTAAATTCCCTTGTCCCAAATTCCAAGGACATTGTAAATTCTCTCTAATCTATTACCTGCCTTCAAAATCCCAAAAAACCCAATCAAACCACCCTCAACCATCCATATTTCAGGGAATGCAAGCTTAATTTTTGTAATTCCTCTTCATAATCTAATGTTGGGAAAATTGAGAGCAACTGTATCTTAAACTATTGCTGATTAGTTGACCTGTCCTGTGTAGGCAAAATGAGCAGGTCCAGAGATTGCACTTTTTAAAATAAATTTGCCGTGGCAACACCTTGACCAGCCAGAGCTAACTTGCCAACCAGTCAGCACCTCTTTCTCATGCAGTACAAGTTGTTCCTTTTTAAATTTGGCATTCTTGCATCTGCCTTGATGTGTGCAAGATGAAAATCTTTAACCATATGTGTCTTTTTTACGCCAATGCTCAAGTTCCATGCTACCAAAAGCAATGTTTCTTAATCTCATCAAGATTGCTTAATTAATGTCCCTGCATTTAAAATGAACAATAAATCAGATTAATTAAAATTAGCTGACCACAGGACCCAGCCCAACCTGCCTCAGGAAGCCCCTGCCCAGGACCCCCGAAACGGCAGAGACCGCGCACGAGGACCCGAACGCGCTGCAAGGTATTCCCGCGCCCGCAGAATGCCGGGACCCATCCTGACCGCAAACATGCCCCGCTAGCAATCCCTCTACCTCAACCAGTGCCCGGGACCCTGCCAGACGCGACCCCAGATACGTAAACAGCGCCCTGTTCCCCGCCAGCGCCCTGGACCCCGCCAGACGCGACCACTTACCTTCCACAAGAGCTGACATCTGCCATCGGATCCCAGGATCATCCAGTAGCAGCCGCCGACTGAGGAAGCGAGGGAAACGCGGCGGTCTGCAGGTTAGACTGAAGCAACGGGGTTTCAAGACCCCTCTCCCCAGCATACTCCTGGCAAACATCCAAGCGATCGAAAACAAGCTGGATGAACTTAACGCCAGACTTACCTCTCAGAGGGAAATAAGAGACTGCTGTGTGCTCTGTTTCACAGAGACATGGCTCACCCCTGCCTCACCGGACTGTGTCATACAACCTGAAGGCTTCTCAATTCACCGGGCAGACTGCACGGCATCTTTAGGCAAAGCGACGGGTGGAGGGGATTGCCTCCTCATCAACTCCTCCTGGTGCTTGGATGTGGCGACTCTGGCGACCTACTGCTCCCCAGACCTGGAATACCTGACCGTGAAGTGCCGCCCATATTATCTTCCACGTGAGTTCACTTCAGCCATTATCACATCGGTCTACATCCCACCCCAGGCAGTAGTGAGGAAGGCGCTGGACGAACTATACACAGTAATAAACAACTACGAAACAGAACACCCGGAGGCCTTGTTCATCTTGGCCGGAGACTTCAACAAGGCCAACCTCAAGAGTGTACTGCCAAAATTCCACCAGCCCATCTCCTGTCCCACCAGGGGCGACAACACTCTTGACCACTGCTACTCAAAAATCAAGGGCGTCTACCGTACCATCCCCTGACCGCACTTTGGGAAATCAGACCATAAGACAGTGCTCCTTCTCCCGGTACACAAGCAGAAACTCAAGCGGGAGAATCCAGCTAAGAAGGTTGTGCAGTGCTGGTCCGAGGAGACAGAAGAGCTCTTACGTGATTGCTTAGAGACAGTGGAGTGGTCCATATTTAAGAACTCAGCGACCAACTTAAATGAGTATGCCACCATCGTCACAGACTTCATCAGCAAATGTGTGGACGACTGCATGCTAAAGAAAGCAGTACGTGCGTTCCCCAACCGGAAACCATGGCTCAATCGCGAGATTGACTCCCTACTGAAGGACAGATCTGAGGTGTTCAAGGCAGACGATCCTGACCTATACAAGAAATCCGGGGTACGACCTCCGCAAAGCCATCCGGAATGCCAAGAGAGAATATCAAACCAAGCTAGAGTCACAGACAGACTCTCGGCGGTTGTGGCAAGGACTAAACAACATAACGGGCTACAAAGCGAAGCCGAACAGTATCTCCGGCAGCAGCGCACCCCTCCCCGATGAACTCAATGCATTCTATGCTCGGTTCGAGCAGGTAACCAACAATCCGCTGGCGAGTGCCCCAGCAGCCCATAATTCACCCATACCCACCATCACAGCTTCCGAAGTCAGATTGGCCTTCCTGAATGTGAACCCTCGGAAGGTGACGGGGCCCAGACGGGATCCCTGGTCGTGCACTCAGAGCCTGCGTGGACCAGCTGGCAGAGGTACTCACGGATATCTTTAACCTGTCCCTATTCCACTCCGAGGTCCCCACCTGCTTCAAGAAGACCACCATCATACCGGTACCAAAGAAGAACCAGGCAACGTGCCTCAATGACTACCAACCAGTGGCCCTGACTTCAGTCGTAATGAAGTGCTTCGAGAGGTTGATCATGAAACGCATCACCTCCATACTCCCAGAACGCCTTGATCCACTGCAATTCGCATACCTCTGCAACCGGTCCACATCAGACACCATTTCCCTCCCCTACACTCATCCCTCGAGCATCTCGAAAACAAGGACTCCTACATTAGACTCCTATTTATTGACTACAGCTCCGCCTTCAACACCATAATCCTAGCCAAGCTCGTATCAAAACTCCAAAACCCAGGACTTGGCTCCCCACTCTGCAACTGGATCCTCGATTTTCTGACCAACCGACCACAATCAGTAAGAATGAACAACAACACCTCCTCCACAATAATCCTCAACACCGGATGAAGTCAAGTACCAGCAAGGCTGCGTACTTAGCCCCCTACTCTACTCCCTGTACACACACGACTGCGTGGCAAAACTTGGTTCCAACTCCATCTACATGTTTGCTGACGATACGACCATAGTGGGCCGGATCTCGAATAACGATGAGTCCGAATACAGGAGGGAGATAGAGAACCTAGTGGAGTGGTGTAGCGACAACAATCTCTTCCTCAATGCCAGCAAAACTAAAGAGCTGGTAATTGACTTCAGGAAGCAAAGTACTGTACACACCCCTGTCAGCATCAACGGGGCCGAGGTGGAGATGGTTAGCTGTTTCAAATTCCTAGGAGTGCACATCTCCAAAAATCTGTCCTGGTCCACCCACATCGACGCTACCACCAAGAAAGCATAACAGCAACAGCGCCTATACTTCCTCAGGAAACTAAGGAAATTCGGCATGTCCACATTGACTCTTACCAACTTTTACAGATGCACCATAGAAAGCATCCTATCTGGCTGCATCACAGCCTGGTATGGCAACTGCTCGGTCCAGGACCACAAGAAACTTCAGAGAGTCGTGAACACCGCCCAGTCCATCACACAAACCTGCCTCCCATTCATTGACTCCATCTACACCTCCCGCTGCCTGGGGAAAGCGGGCACTATAATCAAAGATCCCTCCCACCCGGCTTACTCACTCTTCCAACTTCTTCCATCGGGCAGGAGATACAGAAGTCTGAGAACACGCACGAACAGACTCAAAAACAGCTTCTTCCCCACTGTCACCAGACTCCTAAATGACCCTCTTATGGACTGACCTCATTAACACTACACCCTGTATGCTTCATCCTATGCCAGTGCTTATGTAGTTACATTGTATATGTTGTGTTGCCCTATTATGTATTTTCTTTTATTCCCTTTTCTTCTCATGTACTTAATGATCTGTTGAGCTGCTCGCAGAAAAATACTTTTCACTGTACCACGGTACACGTGACAATAAACAAATCCAATCCAATCCAATCTTGGCAAAATATCTGCAAATAAATGAAATTTTGGTATCTTAATAAAAATGTTGTAATAATAATAAGATTATTATCTTGACTAATGAAATGAAAATCACTTATTATCATTGAAGTAGGCTTCAATTAAGTTACTGTGAAAAGCCCCTAGTCGCCACATTCCGGCACCTGTTCGGGGAGCCTGGTACGGGAATTGAACCGTGCTGCTGGCCTGCCTTGGTCTGCTTTAAAAACCAGCTATTTAGCCCAGTGTGCTAAACAAGCCCCTGAGATCCATTATACACAATTTTAAAATTATTTTCTACTCAGTATGTGGATGACATGACAAAGTCACACTTATTGGCCCTCCTAGTTGCCCTGAAAGTGATGGAGTCAGGTGAGAGCTTTCTCTTTGAACTGCTGCAGACATTTAACCATTAACCACAGGCTGTGACAGTTTCCCGAACCCAGCAGCATCAAATTTATAATCCATCACGTAGACGAGAAATCAAAATCTAATTTTTCCTGTCAGACTTTCAATTCAGTTCTCAGCATAGTATTAAGTCAGCAATACCAGGATTTTGACAAAGACGATGCTGTTTAGAACTACAGTTACCATCGTTAGCACCCAGCCTTACAGTATGGGCCTTAAAGAGTAGAGAATCAAAAATCTAATAGGAAGAATTGAATTAGAATTTGCCATTTGTGTCTGGCAAATTATATTTTTGCCTTTGATATCATTGGGTTGAATAGAGGTTGTTCTTAAACTAACTCAATTATATTGTCATTGTTAGTGGTTATTGCAAATATAACACAGTGTTGCAAATGTTTTCTATTAACCTGCTTGGAAGACCTCAAAGACATGAAAGTAAATTCAGGGTTCTACAACATCTAAAACCTTACTATTAATCACCATATTCTAGTTCTATATTGATAATGTTCAATATTCCAGATAGCAGCAAGGTCTTGACAGAGTTCTTATTGCCAAGTAGCATGAGTGTGCTTTAAAGTTAAGTCCAACGACTTGTAGTTATCTCAGTCATGCAGTAGCAGATCAGTTGGAGTGTCAAATTTTCATTGATTTTGCTATGCATATTTCTGTTTAGTTGTACAACACAGTATCTGCCTGCTTGGGATTTTTAATTTTCTGAAAATCCTCTTCATCTTATACTCTTGTTCAGCTCCAGGATTTTCAAAAAATTTAGATGGCCAATGTTGAGCTGTAAATTATCACAATTTTAACAACAGGCAATTGGGCCAATTGTAAAAAATAAATCATCTGCTGTCAGAGAAGGTTCACTTGACTGATCGCTGTGATGACACAGAGAGTTATCTATGAGAAAAGGTTGGCAAGCGGGGCCTGTACCTATTGGAGTTTAGAAGATTGCAAGAGGTGATCTTACTGAAACATTTAGGATCATGAGGGGACTTGATAGGGTGGATGCTGGAAAGATGTTTTCCCTCGTGGGAGAGACTGAAACTAGGGGACACAGTTTAAAAATAAGGGATCTCCAATTTAGATGGAGATGAGAATAAATTTTTCTCTGAGGATCGTGAAAACTCTTCCCTAGAGAGCAATGGAGACAGGGTATGGGAATATTTTTAAAGTAGAGGTAGATAGATTCTTGATTTAACAAGGGAGTCAAAGGTTATCGGGGGTAGGCAGAATGTGGAGTTGAGGCCACCATCAGATCAGCCGTGATCTTATTGAAGGGCGGAAGAGGCTTGAGTGGACGAATGGCCTACTCCTCCTAATTCATATGTTCATATCTATCAATTGGAAAAGATGATTCAGCTTGAAAAGAAATTCCTTCAAAATTGTGGATGCCAAATTCATTAGTATATTGCATAACCAAAAAACAGATTTTTTTTTGTTTCCGTGTTTCAAAGATTTTGCCACTCTTGTTATCAGCAACTAACTATACCAAGGAGGCATAACCCCATTACTTTACACCTTATTGGGGTTAATGAAAGCCCACCAGAAACTGTGTCAGATGAGCTGATAATATTGTGACTGGAGGACTAAAGGAAAATAAACCTGTTTACCCTTTGTTGAGCTCCTAAAAAGCTCAACCGTAGTGTTCACATTACATAGAGATTCACTCATTTTACGTTGTTACCAATTAAAAGACGAACTGGTTTGTTACTTCCTGGAGAGCTGAATTTCTACACTACTGCTGTACTCATTTTAACTGAATTGATTTGAAGTAATTAACTCTCTCATTCAATTCACCCTTTGAGACAAAGTGCTGCAGATGCTGAAATAAAAACAGAAAATGCTGAAGGAAAGATCATCAACCTGAAACTTTAATTCTGTCTGTTTCCATGGATGCTACTGCTGAGAATTTCCAGCAGTTACTGTTTTCATTTCAACATTTGAGCTACATCTGCAGACTAAAGTTGTTCTTTGTGGGTATTTAAATGTGGAGACAAATAAAATAAATGCATCTAAAAAATCGAGGATTTGAAAGCCATGTATTCCTTCAGTTACTAACCATAGAAGGGGGGAAAAGACAGGCATTTTCCTGTTTTAGGAGTAATATTGTTCCATGTTGCTACAATGCCCTGTAAAAATTGCAGTTATTTGCCCTGAAACCTTGTGCCCTGGTTTACTAAATATGGTGCTCACTCTTTGTTCTTTCTGACTCTTGGCTGGGGTGGAGGGGATGACAGGTTTGAGGGGGGCCACCCATACGGCCGGTGTCGCTGTGCACAACCATGGGCCATGGTGGGCGGTCAGTGAGGAGCACACAAGATGGCTGCCTTGCAGGTCGCAGCAATGGAAGTCCGTGCCTGGACACCCCAGTCCCAGGGGTCCCCTTGGCCCATCCCCTGTTCACTCACACACACATACACACCCCCTCCCCTCCACTACTCCTCCCGGCCCTGGCAGATACCCTCCTCCACCCCCGGCCAGCGGCAGGGCCGACAGTCCACGGTCGTGCCTCTGGGAACATGACCTAGCTCCTCTTCTCAGCAGCCACAGCACCTGTTTCCCAATTTTAAATATCACAAGTGAACTTCGCCCTCGATATTTACTTCTGGCGAAGGTGGAGTATTCGTGGGAGGCCCGGAGAATACCGGGGCATGCCCGTTAATATGCCAACACTGTTTACTGTACAATTTGGATGCCCACGTTGCTGTTGAGGCACTGGAGCATGGCATTCCGTTGGACACCTGGCACCGGCCTTGATATTCGGCTCACGCACCATTCTCCATTGCATTTCGCAATTCCGGCGTCGCTGGACAGAGCATCCCGCCCATTATACTTGCATGTTTTTTCAAATAAAGCATCGTATATAAATCGATCTATATGAGCTAAATCAGAATATGTTGCTATGATTTGTTTCTTTAATCTGGTATGACATGAATATAGTTCAGAGAAAGCACTGTTGCATGCAAACAGCCTGCCATTGACTCAATATTATGATGCCTTAATTATTGTTAAACCTATCCTCTGAACTCTGAAGTTGATAATGTGACCAATTACCTTTCCGCAATCCCATTAAAAGAGCTTGGCATGGGACTCGGCGAGGAAGTCGTATCTGATGAGGAGATTCAGGAACTGACTGATGGTTACCGTCTCAGACCCTTAAAGGTGTGGAGCATTGCAATACAAGATAGAAAAGGGAATTTGTACTTGAGCAAAATAGAACATTTAGAAATTAACGTTTATTAAATGCAAATTCTGCATTTTAGGAGATTTTGTGTAAGTACATGAGGGAGAAAGGAACAGAAGGATACGCTGGTGAAGTTAGATTAAGTAAGGCTCATGTGGAGATAAACTCCAGAATCCAAATGGTTTTCCTGTGCTGTGTACACAATGTAATATGGAGATGTGTCTTCCAATCAAAGGTTCATGAAAACAACATAATGTGCCATCTAATATTTCTAAATAGATGAACTTTAATGGAGAATTGAGCATTTTATTCCCAAAGTGGAAGCATCTTTAATACCGCAGATAGGGCTTTATCAGTGGTACTCCTTCCCCCACAGGCACTGCTTTCAGTTGCACTTATCTTTCTGCACAACCAACTGTGTGTGATTTCAGCAAGTGACGTTCCCATCTACTCATATATAAATGCCTTGAAGGCTACAGTGGAGCTCCCAGCAGCCTGTGCTGTAAAGTTGCAAAGCAGAGGTTTGTCTGTCCCAAGTTTCCCTGGTGACAACAATAAAAAAAGCCAATAAAAGGGCAAGTAATTAACCTGTAGGAAGGGAGAATCAGAAGAGGAGGCACACATGCTCAATCTTTCTGTCATCCACTCAGAGAGGAAAGAGAAGGAGAAAAACACCATAAAATAACTTCCCACAAGTATAATAAAGGATGGGAAGCAGCAGTGCATTTCCTGATGAACCATTTTGTATGGATGCTTTATATATGTGCAGAAGATGAATTATAAAGGCCACAAATGGGATAAGCTCAACCCTTCCTTATTTTCATTATTAATGAAATGTTTTAAATACATGATGGTGCAGGACCGATTTGCAATTGGAAGAAATAGGGGATAGACAAAAACTCTTCTAGTGATTATGAGACGACTGCCCTGTTTAAACGATTATCCCCTGTTGTATGAGAGTCCTTGGAAAAATAATTTGGATATACAGACCAGGAAATAATATTAATTTTAATGGGTCCTTTCATGTTTAATAAAAGTTTATCACAAAGGTACAATTCTTTCTGCATACAGGTACTGTTTCAGCTTTGGGTGGGTCAAAGCTCAGAGTTCTTCAGACGCCTGGCTTTGTTACTGTCTCCAACCCAGGCCCCACACAGGCCTCATATTAATCCAGAGCACTTGGCACATCATGTGTTTGCAGAAGTAACCCACGATGTACCCCATGTTCTCACTACTTGCCTTGAAGAGTTGAAACGCAGCTATGACTTCCATAGATACTTGCAGGCACAGCACCATTCTAATTTGGAAGTCCCAACTAAGACCAAACAACAATCAAGGGAGATGAAGAATGTATATACTGTAGTGCGGAGTCTGCAGCTCCACCTTAAAGCACTATTAAACGAGTAAGTACATGCATTTAACAGAAATACTCTTGTGCTATTATTATTTGGTATCACTATGTCTGATTACAGGTCTGTGCTGATTAACTTGAAGCAGTATAATGCAACAATAATAGAATCTCAGGTGATTCAACATTAAAAATTGTTTGAGGGCAGCACGGCGGTGCAGTGGTTAGTACTGCTGCAAAAGGAGGTGTTGTAGCTCTTATTTAAGGATGACATCCGGGCAATAGTAAGGGATGACATCGGTGCTATGGAGGATAAGGTTGAATCCATTTGGGTGGAAATCAGGAATAGTAAGGCGAAAAAGTCACTGATAGGAGCAGTCTATAGGCCACCAAATAGTAACATTATGGTGGGGCAGGCAATAAGCAAAGAAATAACTGATGCATGTAGAAATGGTACAGCAGTTATAATGGGGGATTTTAATCTACATGTCGATTGGTTTAACCAGGTCGATCAAGGCAGCCTTGAGGAGGAGTTTATAGAATGTATCCGCGATAGTGTCCTAGAACAGTATGTAATGGAACCTATGAGGGAACAAGCGGTCCTAGATCTGGTCCTATGTAATGAGACAGGATTGATTAATGATCTCATAGTTAGGGATCCTCTCTGAAGGAGCGATCATAATATGGTGGAACTTAAAATACAGATGGAGGGTGAGAAGGTAAAATCAAACACTAGTGTTTTGTGCTTAAAGGAGATTACAATGGGATGAGAGAAGAGCTAGCTAAGGTCGACTGGGAGCAAAGACTTTATGGTGAAACAGTTGAGGAACAGTGGAGAACCTTCCAAGCGATTTTTCACAGTGCTCAGCAAAGGTTTACACCAACAAAAATGAAGGACGATAGAAAGAGGGAAAATTGACCGTGGATATCTAAGAAAATAAGGGAGACTATCAAATTGAAGGAAAAAGCATACAACGTGGCAAAGATAAGTGGGGGACTAGAGGACTGGGAAATCTTTGGGGGCAACAGAAAGCTACTAAAAAAGCTATAAAGAAGAGCAAGATAGATTATGAGAGTAAACTTGCTCAGAATCTTAAAATAGACAGTAAAAGTTTCGACAAATATATAAAACAAAAAAGAGTGGCTAAGGTAAATATTGGTCCTTTAGAGGATGAGAAAGGAGATTTAATAATGGGAGATGAGGAAATGGCTGAGGAACTGAACAGGTTTTTTGGGTCGATCTTCTCAGTGGAAGACACAAATAACATGCCAGTGGCTGGTGGAAATGAGGACCTTGAAATGATTGTTTTAAAAAATATATATATTTATTAAAGTTTTTTACCAACACAATTTTTTCTCCTTACAAACAATAACCCCCCCCCCCCCCCGTAACAAAATAACACAAAATCGCACTGAGCAAGATATATACATGGCAAAATGGTATATTTACATAGCTTTATACGCTGGCTCTCCCGCACGTACCAGTTTCCCCCGCCCTTCATGTTATCTCCTGCTCATCCATCCCCCCAAGCAATCCCCCATCCCCCCCCCCCCCCAGGGTTGCTGCTGCTGCTGCTGACCGATCTTCCTCTAACGCTCCGCGAGATAGTCGAGGAACGGTTGCCACCGCCTGTAGAACCCCTGCGCAGACCCCCTTGTGGTAGTATGCATTAGGGGTCATGTGGGACTGTGAAGCCATGATGTCATTGGCTGACAGATCCCGGGTCCTGGTTGGACGTTGACCTCTAGCTCCGCCCTGAAGGCGGAGTATAAGTACCTGGAGTCCTCCCCCGCAGGCAGTCTACTACTGAACTGCGGGGGAAACAGTCACGCTTAATAAAGCCTCATCGACTTCACTCTATTCGTCTCTCGGAGTCTTTGTGCGCTACAATTTATTAAGCGTGACTAAAAAGGACTATGGAGCTCAGGATCATCCCGGAATGCCTGAGGATCAGCCCCCACGCAGTGAACGCGGCAGCAGCTTTCAAGCATTGGCAGACTTGTTTTGAGGCCTACCTCAGAACGGCCACCGGCCGGGTCACAGAAGACCAAAAACTACAGGTCCTGCACTCGAGGTTAAGCACGGAGATTTTCTCTTTCATCGAAGACGCAGAGGATTTCCAGACGGCGTTCGCAGCACTAAAAAGTCTCTATGTCCGCCCAGTAAACCAGATCTACGCTCGCTATCAACTCGCAACGAGACGGCAAAGTCCCGGAGAATCGATAGATGAATTCTACGCCGCGCTACTAATTTTGGGACGAGCCTGCAGCTGCCCATCGGTGAACGCAAATGAACACACGGACATGTTAATGCGCGATGCTTTTGTGGCAGGTATGATCTCCTCCCAAATCCACCAAAGACATCTAGAAAAAGAGTCGCTAGGACTCTCAGAGGCACGGGCCCCAGCAGCCTCCCTAGACGTGGCCGCGCGAAATACCCGCGCCTACGGCCCCGACCGCGCGGCAGCCCATTGGGCTCCGTACGTACCCGTCGCGACAAACCCACACCCCCCCCCCGGACACCCCACAGGCTTGCGCGGTCCAAACACCAAGTCGCACCGGGGGCACCCGCTGCTATTTCTGCGGCCAGGCGAAACACCCCCGGCAGCGCTGCCCTGGAGCTGCGGGAAAAAGGGCCATTTCGCGGTTGTGTGCCGGTCCCGCGAGGTCGCCGCTGTCCCGGGAGAACAGGGAGCCCTGCACGCCGCTTACGCTCCCCAACCCCCCCTGCGCCCCATGTACGACCCGCAGGCGCAGCCACTCTGGGTCCCGACCACCGCGGTCCCGGGAGAACAGGGAGCCCTGCATGCCGCTTACGCTCCCCAACCCCCTCCCCCCCCCGCCCCATGTATGACCCGCCGGCGCTACCACTTTGGGTCCCGACCACCGCTCTCCCCGGAGAAGAGGGAGTTCTGCGCGGCTCCAACGCCCCCCAAACCCCCCCCCCCCCGTGCCCCACGTATGACCCGCCGGAGCTACCAATTTGGGTCCCGACCACCGCTGTCCCCAGAGATGAGGGAGCCCCGCGCGTTCCTAACGCTCCCCAACCCCCCCAGCACCCATGTGCGACCCGCAGGCGCAGCCATTTTGGGTCCCGGCCACCACGAGGGGAGGAAGGGCGCCGCCATCTTGGACCACCTCAGACCTGTACGACGCATGGGGGTGGCCATTTTGTCCACCCCCGCCGCCATCTTGTGACCCCCCAGCCATGTGCGATGCATGGGGGCAGCCATTTTGTTCACCCCGACGCCATCTTGGACGGCAACAACGGACCCCAGTGTCGACGGCTCCACGGGGTTCGAAGAAGACGCTCAACTACTACAACCACGTCTCGCTTCAATAACGCTGGACCAAGCTCGGCCCCGGACACTCCAGACGACGACGACAACGGTGCTGATAAACGGGCACGAGACACCATGCCTAGTCGACTCCGGGAGCACGGAGAGCTTTATCCACCCTGACACGGTAAGACGCTGTTATTTGACCACCCATCCCAGCGCACAAAAGATTTCCCTAGCTGCAGGATCCCACTCCGTACAGATCAAAGGCTTCTGCATAGTTACCCTAACGGTGCAGGGGAGGGAGTTCAAAAACTACAGGCTCTACGTCCTTCCCCAACTCGGCGCCTCCACATTACTGGGATTAGACTTCCAGTGCAATCTACAGAGCCTTACCTTCAAATTCGGCGGCCCAATACCCCCACTCACTATTTGCGGCCTCGCAACCCTCAAGGTGCAACCCCCGTCCTTGTTTGCAAACCTCACCCCGGATTGCAAACCCGTCGCCACTAGGAGCAGACGGTACAGCGCCCAGGACCGGACCTTCATTCGGTCCGAAGTCCAGCGGCTACTAAAGGAAGGCATAATCCAGGCCAGCAATAGTCCCTGGAGAGCACAGGTGGTAGTAGTAAAGACAGGGGAGAAGCAAAGGATGGTCATAGACTATAGCCAGACCATCAACAGGTACACACAACTAGACGCGTACCCTCTCCCCCGCATATCCGACATGGTCAATCGGATTGCCCAATATAAAGTCTTCTCCACCGTGGACCTCAAGTCCGCCTACCACCAGCTCCCCATCCGCCCAAGTGACCGCAAGTACACAGCCTTCGAGGCAGACGGGCGATTATACCATTTCCTAAGGGTCCCATTTGGCGTCACAAACGGGGTCTCGGTCTTCCAACGAGAGATGGATCGCATGGTTGATCAACACGGGTTGCGGGCCACGTTCCCGTATCTCGACAATGTAACCATCTGCGGCCACGATCAGCAGGACCACGACGCCAACCTCCAAAAATTCCTCCAGACCGCTAAAGCCTTGAACCTCACGTACAACGAGGACAAGTGCGTTTTTAGCACCAACCGGCTAGCCATCCTGGGCTACGTAGTGCGCAATGGGATAATAGGCCCCGACCCCGAACGTATGCGCGCCCTCATGGAATTTCCCCTCCCGCACTGCTCAAAAGCCCTGAAACGCTTCCTGGGGTTTTTTTCATACTACGCCCAGTGGGTCCCCCAGTACGCAGACAAGGCCCGCCCCCTAATACAGACCACGACCTTCCCTCTGTCGACAGAGGCTTGCCAGGCCTTCAGCCGCATCAAAGTGGATATCGCAAAGGCCACGATGCGCGCCATCGACGAGTCCCTACCCTTCCAGGTCGAGAGCGACGCCTCTATTGTAGCCCTAGCGGCCACCCTTAACCAAGCGGGCAGACCCGTGGCCTTTTTCTCCCGAACCCTCCACGCTTAAGAAATCCGCCACTCCTCAGTGGAAAAGGAAGCCCAAGCCATAGTGGAAGCTGTGCGACATTGGAGGCATTACCTGGCCGGCAGGAGATTCACTCTCCTCACGGACCAACGGTCGGTAGCCTTCATGTTCGATAATGCACAGCGGGGCAAAATCAAAAACGACAAGATCTTAAGGTGGAGGATCAAGCTCTCCACCTTCAACTACGAGATCTTGTATCGTCCCGGAAAGCTGAACAAGCCGCCCGATGCCCTATCCCGCGGCACATGTGCCAACGCACAAATTAACCGCCTCCAAACCCTCCACGAGGACCTCTGCCACCCGGGGGTCACTCGGTTTTACCACTTTATCAAGTCCCGCAACCTCCCATACTCCTTAGAGGAGGTCCGTACAGTCACAAGGAACTGCCACATCTGCGCAGAGTGCAAACCGCATTTTGTCAGGCCGGATGGTGCGCACCTGATTAAGGCTTCCCGCCCCTTTGAACGCCTTAGTCTGGATTTCAAAGGACCCCTCCCCTCCACCGACCGCAACATATACTTCCTTAATGTGGTGGACGAGTACTCCCGCTTCCCATTCGCCATCCCCTGTTCTGACATGACCGCGGCCACAGTCATTAAAGCCCTGAACACCATATTCACACTGTTCGGTTGCCCCGCATACGTCCACAGCGACAGGGGGTCCTCCTTCATGAGTGACGAGCTGCGCCAGTTCCTGCTCAGCAACGGGATAGCCTCGAGCAGGACGACCAGCTACAACCCCCGGGGGAACAGGCAAGTAGAGAGGGAGAACGGCACGGTCTGGAAGACCGTCCTACTGGCCCTACGGTCCAGGGACCTCCCAGTTTCACGGTGGCAGGAGGTCCTTCCGGACGCCCTCCACTCCATCCGGTCACTACTGTGTACTAGCACTAACCAAACGCCTCATGAGCGCCTCCTTGTCTTCCCCAGGAAGTCGTCCTCTGGAACGTCGCTGCCGACCTGGCTGGCAGCCCCAGGACCCATCTTGCTCCGAAAGCACGTGCGGGCGCACAAGTCGGACCCGTTGGTCGAAAGGGTTCACCTCCTTCACGCGAACCCGCAGTACGCTTACGTGGAGTACCCCGACGGCCGACAGGGCACGGTCTCTCTGCGAGATCTGGCGCCCGCCGGCAACACACACACCCCCCGACACCAATCACCCAACCCACCCCCCCCCCCCCTTCCTGCCACCGCCGCACCCCGCGACCGCCCCCTTCCCAGGAGGATCAGTCCTCCCAGGCCCGACCAGGAATGAAGCCCAATCTGAAACCGTAAGGCTCCCGGAGAAGACAACACCGGAACAAGCACCACCACCACCACCGGGGCCGAGGCGATCGACACGGACGACCAGACCGCCCGACCGACTCGTGGCGTCGATCTAACAGTACAATGTGGACTTTTAACGAGAACATTTTGTCTTTTCCTGACGATTACTATAAATAGTTTGAAACAAAAAAAAACCTTGTACATACTGTTATAACATTTGAAAGTTTCCCTCCCAGTACCAGCCTTGTAAACCCTTACCACCATGCGAAGCATCACCCCGCCGGGTTCATTTTTAACAAGGGGTGAATGTGGTAGTATGCATTAGGGGTCATGTGGGACTGTGAAGCCATGATGTCATTGGCTGACAGATCCCGGGTCCTGGTTGGACGTTGACCTCTAGCTCCGCCCTGAAGGCGGAGTATAAGTACCTGGAGCCCTCCCCCGCAGGCAGTCTACTACTGAACTGCGGGGGAAACAGTCACGCTTAATAAAGCCTCATCGACTTCACTCTATTCGTCTCTCGGAGTCTTTGTGCGCTACACCCCTCAAGGCAAACTTAATCCTCTCCAGCTTTATGAACCCAGCCATGTCGTTTATCCAGGCCTCCAGGCTAGGGGGCTTCGCCTCTTTCCACATTAGCAAGATCCTTCGCCGGGCTACTAGGGACGCAAAGGCCAGAATGCCGGCCTCTTTCGCCTCCTGCACTCCCGGCTCGTCCACTACTCCAAATATTGCTAGCCCCCAGCTTGGCTTGACCCGGACTTTCACCACCTGAGATATTGCTCCCGCCACTCCTCTCCAGAACCCCTCCAATGCCGGGCATGACCAAAACATATGGACATGGTTCACCGGACTCCCTGAACACCTTCCACATCTGTCCTCTACCCCAAAGAACCTACTCAACCTCGCCCCCGTCACGTGCGCTCTGTGAACCACCTTAAATTGTATCAGGCTGAGCCTGGCACATGAGGAGGAGGAATTAACCCTACCCAGGGCATCAGCCCACAAACCTTCCTCGATCTCCTCCCCCAGCTCCTCCGCCCATTTACCCTTCAACTCTTCTGTTAGCGCTTCCCCCTCTTCTTTCATCTCTTGGTGTATTGCCGAAACCTTGCCCTCCCCGACCCATACACCCGAGATCACCCTGTCTTGAATTTCTTGTACCGGGAGCAACAGGAATTCCCTGACCTGTCGCCTCACAAAAGCCCTCGCCTGCATATATCTAAATGCATTTCCCGGGGGTAACTCAAACTTCTCCAGTGCCCCGAGGCTCGCAAATGTCCCGTCAATGAACAGGTCCCCCATTCTTCTAATCCCCGCCCGATGCCAGCCCTGGAACCCCCCCCGTCCAGCTTCCCCGGGACAAACCGGTGGTTACCCCTGATCGGGGACCACACCGAGGCTCCCACTGTACCCCTGTGCCGTCTCCACTGGCCCCAGACCCTTAATGTTGCCGCCACCACCGGGCTCGTGGTATACTTTGATGGCGAGAACGGCAGCGGTGCCGTCACAAACTCCCCAAAGCTCGTTCCTTTACAGGACGCCATCTCCATCCTCTTCCATGCCGCCTCCTCTCCCTCCATAACCCATTTGCGGATCATCGCCACATTTGCTGCCCAGTAGTAGCTCCCTAGGTTTGGCAGCGTCAACCCTCCTCGGTCCCTACTGCGTTCCAGGAACCCTCTCCTTACCCTCGGGGTCTTATTCGCCCACACAAACCTCATAATACTCCTACCTACTCTCTTAAAAAAGCCCTTGGTGATCACGATGGGAAGGCACTGAAACACAAACAAAAACCTCGGAAGGACCACCATTTTGACCGACTGCACTCTACCCGCCAGCGAGAGCGGTAACATGTCCCATCTTTTGAAGTCCTCCTTCATTTGGTCCACCAACCTCGTCAGATTCAGTTTATGTAGGGCCCCCCAACTCCTGGCTATCTGGATCCCCAGATACCAAAAACTCCCCACCGCCCCCCTCAGCGGTAGGTCCCCTATCCCTCTTTCTTGGTCCCCTGCCTGTAATACAAAAAGCTCACTCTTCCCTTCATTGAGCTTATAGCCCGAGAACTCCCACAAACTCCCTCAGAGTCTGCATGACCTCTACCATCCCCTCCATTGGGTCCGCCACATACAGCAACAGGTCATCCGCGTATAGCGACACCCGATGCTCTTCTCCCCCTCGGACCACCCCCTCCATTTATTAGACTCCCTCAGTGATATGGCCAAGGGTTCGATCGCCAATGCAAACAACAGGGGGGACAGGGGGCACCCCTGCCTTGTTCCTCAGTACAGCCGAAAGTACTCCGACCTCCGCCGGTTCGTCACTACACTCGCCACCGCGGCTCTGTAAAGGAGCTTAACCCAGCTGATAAACCCTCCCCCGAACCCAAACCTACGCAGCACCTCCCAGAGGTACTCCCACTCTACTTGATCAAAGGCCTTTTCCGCGTCCATAGCTGCCACTATCTCCGCCTCTCCCTCCTCCGATGGCATCATTATCACGTTTAAGAGCCGCAGCACATTAGTGTTTAATTGCCTGCCCTTTTCGAATCCAGTCTGGTCCTCATGAATCACCCCCGGGACACAGTCCTCAATCCTCGTGGCCAGCACTTTTGCCAATAACTTAGCGTCCACATTGAGGAGCGAAATCGGCCTGTACGATCCACATTGCAGTGGGTCCTTGTATCGCTTTAGAATCAAGGAAATTGTCGCCTCCGACATTGTCGGGGGCAGGGTCCCCTCCTCTCTTGCCTCGTTAAAGGTCCTCACTAGTAGCGGGGCCAACAGGTCTACGTACTTTCTGTAGAACTCCACCGGGAACCCGTCCAGCCCCGGGGCCTTCCCCGCCTGCATACTCCCCAAACCCTTGGTCAGCTCCTCCAATCCGATTGGTGCCCCCAAACCAGCCACCTCTTGCTCCTCCACCCTCGGGAACCTTAGTTGGTCTAGGAATCGTCTCATCCCCTCTTTCCCCCCCCTGGGGGCTGGGATCTGTACAGCTCTTCATAGAAGGCCTTGAATACCTTGTTTATTTTCGTTACACTCCGAAACGTGACTCCCCTTCCATCTTTGATTCCCCCTATTTCCCTCAATGCCGTCCTCTTACGGAGCTGATGTGCCAGCACCCGACTAGCCTTTTCCCCATACTCGTAGGTCGCCCCCTGCGCCTTCCTCCACTGTGCCTCCGCCTTCCCCGTGGTCAACAGGTCAAACTCCGTCTGGAGCCGTCATCTTTCCCCCAGTAATCTTTCCTCCGGGGCCTCTGCGTATCTCCTGTCCACTCTCAAACCTCCACTAACCTCTCCCTTTCCATGCCCTCTGTCTTCTCCCTATGAGCCCTGATGGAGATTAGCTCTCCCCTGATCACCGCCTTCAACGCCTCCCATACCACCCCCACTCGCACCTCCCCGTTGTCGTTGGCCACCAAGTACCTTTCGATACACCCCCTCACCTTCCCACACACCACCCATCTGCCAGCAGTCCCACATCCAGCCGCCACAGCGGGCGTTGGTCCCTCTCCTCTCCCAGCCCCATTTCCACCCAGTACAGGGCGTGGTCCGAAACGGCAATGGCCGAATAATCCGTCCCCTCCACCCTCGGGATGAGCGCCCTGCCCAGAACAAAGAAATCTATCCGAGAGTAGGCTTTGTGCATGTGGGAGAAGAAAGAAAATTCTCTGGCCTGCGGTCTTGCAAACCTCCATGGGTCCACTCCCCCCATCTGATCCATAAACCCCCTGAGCACCTTGGCCGCCGCCGGCCTCTTTCCCGTCCTTGATCTGGAGCGGTCCAGTGCTGGGTCCAGCACTGTATTGAAGTCCCCTCCCATTATCAGGCCTCCTACCTCCAGGTCCGGAATGCGCCCCAACATGCGCTTCATGAATCCAGCATCATCCCAGTTCGCCTCCCGCCGACTAGCCATCTCCTTTTCTGGGCCAGTCCCGTGTCCGCGTCTCCCTCGCCCTCCAGTCCCCCAGCCGGGAGTCCTCCGTCCCGACCACCTCTTCTGTGTCCCATTCCCTTTCGGCCAGTGCAGCAGCAACCCTTTTTCCACCCCCTTCCCCCCCTCCCCTCCCCCCGCTAGCCCCCTGTCTAGCTTTTTTGCTCCGCCCATATCACTTCCGTAAGTCAGCTGACACCTGCTGACCCCGGCTTCCCCCGCTGTCCCTTTGACCCCCCCGTGTGGGAGTCTCCCAATCAATATACGTTCCTTTGTTCCCCTTCCCGCGCGCGGGGAAAAAAACCCGCGCTTTCCAAAGCCTGCCCCGCCCCCTCTGCCGCAGCTCCTGTCGCGGCCTTGTCTCTCTCCCCCAGCCCATATAACATTTCCTGCGCGTGATTGACCTTCTATATACAACAACCATCATACTTCAACCCTCAAACACCCCCCACCCTCACAAACCCTCAGTTAGAGTCCAACTTTTCAGTTTGTATAAAGTAGTAGTGTTGGTCCTTGTATGTAACCCACAGTCGCGCTGGCTGCAGCATTCCAAATTTCACTCCTTTCCGATGCAGCATCGCTTTGGCCCGGTTGAAACCCGCTCTTTGCTTAGTAACCTCCATACTCCAGTCCGGGTATATTCGGATCTCTGCATTGTCCCACCTGCTGCTCCGCTCCTTCTTGCCCCATTTCAGGACCCTCTCTATGTCCGTAAACCGGTGAAATCTCACCACCATCGCCCTTGGCGGCTCATTTGCCTTGGGCTTCCTCGCCAGCACCCGGTGCACCCCGTCCAGTTCCAGCGACCTCGAAGGGGCCTCCACGCCCATCATCGCCCCGATCTTCGTGCCCACGTATGCCGCGGCATCGGACCCCTCCACTCCTTCTGGGAGACCCAGGATTCTCAGATTATTCCTCCTCGACCTGTTCTCCAGGTCTTCGAGTCTTCCCGCCCACTTCTTGTGTAGTGCCTCGTGCCGCTCCACTCTCACCGCCAGGCCCAAGAGCTCGTCCTCATTCTCACTCACTCTTTTCTGGACCTCCTGGATCTTCACCTCGTGGGCCTTCTGGGTTATCCCTAGTCCTTCAATTACCGCCACCATAGGCGCCAGCATCTCCTTATGCAGCTCCTCGAAGCAGCGCTTGATGAATTCCTGCATCTCCTCTTTGTCCCCAGCCGCCGCCATTTTGCTTTTTTTCCCTCGCTTCTCCAATGCCGCTTTTTTGGCCGTTGCACTTGGGTCCGGTCCATAAAAGTTGGTAGGGGAACTCTCTCTTCTCTTCCCCACGGGTTGTCTGTGAAACAAATTCCGTTGGGGCTCCTCTAGCGAGCCCGAAAGTCCGGGATCGCAGGAGCTGCCGAATCGTGCTGCTTAGCTCCGCATAGCCGCAACCAGAAGTCTTGAGATGATTGTTATCACTAAGGAAGTAGATGGGCAAGCTAATGGGGCTAAAGGTAGACAAGTCTCCTGGACCTGATGGAATGCATCCCAGAGTGCTAAAAGAGATGGCTAGGGAAATTGCAAATGCACTAGTGATAATTTACCAAAATTCACTAGACCCTGGGGTGGTCCCGGCGGATTGGAAATTAGCAAACTTGACACCACTATTTAAAAAAGGAGGTAGGCAGAAAGCAGGTAATTATAGGCCAGTTAGCTTGACTTCGGTAGTAGGAAAGATGCTGGAATCTATCATCAAGGAAGAAATAGCGAGGCATCTGGATGGAAATTGTCCCATTGGGCAGACGCAGCATGGGTTCATAAAGGGCAGGTCATGCCTAACTAATTTCGTGGAATTTTTTGAGGGCATTATCAGTGCAGTAGATAACGGGGAGCCAATGGATGTGGTATATCTGGATTTCCAGAAAGCTTTTGACAAGGTGCCACACAAAAGATTGCTGCATAAGATAAAGATGCATGGCATTAAGGGTAAAGTAGCAGCATGGATAGAGGATTGGTTAATTAATAGAAAGCAAAGAGTGGGGATTAATGGGTGCTTCTCTGGTTGGCAATCAGTAGCTAGTGGTGTCCCTCAGGGATCAGTGTTGGGCCCACAATTGTTCACAATTTACATAGATGATTTGGAGTTGGGGACCAAGGGCAATGTGTCCAAGTTTGCAGATGACACTAAGATGAGTGGTAAAGCAAAAAGTGCAGAGGATACTGGAAGTCTGCAGAGGGATTTGGATAGGCTAAGTGAATGGGCTAGGGTCTGGCAGATGGAATACAATGTTGACAAATGTGAGGTTATCCATTTTGGTAGGAATAATAGCAAACGGGATTATTATTTAAATGATAAAATATTAAAACATGCTGCTGTGCAGAGAGACCTGTGTGTGCTAGAGCAAGAGTCGCAAAAAGTTGGTTTACAGGTGCAACAGGTGATTAAGAAGGCAAATGGAATCTTGTCCTTCATCGCTAGAGGGATGGAGTTTAAGACTAGGGAGGTTATGCTGCAATTGTATAAGGTGTTAGTCAGGCCACACCGGGAGTATTGTGTTCAGTTTTGGTCTCCTTACCTGAGAACGGACGTACTGGCGCTGGAGGGTGTGCAGAGGAGATTCACTAGGTTAATCCCAGAGCTGAAGTGGTTGGATTATGAGGAGAGGTTGAGTAGACTGGGACTGTACTCGTTGGAATTTAGAAGGATGCGGGGGGGATCTTATAGAAACTTATACAATTATGAAGGGAATAGATAGGATAGATGCAGGCAGGTTGTTTCCACTGGCGGGTGAAAGCAGAACTAGGGGCATAGCCTCAAAATAAGGAGAAGTAGATTTAGGACTGAGCTTAGGCGGAACTTCTTCACCCAAAGGGTTGTGAATCTATGGAATTCCTTGCCCAGTGAAGCAGTAGAGGCTCCTTCATTAAATGTTTTTAAGATAAAGATAGATAGTTTTTTGAAGAATAAAGGGATTAAGGGTTATGGTTTTCGGGCCGGAAAGTGGAGCTGAGTCCAAAAAAGATCAGCCATGATCTCATTGAATGGTGGAGCAGGCTCGAGGGGCTTGATGGCCTACTCCTGCTCCTAGTTCTTATGTTCTTATGTTCTCACGGCACCGAGGTCCCAGGTTCGATCCCGGCTCTGGGTCACTGTCCGTGTGGAGTTTGCACATTCTCCCCATGTTTGCGTGGGTTTTGCCCCCACAACCCAAAGATGTGTAGGGTAGATGGATTTGCCACGCTAAATTGGCCCTTAATTGGAAAAAATGAATTGGGCACTCTAAAGTTGTTGTTTCTTTAAAATTATTGTTTGATCAGGATTTAAAACATATTAGGAAAGAGTAAGCTTGCAACTATTAGTTCAGTTCATATATGCTGGTATCTTAAACAATTCAAAATAAGAAACAAGCTGCCTGTAAACCAAGTTTCTTTACTCAACAACATAATAGTTAATTGTTTTATTATCTCATGAGCTGTTTTGTGATTTGTAAATATGTAACAAAATACATCCAATGCCTTCTTGACACACAGGGTCATTACTTTAGAGGATTATCTGGAAAAACTCTTTGAATCCCAGGAACAGCATGAAACAACACAGGAAGTGTGCAGTGGTTTGGATCAGAAGCTCAAATCGATCCAGCCACACATGGAGGCAAGTATGAACTGCTGGGATGAGACAAGGAATCTCGTGGACAAACTAATGCACAAGACTGTCGGCAACAAAGGTAATATTACAAAAAGAAGCCTGAACTGCAAGGGTGGCTATGTATTTAATATGTGTAGAATAAGGCAGAAGTCTCAGCACTCGGACACTTCCTGCCAAAACTGCTCCCCCCTCTCCACTAATAAACCTTCTCAAAGCACACCTCCTCAATCAAAATTCAATTACCATCTTGATTTCTCCCTTCCTGGCTCACTATACATTTCCTTCTGCCTATTTGTGCAGTTCGTTTTGGGGCTTTTCTTTGTTGAAGGCACTGTATAAATGCAAATTGTTCCTGAAATAGGAAAGTGTTTCTGCACAGAGTGAAACAGAGCAGGAAGCTGATGTTTAGAATGAGTAACTTGCAATTTTTTCTAAACCATTTGTAATATTCTACAATAGAGCATGTAATGTGTTTGCCAAGTTAATAGGAATGAATGATGGCTTCCAAATGAACTTTGACTGAAATCCCATTTAATCTCCTTGATGGTTAATTTAAAATTACAATACTAGGCATGTGTGACTGCAGCATGTGTCATGATCCTTGCTTGTCTGTTAAACAACAGAATTCACGTCATACCACTTCAGCTACTGATAGTTCTTTCAGTGCCAGTGAGGTGCAGCCCCTAAGTTAGATTTTTATTGAACTAAAGGCATTTCAGTTGTAAAGTACTTTAACATTCAGCATGAACTCAAATCATTGGAAAGCGACTGTCTGAAAGAAGCTTCCACATTTTAAAAGTTGAAACTATCTTCATCCTCACCCTGTGTCTGGGCACCACTTCATTGCAACTGCCCTGTCTGTCACAGTTCCTTTCTCGTCTCCCATTGTTAAAGTTAATTAGAGACAAATTAGCAAAATTGGAAACAAGGATTTTTCGAAGGATTTTAAAAAATCATAGCAGCAGTTGAAAAATACCAATAAACATATTCTCTCCTCGTTGTTCTGAATTCCTCTTTAAATTCTGAAAACCTATTTAAGTTAATCACATGCTAATAATAGACTCCACTGCATCAGGTAGGATCTTGGATGAAACGGGAGACTCAGAGGAGAATCACGGGTACTGTGCGTGCACTTTTCTATCCATTAGTGACAACACTCTGGAACCACTTGGTTTGTTCTGTCCAAAATAGGGCATCTCCCTGTGAGACAACCAATATGATCAATCTTTCCTGATTCCTTTGGCTTCTTCCTTTCCAATCTGATGACATGAAGCCTGGGCAGCCTTGCTTCAATAAATTACTCTATCATCTCCAACTCTACAACCTGCCAACCAGAATTTAGCTGCCCAAATTGTGGTTGAGAACGTTTCAACCACTTTCAAACTGGACATGGACACTATACCTCAATTCTTCAACTATGGGGATTTATAGGCTAAAAAACCTTGAGAAAAAATACAACCATGTCCCATGTTGGTGAATCATACCTGCTCACTAATCCATTAGCTTTGCATGCTGGTGATGACAATGCTTTACGTCGGCCAGAATTGATGTACAGAAAACTGGTAAAGCACCCTTAAATCTCCAACAGCCATTTGCTTTGTCCAGGGGCTCACCAATGGTGTGCCGCTTTCAATGGCTTTGATTGAATACAACTGGTTGGTCAATAAAATATAATCGTGTACAGACCATTATTGTGTAAATAGTAAGCAGAAGAAATTTTTTGGAAGAAATATAGATGTTGAATGGAAGCAGAATTGGTTAAAAGGTTTTTTAAAAATTATAAAAACTAGTGCTTCTATATTATTGTTCTTTCTCCTATTAGTTCCCTCCAACTGTTTTCTGAATCTATGTCACCACTCTTTTACCTTATAATGTCTTGATTAACTTTTCCTTGTGTCTCATCCACTTCCTCCTTTATCTGTTCTCCAAAGCTCTGGTTAGACTTGATCTGTCTTCCCAATTGTGTTCAGTTCTGGGTCGTCATTGTTGCTCGAATTGAGGATGATATTCAGTCAGGTACATTGGTTTCTGCCATGGATCTTCACATGACTGAACAGGCTGATTCTCGACCCATAGGTCATTGCTGATAGAATTTCTCCAGTGCTCTGTGTCGCTAGTTCACAGTCCAGGTCTCACTGCAGTACAGGAGTGTGCTGAAGACAACTGTTCTGTACTCAAGGACCTTAGTTGACTTGTCTTTGTTATCAAATACTGCTGTAGTTTTTAGTAGACTGAACTACCACGGTTGGCCATTGGTGACTTTCTGAGAGAGGTATGGAAAGTGTTCATCACATTCCAGAGTGTCTCCTTCAACATGGATGGGAGGTGGAATATTTGTCTGGCCGGGTGTGGGTTACTATGAGTTTTGTTTAGGCAACACTCAAGATCAGAATTCTTGTATGCAGAATTGAACAGACCAAGAGTGGCTTGTAAGTCTGGTGAAGAGTTGGTAACACCCGACAGTCATCCCCAATATGTCGAAAATACATAAGAATAATCTTTATTGTCACAAGTAGGCTTACATTAATATAAGCCTGCAATGAAGTTACTGTGAAAAGCCCTAGTCGCCACATTCCGGCGCCTGTTCGAGTACACAGAGGGAGAATTCAGAATGTCCAATTTATCTAATAGAGTGTGTTTCGGGACTTCTGGGAGGAAACGGGAGCATCTGGAGAAAACCCACAACACAGAGAGAACGTGCAAACTCCGCACAGCCAGTGACCCAAGCCGGGAATCAAACCTGGGACCCTGGAGCTGTGAAGCAACAGTGCTACCCACTGTGCTACCGTGCCGTAGTGGTTCAGCAGAATGATGCTGCCAACGTTAAATTATGAAGACAGTTTGCATTGACTCGACTTGTACTTAAGTTGATAATGGATTTGATATGGTAGACAAAGGGGAACTATTTCCTTTGGTTGGGCTAAACCTTAAAATTAGAACACGGTCATTCAGAAATGATGCCAGGTAACATTTCGCACTTGTCTGGACCTCTCTTTTCCATCTCCCACCCAACTCCCAAAAAGTACAGTTGAGGTTGGGAGTCAGTAGAAAATGTTCTCACTGAAGATTAGTAGATTTTCTTAGGCAAGGATTTCAACAGATATTTAATCATGTGGTGAATTAAGTTGAGATAAGAACAACAATGATCTCATGTTAGCTTGGGAGCTGAATGGCCTCCTGTTCTTGTGTTCCTATCTATCCCCCTAGATTTCTTTCTGGCACATGCTTTGTTTGTGTATTTGTTTTCCCTCATTTATTAATGTGTGGGCCAGAATCAAGGCATGGCATGGAGGAGGCCTTATCTAGTTTATAATGACAAACAGAAGTGGAAACAGTCAAAATATTCTATTCCCTGTTTCCATTGGGAAACAACCTGAACAGGCCACCCATAAGTGGCTTGGGTCACTGTGACGCTTACAGTGTGGTTTCCAGCTGGGCCCAATTCAGAGACATGTAGACACAGTTTGGCTGCTGGATTCAATTTTGTCAACTTCTGGGTCATAGAGCAGTAAACCTGTATAAACATGACATTTCTAATGAATAGCAAGAAGCAGAAGAAAATCCACAACCTGAGCGGAATATTTGTACTGAGGCATTTGTACAGAGAATGAATATGGGACTTTTCAGACTTTTCCCACCAGACTTAAAGCAACCCATTTTCTCAATTGCAAATGTTGGCAAGGGAAAGCCTTTCAAAAAAATGTTGGCAAACTTCCACCCAGTTCTCCCAATGGTGTTGTGTGAGTACTGTTTTGTTTATCTTGCCTCCGTTGATGCATACATGTCAAAATGATAAGAATTTTTTTTCGGAACTGGGGGAAGAATGTGCTACATTGTTTAAAGAGAGGTTGATTTAAAAATATATATATATATTCTCGGGATGTGGGCGTTATTGGCAAGGCCAGCACTTAATGTGTTGCCCTGGGAAAGTGGTGCTGAGTCGCCTTCTTGAACTGCCACAGTCTGCAAATGATTTTATATAACTGAGTAGCTTACTAGGTTGCTTCTGAATGCAATTCACAGAATCACAGTGCAGAAGAGGCCCACTGAGTCTGCTCTGGCACGTGAAAAACACCTGACCTACCTACCTAATCCCATTTACCAACACTTGGCCTATAGCCTTGAATGTTAGGATGTGCCAAGTGCTCACCCAGGTACTTTTTAAAAGATATACGGCAATCCGCCTCTACCACCCTCCCAGGCAGTACATTCCAGACCGTCATCACCCTCTGGGTAAAAAGGTTTTACCTCAAATTCCTCCATCCCTCCTGCCCCTCACCTTGAACCTGTGTCCCCTTGTGACTGACCATTCAACCAAGGGGAACAGCTACTCCTTATCCATCCTGTCCATGCCCCACATAATCTTGTACACCTCGATCAGGTCACCCCTCAGTCTTCTCTGCTCCAATGAAAGCAACCCAAGCCCATCCAACCTCTCTTCATAACTTAAATGTTCCATTCCAGGCAACAGCCTGGTGAACCACCTCTTCACCCCCTCTAGTGCAATCACATCCTTCCTATAATGTGGCGACCAGAGCTGCACACAGTACCAAAGTTCTATACAACTCCAACATGTTTTTGCTGTTTTTGTAATCTGTGCCTCAATTGATAATGGCAAGTGTCCCATATGTCTTTTACCCTGCCCTTCTGCCTCCAGAGATCTATGGACCATCATGCCAAGGTCCCTTTGTTCCTCAGAATGTCCTAGTGTCATGCCGTTCATTGAATACTTCCTTGTCAGATTACTCCTTCCAAAGTATATAACCTCACATTTATTAGGGTTAAATTTCAGCTGCCACCTTTCTGCCCATTTGCCCATCCCATTAATATCTTCCTGTCACCCAAGACACAGTGAGTGGTTAACCTCACTGTTAACCACTCGGCCAGTCTTTGTGTCAAACTTACTGATCCTACGTCCCACATAGTCATTTATGTCATTGATATAATGACGAATAATAGGTGACCCAGCCCAGGTCCCTGTGGTATACCACTGGTCACAGGTTTTCAGTCACTAAAACAGCCGTCAGCCACCATCCTCTATCTCCTAAACTAAGCCAATTTTGAATCCACCTTCTCAAATTACCCTGTATCCCATGTGCATTTGCCTTTTAAGTCTCCCATGTGGGACCTTGTCAAAGGCTTTGCTGAAATCTACGGGATCTTTAAGTTAAGATGTCAACCACTGAGAAACTAATACATCTATTATATTCCCAAAAGTCCTCTTCACCCTCCCCCAACACCCTCCCCCAACCAGTAAAGTATCCAAATTGATCTTAAAAGAATCCAAGGTTTTCACCACCACCATCTTGGGGATTCCGGTACATGGGTTGATCACTCTGGATTGTCTACTCCTAAATTGGCCTTCTGCCAGTTTGAACTTGAGACAATGTTCTGCTCTTACAGTTTTAAGTTAAATTAATGCTAGGAGTTTTTAACCTTTTGGGCAAACTTGTAGAACCATCATGATGAGTTAGAATAGGGTCTTTTGAATCCAATGTTGGATTTATCTCACTTGGATATTGGGGGCTGGATTCTCCGCCAGTGGGGTGCTCCATTTTGCCAGCAGCCCGGGGGTTTCCTGGCGGTGTGGGGCTGCCCCACAATGGGAAACCCCATTGATCAGCCGGCTAATGGAGCATCCCACTGGCGGGGTAAAACAGAAATGTGGCGTGGCGGAGTATCCAACCCCTGAAATTAGTAGTAATCATTTGGGTGACTTTCATGTTTATTGAGATGGGAGGAGTCAGTGTTTGGGGAATGAAGCACCCTTTCGCATTTGTAAGTCAGTTTCTTCATCTAGTACTGGTGGTAAAGTTGGGTTGTCCCTTCATGATATCTCAACACCAGTCTCAGAAGGCTATCCTATAAGAAGCAGTGCGATTCTTCTGTGCCCACATCTCTTCAGTGTATCTGAATGAGACTAATAGTTTGTTGGCAAATATCTATGCATTCCTTAGACTTGCACCCGACAGGAACTGGGTTGAGGCTGTCCCATGTTCACTTAAAATCTTTAGAGTTTTCAAGAGAGGGAAAACTTTCATCCCAGAAGTCTGGGCTGGATTTGAACCTTGGTCTCCAGAGGTGAAAGGGCAATCATTTTCCCCAGACATTCCCTATTTGTAAGTCTCTTAAGGAAATCAACAATAAAGAATACTGTACAGAGGAAACTGTGAGAAAGATAAGTACCCAGTCTGTGCTGAAGGATAATGGACAATTGGAAGTGTTGTTTAAGATTTATTGTCTGGGGCAGCAGTTACACTCAACTAATTAAAGATCCTGCTTTGTTTGGGTTTGTCTTCTGCCTTAAATTGGCAAATGCTGGTAGTTATGCCTCTGGATTCTGTCTGGCAATATAACAAATAATTGGAGTGTCAGCATCCACAGTAATAATGATGTATAAAGTATAATTTTGTTTTCAGGAGTATGTGTGAGATGTAAAATGCACACAACATGTCAGTCTTATCTATGTGCAGTGTTGGACATGAGGTATACAGAGTGGTGCATAAAATAGGGTAAAGCCAACTGGAAATACTCCGCTGCATCAGCTGCTTCTCGGAGCAACTAGGGATGCTGGCCTTGCAGTGTCCACATGGAATTTTTTTAAATTACAGAACTACATTGCTTCTGGAATGCGAAGTGAAATATTTATCCTTCAAGTATGTTTGTATGTTATTTTTTTCAATCCGCTAACAGCAAGAGCAGTGTAGTATGAACCGAGTTTTACATTTCCTCTGCAGACACTCATCTGTGTTTCATCAGTACTCCCCATTTGGTGCCCACTAAAAGCAAACTAAACCAGAAGATCAGTGCCTATCCGTCTGTACAGTACACTCTTTGTTCTCAGTAGTATGTTTTCTAGGCTACATAGTCAGTATGTTAAAAATCTTGGACGGTCATGTTTAGTCTTAGAATTTTATGACTTTACCTGAATGTATTATATATAGGAAACTGTAAAAAGTATTATCACAAATATTTAACATTCTGGTATTTGTTTATGTTCAGTATTAAAGCAGTATGGAGTTCTGAGGTTTCTCATTGCCCTCCTGTTGAATGTGATCACCAACACTTTGTAGATGCAGTTTCATTAACAATGCTTAACTGGAGGCGTCACTGATCTATTTTAACTGACATAAACTTAATACTTTTTTTTTAAAAGGCAATGTAAAATCATACAATCTAAAACTCAACATGCTATGGTTTTGCAATCATTTCTTAACATGGCCTTCTGCAAATCTGGGTGCTGATGAAATGTTAAAAAGTATGTAAGGGTGGTTCTTGTTTATTCTCTTTATTTCCCCTTTCTTTTATTTTTGCTGTTACATTTGATTTATGGGCATGTGTCTTTTAGACAGCCTGTATCTTTAATTCAAGCAGAAGGAAGCCGTGGCGTGTGCCTTTAATTCAAACAGAAGAATCCAGAAGGCTATGCTGATTTAGACTGATGATTGAGGGCTGGCCGGCATCATAAAACCATAAGATATAGGAGCAGAATTCGGCCACTCGGCCCACCGAGTCTGCTCCGCCATTCAATCATGGCTGATAATTTTCTCATCCCCATTCTCCTGCCTTCTACCCATAACCCCAGATGCCCTTATTAATCAATAACCTATCTATCTCTGTCTTAAAGACAGTCAGCGATTTGGCCTCTACAGCCTTCTGCGGCAAAGAGTTCCACAGATTCACCACTCTCTGGCTGAAGAAATTCCTCCTCATCTCTGTTTTAAAGGATCGTCCCTTTAGTCTGTGATTGTGTCCTCTGTGTCCTCAGTGATGACCCGGTTTGTTAGATTTGGCTGGTGGCCAATCAATTGGCCCAAAAGGCTGTGCTCTGCCCGTTAACGGGTGGTGATTGGATCTGATCCCACTGGAATGTTTTCAGAGTCACAAGCTTCCAATTTGGTTTCAGTTTTGATTCTGGCAGTCTGTACGAAGAAATCTAACTAGCTCTCGCCAAAAGGATCTAACTAATCCTCTCCAGAAGGTCACTGTGGGGCTCAAGCAAGTCTGGGTGATGTACTCTTGATACTGCAGAGGCTGAAGTCAAACCATGAGCTGAAAGCCAGGTTTAATATAAAATAAAGTGTCTCCCCATAAAGATATAGGCCATAAGGCGAATCTCAAGCTGAAGGCCCAGTTTAATGAGAAATAAAGTGTCTCTCCAGAAAGCCTGCTGCCTGTGTGTACTGCATTTTCCAAACTACAAGGACCCTGAATGAATGACTCTACAAAGAAGACTAATACCGGCTGCAAACCAGAGACGTAAACCAGTAAATATGCTGTGAAGAAAGTGTGCTGAAGATCCATCATCTGAAGCAAAGACTTCTCTTTTGACTATCATCCTTATTATTTTTATCCCTTTCCACCCACCTCTGTTTGTCTGCCTTGTGTGTGGATAGAGGGTAAGGCAGTTAAAGTGGGTAGTCGGTATTAGCTTGTTGTTATGCAGTTGTATTTATTGCATATTTCATGATAGCTCCTGTTATAAATAAACAGTAATTGTGTTTAAACGAACAAACCTGGTGACTGTAATTATTGGGCAGCCAAGGGCCAAAGACTTTGGGTATTTTTATAAGAATTATTGGTTAATTTACTTGTGTTGTGACTCCAGGCCGAGTGGGGCTGGAATTAACCACACACTTTCCCAGGGTGTCATAGCAAGTACTAGTTTTTTCCACTGATATTTATTTTGTTGCTGTTGTAGGCAAACCTGTGGCACAAGACTGTAATTTGCCTCCAACCTGGAAAGCCTCAGCAAAATCTGTTGTGCAAATAGAAGATCAGGATCCAATCCCTGAAGAGCAGGTAAGAACATGTATGCACAGACTCATTTCCTGAAGATCAGATGCCTACGCCACTACTGTCACTGTTCTGAAAGTGTAGTGGAAACTCTGCTTACATCTCCCATCCTGTGGATTATGGTGCAGAGGGACTCGAAGGACATTCCTGTCCAAAGTTTGAATTATGGAATTTTGATTCAAAGTTTGTTTATTCATATCCGGATCTCTGCTATAGCTGAAAGTGAAATCTGATGTTGTTAATTATAAGTTGCTTTGTTGGCAACTTTAAAGAATACAATTAATATCTCATCACCAGCAACTCAACTAGACACAAATCATATTGCTTTTACCTCTAATGTATGGAGACTTAGGAGCAAGAGTAGGACAGATATACAAATACAAATTCCGAATGTACAAAAATACTCTGAAGTGAGAGTATTTATTTTGATTTTGCTTGCCAGTTGTCAGGTGAGGCACTCGCAGCTTGAAGAACCCCGGATCAGAAACTTCCCTTCATGGTGTGAACCTAGAATCTTTCTGGAGTAGTAAACGGACAGATATCTCAATATGCACTGCATGTTATGTGCCAGTACATGTGGCGTTTCTTTCAAACTCTTGCCCCAGCTCATTGTAGATTATTTTTAGAACAGCTGAAGAGAAGGCAAGTCAACCAGAAAAACAGGAGGCAAGCAGACTGGGAACAGCAATGTAATTCCATTTTCATACATTGGATCCTGGCAGTATCTTTGCTACCTACAGTCCACAATCAGGAAATTTCAGAGCAGACTAAACCTGCCATCTTTCATATGCCAATTTCTCTAGATTTGCAACTTTTACATTTGCAGACAAGAGCCAAATTTCTTCCCAACACCTAGGCCAGTGAAGATGGAATATATATTTTATTTTACTAAACTGTGGCTAGTCTGGTTGATATTACATCATGTTTAAATCTGCCAGCTGAGACATACTGTTGATTTCTCTCTCTCTCTCTCTCTCTAGGAACTTGAGGCTTACGTCGAAGAATCTGACTCGGGTGGAGAGTTCGGAGGGGGCATCTTTAACTACTTGTCACCAGAAGCACGAGAAAAGGATAAGCGAGAGAAGGAGGAATCCAGGAGAATGCTTCAGGAACTGAAAAGTGTGTTGGGATTCAAAGCCTCCGAGCTGGAGAGGCAAAAGTGGAAACAGCTACTGTTCAATGACCACGGTGAGCAATAGCGTTACCCCTGTCGAGTTGGTAGGCTTTTATCAGTGTTTATGAGATTTTAAAAAAATTAATTTAAGGGATGTCGGCATCACTCCCTAGGTTCTAGGGATCGCATTTATTGCCTATCCCTAATTGCCTTGAGAAGGTGGTAGCAGCTGCCTTCTTGAACTGTTGCAGCCCATCTGGTGTAGGTGCACACACAGTGCTGTTAGGGAGAGAATGCGGGGGATTTTGACTCTACGATAATGTTAGGAAAACAAAGATAGTTTTAAGGGATTTATATTTGGTAAACATTAGAAAGAAGGTATAGTTCTGAGTGGGTTAATTTAATGTTTCTGTGACTGGAAGGGTAAACCTATAGTTAGATTCATGCAGGACAAAGGTGTTTGTGTATGTGTGTGTGGAGATTGGTTAAGTTCCAACTGTGTTTTTATTGTGCTTCGAGAAGGCTACAATATGAAGAATGAATAAAAGGCATAAGCATGTGGGTGTTGATTCGCAACTGGGGCCTTGTAAGGTACAGAAGCTTTTAAGCTTTAGCTGAATTTGTGAGCAGCTGGAGTCAGGACCTCAGGGAGTGAACATCTTTCAACTCTGCCAGAAGAAAGACTGGGCAGGACAGGAGCTACAAAGAGGCAGGTTCCCTAAAGTACAAGTTACAGTCCAGAGAACCTGGGAATAAGGACAAAAATAATGTTTAGGACTATTGGTGTTAAGAGAACAGAGACCAAGTTATTGATCAAAAGAATTAAAGGTAACTCAAGGCCAATGTTCGAAGGCTTTTAAATGTTATGATGATGCCCTCAGAAGGAGAGGAGGTGGAAGTGGTGGTAGCGATGGATGCGGA
This sequence comes from Scyliorhinus torazame, assembly GCF_047496885.1. Lineage (NCBI taxonomy): Eukaryota > Metazoa > Chordata > Chondrichthyes > Carcharhiniformes > Scyliorhinidae > Scyliorhinus > Scyliorhinus torazame. The sequence goes on from NC_092719.1 coordinate 83,343,402, forward strand.
GAAGGCTTTTGATTGGGTGGAGTGAAATTACCTGTGGGAGGCGCAGGGAAGGTTTGGATTTGGTGAGGACTTTATTGACTGGGTGCGGTTGCTCTAATCAGGCACCAGTAGCGAGTGTGCGTACGAACCAGCTGAGGTTGGGGTATTTGAAACTACACCGAGGGACGAGGCAAGGGTGCCCCCTCTCCCCATTATTGTTTGTGCTATTGTGCCAATGCCCATAGTGCCATTGGCCATGGCGTTAAGAGCCTCTAGGAACTGGAAAGGGCTGGGTCGGGGGGGGGTGGAGCACCGGGTCTCGCTTTACATGGATGACCTGCTCTTGTATATTTCAGACCCGTTTGTGGACATGGGGGAAGTAATGCGAATCCTGGGGGAATTTGGCAATTTTTCAGGGTATACATTGAACATGGGGAAAAGCGAGATGTTCGCGATCCAGGCAAGAGGACAGGAGAAGAGACTGGGAGAGCTGCCACTTAGAATGGTAGGGAAGAGCTTTCGATATCTGGGAATTCAGGTGGCCCGGGAATGAGAGGCATTGCACAAGTTAAACCTATCCCGGTTGGTAGAACAAATGGAAGGAGACTTTGAGAGATGGGACATGCTCCCGCTATCACTGGCGTGGAGGGTACAGACCCTCCCCAGATTTCTGTTTGTCTTTCAGTGCCTCACCATCTTCATCCCAAAAGCCTTTTTCAAGCGGGTGAATAAGGTTATTTCGGGCTTTGTGTGGGCGGGTAAAACCCTGCGAGTGAAGAAAGTGTTGTTGGAGTGCAGTCGGGGGGGAGGGTGGGTTGGCGCTGCCGAACTTCTGCAATTACTACTGGGCGGCTAATATAGCCATGATTAGGAAGCGGGTAGTGGGGGAGGGGTCGGCATGGGGGCGGATGCAAAGATACCAGTTTGGGAGCACTGATAACGGCACCTCTTCCATTCTCGCCGGCCCGATATTCCACAAGTCCGGTGGTGGTGGCGGCTCTGAGAATCTGGGGGCAATGGAGGAGATATAAGAGAGTGTAGGGAGCATCGGTTTGGACCCCGATTTATAATAATCATCGGTTTGTACCAGGTAGGCTGGATGGTGGGTTCCGGAGATGGCAAAGGACAGGAATTAGAAGGATTGGGGATCTATTTATAGATGGGAGCTTTCGCAGCTTGAAAGCCTTGGAGGATAAATTTGAATTGCCAGGAGGGAAAGGGTTTAGGTATTTGCAGGTGCGAAACTTCCTGAGAAAACAGGTGCTGGCCTTTCCGCTGCTGCTGCCACGGGGGATACAGGATAGAGTAGTCTCCAGTACCTGGGTGGGAGAGGGGAAGGTTTCAGATATTTACCAGCAGCTTCCGGAGGCGGAGGAAACTCCGGTGGAGGAGCTTAAGGGCAAGTGGGAGGATGAGCTAGGTGGAGAGATAGAGGCGGGTCTATGGGCGCAAGCTCTCAGCAGGGTTAATACCTCCTCATCATGTGCCAGGCTCAGCCTGATACAATTTAAGGTAGTCCACAGGGCACACATGACAGCGGCAGGTTTTTCGGGGTAGAAGATAGGTGTGCGAGGTGCAGTGGAAGCCCAGCAAATCATGTCCACATGTTTTGGGCATGCCCGAAGCTTAGAGGGTTTTGGCAGGGTTTTGCTAAGGCAATGTCCACGGAGCTAAAAACACGGGTGGTGCCGAGTCCGGAGGTAGCGATCTTTGGAATGTCGGAAGAGCCGGGAGTTCAGGGGGCAAAAGAGGCTGCCGTCTTGGCCTTTGCCTCCCTGGTAGCCCGGAGATGGATCTTGTTAATGTGGAGGGACTCGAAGCCCCTGAGTGTAGAGACCTGGGTTAGTGACATACCTGGATTTCTCAGTCTCGAGAAAATAAAGTTTGCCTTTAGAGGGTCAATGGTCGGGTTCACCCGGACGTGGCAGCCGTTTGTCGACTTTCTCGGGGGAAATTAAAATGTCAGCAGATGCAGTATTGCGGGGGGGGTGGGGGGGGGCAGATTGATGTTTTATGGTTGGGGTGTGGGAAGATTGAGATGGGGGGGGGAATGTTTATTATACCATGTTGATGTCATTGTTTTATGTTATTTTTATAAAAATGTTCAAACATCTTAATAAAAATATTTTTTTTTTAAAAAAGAATTAAAGGAAGAATAAACACAGTGTTCTGAGTTATAGGGACAATTGTAGTAAGCAGATTTTAAGTGGGACGGCAGCCTTCAAAGTTAAATCAAATGCCTGCTGCCATTTTAATACAGTCTGGGAATCGAGAGTTAAAGCAATTGTGAGCAGTTTGCACAGCAGTAAAGACAAATAAATCTTAAAGAGGTTGGTGTAAAATCCTGGACTAGATTAGCTGTTAGAAGTGGTGCGGAAGCTTGGTTTAACAGTGTAATTTGGAAAATGTGGTCTGGATTTTGGAATATAAACCACTAAGGGAAAGCATAATTAAGAGCAAAGATTTTAAAGCATGTTTTTGAGAGTGGAGTTTGGAAACTTTCACATGACAATCATCTTGGGGGTTCTGAGGAGCCACCCACAAACATACACTTGGGGATCACTTGGGTATTTGCCCACAGTCATCTTGTGTGCTTAAAAGGGACTTAAGATATACTTTGCAATCCACGTTAATCCCAAAACCTGTGTGTAATTGTTAAACTTGTGGGGGGGATGAGTAAAAGCATATTGAATCATCCACTTTTTTCATGTTTAATGTTTTTTTTTCTTGTTGTTAAAACTAATTAGCGGTCCTGTGACTATCTTCCTCCATGTTTTATTTTTTTAAAGTTATTTGAGCCAGGGGTCCCTTCTGGGATCGTCCCGCAGTTATAACATCAACTGGGATCATAATAATTAGTCACAGATGATGCTGGCACAGCTGCAGTTACTGCCACTACTTTGCCCTGAGAAGGTGATGGTGAGCCTCCTCCACTAACCGCGGTCCTTGTGATGGTGCTCCCACCTGGGAACTAGGCAAATGCCCTTTTTGATAGAAAAATGTAGTATTGGAGCAACTAGCATTATGACAGGAAAGGAAAGTAGTGAGGAATGAGCAGAGAATAGGACAAATAGAATTTATCATTCAAAAAGCCAGAGTAAACAGGATCCTCTATGACCCCCAGTGCTATATCATTCTAATGCAAGTGTGAGTAACAATGAACCGTAACTTCCGAGTTCCCCAGTACCCGGGTTACCCCAAATATACAGTTGGGACCCCACCACCTTGGAACTTCACAGGTAAGGTTATGTACACCAATCGCCCAGAAGTGCAAACTTTCTCTGGACAATTGCGCTGTGCTGGGAACCAGCCGAAAATGCGATTTAAGTTGCAAACTTCAGATGATTCTGACAGGGTTACACAAATAGTTACTCAGAAAAAGTTAGAAGAATTAAACCTCTTCTAACTTCTGGGTAACTGTTGGAAAGACCTAGACTGGAACACCCCCCACCCACGCAGGACTCTCCACTGCCCCCAGCCCAAGTTAATTTATTTATCTTCACTTTTAGTAAGGTTAGCTGTGAGACGCTAGGGAGAACTCTTCTGTGGGATCCTTGCATCTGAGAGGGGATATCCTTGATTTAGTGTCTCATCCTGTATCAGGATACATCACTGTTAGTTCATTGTCACTGGGTGATCAGAATCCCCCAGTTTCTGATTCTGGATGTACTTACACCACAGGAACTGCAGCGGTTCAAGAAGACAGCTCACCACCACCTTCCCAAGGGCACTTGGGGTTGGGCAATAAATGCTGGTCTAGCTAGCAATGCCCACAGCCCATGAATGAAAAAAAGGGTTTAGTGTTTCAGATTTACCGGATTAACTCCTGGAAAGGGGGGGGGTTGTTTTATTCAGGAAGGTTGGACAGACCAGGCTGGTAGCCGCTGGAGTTGAGAAGAGAAAGAGGCGATTTGATTAAAGCCCTATGGGGTCTTGACAGGGTGGATGTGTAAAGAATATTTCTTCTTGTGGGAGAATCAAGTGTGAGGGGGTCACTGTTTAAAAATAACCCATTTCAGACAGCGATGAGAAATGTTTTTTTCTCTGAGGTCGTGAGTCTCTGGAACTCTGCCTCAAACGGCAGTGGGAGCAGAATCTTTGAATATTTTTAAGGCAGAGCTGGATAGATTCTTGATTAACAAGGGAGTGAAAGTTTATCGGGGGTGGGCAGAAACGTGGGGTTGAGATTACAATCAGATCAGCCATGATCTTATTGAACGGCAGAGCAGACTCGAGAGGCCAAATGGCCTACTCTTGCTCCAAACTAGTATGTTTGGATCCAAACAATAGCATTTTGGATAGTGCTGCACACTCTCAATATTGCGGTGAAGTGGCAACCTGGAGTGCGTGCTCAACTTTCGGGGGTGGGGCTTGAACCCTTGACCCTCGGGTTCAGAGGCAAGAGTGTCTTCCCCCTGAGCCACAGCTGATGTTGTTTCATTTGAATAGTGAAGAAAACCCAAGCAGGTGGATAAGCTGTTTTACCAGCTCTCAATTCTGTTATTTGGGATCTAATTTCCATTTCTAGCAGTAGGCTCCAGTCATTTCTAAAGCTGTCATTGCTTAAGCTAAAAGAATGCGAGGGTTGTAATGTGAATAATTAAAAAGAAGGAAAGGGATGTGACAAATGAACAAGACAGCTGCATTTTTCAGAGTTAACATAAAATAACCAACATGCTGTGTTCATTAAGAATGGGCTTTGTCATCTTTTAACCTGATAATCTATCTAACCGTGTCGCGCTTCAAAACTTTTTTTATAGCTGCCCTGAAAACTATTTCATCTGTGGACTTAACACAGCTGGAGAGAGTCCCAGTGGAATGGCAGGAGGTGAATGCAAATGAGCAAGGTCAGAAGGCTTGTGAAGACAGCTTCCATCAGACAGATGTCAATCGGGTACACATCTTCAAGGAGAGCAAAGAGTGTTGCCCATCAATAGGACCGGACTGCATAGATGTACTTCCGAATCATAGCAAAGACACCGATTCAAGTGACGCAACTGGAATTGCTGGGGTCGGTAGATTGGCTTGCTGCTCAGAGACAGCAGACCGTTCCGTAGAAGAGCAAGAAAATTCACATTCAGCTGTGTCTGAGCAGCTGCAGACAACTGTTAAACTGAGACTTACCGAAGGACATGAGACAGTCTCCCTCCACCTTACCTCAGCGCTGGCAGCACAGGTTGCCGCTCTTTCACACAGCTTTGTTTGCTTACCAGAACAGACTTTTGGGGATGATGATGAGGAGGGAGAAGAGGATGATGATGCTACTACAGATAAAGACATTGAAAGTGTAAATCCTGGAACTCAGTAAATACAGAGTGACTGGAGCACGGAAAGCCTTATTTATTATTTAAAAGCAGGTCAGTGCTGTGATGCAGAAAGTACTCGCTGTAACAAGGGCAGTGAAACATTTTGTTTAGCAAAGTGTATAACTTCTACTGCGCTGTGTGAATTTTCACTCTAAACAATGAGGGTTCTCTATGGTGAATGGAACACTTGGCTGCTACTGAAACATAGAATGACCTGTTCAGCAACTACTTGCATTGTTTCTCCTTAGTCCCTGTGCCCCTACTTCCAGTGAAGGATTTGACTGACAGATTCTAGAGAAGTAAGTTATAATTCCTTTGGACCGATGTATGAGCCTCCTAAGGGGCAGGCACGCTACTCTACATAATCCCAATGATACAAAATACTCCTCATCACGCTGCATTTGAAAAGTGATGGTGTACCAAGTGAAAAAAGTGTTGAGTACAGCAGCTGACACCACAATACCTCTAAGAGTAATTATGTTACTGGATGACTTACCCAGGCTAATTCAAAGACCACTCTGGCAGTTTGAGGGTTTGAATTCCATTTTAAAACTCTGGAAATAAAATCAAAATCAGGTATCAGTAAAAGTGACTGTGAAAGTGAACGTATTGCTGTGCTTTCTGAAAGAGTTGGTTACATGATGGGAATAACTGCAAGTCACACCAGTGAACAATCCCAAGAATATATATTTTTTTTAAAAGATGATTCTGCTTCATCTTACCTTCTCACCATCAAGATTATCTATGATTCTATGATTATAAAAGCTTTGTTTAGTTTTATCCTTTTCAAAAATAAGTATGAACTGATTTGGCCTCCAGCATTGCACTGTTTACTGTTTTAAAGTCACAAAGTACCTCATCAATTCTCTCAGCCAGATTGAAGGCCTGCGGGCTTCACTCTGTGCACTGTACTTATGAATGTGAGCACACTCTGTAATCACAGTCCCCTGTGTGGTTCCCCCCTCTCCCCACCCCATCTCGCTCACTACTGCTCGAAGGCAGAACATCAGCTGGGCAAACATGGAACAATGACATTTTACAGGAGCTCAGCTGTTAGAGCCCCAAGCCTAAGGAAAGACAATCTTGCAGCCATTATCGCCACCTCTTTCCTCTGACAAATCTCCAAAACCCACTGGACCCTTATCACAGTAGAGCTCGACTTTTAGAGTCCCATTAGCTTCTTTTGATCACAATCTGTGACTTTGACTATGGTTTTCTCAAAGGACGCAACTAGGGCCAGCCCGCCCTTGTAGTAGTTGGTGGAAGCTATTCATCATAGCCGAGGACATCACTGCAGGAGTTCCTCAGGGTAGGGCCATAGGCCCAACCACCTTCAGCTGCTTCATCAATTACCTTCCCTCCGTCATAAGAGCAGAAGTGGGAATGGTCGCTGATGATTGCACCATGTTCAACAACATTTGTGACTCCTCAGATACTGCAGACCAGCAAGACCTGGACTATATCCTGGCTTGGGCTGATTAGTGACAAGTAACATTTGATCCATCTCTAGCAAGAGAGTATCTAACCATCGCCCCTTGACATTCAACAGCATTACCATCACTGACTCCTTCTATCAACATCCTGGGGGTTACCATTGTCCAGAAATTGAACTGGACTAGCTACAAGAGCCAGGTCAAAGATTGGTCATTTTGCAGCAAATAACCCACCTTCTGACTCCCCAAATCTTGTCCACCATCTACGAGGCACCAGTCAGCAGTGTGATGGAATGCTCTCCACTTCTCTGGATAAGTGCAGCTCCCACAATGCTTAAGCAGCTCAACACCATCCAGGGCAAAGCAGCCCTGCTTAATTGGCAGATTACACACACCTTAAACATTCACTCCTTCCTGGACTGGAATGCCTGAGCTGGCAGCTGTGCCTAAGGGCGTGGAGTCTTTCAAGGCATCCAAGCAGTTGCTGTCTAAAGTCACCAAGAAGCTGCCAAAGAAGCGGAGGAAAAGCCGCAAGCAGAGATACTCCACCTTCGTGTACCTGGTGCTGACCCAGGTGCACCCTTCCACTTGGATCTCGTCCAATGCCAAGAGCACAATGATCTCCTTTGTGGTCGACATTTTGGAGTACATTGCGTCCAAGGCCTTGCACCTGATTTACTACAAGTGGCACACCATCTCGGCCTAGGAGACCAAGAGTACCATCCGCCTCATGGGAGAACTGGCCACACACACGCCATCTCCGAGGGCACAAAAGCCGTCACCCAGTATACCAACTCTGTTTAGGTCGACCATACTGAAAGAGTTTTTAAAAATACAAAAAGAAACACCACTGACACGCAGTGGCAGCAGTTTGTACCATCTAAAAGTTTCACTGCAACAACACACCAAGGCCCCTGTAAAATAAGCAAGTAAATTAACTTTTAGTTTCAGGGGCAATATGTTTCTGCTTATACAGAACAGGGGATTGAATTCCACTAAGTGCCATTTATGTCTAAAATTCCGCTGGGTGTTATTTATAACATCTTTCCCTCACAAGTAAATTGGTTAATGATTCTTTAAATAGCATGTGCGGGGAATTTACACAAGCCTAATCAGTGTGTTAAAGATGGTTCTCAGTTGAACCCCCAGAAGAGTTTGAGAACTCATATATCCCATTACAACAAACTGAAATTGAATGATAATGCTGTCTGGGCTACAGATAGTTTTCGTAGAGTTTCCAATTTCATGGCCCACTGTATTGTATAGTCTGATGTGGTACGAGACAATACTGAATAGGAATGGAATGAATAGGAATATTTTTAACCCATGGTGTCTGCGGAGCTAATTGACTTCACTCAGTGTAGTGTTTGATGAGGTTTCACAATTGACCTCATTGTCCCTCGGCAAGAGATTGTTTTAAAAATAAATCAGTCAGGATTTCTACTCCTGAGCACTCTGCAGCGAAGTGTGCTTGAAGGTTGGTGTGCTTGTGTGTATGTTTGTGGGGTGACAGGAATCATCAAAAAATTGTGCCCTCTTAAGCTGCAGGGATAGGGGCAAAGGATTAGCACTATTGGTTTTCTCATCTCTTGACTCCTTTCCTCCAGTGCCTCCTTGCTGCTCTTCCATAAATTCTTAATAAATTCTGAACTTGTTTAAAGTGGAACTGCCACTGAATGCTCGTCCATTATTCCAATCCACGCTGAACCCTAGCGGCTCCCTCTACGCAAATGCATCCACTTTTAAAATCTTGTACAAATCCCTAACTTTATGACCTCCTCCAGTCCTTTATACCCTCTCCGCTCCCTTTGCTCCTCTTTTCCCTCTTGTCTTCCACTTCCTGTCCGCAATCATTCCCCAACCCATCAGCCCTTTCGGAGCCCTCAGCTCTACACATTGCAGCTCACTCCATCAGTACGTGCCCACAGTTCCCAAACTCCTGATCTCATCTGAGCCAAACCATCGTGGAGGTAAACTGTGACTTCAGTGTCTTCTGGTGTGGCACAGTAGATAGCACTCTCGCCACTGAGTCAGAATGTCATAGGTTCCAAGTCCCACTCCAAAGACTAGAGCACAAAAATCTAGGCTGAAACTCCAAGCTGCATGCTCGGGCAGATGTAAAACATCGTACCGCAGTGTTTGAAGAAGAACAAACGCAATCTCTGTCATGTCCTGGACAATATTTGTTGCTCAACCAACACCCCTAAAACAGGTATATGGTCATTAGTTTATTGCTGTTTGTGGGAGCTTATTGCGTGCAAATTGGCTGCAACTTTCCTACATTATTACAGTGACTGCATTTCAAAAGTATTTTAAAGTGCTTTACATTCTGTGGCTATGAAAATTTGGTTCTAATAAATGGCTTCAGGCATCTTGCTACACATTGTAGTCACACATTGTCCTTGAATTGTTCATAATAGCTACTTTTTAGTCTTGAGGGAAAATGAAGATTATGCTATTTATGCAACCAGCTGGGCAAATTTGCCATCTATATACAGTATAAAGAGTGATCCTTAATTTCAAGTTCATCTTCAGCTAATCTATATCTAAAAGCACACATTAAATAACTTTACTCACATAGCAGAGAAGAGATTTTGTAACTTACAATTCCAAGGATCACATGTCACACTAACGGGTGACAGGTACCAGGATGTATTGGATAAAAGCAAATTATTGCGGATGCTGGAATCTGAAACCAAAAGAGAAAATGCTGGAAAATCTAGGCAGGACTGGCAGCATCTGTAAGGAGAGAAAAAAGCTAATGTTTTGAGTCCAGGTGACCCTTTGTCAAAGTTAAAAGGCATAGAAAGTGGGAGATATTTATACTGTCGGGGTGAAGGAATGAAAAATGAGTCATAGCTACAGAAACCAATGGAAAAGAGAGCTAATAGCAATCCCCAGAGAGAATAAAAGGTGTGAAAGGCCAAACAGCAGAGAAACTAAAATCAGAGGATAAGCTGCGACAGATGTAGATGCTGGGGGCCCCAAGTCAAGGCTTATAATCCTTTCATATCCTGTTCTCAATATCATCGGATAAGCTTGCTCTTTACAGAGCAGGGGAACTCTGGGCTTGTCTCTAGTGTTTTTCATCTCTTCTTCCTTCATGCAGCTCGCATGACACACGCTGGGATGGAAGTTCCTGTTGTGTGGGGGTGTGACTGGTAGTCCGCTCACCTTTGCGTTTGACTGTGTGTTATGCTGTTGTCAAAGGATGGCTGTTACTTGGTTCCAGCATCGTTGGTGGCACTGTCATGCTGGCTGGGGACTGCAGTGTCAGCTCTGTAATAAGAACATAACATAAGAACTAGGAGCAGGAGTAGGCCATCTGGCCCCTCGAGCCTGCCCCACCATTCAATGAGATCATGGCTTATCTTTTGTGGACTCAGCTCCACTTTCCGGCCCGAACACCATAACCCTTAATCCCTTTATTCTTCAAAAAACTATCTATCTTTATCTTAAAAACATTTAATGAAGGAGCCTCTACTGCTTCACTGGGCAAGGAATTCCATAGATTCACAACCCTTTGGGTGAAGACGTTCCTCCTAAACTCAGTCCTAAATCTACTTCCCCTTATTTTGAGGCTATGCCCCCTAGTTCTGCTTTCATCCACCAGTGGAAACAACCTGCCTGCATCTATCCTATCTATTCCCTTCATAATTTTAGATGTTTCTATAAGATCCCCCCTCATCCTTCTAAATTCCAACGAGTACAGTCCCAGTCTACTCAACCTCTCCTCGTAATCCAACCCCTTCAGCTCTGGGATTAACCTAGTGAATCTCTTCTGCACACCCTCCAGTGCCAGTACGTCCTTTCTCAAGTAAGGAGACCAAAACTGAACACAATACTCCAGGTGTGGCCTCACTAACACCTTATACAATTGCAGCATAACCTCCCTAGTCTTAAACTCCATCCCTCTAGCAATGAAGGACAAAATTCCATTTGTCTTCTTAATCACCTGTTGCACCTGTAAACCAACTTTTTGCGACTCATGCACTAGCACACCCAGGTCTCTCTGCACAGCAGCATGTTTTAATATTTTATCATTTAAATAATAATCTCTTTTGCTGTTATTCCTACCAAAATCGATAACCTCACATTTGTTGACGCGCGACAACGCAGAATCGCCGAGCAGAAACTTATAGCCAAGTTCCGCACACATGAGTGCGGCCTCAACCGGGACCTGGGATTCATGTCGCATTACATTCATCCCCCACCATCTGGCCTGCGAAATCCTACCAACTGTCCTGGCTTGACACAATTCACACCTCTTTAACCTGGGGTTACCCCATCTCTGGATCTGTAAAGATTTAATCACCTGCTAATGGTTGCATTCCAAGCATTGTTTGGCATCTTTGAATCTGGCTTTATATGTGTTTCTGGAACACACCTCTTCATTCACCTGAGGAAGGAGCAGCGCTCCGAAAGCTAGTGACATCGAAACAAACCTGTTGGACTTTAACCTGGTGTTGTAAGACTTCGTACTGTGCTCACCCCAGTCCAACGCCGGCATCTCCACATCACATTTGTCAACATTGTATTCCATCTGCCAGACCCTAGCCCATTCACTTAGCCTATCCAAATCCCTCTGCAGACTTCCAGTATCCTCTGCACTTTTTGCTTTACCACTCATCTTAGTGTCATCTGCAAACTTGGACACATTGCCCTTGGTCCCCAACTCCAAATCATCTATGTAAATTGTGAACAATTGTGGGCCCAACACTGATCCCTGAGGGACACCACTAGCTACTGATTGCCAACCAGAGAAACACCCATTAATCCCCACTCTGCTTTCTATTAATTAACCAATCCTCTATCCATGCTACTACTTTCCCCTTAATGCCATGGATCTTTATCTTATGCAGCAACCTTTTGTGTGGCACCTTGTCAAAGGCTTTCTGGAAATCCAGATATACCACATCCATTGGCTCCCCATTATCTACCGCAATGGTAATGTCCTCAAGAAATTCCACTAAATTACTTAGGCACGACCTGCCCTTTATGAACCCATGCTGCGTCTGCCCAATGGGACAATTTCCATCCAGATGCCTCGCTATTTCTTCCTTGATTATAGATTCCAGCATCTTCCCTACTACCGAAGTTAAGCTCACTGGCCTATAATTACACGCTTTCTGCCAACCTCCTTTTTTAAACCGTTGTGTCACGTTTGCTAATTTCCAATCCGCGGGACCACCCCAGAGTCTAGTGAATTTTGGTAAATTATCACGAGTGCATTTGCAATTTCCCTAGCCATCTCTTTTAGCACTCTGGGATGCATTCCACCAGGGCCAGGAGACTTGTCTACCTTTAGCCCCATTAGCTTGCCCATTACTACCTCCTTAGTGATAACAATCCTCTCAAGGTCCTCACCTGTCATAGCCCCATTTCCATCAGTCACTGGCATGTTATTTGTGTCTTCCACTGTGAAGACCGACCCAAAAAACCTGTTCAGTTCCTCAGCCATTTCCTCATCTCCCATTATTAAATCTCCCTTCTCGTCCTCTAAAGGACCAATATTTACCTGAGCCACTCTTTTTTGCTTTATATATTTGTGGAAACTTTTACTATCTGTTTTTATATTCTGAGCAAGTTTACTCTCATAATCTATCTTACTCTTCTTTATAGCTTTTTTAGTAGCTTTCTGTTGCCCCCTAAAGATTTCCCAGTCATCTAGTCTCCCACTAATCTTTGCTACTTTGTATGCTTTTTCCTTCAATTTGATACTCTCCCTTATTTCCTTAGATATCCACGGTCGATTTTCCCTCCTTCTACCGTCCTTCCTTTTTGTTGGTATAAACCTTTGCTGAGCACTGTGAAAAATCGCTTGGAAGGCTCTCCACTGTTCCTCAACTGTTTCACCATAAAGTCTTTGCTCCCAGTCTACCTTAGCTAGTTCTTCTCTCATCCCATCGTAATCTCCTTTGTTTCAGCACAAAACACTAGTGTTTGATTTTACCTTCTCACCCTCCATCTGTATTTTAAATTCCACCATATTGTGATCGCTCCTTCCGAGAGGATCCCTAACTATGAGATCATTAATCAATCCTGTCTCATTACACAGGACCAGATCTAGGACCGCTTGTTCACTCGTAGGTTCCATTACATACTGTTCTAGGAAACTATCGCGGATACATTCTATAAACTCCTCCTCAAGGCTGCCCTGGCCGACCTGGTTAAACCAATCGACATGTAGATTAAAATCCCCCATGATAACTGCTGTACCATTTCTACATGCATCAGTGATTTCTTTGTTTATTGCCTGCCCCACCATAATGTTACTATTTGGTGGCCTATAGACTACTCCTATCAGTGACTTTTTCGCCTTACTATTCCTGATTTCCACCCAAATGGATTCAACCTTATCCTCCATAGCACTGATGTCATCCCTTACTGTTGCCCGGATGTCATCCTTAATTAACAGAGCTACACCACCTCCCTTACCATCCACTCTGTCCTTTCGAATAGTTTGATACCCTCGGATATTTAACTCCCAGTCGTGACCATCCTTTAACCATGTTTCAGTAATGGCCACTAAATCATAGTCATTCACGATGATATGCGCCATCAACTCATTTACCTTATTCCGAATACTATGAGCATTCAGGTAAAGTACACTTGGTTTTTTTACCTCTGTTCTGAATCTTAACACCTCGATCAGTAACCTCTCCTAAGTTATATTTCCTCTTAACCTTTCTCCTAGTTTTCCTTGTCGTTGAACCCATATGTTCATGTAACAACCTGCCGCGTTGCTTACCATTAATGTTTTTACTTCCCGTTTTATTCCTTTTAGTATTCCTGGTCCTATTCACTGAGCACCCCTCAGTCACTGTACCTTGTAATGTCACCCTTTTTGATTTTTGACTATGGCTTCTCTGCCTTACACTTTCCCCCTTACTGCCTTTTATTTCTGTCCCTGTTTTACTACCTTCCAACTTCCTGCATCAGTTCCCATCCCCCTGCCACATTAGTTTAAACCCTCCCCAACAGCTCTAGCAACCCCCCCCCCCCCCAGGACATCGGCTCCAGTCCTGCCCAGGTGCAGACCGTCCGATTTGTACTGGTCCCACCTCCCCCAGAACCGGTTCCAATGCCCCAGGAATTGGGGTTTATCTCTCTGACAAAGGTCAGAGCCAAAGGTGAAGGTTGCCTTCATTGCTGGTTTCTTTCTTAACTGTCATCGACTCAAGGTGTCATGGTAACCACCTGAGTGGCAAACCTGCTCTGCAGAGAGAGAGAAGTGAATTTAGAGCTGAAGTCCCAGTCACAGGAATCTTTCTTTTTTGAGCTCTAGGGAACTTGCAGTATGTATAATTTACGAAAGTGGTTGTCTTGACATTTCTGACGTTTTCGGGAGATTCAGAGCTACACATGAGAGAAAAAGACTAGTTACGGATACTGTAAATCAGCTCGAAGATTTGTTTGCTGCCATTCCTCAATGGCTCCAGGTTCATGACTATGTCTGCAAGTTGCTTTCCTCCAGGCCCATGGAGTTGTGTATCTGTTGTTCATAGCCGACTGGAATTCACTTTCCTCGGGCCCGTGGAGTTGGGTGTCTGGTGCTCATTGCCAGATATGTCTCAGCCACGGTTCCACATCCAAAGGCAATAACACTGGCTCCAGTGTCCAACTTAAAGTTTGTGAAATGGCCATTAGCTGAGTTATCCACATTTTGAATGAAAATCCAGAATCTTTGACCTCACCCAAGAAGCATGGCTGTGGGTGCTCTTAGTGTGCTGTCTTGATTGAGAATCCTCTTGGGATCTTCTCGATGTTTTGACTTTGCACAGTTTCCCAAAGTGTTTAGTCGATAACACTCAAAGCATTGGGCCGAAATTGCCAAATATTGATCATGCCTGTCAGGGCCCTTTACGCCACAGCTCTGGCATTGTCACTATACCGATCAGTTAGGGTATTGCTCCCTGAGCCTGGAGTGTCCCTGTTTCTGTATTGTTTCACTAACTGAACACTGAGGTTTACTTTGTACCACAGTTTACTTTCTCCCCTTGATATAGATTTGTAGTGTAAATGGATTTCAGATTGCCTACAATCTGGGTGGCTTTCTCAAGGGGTGGATCTTCCTTCGTTTGAAGAATAACAAAGAACAAAGAAAAGTACAGCACAGGCCCTCCAAGCCCGTGCCGACCATGCTGCCCGACTAAACTATAATCTTCTACACTTCCTGGGTCTGTATCCCTCTATTCCCATCCTATTCATGTATTTGTCAAGATGCCCCTTAAATGTCACTATTGTCCCTGCTTCCACCACCTCCTCCGCCAGCGAGTTCCAGACACCCACTACCCTCTGTGTAAAAAAAAAAACTTGCCTCGTACATTTCCTCAACCTTGTCCCTCGCACCTTAAACCTATGCCCCCTAGTAATTGACCCCTCAACCCTGGGGAAAAGCCTCTGATTATCCACTCTGTCTATGCCCCTCATAATTTTGTAGACCTCTATGAGGTCGCCCCTCAACCTCCGTCGTTCCAGTGAGAACAAACCGAGTTTATTCAACCGCTCCTCATAGCTAATGCCCTCCATACCAGGCAACATTCTGGTGAATCTCTTCTGCACCCTCTCTAAAGCCTCCACATCCTTCTGGTAGTGGGGCGACCAGAATTGAACACTATACTCCAAGTGTGGCCTAATTAAGGTTCTATACAGCTGCAACATGACTTGCCAATTTTTATACTCAATGCCCCGGCCAATGAAGGCAAGCATACCGTATGCCTTCTTGACTACCTTCTCCCCCTGTGTTGCCTCTTTCAGCGACCTGTGGACCTGTACACCTAGACCTCTCTGACTTTCAATACTCTTGAGGGTTCTACCATTCACTGTATATTCCCTACCTGCATTAGACCTTCCAAAATGCATTACCTCACATTTGTCCGGATTAAACTCCATCTGCCATCTCTCCGCCCAAGTCTCCAAACAATCTAAATCCTGACAGTCCTCATCGCTATCCGCAATTCCACCAACCTTTGTGTCGTCTGCAAACTTACTAAACAGACCAGTTACATTTTCCACCAAATCATTTATATATACTACGAACAGCAAAGGTCCCACCACTGATCCCTGCGGAACACCACTAGTCACAGCCCTCCAATTAGAAAAGCACCCTTCCATTGCTACTCTTTGCCTTCTATGACCTGGCCAGTTCTGTATCCACCTTGCCAGCTCACCCCTGATCCCGTGTGACTTCACCTTTTGTACTAGTCTACCATGAGGGACCTTGTCATAGGCCTTACTGAAGTCCATATAGACAACATCCACTGCCCTCCCTGCATCAATCATCTTTGTGACCTCCTCGAAAAACTCTTATCAAGTTAGTGAGACACGACCTCCCCTTCACAAAACCATGCTTCCTCTCATTAATACGTCCATTTGCTTCCAAATGGGAGTAGATCCTGGCTCGAAGAATTCTCTCCAGTAATTTCCCTACCACTGACGTAAGGCTCACCGGCCTATAGTTCCCTGGATTATCCTTGCTACCCTTCTTAAACAAAGGAACAACATTGGCTATTCTCCGGTCCTCCAGGACATCATCTGAAGACAGTGAGGATTCAAAGATTTCTGTCAAGGCCTCAGCAATTTCCTCTCTAGCCTCCTTCAGTATTCTGAGGTAGATCCCATCAGGCCGTGGGGACTTATCACCTTAATATTTTTCAAGATGGCCGGTAAATGCTGAGAGAGGCCTATCCTAGGATCCCCGACAGCACCCACTTAACCTTGCTAATGCCAATCTAATCTGCTCCCGGAATCTATCGGCCTCCCCAAGGAGACACCAGCCAGGCGCCGATTAGTACTGGTCCACATAAATGTACACCATTTGGAGCGGCACCTGGGGACAGGGCAGGGTGGCACACTGGCACCTTCGCACTGCCAGACTGGCACCTTCACAGTCCCAGAATGGCACTGCCAAGGTGTCTGGGCAACACTGTCAGGCTGGTAGTGTCATGATATGCAGACATGCAGGTATAGTGATATGCAGACAGGCATAGACATGCAGCTAATGAACATGGGGAACAGGACATGACCAATGGGCAGGCAGGACACTCAGGGGTGGTATCTCACTATGGAAGGCACGAGGCACTCACACTCTGGCTCTTTCCACAGGCAACACTTAGAGAGTAGGACAGGGGCAGATCAGAAGCATACACCCACCACGTGGCTTAGAGCAGACTGGTTAGTTAGACTGAGTTACTATAGCAAGATTAGCAGGAGAGTCGAACTCATAGAGAACTGTGCTAATGGTTCAATAAATCACATTGAACTTACTTCAAAGGCTGGAGTATCTTTTGGTCAAAGCTGCATCGCGTTGCAGCCTGTGTTATCCCAGAGTACATAACACAACAGGTAGGTGCACTGCCAGGGCACCAGGGTGGCGGTGCCAGGCTGCCCGTGCGTCAGGGTGACAAGGCTAAGAGTCAGGGCCCAAGGGGGCCATGCCCATGAAAAGGATGGTATGGGGGGTATGAAGGGTGTGGTGGTGAGGGGGGGTATGAAGGGGCCTCCAGAAGATTGGGGGGGTGAAGGGTGAGGGTCCTGGAAGTGGGGAGGTCTGAATTGGGGCTTATGAAGGCCTGAAAAGGGGGCCCTCAGCCACCCTCACTTGGGGGGGTACTGTGTGTGAGGGTTATATGTGTGGAGAGTGACATTGTCCATGGGTGGGGGGGTGTGGAGGAACCTCAAGCTTACTTAGTGATCGGGACACTCTTTCAAAATGGTGGCCCAATCTCTGAGGAGTCGGTCTGGCCAGCGAGGTCTGCTCCCCAGTGATTAAAAATATTCTGGGCGGAATTTACCAGCTGTTCACACTGGCGATTTATTCTGGGCCCACCGCCGGCACGCGGGTTTCCCGGCAACGAGGTGTGCAGACCGTAAATCCTGCTGGCAGGTCACCTCCGCTGCCACAAACACACGGCGGGGTGGTCGCTGTATCTTGCCCCATAAGTGAGGACTAGCTCCTAGGGCTTCAAAAAATGACTACGTGTGGTTAGATAGCGATGGGAAATCGCCAACAGAGCCGGGGAGAAACTCCCAATCAAACCCGCCTGAAATGACACTTGAAGGACGCAATCTCCCCAAATAGGGACAGAGTCCCACAGTGCACGACTAGTCGGGTGTTGCTATCTGACGCCTATCCGGGTAGATAGGGAGCTTCAGCGGGGAATGTGTGGCCGAGGCCTCACTTAGCACCGTTCCCTGCATTGAAGAGCTCTGCTCGCCGGAACTCCTCAGTGCAGGAAGTGGTGTCCCAATCTCTTGAGCCCACGATGCGACTCCTGAGGCCCCTCCAAGCTCCATCTCACTATGAGGGGATCCTTGGGATCCCCCCACACTCGTGCAGAGCACCTTCCCCCCCCCTCCCTCCCAACCTGATCCCCACCGCTAAAAATGCCAGCTTGGCACTTTGGCAGTGCAGTCTGGCACTCTGGCAGTGCCCCTGGGAGAGAAATTAAGATAGGGAGCAAAGTAGACTTGGTGTTGTGGCACACACAACTTAAAGCACCTCTGGCTCCTGAAATCTCATTACAGTGGGTGGCAGCACTCTGAGCCTAATTGACAAACCACATTGATGCCCTGCCAATCACCACCTCAAAGAATAATAATCTTTAATAGTGTCACAAGTACACTTACATTAACACTGCAGTGAAGTTACTGTGAAAAGCCATAGTTGCCATATTCAGGGAGGGAGAATTCAGAATGTTCAATTCACCTAACAAATCTTTCAGACTTGTGGGAGGAGACCGGAGGACCTGAGGGAGACCCACGCAGACACGGGGAGAATGTGCAGATTCCGCACAGACAGTGACCCAGGTCTGGAATCGAACCCGGGCCGCTGGCGCTGTGAAGCAACAGTGATAACCACTGTGCTATCATGCCACCCAACAAGAGACCCACTGCCATTCAATTCGTCACTGGCACAGCAACAACAGTTATGGAAAGGGAAAATTGCTTGAGATTTCTGATTGCTGAAATTTGAGAAAATAATAAATTACACTCCTATCATTTGTTTATTTTCAGGAGTAAATGATTTCTCCTCGAGTCTTACTGAAGTGAAGCAAACAGGGCAACACGTGCAGGGGTGGATTTTGTCGCTCTTCCCTGCCACACTCCATTTTGTTGATTCTCCAATAAGGAGAGTTGTTGAATAGATGTCCCTGCTTTCTTAAGGGTTTGTTGATGACAGTGGAGGCCTCACTGAATGCCTCCATCAGGAAGCACATGTGGGCTTCCAATACTTCCCGAGTCAGAATGCAGCAAAGCAACCAGTGTGCCCACCCATTGGGTTGTCAACTCTTGTCTGAAACATTTCTGAAGGAAATCATCACATTATCCTCCCACCTCCAGTCACCCGACACCTCTGCTTCTGCCACTGCACAGCTGACATCCTTGTGGGGCACTGTCTTGCCACACTGATTGGGAAACTGCACCGATTGGCTGTTTTTAAAAAATATATATTTATTCAAATTTTTCAACAAATTTTCAACAACCCCCCCCCCCCCAACAAAAAGAAAGAAACAAGAACACAACAATCAGAAATTATACATTGGATTTCCCCCATATACAATAACCCTCCCATATAACATTTAAAAACACAGATAGGGGGAAAAAAAAAACACCTTCACCCAAACGCCACCCCAAAAGAACCCCTCCCTCTTCCCCCCCCCCCCCCCCCCCCTGCCCTTGGGCTGCTGCTGCTGCTGACCTCCTCCTAACACTCCGCGCGATAGTCTAGGAACGGTTGCCACCGCCTGAGGAACCCTTGCACAGACCCTCGCAAGGCAAACTTTATCCTCTCCAGCTTGATGAACCCTGCCATGTCATTGATCCAAGCTTCCACACTAGGGGGCTTCGCATCTTTCCATAGTAGCAAAATCCTCTGCCAGGCTACCAGGGACGCAAAGGCCAGAATACCGGCCCCTTTCACCTCCTGCACTCCCGGCTCGTCCGATACCCCAAATAATGCCAATCCCCAGCTCGGCTTGACCCGGGCGTACACCACCTTGGACATAGTCCTCGCAAAACCCTCCAAAACCCATCCAGCGCCGGGCATGAGCAGAACATATGGACGTGATTTGCCGGGCTCCCCGAGCACCTCCCACATCTGTCCTCCGCCCCAAAGAACCTACTCAACCTCGCCCCTGTCATATGCGCTCTGTGAGTAACTTTGAACTGTATGAGTCTGAGCCTGGCGCAAGAGGAGGAAGAGCTAACCCTACTCAGGGCATCAGCCCACAGACCCTCATCTATCTCCTCCCCCAGCTCCTCCTCCCACTTGCCCTTTAACTCCTCCACCGAGGCCGCCGCCTCTTCCTGCAGCTCCTGGTAAATCGCCAAAACCTTGCCTTCTCCAACGTATACACCCGAAATCACCCTGTCCTGAATCCCACGTACCGGAAGCAGCGGGAATTCCCTCACCTACCACCTCACAAACGCCCTCACTTGCATGTACCTGAAAGTGTTTCCCGGGGGTAGCCCAAACTTCTCGCCCAAACACCCCTAGGCTCGCAAACGTCCCATCGATGAACAGGTCCCCCATTCTTCTAATCCCTGCCCGATGCCAGCTCCGAAACCCCCCATCCATCCTTCCCGGGACGAACCGATGATTCTCCCGAATCGGGGACCAAACTGAGACTCCCACCTCACCCCTGTGTCGCCTCCACTGCCCCCAGATCTTCAGCATCGCCGCCACCACCGGACTCGTGGTGTACCTTGTCGGCGAGAGCGGCAGCGGTGCCATGACCAGCGCCCTCAGGCTCGTGCCCACACAGGATGCCATCTCTAGCCTCTTCCATGCCGCCCCCTCTCCCTCCATTACCCACTTACGGATCATCACCACATTGGCTGCCCAATAATAGCCACACAAATTCAGCAGCGCCATCCCCCCCCCCCCCCCCCCCCCTGTCCCTGCCCCTGCTACACTCCAGAAACACTCTCTTCACCCTCGGGGTCTTATTCGCCCACACAAATCCCATGATGCTCCTGCTTATCCGTTTGAAAAAGGCCTTGGGGATCATAATGGGAAGGCACTGGAACACAAAGAGAAACCTCGGGAGGACCGTCATTTTGACCGACTGCACCCTACCCGCTAGTGAGAGTGGCAGCATATCCCATCATTTAAAATCCTGCTCCACCAACCGCGTCAAATTGAGCTTGTGCAGGGCCCCCCAACTCCTAGCTACTTGGATCCCTAGGTACCGAAAGCTCCTCTTCCCTACGTTGAGTTTATACCCCAAAAAGTTCCCAAACTCCCTGAGGATCCGCATGACCTCTGCCATCTCCTCCACTGGATGCGCCATATACATCAACAGGTCGTCGGCATACAATGACACCCGGTGTCCCTCTCTTTCCCCCCCCCCCCCCCCCCCCCCACCGGACCAGTCCCCTCCATTTCTTGGACTCCCTCAGTGCCATGGCCAGCGGCTCAATTGCCAAACAACAAGGGGGATAAGGGGCACCACTGCCTCGTCCCCTGTTACAGCCGAAAGTACTCCGACCTCCGCCGGTTCGTAGCCACACTCGCCACTGGAGCTCTATATAGCAGCCTGACCCAGCTGATGAACCCCTCCCCCAACCAAAACCTCCGCAACACTTCCCAAAGATACTCCCACTCCACCCGATCAAAGGCCTTCTCTGCGTCCATAGCCACTACCTCCACTTCCCCCTCCACCGAGGGCATCATAATCACATTGAGGAGCCTCCACACATTTGTGTTCAGCTGCCTACCCTTCACAAATCCCTTCTGGTCCTCATGAATCACCCCCGGGACACAGTCCTCAATTCTCGTAGCCAGCACCTTCGCCGGCAACTTAGCGTCAACATTGAGGAGCGAGATGAATGAAATGAAAATGAAATGAAAATCGCTTTTCACAAGTAGGCTTCAAATGAAGATACTGTGAAAAGCCCGAGTCGCCACATTCCGGCGCCTGTTCGGGGAGGCTGGTACGGGAATCGAACCGTGCTGCTGGCCTGCCTTGGTCTGCTTTAAAAGCCAGCGATTTAGCCCAGTGTGCTGAACCAGCCCCCTAAACCAGCTAAACCATCAGATGACCAGATCAGTCTATACGACCCACATTGCAATGGATCCTTGTCCCGCTTCAAGATCAAGAAATCAGCGCCCTGGACATTGTCGGGGGCAAGGTCCCCCCCCTCCCTTGCCTTATTAAAAGTCCTCACTAGCAACGGGCCCAGCAGGTCCACGTATTTCCTGTAGAATTCAACCGGGAACCCATTCGGCCCCGGGGCCTTCCCCACCTGCATGCTCCCCAATCCTTTAACCAGCTCCTCCAGCCCAATCGGCGCCCCCCAAACCAGCCACCTCCTTCTCCTCCACCCTCAGGAACCTCAGCTGATCTAGGAATCGTCGCATCCCCTCCTCCCCTGCTGGGGGCTCAGACCTGTACAGATCCCCATAGAAGTCCCTAAATACCTCATTTATTCTCACCGCACTCCGCACCGTATTCCCCCCTCTATCCTTAACTCCACCAATCTCCCTCGCTGCCTCCCTCTTACGAAGCAGATTTGCCAGCATCCGACTCGCCTTCTCCCCATACTCATATGTCGCCCCCTGCGCTTTCCTCCACTGTGCCTCTGCTTTCGCCGTGGCCAACAGGTCGAATTCCGTCTGGAGGTTCTATCAATCCCTAAGTAGCCCCTCCTCGGGGGCCTCTGCATACCTCCTGTCTACCCTTAAAATCTCCCCCACCAACCTCTCCCTCTCCCTCCCCTCTCTCTTCTCCCTATGGGCCCTAATGGAGATTAGCTCTCCCCTGACCACCGCCTTCAACGTCTCCCAGACTACCCCCACCTGCACCTCCCCATTGTCGTTGGCCTCCAAATATCTTTCAATACACCCCCTCATCCGCCAACAGTCCCACATCGAGGTGCCACAGCGGGCGCTGGTCCCTCTCCTCCCCCAACTCCAGCTCCACCCAGTGCGGGGCGTGGTCCGAGATGGCTATGGCCAAATATTCCATTCCCTCCACTTTCAGGATTAGCGCCCTACTCAAAATGAAAAAATCTATCCGGGAGTAGGCCCTATGGACGTGGGAAAAAAAGGAAATTTCCCTGGCCAGTGGCCTGGCAACCCCCCATGGATCCACTCCCCGCATCTGGTCCATAAACCTCCTGAGCACCTTGGCCGCAGCTGGCCTCTTACCCGTCCTACACCTAGAACAGTCCAGTGCTGGGTCCAGCACCGTGTTGAAGTAACCCCCCCCACCCCTTATCAAGCGTCCTACCTCCAGATCCGGAATCCGACCCAGCATGCGTTTCATAAATCCGGCATCATCCCAATTTGGGGCATATACGTTCACCAGTATACCCGCACCCCCTGCAACCTACCACTCACCATCACATATCGACCTCCATTATCCACTACAATATTCAGTGCCTCGAACGACACTCGCTTCCCCTCCAGTATTGCAGCCCCTCTGTTCTTCGCATCCAGCCCTGAATGAAAGACCTGCCCTACCCATCCCTTCCTCAGCCTAACCTGATCTGCCACCTTCAGATGTGTCTCCTGGAGCATAACCACGTCTGCCTTCAGTCCCTTTAAGTGCGCGAACACCCGGGCCCTCTTGACCGGCCCATTCAGGCCCCTCACATTCCAAGTTATCAGCCGGATGGGGGGGGCTACTCGTCCCCCCTCCCCCTGCCGACTAGCCATCTCCTTTTCTAGGCCAGCCACGTGCCCACGCCTCCCGCACCCTCCAGTCCCCCAGGCGGTGGACTCCCGCCCCAACTACCTCTCCTACTTCCAGCTCCCCTTTGACCAATGCAGCAGCAACCCAGTTCCCCCCTCCTCCTCCCCCCCCCCCCTTTCCCCCCGGCTAGATCCTCATCTAGCCATTTAGCTCCCCCCATGACACTCCCGTAAGTCAGCTGACTCCTGCTGACCCCGGCGTCTCCCGCCATTCCATCGACCCCCCCAGTGTGAGAATCCCCCCACACCTTGGCAGTCAGTGTGCGCTCCTCTCCAGCACCGCCCTTCCCTCACACGGGAAAAAGCCCGCGCTTTCCTGAGCCAGCCCCGCCCCCTCTGGCGCAGCTCCTTTTTGCGGCCTTACCCCAACTCCCATCCCCGGGCCTCCACCCCCCCTCTTCCTCCGTGGGGCCCTGCCCCTCCAACACCGACGCCCACACTCTCCCACAGCCCCCATATCAAATCCATTCACCCATCCTCACCCAGCACTCAAACAAAAAGAACATTCCCCAAACGCGGTAAACACAGTAAACATCCCCCCACGACAAACCCTCAATTTGAGTCCAATTTTTCAGACTGGATAAAGTTCCATGCCTCACCAGGTGTTTCAAAATAGTGGTGCCGATCTTGGAACGTGACCCACAATCACGCTGGCTGCAGCATCCCGAACTTCACCACCTTCCGATGGAGCACCGCCTTAGCCCTCTTCTTAGCCACCTCCACACTCCAGTCCTGATAAATCCAGGATCTCCATGTTCTCCCAACTGCTGCTCCGCTCTTTTTTGGCCCATCTCAGGACACACTCTGTCCATAAAGCGGTGGAACCTCACCACTACAGCCCTTGACGGCTCGTTGGCTTTGGGTCTCCTTGCCAGGACCCGATGAGCCCCATCCAGCTCCAGGGGCCTCGGGAAAGCTCCCGCGCCCATCAGCGAATTGAGCATCATGCTCATATATGCCCCGGCATCGGGCCCCTCCTCTCCATCAGGGAGACCCAGAATCGGAAGATTCTTCCTCCTCGACCTATTCTCCAGGTCCTCAAATTTTTACGCCCACCTCTTGTGCAGCGCCTCATGCGCCTCCACCTTCACCGCCACGCCCAAGATCTCGTCCTCGTTCTCCGAAGCTTTTTGCCGCACCTCCCGGATCGCCGCCCCTTGGGCCTTCTGGGTCTCCACAAGCTTCTCAATCACCGCCTTCATTGGCGCCAGCATTTCTGTCCTCAGCTCCTCAAAGCAGCGTTTAAGAAACTCCTGCTGCTCCTGCGACCACTGCACCCACGCTGCTCGGCCTCCACCCGCTGCCATCTTGCTTTTCCTCCCTCGTACTTTTCGCTGCACCAGGATCCCTTTTCTAACCGCTCCACTCCTGGTCCAATCCATATAATGTCGGGGGGACCTTGCTGTCACCTTCCCACACTGGAAGCCGTCGAACAATTGCTGTTGGGGCCCCTCTGAAGAGACCAAAAGTCCGTTCCCGGCGGGAGCTGCCAAATGTGCGACCTACCTAGGCATAGCCGCAACCAGAAGTCCATTGGCTGGTTCTTGAGTATCATTCAAGCCCTTCACTCAGAATCTTCAATATTTACATTTAAAAACACTGCCCAATTTAATTATCCAGATTTCTAATTATGTCACCAGGAAGTGGGAGGACAATTCACACCCATCTGTTTATCTGGAAGGTGCTTTATGAATGAAATTGTACAAGGGGTTCAATGCTGGGCCTATTCCATTGCACATTGAGTGGAATGTTAACTGTAACCCCGGAGCTCAGCGATACTTTCAGGTCAAAGACGTGCAGGTTAGGTGGATTGGCCATGGTAAATTGCCCTTAGTGACACAAAAAAGTTAGATGTGGTTATTGGGTTACGGGGATAGGGTGGAAGTGAGGGCTTAAGCAGACTCGATGGGCCAAATGGCCTCCTCCTGCACTCTATGTTCTATATATGAATTTGTCTTTGGGTTGCACATGAGGAGTAGATGGTGAAAGGTTTTGGCCGTTAAGTTAGGTGATTCCAGTAGCTCTGATTTGAGCAGCTGGTTTGGAGATTCTTGGTCCTGCACGCTAGCTGAAATGAGTTGTCCTGTTCCCTTTGCGACTGTGGCTTTGCTTACTTGTGACTTGTTTCCAACAGAGAGAAACTATTTTACCTGTAAGCACAGGGATGTCTAGTGGATGTTCCTCAGCTGTGACCTTCACATCACATACTAGCACAGTGGAACTAGCACACCAGAGAAGCACACAGTTGCAGTTGGCTTTTCATAGAATCATAGAATTTACAGTGGAGGAGGAGACCATTGGTTCCATTGAGCCTGCATCCGCCCTTGGAAAGAGCACCCACACCTCCACCCTAACCCCATAACCCAATAACCCCACTTAACCCTTTTCGCCCATAAGGGCAATTTAGCATGTCCAATCCACCTAACCTGCACATCTTTGGACTGTGGGAGGTAACCAGAGCACCCGAAGGAAACCCACGCACACACGGGGAGAATGTGCAGACTCCGCACTGACAGTGACCCAAGCCGGGAATCAAACCTGGGACCCTGGAGCTGTGAAGCGACTGTGCTACTGTGCTTTTAACCCCTTTTCTTGTGTATTCCTAGAAAGGGAAAAACGCAAACATGTCTTTCGGCCAGAAACTGCTTTCTTTCTACTTACATCATGCCCGCAGTCTCTGATATAACTCTCAGGAGATAGTCTCTGCTGAGATGGTAAATAGCCTCCATTATCACCACAGGAGATTCAGTTCAATATTGTGCATTGCAATTCTTACTTTGAAGTATCTCTGTCTGAAAAAGGTGTAACATTAAGTTCTCTTGGACTAGTTGGTCAAGTGTAATTCACCATGGAATGTTCCAGAAAGTGACAAATTTACAAGGAAATTAGAGGTACAAGAATTATAAAGTAGTTGTAATGGAGGAGTTTAATTATCCAAAATAAGACTGGAATAATAGTATTTTAAAGGGCAGAGAGAGGCAAGAGTGTATTCAGGAGAACTTTCTGCAGCAATATGTTTCCAGTTCAATAAGAACTGTTAGACCTGATTCTTCTAAATGAGGTGGGCCAAGCGGCCCAAGTATCAGTAGAGGAACATTTAGGGGACAGAGATCATTGTCTCATAATGTTTAAGATGGCAATGGTAAAGGACAAGGAATGATCCAGAATAAAAATACTTAACTGGCGGAAAGCCAATTTCAATGAGGTAAGAAGGGATCTAATCCAGATAAATTGGAATCAAAGGTCGGCAGGCAAGGTAATAACTGAACCTTGGGCTATCTTTAAAGTAAAGATAGTTTGGGCACAATCAAGGTATGTTCCCACAAAGGGGTAAGGTAGGGCAAGCCAATCCAGAGCTCCCTGGATGACAAAATATATGGATTAAAGTGAAGAAGAAAAAAGGTGCTTTTGACAGACCTCGGGTAGATAATGCAACTGAAAACTAGGCTAAATATAGAGGATTTTAAGGAGAAATTAAAAAAGCAAATGAGGGAGCATGAAAAGAGACTGGCAGCTAATATAAAAGGGAATCCTAAAGTCTACTGTAGGCATATAAATCGTAAAAGGAATAGGGCCGACTAGGAATCTAAAGTGATTTACACATGGAGGAAGGGGTCACGGCTGGGGTATAAAATGAATACTTTGCATCTGTCTTTACCAAAGAAGAAAATGCTGTGCAGATCATGGTGAAAAAAAGAGGTAATTCAGACACCTGAACGGTTTAAAATTGATGAGCAGGAATTGGATAGGCTGGCTGTCTGTACTGTAAGTTGATGACGTATGAGGACCGGATAAGATATATCCAAGGATACTGAGGGAAGTGAGAGTGGAAATTGCAGAGGCACTCATAATATTTCAGCCCACCTTAGACTCAGGGATGCTGCCTGAGGACTGGAGTATTGCAAACTTTATAGCCTTGTTCAAAAAGGGATGTAAAGATAAGCCCATGTACTACAGGCCAGTCAATTTAACCTCAGTAGTGAGGAAGCTTTTAGAAAAGATAACCTGGGACAAAATTAATGGTCACTTGGGTACATATGGGTTAATTAAGGAAAGCCAACACAGATTTGTTAAAAGCAATTGTGGTTAACAAACTTGGTGAAATGTTTTGATGAGGTAACAGAGGGTTGGTGAGAGCAATGCTGTTGCTGTGGTGTACTTGAACTTGCAAAAGGCACTTGACTCTGTGCTGCACAACAGACTAGGAAGCAAAGTTATAGCTCATGGAATGAAGGGGCACTGACAATATTCCAGTAATAGTACTGAAGACTTGTACTCCAGAACTTGCCGCACCCTTACCAAAGCTGTTCTAGTACACCTACAACTGGCATCCACCCGGCAATGTGGAAAATTGCACAGGTGTGTCCTGTACACCAAAAGCAGGACAAATTCAACCCAGCCAATTATCACTCTTGATCAGTTTACTCTTGATCATCAGTAAAGTGATGGAAGAGGTCATTAGTAGTGCTATCAAGCAGCACTTAGCACTAACTTGCTCATACATATTCAATTTGGGTTCCACTGGAATCAATCCAACATGGACAAAAGGGCCAAACTCCAGCAGTGAGGTGAGAGTGGCCGCCTTTGACATCAAGGTAGCACTTGAGCAGTATGGCATCAAGGAACCCTAGAAAAACTGGAGTCAATGGGAATCGGGAAAAACCATCCGCTGATTGGAGTCATACCTGGCACAAAAAAAGATGGTTCTGGTTGGAGTCAATCATCTCAGCTGTCGGACATCACTGCAGGAGTTCCTCAGGATAGTGTTTAAGCCCAACCATCTTCAGCTGCTTCATCTATGACCTTCCTTCCATTATAAAGTCAGAAGTATTGATTTTCGCTGATGACTGAACAATGTTCGGCACTATTCACAATACTTAAGAAGTCGATGTCCAAATGCAGCAAGACCTGGAAAATATCCAGGCTTGAGCTGACAAGTGACATTCACGCCACACAAGTGTCAGACAATGACCATCTTCTCTGAACTCCCAAAAATAGTGACCCAACACTTGGGCCCACTGAAAAGCAGGTCAATACCATACATAAAAAGCCGAAGGGAAGGTACAAGTTCCCCTTACTACTAAACCCATCTTGTATTTATATTGCTTATACAGCACCTTGAGATGTTCACTCAGTGAGATCTTATAGCCTTAGTTTCACTTTCACTTTGTTTTGGGACAACAAATCGATATGTGTTTTCCACATCAACTTGCATTCATGCATCACCTATAACATGGGAAAATATCCCGAGGTGAGGCGTCAGAGAGTAACCAGACAATCGTTGCCAATGGAGGAGATATCAGGAGCAACAAAAAATTGTTTAATCAAAAAAGTAGATTTTAAATAGGGCCTTAAAGGAGAGAGGTCATCATCCGATGCCACAATCAAATAGTCCAATGCTAAGAGCCCAATTTATTTGCAGAGCTGGCATCCTAGAAATTTTAAATGTGTGTTGTTCCAACAACATATTTTGATTGATGCTTTCAACAAAGTACCATGCTTAGTAATTCATCTGGAACACCCACGTTTCCAAAATTTTCCATGAGGTGAGTTATGGTGAGTTTTCATGCATAACATGTAATGATCCAGTTTTACCAAACCATCAAGCCTATTATTTCCTTTCCTTTGTCATTGTTGCTGCTGCGCTGACAGATGTGAATTTAATAATAGCATCAGTATTCTTCCTTTATTATTACTGCCTTTGTATCTGTCATTTAAGTTTTTAACTGCTCTTCTGCAGTTGGCTCAAGCTGGATTTGCGATATGAAATAATTTAAAATAAAAAGCAGTGCTTAGCAGCATACAGTGCGAAAGGTGTTAACTAGATCTTGTTGAACTAGATTCAATGCAGCTTGCATAGCAATTTAGTTACTGGAATTAAAGTTACTATAATTATATGTATATGCACAAACCTGTGAATTAGGAGTAGTAGGCCATTCAACCCCTCAAGCCTACTCAGCTCAATAAGATCATGGCTGATGATCAACTCTACGTTCCTGCCTAGCCCCAATAACTTCTGTCTCCCTTGATAGTCAGGAATCTATCTACCTCTGTCTTAAAAATACTCACTGACCCTGGCTTCACCATTTTCTGGGGAAGAGAGTTCCAAAGATTTAAGACCTTCAGGGAAAATATTGTCCTCGTCACCATCTGAAATGGGAAATCCCTTGTTTTTAAATGATGTCCCCGAGTTCTAGTCTCTCCAACAAGAGGAAACATCCTTTCAGCATCCACCCTGTCAAGTCCCCTCAGGATCTTATATATTTCTATAACATCACCTCTCGATCTTCTAAACTCCAATGGATACAGGTGTAGCCTGTCCAAACTTCTCTCATAACATAACACCCCTCCCCACTCAATCCCAGGTATCAGTCAAGTGAACCTTCATTGAACTGCTTGTAATTCCCTTGTATCCTTTCTTAAATGAAGAGACCAAAACTATCCACAGTACTCCAGATGTGGCCTCACCAACGCCCTGTGCAACTATAGCAAAACATCCTTACTTACATTCTGTTTCCTTTGCAATAAACAACAACATCCCATTTTCCAACTGGGATAAAAAAACCATAGGCGTGATCTAGCAAACTTCAAACTAAGTCTGCTGTAAGGCACGTTTAACGGGGTGTTTCCGGGAGGCTGCAGCGCTAAGAAACACCCTGCTATTGAATGGCACTTTGCCCTTTTTTTGGGGCCTCAGGGAGTTTATCTGCGCTATCATGATAGGGGGATATTAAGAACCTGAGTCCCGGAATGTCGTCCAAGATGAAGCAGGCAATTTAGGGGGTAAAAAGACTGCTGTCAACAGTTGGAGGGATACGCCTACAGCCTGAGTTATCTTCTTCCATTCAGACTTAACCTCATTAAGTCTGAGAATACACAAGACATCCCAGTTCATCCAGGATGATCCACTAAAGATTCATTGTCATTCGGGGCAACCTTGTTTGAACAGTATTCAGCCTATCACAGAATCTGATGACCTATTTGTCCATCAATGGAAGGTTAGTTGCATATGACTAGCATAGCTCTGTTCTTTTGTATAAACAGGAGTAGGCAATCAACCAAGATCAGATAAGGGACCCAAGTCTGTCCACCTCGGGGGAGAACCTTTGTTTGAGGGGGTGGGTGGAGCTTTGAGAGAGAGAAAGGAAGAATTGCTTTTTTTGAATAATTACAGCAGAAGACAGTCAAGGTTACCCAGAGAGATCATGAACGAAGCTGCTCCAGATACAGACTTTCTAAAAGGATTCTAAAAGAACTTGACTTACAGCAGAGAATTGCTTTGTAAATACAAGTATCATCTTTGCCTGTCTATATAAGTGGAACGAGAGCTGTATGTTTATTAGACGTGTTGTCTAACATAAACTAATGTGCTAAGGTGAAGAAACTGCATGTAATCTGTTAGAGTTAGAACTGCAATAAAGGTTTAAATATTGTTTTCTTTACTTTTATTCATAAAATAACCAAGCCCTATTTCTTATCATCATTCCTGGAACGAATCGATCTTTCCGCACCGCCTTAAAACCTAAAAAAGCATGGCATCAGGTCCAGTCCATAGCCTCTGTTGAGAGCTGGCCTGGCGTCCGTAATACCGCCGAGGGTGCATTTAGAGGCTGAATGCAAATTGCAACGCCATTTTGATCAACTACCCAGATCTCTCTCCCCCCACACTTTCAGGACCACCCCCTTCCAAGTAGCAACAAACCGATCCCCAAATCTCTTGGTCCCTGTGCGTTGCCACCTCCGAAGCCCCCCATCCAGCCCCCCATGGCGAACCGGTGGTTATCACATATCAGTGTCCACACCAACGCCTCCTCCAACCCCATGTGCTACCTCCACTGTCCCCGCACCCTCGGGGCTGCCACTACCACCAAGCTTGTGGAGTACTGAGCCGGCGAGAACAGCAGAGATGCAGTTAACAATGACCCCAAACTTGTGTCCTTACATGAAGCCGCCTCCACCTGCTCCCATACCGACCCCTCCCCCACAACCCACTTCCTGACAATCACAATATTCGCCGCACAGTAATAATTAATGAAATTTGGAAGAGCCAGAGCCCCCCCCCCCCCCCCCCCCCCAGTCTGCTTCAGCAGCCTCCATTGCGGGCACTGGACACCCCCACTTTGTTCACTTGTAGATCCACGCAGTGCGGGTCCGACACCACTATTGCCGAATATTCAACATCCACCACCCCTACCAACAACGTCTTAGCCACCACAAAGAAATCAATTCGGGAGCACATGGGAGCAAAGCGAGAATTCTTTTACCTTCGGCCTCCCAAATCTCCACGGATCCACCCCCCACCATGTGCTCCACGGATCCACCCCCCACCCTTGAAGCTCCTTAGCTGTAGCTAACACCCTCAAGCTTGACCGGTCCAGCCTCGGATCTGGGACCGTATTAAAGTCTGCCCCCCATAATCAGCCGATGAGATTCCAGGTCAGGAATCCTCCCCAGTACCCGCCTCATAAATTCCACATTGTCCCAGTTCGGGGCATAGATGTTTACTAACACCACCAGCAACCCCTCCAGTTTCCCGCTTCCAATACCTTTCCCTAGAGTCAGCCACTATATTTCCCACCTCGAATGTCACCCGCTTATTGACCAAACTCGCTACCCCCCTTTGTTTTAAAGTCCAATCCCAAATGAAATACTTGCTCAACCCCCACCTTCAGGTGAGTCTCTTGTAGCATGGCTACATCTGCCTTCAATCACTTTAAGTATTGTCATGTGAGAGTACCTTTAAGAAATGGATGGTTATAAATGGGTGTGTATAATATGTATCTGCAGTGAGAGTACCTTTAAGAAATGGGTGTTTACTATTGCAGTGATGTAAGAGAGTGGGTGGAGCTGGGCTGTCTGTCAGCTTTTTACTTTCGTTTTAGGTTGTTTGCTGCAGGGTGTGTTTTCGTTTCATTTTCAGAGCTGGATAGCTGCAGTCACAGCCAGAAGGTGTATGAATTTCTTTCTGTAATCTAAAGACTGTAAATCAATCCTGGTGATTTAAAACTAATAACCGTAGTGCCTTTAACCTCATGTGCTTCTGGTAAAAGGTGTTTTAAGTGTTATGGATGTTAAAAGGAAAGCTTAAAGGATTGCTTAGTGTTGTAGTCTTTGGGGGTTGTATTTGAGATGTTCACTGTGTGTTTTAAAAAGGTTAACTTGAGTTCATAGAATAAACATTGTTTTACTTTAAAAAATACTTTTCCATTTCTGCTGTATCACACCTGTAGAGTGGGCCGTGTGCTCCCCTTACCACAATCTATTAGAAGTGGTGGGTCAGGTGAACTCCATGATACACTTTGGGGTTCTCTAAACCCTGGCCCATAACAAATTGGGGGCTCGAGGGGGATAAAAGTCTATTGGATTGACTTTGTGAACTTAAAGACAGTGAGGGGTGAGAATATTGTGGTTGCTTTTCAGGTTTGATATTTTAGTTTAAGTAGGGAGTGTGTTGTGGACAATGGCTCTTTCAGAGACTCAGAAGATTTTGGGGGTGGAGACGGTCACACGCAGTACCTTACGGACAGAGACTAAAAGCAGACTGTTAGATTTGGCAGAAACATTGCAGTTAACATTACCTGACAAAATGCGAAAAGATGAGGTAATTGTGGCGGTGGCAAAGCATTTAAAGTTGCCTGAGATACAGTTTGACTCATTGGAAATAGCACAAATTCAGTTGCAAATTAAACAAATGGAACATGAGAAAGAATTAAAGCAGCTTGAATACGAAAGAGACAGATGGAAAGAGAGAGAGGGGAAAGAGAAAGAGAGAGAGTGGAAAAAGAGAGAGAAGAAAGGAAAACAGAAAGAATAGTCCTAGCAGAAGAAAAAGAAAGAAAGAGAGAGGGAGATACAGATCAGGGAAAAAGATAAAGAGAGAGAGTTTGAACTTCAGAAAATGGCCATGAAACACCACAGCTAATTATGCTTTTGGAGGAGTTTAAAAATTCAATTCCTGATGTAGTGAGAACTCCTGTGGAAGAGCAGAGAGTTAAGACTGCGAGATTAGCAGCAGAAATGGCAGATGATTATGAATTGGTTCATAAATCAAAGCTTGGTTTCCGACATCAGTTTTAGCCTGTGAGGGATAGAAACTGGGGATATGAGAAATACTCAAGTGGTAAGGTAAAGGTGATCTGATGGGAGATAATAAGGAGAGTGCACATCAGACTAAAAAAGAAATCCAGGAGGGTGGAAAAGAAAAGTTTCAAATGTTTTCACTGTAATAAACTAGGCCATGTAACGTCACAGTGTTGGTGGTTGAAGAAAAGCACTGGGAAGGCTGATGTGGTAAAACAGGATAAGGCAATGGGGTTTGTTAAAGTGGTAAAGGAAAGCCGAAGTGAAGCGAAGGAGGGCAAAAGATTGTACAGCCTAATCAAGAGGTGATTGATAAGAAGGTGCCAGATCTCTTTAATGAATTTACTTCTGTGGGTAAAGTTTACTCGTGTATCAGGAGGAGCGGTAAAGAAGTCACAATTTTAAGAGATACGGGAGCTAGTCAATCTTTAATGGTACGAGATGAGGAGTTCTGTAGTTTGGGAAGAATGTTGCCAGAAAAGGTGGTAATATGTGGAATTAAGGGTGAGAGGAGTAGTGTTCAATTATATAAGGTAAGATTGGAAAGTCCAGTGAAGAATGGTGAAGTGGTAGTAGGAGTAATAGAGAAACTATCTTGTCCAGCAATACAGTTTATCTTGGGTAATGATATAGCTGGATCGCAGGTGGGAGTGATGCCTATGGTGGTTGATAAACCAGTGGAAAATCAGACAATTGAAGTGTTGAAGAATGAATATCCTGGGATTTTTCCAGATTATGTGGTAACAAGGTCGCAAAGTCACAGGTTAAGACAAGAGGAGAAATCAAAGAGTGAAGTTGAAGTGCAATTATCAGAAACAATTTTTGATCAGATGGTTGAAAAAGAACAAGAACAGGTGGAGGATGAGGCGGATATTTTTAGTTCAGGAAAATTGGCGGAGTTGCAACAAAAAGATATAGAAATAAAATGTATGTATCAGAAAGCATATACAGAAGAGGAATCTGTGTGTATACCAGTGTTATCACTGTAAAAGTAATGTCTTGATGAAAAAATGGAGACCTTTACATATGCAGGCGGCTGAAAAGTGGGCAGAAGTTCATCAAGTAGTATTGCCGGTAGGGTACAGAAAGGTGGTGTTGCACATGAGGTACCAGTGGGAGGTCATTTGGGAATAAAAAAACTCAAGCTAAAATCCAGAAACATTTTTATTGGCCTGGACTACATAAAGATGTACTTAAATGTTGTCAATCATGACACACATGTCAAGTGATAGGGAAACCTCAAGCAGTGATAAAACCAGCGCCCTTAATACCCATTCCAGCATTTGAGGAACCTTTTACAAGGGTCCTAATTGATTGCGTAGGACCGCTTCCTAAAACAAAAAGTGGGAATCAATATCTTTTGACGATAATGGATGTGTCTACTAGGTTTCCAAAGGCCATTCCAGTACGTAATATTACAGCTAAAAAGATTGTGGAGGAGTTACTTAAATTCTTCACTAGATATGGACTACCCACACAAATACAATCGGATCAAGGATCGAATTTTATCTCAAGGTTATTCAAAGAAGTTATGGATAGCTTCGGAATAAAACAATTTATATCAACTGCGTACCATCCAGAATTGCAGGGAACGTTAGAAAGGTGACATCAGACATTAAAGACAATATTGAGGGCTTATTGTCACGATTATCCAGAGGATTGGGATAAAGGAATTCCATTCGTACTGTATGCAATTAGGAATGCACCGAAAGAGTCAACCAAATTTAG
The DNA here is from genome assembly GCF_047496885.1 of Scyliorhinus torazame. Taxonomy (NCBI): domain Eukaryota; kingdom Metazoa; phylum Chordata; class Chondrichthyes; order Carcharhiniformes; family Scyliorhinidae; genus Scyliorhinus; species Scyliorhinus torazame. The sequence continues at coordinate 83,378,630 of NC_092719.1, forward strand.
TCCTTTTGAACTAATTTTTGGTCATGGTAAGAGGACCACTTAAATTGATTAAGGAAAAATTGGTGAGTGAGAAATCACAAATTATATTATTGGATTACGTGTCAAATTTTAGGGAACGATTAAATAGAGCAGGTGAATTGGCTAGACAACATTTAAATGTTGCACAAAATGTGATGAAACGGGTAGCGGACAAGAAATCCAAAGTTCGTAGTTTTGCCAGTGGAGATACAGTTTTAGTGTTGTTACCAGTGGTAGGTGAAACTTTTAAAGCTAGGTTTTGTGGACCGTATCAGATTGAACGGAAATTAAGTGAGGTTAATTATGTGGTAAAAACACCAGATAGAAGGAAGACTCACTGAGTGTGTCATGTGAATATGCTTAAAAGGTACTTTGAAAGGGAAGGAGAGAAAAAGGAGGACGTTTTAAGGATTCTAACTGAAAGTGACGAACCAAATCCAGATGACTGTGAATTTGACATACCTCAAATTAAATTGGAAAACGAGAATGTTCTTAAAAATTGGGATAAATTATTGAGTTACCTTCCAGAGGAAAAACGGACTTATCTGAAAGAGTTATTGATATTACATGGGCAAGTTTGTGGAGATGAATTGGGAAGTACTAATATGGCTAGACATGATGTAGATGTGGGAAATGCTGTTCCAATCAAACAACATCCATACAGACTTAACTCTTTAAAATTGGCACAAAGTGATTGAGAGTATGCTTAAAAATGGCATCATTGAAGTGGGTTGCAGCCAATGGAGCTCTCCCATAGTGATGGTACCAAAACCAGATGGTACCCAACGGTTGTGTGTGGACTACAAAAAGGTTAATGCAGTTACAAGAACGGACTCTTACCCTATCCCACGTATGGGGGATTGCATTGAGAAAGTGGGACAATCAGCTTTTAATTCCAAACTGGATTTACTTAAAGATTACTGGCAGGTACCTTTATCTGAAAGGGCGAGGGGGATTTCAGCTTTTGTGACTCCAGATGGTATATGCCAATTCAAAGTTATGCCATTTGGCATGAAAAACGCACCAGCCACATTTCAACGGTTAACTAACAAATTTGTTTCAAGATTGCCCAATTGTGCGGTATACATCGACAATTTGGTAATTTTCAGCCAGACATGGACAGAACATTTAAAACATCTGATGGGGTTATTCGATCGACTTCAGGAGGCGGGTTTGGTGATAAACCTGGTGAAAAATGAATTTGGAAAAGCCCAAGTCACTTTCCTTGGCCATACAATCGGACAGGGTCGAATGGTCACACGGGATGTGAAACCAACAGTTATTGAGGAGTTTCCGATACCCTCAAGACAAAGGGAAATAGTGCGATTTCTTGGCATGAGTGGATTTGATCGAACATTTGTGCAAAGATTTTATAGCATGATTGCTCCACTGATGGACTTGGTGATGAAACGTCGAAAATTTAAGTGGACAGCGGACTTTCAACAGGCATTTGACGGCCTGATAGCTGTGATAACCAATGCTCCTGTGTTGGAGAATTACAAGGGACTCTGCGATCAGATTGAACAAAAGTATCTGATCTTAAAGAGAAATGCCAAGGCGTAGAGGAACGGACGGATTGTGCAGAGACCTTCTTGTTCAAAGAGACTGTCAATTGAGAAAGATTCCAGTTGGAGGAAAAACATAAAATGGACAATATTGTTGTACCTGTTTGCGTGTGTTGGTTTTTTTTTTTGGAACGAAAAAGTATATTTACTATGTGCATTTCTTAAAGGATGGTGAAAAGGTGAAAAACGAAACCAACTTGAAGTTGCTGGTTTATTTATTTTTCTTGGGGGGAGGTGTCATGTGAGAGTACCTTTAAGAAATGGGTGTTTATAAATGGGTATGTATATAAGTATCAATCTTGAAGTTGCTGGGTTTTTTTTTTCTTGGGGGAGGTGTCATGTTTGCAGACGACACTAAGATGAGTGGTAAAGCAAAAAGGGCAGAGGATACCGGAAGTCTGCAGAAGGATTTGGATAGGTTAGGTGAATGGGCGAGGGTCTGGCAGATGGAATTCAATGTTGCCAAGTGTGAGGCTATCCATTTTGGGAGGAATAACAGCAGAATGGATTATTATTTAAACGGTAAGATGTTAAAACATGCTGCTATGCAGAGGGACCTGGGTGTGCTGGTGCACGAGTCGCAAAAAGTTGGTGTGCAGGTGCAACAGGTGATTAAGAAGGCTAATCGAGTTTTGTCTTTCATTGCTAGAGGGATGGAGTTCAAGACTAGTGAGGTTATGCTGCAAGTGTATTGTGTTCAGTTTTGGTCTCCTTACCTGAGAAAGGACATATTGGCACTGGAGGGAGTGCAGAGGAGATTCACTAGGTTGATCCCAGAGTTGAGGGGATTAGATTATGACGAGCGGTTGAGTAGACTGGGACTGTACTCATTGGAGTTTAGAAGGATGCGGGGGGATCTTATTGAGACATATAAAATTATGAAGGGAATAGATAGGATTGATAGGGAATAGATAGATAGGTTGCTTCAACTGGTCGGGGAAAGCAGAACTAGGGGGCATAGCCTCAAAATAAGAGGTAGATTTAGGACGGAGTGTAGGAGGAACTTCTTCACCCAAGGGGTTGTGAATCTCTGGAATTCCTTGCCCAGTGAAGCAGTTGAGGCTACTTCTTTAAACATTTTTAAGAAAAAGATAGATGCCTTTCTAAAGAATAAAGGGATTTGGGGATATGGTGTACGGGCCGGAGAGTGGACCTGAGTCCACAAAGATCAGCCATGATCTCATTAAATGACGGAGCAGGCTCGAGGGGCCAGATGGCCTACTCCTGTTCCTAGTTCTTATGTTCTTATGTGAGAGTACCTTTAAGAAATGGGTTTTTATAAATGGTTATGTATATAAATATCTGTAGTGAGAGTACCTTTTAGAAATGGGTGTTTACTACTGCAGTGATGTCAGAGAGTGGGTGGAGCTGGGCTGTCTGTCAGCTTTTTACTTTTGTTTTAGGCAGTGTTTTAGGGTGCAGGGTGTGTTTTAGTTTCGTTTTCAGAGCTGGAATGCTGCAGTCACAGCCAGAAGGTGTATGAATCTCTCTCTGTAATCTAAAGACTGTAAATCGATCCTGGTGAATTAAAACTAATAACCGTAGTGATGTTAACCTGATGTGCTTCTGGTAAAAGGTGTTTTAAGTCTTTTGGATGTTAAAAGGAAAGCTTAAAGGATTACTTAGTGTTGTAGTCTTTGGGGGTTGTATTTGAATTAATGGTTGCTAAGATGTTCACTGAATGTTTTAAAAAGGTTAACTTGAGTTCATAGACTAAACATTGTTTTGCTTTAAAAACTACTTTTCCATTTCTGCTGTACCACACCTGTAGAGTGGGCGTGTGCTCCCCATACCACAATCTATTAAAAGTTGTGGGTCAGGTGAACCCCATGATAGACTTTAGGGTTCTCTAAACCCTGGCCCATAACCGTATGCAAACACACGGCCCTCTTGTCTGGCCCATTCAATCCTCCCACGTTCCACGTGACCAACTTGGTCGGGAGGCACCCTACTATGCTCTCCCCCCCCCCCCCCCCCCGACGATCAACCATAGTTCCTCTTGGGCCAGCCTCTGGCCCTTGTCCTGCACCTCCCCAGGCCCGCCCTCAGGCCATCATCTAGCCTCCTCCCCTTACACTTTAAAAGCCTACCCTTGTCAGCAGTACTTCCCCCATCCCCCCCACTGACCTTCCACTCATCCCCATTGCGCTTCCATGAACTAGTCCGCCCAGCTAGCCTGGCAGCGCCCGCCCATGGTGCCTAGCATCCCATGGTTCCCCTCCCCCACTCGAACATTAGTGCAAACAAGCAAAAACAACCCCTCCACAAGCCCAAACAAAGCGACAAACGCCCCCATCCCCAACAAAGAACAAACCTGAAGCCGAGAAAGAAAGAAATGGCCCCAAACATAAGTTAACAGCAGCATCATCACAGCATCTCCACCAAAGTTCAAAGTCCACCTTCTCTTTCCAGTCCATTGTCTTAGACAAATTCCTCCGCTGAACCAAAGTACAATTCCCAGCCTTCGTAGGTCACCCACAGACGTGCTGGGTACTGTTCTTGTACCTTGATTGCCTTGACCTTGTAACTCGCTCTCTTGGCCAGCTCTGCACCCAGGTCCTGGTACACTCAGATTTCCCTGCCCTCCCAGGTGCAGCACCTCGGCTGCCTGGCCCACCTCAGAATTTGCTCCTTGTTCAGGAACCGGTACAATCACACCACCATCGCCCTTGACCGCTCGTTCCCCTGGGACTTCCTCATTAGCGCCCTGTGCGTCAGTCCACCTCCAAAGGCCGTGCAAACACAACATCTCCGAGCAACTTCTCCAGCACCCTTCCCACATAAGCACCAGCATCGGCTCCTTCACATCCCTCCTGGAGGCCCACGATCCTTGGGCGGAATTCTCTGAGCCCGTCGGTTGGGAGAATCCCCGTTCCCGCCGGTTTTTGCGCGACGCCGTTTCGCGATTCTGCCAACACGCCCAAAGGCGCAGTCGTGATCGCCGCCGAGCGGCCCAGAGAATCACCGGATAAGCTCCGTTTAGCGATTCTCCGGGGCCCCGACGATTCTGCGGCCCGCATGGGCTGAATTCCCGACGGCATGACCCCCGGTCACGCCGGTGCCGTTCTAACCTGCCTTTAAAAATCGTGAGCCAGTCCGGAAGCAGGAAGTGAGAGGAGGTTCAGACAGGACGCTGGAGAGATACAAGATAGCCAGGAAGAAACTGAAGAAAGGGATTAGGAGAGCTACGGGAGGGCATGAACAATCTTTGGCGGGTAGGATCAAGGAAAACCCCAAGGCCTTTTACACATATGTGAGAAATATGAGAATGACTAGACCGAGGGTAGGTCCGATCAAGGACAGTAGCGGGAGATTGTGTATTGAGTCTGAAGAGATAGGAGAAGTCTTGAACGAGTACTTTTCTTCAGTATTTACGAATGAGAGGGGCCATATTGTTGGAAAGGACAGTGTGAAACAGACTAGTAAGCTCGAGGAGATACTTGTTAGAAAGGACGAAGTGTTGGGCATTTTGAAAAACTTGAGGATAGACAAGTCCCCCGGGCCTGACTGGATATATCCAAGGATTCTATGGGAAGCAAGAGATGAAATTGCAGAGCCGTTGGCAATGATCTTTTCATCCTCACTGTCAACAGGGGTGGTACCAGGGGATTGGAGAGTGGTGAATGTCGTGCCCCTGTTCAAAAAAGGGAATAGGGATAACCCTGGGAATTACAGGCCAGTTAGTCTTTCTTCGGTGGTAGGCAAAGTAATGGAAAGGGTACTGAGGGATAGGATTTCTGAGCATCTGGAAAGACACTGCTTGATTAGGGATAGTCAGCATGGATTTGTGAGGGGTAGATCTTGCCTCACAAGTCTTATTGAATTCTTTGAGGAGGTGACCAAGCACGTGGATGAAGGTAAATCAGTGGATGTAGTGTATATGGATTTTAGTCAGGCGTTTGATAAGGTTCCCCATGGTAGGCTTATGCAAAACGTAAGGAGGCATGGGATAGTGGGAAATTTGGCCAGTTGGATAACGAACTGGCTAACCGATAGAAGTCAGAGAGTGGTGGTGGATGGCAAATATTCAGCCTGGAGCCCAGTTACCAGTGGCGTACTGCAGGGGTCAGTTCTGGGTCCTCTGCTGTTTGTGATTTTCATTAATGACTTGGATGAGGGAGTTGAAATGAAAATGAAAATTGCTTATTGTCACAAGTAGGCTTCAATGAAGTTACTGTGAAAAGCCCCTAGTCACCACATTCTGGCGCCTGTTCGGGGAGGCTGGTACGGGAATTGAACCATGCTGCTGGCTTGCCTTGGTCTGCTTTCAAAGCCAGCGATTTAACTGTGTGCTAAACCAGCCCCTGGATCAGTAAATTTGCAGACGATATGAAGATTGGAGGAGTTGTGGATAGTGAGGAGGGCTGTTGTCGGCTGCAAAGAGACATAGATAGGATGCCCGCTAGGCTGAGAATTGGGAGACGGAGTTTAACCCTGAAAAGTGTGAGGTTGTCCATTTTGGAAGGACAAATATGAATGCGGAATACAGGGTTAACGGTAGAGTTCTTGGCAATGTGGAGGAGCAGAGAGATCTTGGGGTCTATGTTCATACATCTTTGAAAGTTGCCACTCAAGTGGATAGAGCTGTGAAGAAGGCCTTTGGTGTGCTCGCGTTCATTAACAGAGGGATTGAATTTAAATGCCGTGAGGTGATGATGCAGCTGTACAAAGCCTTGGTAAAGCCACATTTGGAGCACTGTGTGCAGTTCTGGTCACCTCATTTTAGGAAGGATGTGGAAGCTTTGGAAAAGGTGCAAAGGAGATTTATCAGGATGTTGCCTGGAATGGAGAGTTGGTCTTACGAGGAAAGGTTGAGGGTGCTCGGCTTTTTCTCATTAGAACGGAGAAGGATGAGGGGCGACTTGATAGAGGTTTATAAGATGATCAGGGGAATAGATAAGAGTAGACAGTCAGAGACTTTTTCCCCGGGTAGAACAAACGATTACAAGGGGACATAAATTTAAGGTGAATGGTGGAAGATGTAGGGGGGATGTCAGAGGTAGGTTCTTTACCCAAAGAGTAGTGGGGGCATGGAATGCACTGCCTGTAGAAGTAGTTGAGTCAGAAATATTAGGGAACTTCAAGCGGCTATTGGATAGGTACATGGATTACGGTAGAATGATGGGGAGTTGATTAATTTGTTCTTAATCTAGAACAAAAGTTCGGAACAACATCGTGGGCCGAAGGGCCAGTTCTGTGCTGTATTTTCTATGTTCTATGAGGGGGTCGGCGTGGGGGGACCTGCGGGTGGCAGGACGCGCACAGGCATGGCTGGGGGGGCAACAGGGGGACGGCCTACAGGTTTGGGGGGGGAATGGGCAGGACAGCACCGCCGGTGGGGAACGGGCTGCCATGGCAGTACCTACGCCACGTCCACCATTACGACGGCCAGGCTGATGGGCACCGACTCTGGGCACTGGCTGAGCGCGAGCCCCAGTCCTGGAGGCCCGCTGTGGTATCAACCAGGGTCTGAACGATGGAGCTCAGGGAGTGGGCCATCTCCTTCTGGGACTGCGCCACCTCCCTCTGGGCCTGTGCAACGCCATCCAACACGTGAGCAAGGCCGCCGTGCTCTCAGCGATGGTCTGCTGAGACTGAGCTATGGCCTGCTGAGACTGGGCCATGGCCTGCTGAGACTCGGCAAGACTGAGGAGTGCGGCTGCAATGCCCAGCTGGCTCTGGCACATGGATGAGAGGGCAGCCCTGTCCTGGGCCACTGATGACGGGTGCACATGAAGCCCCAAGCCTTGCATAACCTGACCCATGGCCGACACCGTTGCCCCCATTGCATCCACCGCGGATGCCACCCGTGCGGTGTCGGCCTGGCTGTCAGCCATGACCGGCACCACTCCCTGCTCCTGGACACGGATGGACTCCTCCACCTGCGTCTTCAGCTGCTGGAAGCCGACCGTCATCCCGTTGTCTAGTCCCTGGGTGTCTAACTGCATCAGGTGTATGGGTGGGTCTGGTAAGTCCAGGAACTCGGGAACCATCTGGGCGGCAGCTGGTTGCTGGGTCTGGGCTGCCCTCCGACTGTCCGGCCCCTCGGCTGCCCCTACCTCCGGTACGGCTGTGTGGTGCGCACCAGTCAGTGTCCCAGAAGCCTCATCACTAAAGTGCCCAACCGAGGTGATAGTCTTTGCGATGGTGGAGGATTTGGGAGACAGCAATGCTGAGAAGTCAAGGTCGCCATCGGAGCCAAAGTCCGGGGTCTCCTGCGTCGCCTCCTGGCCCGATGGGCCCTGAGTCGCACCCGTCTGCGTGTCACTGTCAGGTCTGTCAGTCCTCTAGGTTGCCGTCCTCTGTGTGTTGGTCCTCTGTGTGTCAGTGTCCTTGGTGTCAGTCCTCTGTGTGTCAGTGTCCTTGGTGTCAGTCCTCTGTGTGTCAGTGTCCTGGGTGTCAGTGTCCTCGGTGTCATGTGCATCTGGGAACTGGGTGCCCGTATCCTGGCCTTCGGTGTCTGTCCTCTGTGTCTCTGTCTCCTGGGTCTCCGTGTTAGTGGACGGGCTTCCATAGCGTCTGGCCTCCCCGCCATGGCCTGCGTCCCTGGGGGCCACTGGGCCTGGCACAGGCCGTAGGCGTGGAACGCTGGCGGCTGCTCCTCTAAGACACAAGACAGCATGTATCATTAGACAGGTGGCCGGCGGAGAGAGGGTTGCAGTGGGGCATGGGGTGACGGGGTGCAGTGGGGTATCGGATGGGAGCGAGGGGGTGCAGTGGGGTATGGGATGAGGGTGTGCATTGGGGCATGGGGTGGGGGAGAGGGGATGCAGTGGGGCATGGGGTGAGGGGGTGCAGTGGTGCATGGGGTGGGGGTGAGGGAGTGCAGTGGGGCATGGGGTGAGGGGGTGCAGTGGGGCGTGGGGTGAAGGTGAGGGGGTGCAGTGGGGCATGGGGTGAGGTGGGTGCAGTGGGGCATGGGGTGAGGAGGGTGCAGTGGGGCATGGGGTGAGGTGGGTGCAGTGGGGCATAGGGTGAGAGGGGTGCAGTGGGGCATGGTGTGAGGGGGGTGCAGTGGGGCATGGGGTGAGGGGGGTGCAGTGGGGCATGGGGTGAGAGGGGTGCAGTGGGGCGAGGGGTGCAGTGGGGCATGGGGTGAGAGGGTGCAGTGGGGCATGGGGTGAGGGGGGTGCAGTGGGGCATGGGGTGAGGGGTGCAGTGGGGCAAGGGGTGAGGGGTGCAGTGAGACATGGAGTGAGGGGGGTGCAGTGGGGCATGGAGTGAGGGGGGTGTAATGGGGCATGGGGTGGGGGTGCAGTGGGGCATGGGGTGGGGGTGAGGGGGTGCAGTGGGGCATGGGAGTGAGGGGGGTGTAATGGGGCATGGGGTGGGGGTGCAGTGGGGCATGGGTGGGGGTGAGGGGGTTGCTCCTCTAAGACACAAGACAGCATGTATCATTAGACAGGTGGCCGGCGGGGAGAGGGTTGCAGTGGGGCATGGGGTGACGGGGTGCAGTGGGGTATCGGGTGGGAGCGAGGGGGTGCAGTGGGGTATGGGATGAGGGTGTGCATTGGGGCATGGGGTGGGGGAGAGGGGATGCAGTGGGGCATGGGGTGAGGGGGTGCAGTGGGGTATGGGATGAGGGTGTGCATTGGGGCATGGGGTGGGGGAGAGGGGATGCAGTGGGGCATGGGGTGAGGGGGTGCAGTGGTGCATGGGGTGGGGGTGAGGGAGTGCAGTGGAGCATGGGGTGAGGGGGGTGCAGCGGGGCATAGGGTGAAGGTGAGGGGGTGCAGTGGGGCATGGGAGTGAGGGGGGTGTAATGGGGCATGGGGTGGGGGTGCAGTGGGGCAAGGGATGAGGGGGTGCATACATATACATAGATACATAGAAGCTAGGAACAGGAGGAGGCCTTTTGGCCATTCGAGCCTGCTCCGCCATTCATCCCGATCATGGCTGATCATCCAACTCAATGGCCTAATCCTGCTTTCTCCCCATAACCTTTGATCCCATTCTCCCCAAGTGCTATATCCAGCCGCCTCTTGAATATATTCAATGTTTTAGCATCATCTACTTCCTGTGGTAATGAATTCCACAGGCTCACCACTCTTTGGGTGAAGAAATGTCTCCTCTTCTCTGTCCGAAATGATTTACCCTGAATCCTCAATCTGTGACCCCTTGTTCTGGACACCCATTATTGGTAACATCTTCCCTGCATCTACCCTGTCTAATCCTGTTAGAATTTTATAAGTCTCTGTAAGATCCCCCCTCATTCTTCTGAAATCCAGCGAGAACAATCCCAACCTAGTCAATCTCTCCTCATATGACAATCCCGCCATCCCTGTAATCAGTCTGGTAAACCTTTGTTTCACTCCCTCGAGAGCAAGAACATCCTTCCTCAGAGAAGGAGACCAAAACTGCACACAATACTCCAAGTGTGGCCTCACCAAGGCCCTGTACAATTGCAGCAACACATCCCTGCATCTATACTCAAAACCTCTTGCAATGAAGGCCAACATACCATTAGCCTTCTTTACCACCTGCATGCTTACCTTCAGCGAATGGTGCACAAGGACACCCAGGTCCCGCTGCACACTCCCCTCTCCCAATTTACAACCATTCAGTTAGTAATCTGCCTTCCTGTTTTTGCTTCCAAAATGAGTAACCTCGCACTTATCTAAATTATACTGCATCTGCCATTGGTTTGCCCACTCGCCCAACCTGTCTAGATCTTGCTGTAGGATCTCTGCAGCCTCATCACAATTCACCCTCCCACCTAATTTGGTATCATCTGCAAACTTTGAGATGTTACATTTTGTTCCCTCATCAAAATCATTAATATATATTGCTAATAGCTGGGGTCCCAGCACCGATCCCTGTGGTACCCCACTGGTTACTGCCTGCCAATTTGAAAAAGACCCATTAATCCCTACTCTTTGTTTCCTCTCTGCCAATCCGTTTTCTATCCACATCAATACATTTCCCCCAATCCCATGCGCTTAAATTTTGCACAATAATCTCTTATGCGGGACTTTGTCAAACGCCTTCTGAAAATGCAAATATACCACATCGACTGGCTCCCCCTTGTCGACTGTATTGGTTGCCTCTTCAAAGAATTCCAACAGATTTGTCAAGCATGATTTTCCCTTCATAAATCCACGCTGACTCTGACTGATCCTGTCACTGCTTTCTAAATGTTCCGCTATAAAGTCCTTGATAATGGATTCAAGTATTTTCCCCACTACCGATGTTAAGTGCAGTGGGGCATGGGGTGAGGGGTGCAGTGGAGCATGGAGTGCAGTGGGGCATGGGGGGTGATGGGGGGGATGGAGACAGGCGGGAGAGTCTTACTTGCTGGTTCGCCTCCGACCTGACAGCCGGCAACATCCCAGTCCTCGGCTCCGCCTGCGAGGTCCAATGTCCTCTGGTCATGGATGATGAGCGGGTGCAGTACAGGTTGACCCCCTCCGGTTCTCTCCCGCTCCCTGTGGTTGTGGGCAGTCTTCTCCGGGGCGGGGGGGGGGAGCGGAAATAAACATCAGTGTTCGGCGGTCCGATGCAGGCAGCTTAGGTGTTGGGTATATGATAGCATGGCAGCTCGGGGCACCCGGCCAAAGCGCCTGGCATGGGTGGGTGCAGCACATGTGTGTCAGGTAGGGGGTTGTGCCGTCCCCCTGGGGGGTGGTATGCGGGGGTGGTGCCAGGGGCACGTCACGGTGTACTCACCCTGCATGCCCACGTGAGGTCGTGCATCTTATTGCAGCACTGGTCGCCGGTACGTGGGGTGTGCCCCACACGCTGACGGCATTGCCCACCTCCCTCCACATACGCCGGACGGTGCTGCGCGGGAGGTGGTGTCCATGCCTGGGGCACAGGATCACCCTCCTCTGCTCGACCGCGTCCAGCAGCGTGTCCAGGTCGTGGTCCCTGAACCTCGCGGCGGCACGGCGGGCGGCGGCCATATTGCGTGTCTCGAGACTCCACGCCGCTCGCGCACCTTTAGCGACACTTTTCCGGCGTCATTGATGCTTCGTGCCCATCTGGCGCCGGTCTGGGGCCGCTCCCACCCCACTTCTCGCCGCGCCGGTGCTGGCTTCTTTTGCGGGCCAGAATCGCTACATGACTTTCTCCTGGAGCCGCCTCTGCTGATCTCACATCAGCCCCACCTCCGCTGCCGTCGAGGCGAACTGCTCCTCGTGTTCCCCCACCACCACCTCCTCCATCTTGTGGATCGCCTGACCCTGGGCCGCCAGCTTCATTTCCACACGGTCGACCACCGCCTTGATCAAATCCATCACCCGGGCCAGGTTCCCCAGACTCTCCTTCCGTTGTTGGGTGAACTTCTCTTTCAGGAAGCTCACCAGCTGGTCCGTCGACCACTGAGCCGGCAGGGCCGTTCCCTGCCCCTCCGCCATCTCCACGTGTGTTGCAGGCGCTGCACCAGCTCCAACCAACTGATTCCCTCTTTTTTGACCGCTTCTGGCCCTCAGCTCCATACACCAGAGGGTCAATCTCTTCCACTCATTCTCCTGCACCTTTTTCCACCTCACATCCACCTGTTAACCAGGACAAGGTCTGAAAAAACCGCCACAAGCGGGAGCCACCAAATGTGCAACCACTCACACCATGGCCGCCACCGGAAGTCCCGATAAGATCAAAATAGGGAGAGGGTTGAGAGGAGGTTTGATGCAGGTATTCAAAATCATGGGGGGGCTGGAGAAAGCGGATTGGGAGAAAATATTCCCATCAGAAGAAGGATCGCGAACTAGAGGGCACTGATTTAAGGTGACTTGCAAAAAACCCAATGGCAATATGAGGAAAAACTTTGACACAATGAATGTTTAGGATCTGGGATGTACTGCCTGAGAGTGTGGTGGAGGCCAATTCAATTGTGGCTTTCAAAAGGAATTCTGCAATTGTACAGGGCCTTGGTGTATAGAATAAATTTTGCCCAGGGGGAAAAGGCAGGGTAGTGGGACTAGATAAGCGGCTCTTGCAAGAGAGCCGGCACAGGCATTCTGGGCTGAATGGCCTCCATCTGTGCTATAACGATTCTGTGATGCACTTAAAAGGTTGGCAGGCTTCAAAGTACAAATGTCAACCTTGTTTGGGTGGAATCCATCCTGGTTTACTGCAGGAAGGGTGAAAATTCCAGAGACTTCAGCCACAATCAGGGTCCATGTGAGCAATATAGATGGAAGCTTCAAAACACAGAGATAATATTAACAGATAAAGTGAATGGGCAAAGCTGTGGATTTTGTGGAGGCAATTGTGAGATCATCCACTTTGGACCTAAAAAGGATAGAGTAGTGGCAAATGGTTGTTTTCAGACTGGCTGGAAGTATATCGTGTTGTTCCCCAGGGCTCCTGTTCGGAAGATGTTTTTGATATATATTAATGTCTTGAACTTGGGTATACAGAACATAATTTTAAAGTTTGCAGATGACACAGAATCCAAGAATGTAGCAAACAATGAAGTAGATAAGAACAAACTTGAGGAGAACCTAGATAAACTGGTGAACTGGTCAGAAACCTAACAGCTGTAATTTAACACAGATGAGAAGTGGTACATTTTGGTAGGAAGAAAGCGGAAGAGACTTCACTGTGCAATTTTAAAGGGGGTGCAGGAACAGAGAGATCTCGGAGTCTATGTTTACAAATCATTTACAGCAGCCGCTAGAGAAGTGCAGGAAAGGAATTCTAGAACTTAGGGCCTTGGCACAATCACCAATGGTGAAATGATTCAAATCGGTGATACTTCAAGAGGCTAGAATTGGAGGAATGCAGAAATCTAAGGGGGCTGTCAGGCCTGAAAGAGTTCATAGAGATAGAGAGAGGTGAGACCATGGAGGGATTTGGAAACAAGGATGAAAATGTTTTAATTGAGGCGTTGTTTAACTGGGAAAGCGCAAGGTGATGGGTGAATGGGACGGTGTGAGTAAGTAGAGCTTTAAATAGAGTTTTATGGAAGATGGGATTCTACCCAGTACAGTTTTTGAATAGTCAAGTCGAGAGATAGCAAAGATATGAATAGGAGTTTCTGTAACAGATGAGCTGAGGCAGTGTTGGAGTCAGGCAATGTTACAGCGATGGAACTGGGTAGTTTTAGTGATGGAACAAGGTAGTTTTAGTGATGATACATTCTGAGGACATTGGAAGGTATTATATGAATGCAAATTCTTTCTTTTCAGTTGATGTGCTAATCTGATTCTGCATAACATTGCTTTGAGTTAGTGTGTAGTTAATGAAGAGGAGAAGGCCAACGATGATACAAAAAAAAAATACTGCAGATGCTGAAAATCTAAAATAATAACAGAAAATACTGGAAATTCTCAGAAGACCAGGCAGCATCGGTGGAGTCAATAACTTCATTAGAACTGGGAAAAGTTAGCAATGCCCTTGGTTTTAAGCTAGTGAAAGGGGGGCAAATGGTAAAAGCAACAGGAGAGATAAAATGAAAACGTGTTGGTGGCGCAAGGCCAAAGAGAGTGGTAATGGGTTAAGTAAAGAAACAAAAGATGCGTCTAGAAGGAGGTGCAAATGGCCGAATAACTAACAGCTGCTGTCAGAAAGCAAAAAAAAGGTAACATCAAGAACTACAAAAAAAGGGAAACCATTTTACAGAGTTTACATTCTGAAAGTATTGGACTGTGCTGGGTCCAGAAGACTGCGAAGTGCCGAATCAAAAGATTAGGTAATGATGTGGAGATGCCGGCATTGGACTGGGAATGGGCACAGTAAGAAGTCTTACAACACCAGTTTAAAGTCCAACAGGTTTGTTTCAAATCACTAGCTTTCAGAGCGCAGCTCCTTCATCAGGTGAAAAAGATGAGGTACAGGTAATGTTTCTTGAGCGTAAATTGAGTTACAGAACAGGAATCCGAGGTCAGAATGGAAGTGGGGTAGAGCATTAAGATGGTAACTGGAAACTCAGGTTCACGCTTGTGAACTGCAAAGCAGCCACCCAGTCTGCGTTTTGTCTCCTTACTGTCGGGGACCAAGTCTCGAGCAACATATATAGTAGACTGGATGGATAATAACGGCAGCCAACAGAGGAAGAGAAGCCATTTGTGGTGTAAGGCAGGAAGGGAGTGCGGTTGACTTATGTCGGAGGCAGAGGTGAGATGGAGGAAGGATGGTGAGTGTCAGACACATCATCAGTGACTTTACACTTTGTGGTTTTAATGCTGTGATGAGGAGAAAACCTGTAAGTGAGAGTATGACGTGAGACAAATATGTTCCAGGACTGTCATAGGGATCATTGGATTTAGCAGATTACATTATGACTATGGAAGTAATTTGGCATGTATTAATATAGAATAAAACAGTATACATGTACATGCCCGTACCAAGAATCCTGGAGTGGCCATTAATGGTTTGTGGTCCAGTGAAATGCATTGCTCTAACACCAATGTATTCTGAATTAAAGCTGCAGAAATCCAAATAAACTTAATCACAGTCCTTGGGTGCATATATATTAAGTGACGATCTGTAGGCAAATGCATTTTTAATGCCGGTTCTCAGGCAGTTCCCTGGAAAAGCCAACTTTAGCTGCTCCCTCAGCTCCTGGATTTTGAAAGTGGTCACAGCAATCTTGAAAGCATTTGAAAGTATAACATGATCCTTTCTTACAGCTTACTAACAATGTTATACAGTGGCTTTCATCAGCTGTAGAAATTACACTAGCATGGCATAGTCTATCTACAATATACAATATACACTGCTCCTGCCCCTTGTGGCTATCAGTCAGGTTTAGAGGCACAGCTTTTCGCAAAGGTTTCCAAAGATACAAGTTCCGCTTGAGTTATGCTTTTGGTACAACAGACATTTCTTTGGGCCAAGCTAAATGCGATGTATTCCTGAATGGTCGCAGCTCTGGAAAAGAAAAGAAAGATTGTGTCTTATTCTGGGCCATTACTGCACACTCTTGTTACTACCAGTCACCCATCTACCTCCACTTGAACAACTAACTTGGAGTATAGGGTACCCTTTTTTGATTTGATTTATTGTCATATGTATTATTATACAGTGAAAAGTATTGTTTCGTGCATGCTGTACAAACAATGCATACCGTACATAAGGAAGGAGAGACTGCAGAATATAATGTTACAGTTATAGCAAGGTGTAGAGAAAAGATCAACTTAATATGAGGTAGGTCCATTCAAAAGTCTGATGGCAGCAGGGAAGAAGCTGTTCTTGAGTCGGTTGGTACGTGACCTCAAACGTTGGTATCTTTTTCCTGACGGAAAAAGGTGGAAGAGAGTATGTCCGGGGTGCGTGGGCTCCTTAATTATGCTGGCTGCCTTTCTGAGGCAGCAGGAATTATAGATAGAGTCAATGGATGGGAGGCTGGTTTGCGTGATGGACTGGGCTACATTCAAGACCTTTTGTAGTTTCCTGAGGTCTTGGGCAGAGCAGGCTCCATACCAAGCTGCGATACAACCAGAAAGAATGCTTTCTATGGCGCATCTGTAGAAGTTGGTGCGGGTCGTAGCTGACATGCCAAATTTCCTTAGTCTTCTGGGAAGGTAGAGTCGTTGGTGGGCTTTCTTAACTATGGTGTCGGCATGGGGGGACCAGGTCAGGTTGTTGGTAATCTGGACACCTTGAAGCTCTCAACCCATTCTACTTCGTTCCCATTGATTGAGAACAGGGGCATGTTCTCCACTACGCTTCCTGAAGTCGATGACAATCTCCTTCGTTTTGTTGACATCGAGGGAGAGATTATTGTCGTTGCACCAGTTCACCAGATTCTCTATCGCATTACTCTGTCTCGTCATTGTTTTAAATCTGACCCACTATGGTGGTGTCATCACAAATTTGAAAATCGAGTTGGAGGGGAATTTGGCTACACAGTTATAGGTGTATAAGGAGTATTGTAGGGGGCTGAGGACACAGCCTTGTGGGGCACCGGTGTTGAGGATGATCGTGGAGGTGTTGTTGTTGCCTTTCTTTACTGATTGTGGCCTGTGGGTTAGAAAGTTCAGGATCCAGTCGCAGAGGCTGTTTAGCACAGGGCTAAATCGCTGGCTTTGAAAGCAGACCAAGGCAGGCCAGCAGCACGGTTCAATTCCCGTAACAGCCTCCCCAAACAGGCGCCGGAATGTGGCGACTAGGGGTTTTTCACAGTAACTTCATTTGAAGCCTACTTGTGACAATAAGCGATTTTCATTTCATTTCATTTCAGAGGGAGGAGCCGAGGCCAAGGCCACGGAGTTTGGAGATGAGTTTCGTAGGAACGATGGTGTTGAAGGCTGAGCTGCAGTCAATAAGTAGGAGTCTGATATAGGTGTCTTTGTTATCTAGGTGTTCCAGGGTAGAGTGCAGGGCCATGGAGATGGCGCCTGCTGTGGACCTGTTGCAGCGGTAGGCGAACTGTAGTGGATCAAGGCAATCCGGGAGGCTGGAGTTGGTTCGTGCCATGACTAACCTTTCGAAGCACTTCATGATGATGGATGTCAGAGCCACTGGACGATGGTCATTAAGGCACGCTGCTGGACTTTTTTTGGTACAGGGATGATGGTCGTCTTCTTGAAGCAGATAGGGACCTCAGATTGTTGTAAAGGGAGGTTGAAGATGTCTGCGAATACCCCCGCCAGCTGATCCGCGCAAGACCTGAGTGCTCGTCCTGGTACCCCATCCGGGCCAGTGGCTTTCCATGGGTTGACCTTCGAGAAGGCTGCTCTGACGTCTGCAGAGGTAATCTCAGATACAAGTTCATCCGCGGCTTCTGGGGTGGCGGGCTCACTCTCGCTGATCTCTTGCCCAAAGCGGGCATAGAATGCATTGAGCTCATCAGGGAGGGGTGCGTTGGAGTCGACGATCCACTTGTCATTAATGGGGATGGAGGATGGGTAGGGGGGAATGGTGGTTGGGGCAGGGCTATCTCAGTACTCACCTGGTAACAACACACACACTTCCTCTTCCCTATCCCATGGCAGATACCCATTTGAACCACTAGTCCAAGTCCATATTTGCTCATGGAGCAGAGCACGGATTAGCCCCCAAGCTGCCTAATTGGCGTGGACCAGCTATTCAAAGATAAACCTGATGCATCTTGTAACGTTCCCACAGAAGTCTCAGGATTGGGAAGCTAAACTCACCAAGACTCCTGAGACAGCACTTTCCAAACCTACAACACTACCATCTGGAAGGACAGGGGTAGCAGAAACCTGGACTTTCCCCTCCAAGACACTCACCATCCTGACTTGGAAATATAGCATTATTCCTTCACTGTCACTGAGTCAAAATACTGGAACACCCTCCCTAACCTTGGGCGGGATTCTCCACTCCCGCGCCGAAGTGCCCACGCCGTCGTGACGGCCCCGATCCCGACCGATTCAGGCCCCGACAATGGGCTAGGATCGGGGCCACGTCATCTACATGCGCAGGCCTTGTCGCCGCGTAAAGGCGGCATCGCATAGATGACGCGGCCGGTGCCGCATAACTGACGTCACCGGCGCATGCGTGGTTGCCGTCCTCTCTGAGTCCACCCTGCAAGAAGATGGCGGACGGATCTTGCGGGGCCGCGGAAGGAAGGAGGTCCTCCTTCAGAGAGGACGACCCGACGATCAGTGGGCACCGATCGCGGGCCATGCCACATTTGAGGTACCCCCTGGTGCAGGATCCCCCCCCGCAGGCCGCCCCCCCAGCGTTCACGCGCTGTTCCCGACGGCAGCGACCAGGTGTGGACAGCGCCGGGGGGAACCCGCCGTTTTGGCCTGGCCGCTCGGTCCATCCGGGCCTGAGAATAGCGGGGATGCCGGAGAATCGCCATTTTGGGTGTCTCCGGCAGTTCTCCGGCCTGCGGAACTCGACGGGGCCGTTCCCGCCGCTTGGGAGAATCGCGGGAGGGCTTCAGACCGGCGTCCCGGGAAATGTTAGCGGCCCAGGCTATCTCCCATCCGGCGTGGGAGTGGAGACTCTCGCCCCTTATGTACCTACACCACATGCACTGCAGCGATCCAAGGAAGCAACTGACCGCCTTCTCAAGGAAAACTGGGGGTGGGAAAGCCAGTGACTCCAATATCCCATAAATGAATAGAAAAGGGGCGGCACGGTGGCGCAGTGGTTAGCACTGCTGCCTCACGGCGCCGAGGACCCGGGTCAATCCTGGCCCTGGGTCACTGTCCATGTAGAGTTTGCACATTCTTCCTGTGTCTGCATGGGTCTCACCCCCACAACCCAAAGATGTGCAGGGTAGGTGGATTGCCCATGCTAAATTGACCCTTGGTTGGATAAAAGTAAGAATTGGACACTCTAAATTTATTAAAAAATAAAAAATAAATTTAAAAAATAAACAAATAGAAAAAACGAGGATGGGAGAAGGAATGGGCAAGGAAGTCAGCAGTATGTAGAACACTTCAATTGTTTCCAAGGGTGGATTATAAGGATAACATTTCCCCAATTTATTCTCCCAAAGTGCAAGAGCCAGTAAAATGAAGTGAGCACTTTGGTACTTTTTCCCCACTTTATAAAACCGTAAGTAAATTAATGCAAAATATAGGTTAGATCGCAGTTACAGCACAGCAGTTTGGTGCATTGATTATAGAAAGGACAAAAAAGCCACTGAAGAGGGTACAGCATCAATTAACTATAAATTCAGGGATGGGAGCTATTGTTATGAGGAGAGACCTGAGATACCACCCGGGTGGAACAAACCATTACAAGGGGACATAAATTTAAGGTGAATGTTGGAAGATATAGGGGGGATGTCAGAGGTAGGTCCTTTACACAGAGAGTAGTGGGGGCATGGAATGCACAGCCTGTGGAAGTAGTTGAGTCAGAAACATTAGGGACCTTCAAGCAGCTATTGGTTAGGTACATGGATTACGGTAGAATGATGGGGTGTAGATTAATTTGTTCTTAATCTGGGACAAAAGTTCAGCACAACATCGTAGGCCAAAGGGCCTGTTCTGTGCTGTATTCTTCTATGTTCTATACTGGGGTTATTCCTAATGGAGCACAGACATCTGAGGAAATGTAAGAAATATTTTAAAAATTATTTTAAAATATTTAGGACTGAGTTCAGAGGGAAAGGTTGTATCCTGTGGTTGGGATTTTCGTAACAAAGGTGATATCAGGTTAAAATTGTTACTGTGCATGAGGAGAGAGGGTTATGTAGAAGGTTGTTGGGCCTGGGAATTTTTGCTACAGTGAACTGGTGAGGCAGATTCAGAAAATCCCTACAGTGCAGAAGAAGGCCATTCGGCCCATCGGGTCTGCACCGACCCTCTGAAAGAGCATCCTACCCAGGCCCATTTCCCCACCTTATCCCCGTAGCCCCACATAACTTGCACATCTTTGGACTGTGGGAGGAAATCAGAGCACCTGGAGGAAACTCAAACAGACACTGGGGGAGCGTGAAAACTCCACACAGATAGTCACCCAAGGCCATAATTGAACCTGGGTACCTGGCGCTGTGGGGCAGGATCATAGTGAGAATGCAGAGCAATGGGATTGGTTTTGAATTGTGCTGGAGAAGAGCCTGCACATGATGAGTCAAATGGTCTCCCTTTTTGCTGTAAATCTCTGGTTCTATTTTCCACGTGAGCTGTCAAAGTCATTAGATGGCTAACAGTCAGGGAACGTCATGATCTTTCCCTTGGTGAACATAAGGTAATGAAACTAATTACGTCGAACCTCGCCATTAATCTGCATAGCTGACATAACTAATTCAGGAGACCAGGAACCAATGCTGAGACCGATCTGCCACGCTCAATACTGCAGCAGGCAGTGTGTATACATATTGACCTACCCCTGGGTTTTATTCTTCTCACCTGTTGGAAGACTTAACGATGCATGTGCCCGGCTGAATAGAGGCTTCAGATTTGGGTCTCGCACTCCACTCAGGCAGACTTTTCCAGGACCTCTCACCCTGCGCAGTGCTTGGCAGCTCAGATTCAAGGGTACTGGGGAAAGTAGAAAGGCTTTTCAATAATTTGAAACAGGTTAATGATTTGATTCAGCAAGTCTTTGAAAAGTGGTGCCATATTTCATGTTACAAACAATAAACTGACATTCTCCTCAGTTAATTTAAGACTGGTTGGACAATTAATTATTGCCATGTGAACGACTATTCTGAATTGTGAAAAAAATTGCAGAAGGATTTATAAATGTTAAAACACTTAGCCCCAAATTTCAGAATTGATTCTGAATTCTGATCAATCACATACCTTATGGATTGGTCATTCTATCCATTCAGTGGCAATTTCACAGTACATTAAACAGATATTTCCCTCATAGATACCACATGTCACATAGTGTGTCAGCTGGAGCTCACGTTAGTAGCATTCGCATCTCTGATTTAAACGGTTGAGGGTTCAAGTCCCACTTGATAACTAAATCTAGGATGACACGTCAGTGCAGGACTGAGGGAGTTCTGCGCTGTCAATGGTGCCATCATTTGGATGGGATGTTAAACCAAGGCCCCTACTGCCTCCTCAGCAAATAATTCCCTCGTATTAAATATATAATGTTAACATCCTCTAACTAACCAGATGGGAGGAATTGATGATGTTGTACAGTCAGGGGCTATGTGAGGGTCTCTCACATCAGTTGATGGCTGTGAGAGTGAGCTCTTCAATATCTGACCTTCTGTTAAATATCTCCTCTGTGTTTCTATTCCTTTGCCCAGTTGTTTGTTTGATGCTTTCAAAAATTCCTCCTTTGCCACTTCCTCCTGCTTTGTTCAGTGTTGCTACTGCCTGAGAAATTCACCTTCACATTGGTTGATTAACATCAGGCCACAATGAACCAGTTTTCCACTGTTCTGCAATTGGATAGCTCCCAAGTCCCTTCTCTATCTGGATTGTTATTTTGCCATTGCTCCGAGCTGGTCTTCCTCTCAACTCCACATCTTCCAGGGTTTTGACACTTGTTTTAGGCGCGTTGTTCATTATCATTACAGAGACTTGCGTGGTTGATATCCTGAGTGCTGCTAACTTTAAGAGCAGTTGCTAGTTGTGCTTACAAAATGTTAAGAACCCAGTCAAAGAGCTGTCAAGAGAGTCAACAACCTAAAAGTAATTGTTGAGCCATGCTGGTTGCTTCTTAGTTGTAGTATTATACAGCACTGCATGGTGGGGAAACGTTCCAAAATGGGCAAAGACGAACCTGTCTAGATCAGTTTTACACTGCATAAAGGAACCCCTTCATGACACCAGTCTTGGAGCAACATTAACGGCAACTGTTGCAATTGAGGATATGACATCTCAAGTGATTCATGCAAAGTCTTACAGAATTGATGTACTTTGACTCACAAAAACCATTTGATAGAGTTCCATACATAAAACTCCACAAGGGTCCAAGCGTACATCCTTAATTTCAATCGCTTCGTCATTGGTTGCTGTGCCTTAAGCTACAGAAGTCCGAAGCTCTGGAATTCCCTACCTAAATCACTCCGCCTCTCTACCTCACTTTCTTCTTTAATGGCCCTTCCTGAAATCTACCTGTTTGGCCAATCTAATATTTTGTGGTTCACTTTCAAATTGTATTGTTTGATGGTCACTCCTGTGAAGCACCATTAGACATTTTACTGCATTAATGGGCTCAATAAATATGTTGCTGTTGTTGTGGATAGCAAATGAATGAATGATTGAAATGAAAGTCGCCATAGTCCCCATGGACAATAGGCTGCCCCCTCCTTTTTGAAAGAGGGAGTTGACCGGTGGTAATTTAACCTGAGGGTCACCACACCTCCGGCAGGGGGGAAAGGTTGGGAAGGCGGTGCCTTCATGAATAACCTCAGTTGGTACTGGAACCCGGACTGATGACATGGCTCCGCATCACGAACCAGCCGTCCATGTGCTAACCAACATAACAGACTTCAGAGGACGAGAGAGCCTGGGGCAGATGAAATTTAATGTATAATGTAATGTATTTTGGATTGAAGAATGAGGTGGAGCAATATAATCAAAATGGTTGTTGGTAATACAGAGCTTGAGTATTGCTGAACAAAGAGTTCAGCTATCAAAGCTTTCATTCTTTCACTCATCAGATTGCTCACAAGAAATTACTAACTGTAGCATGGTAACAACAATTATGCTGCATAAGAGACTGCTGATTGGTTGGCAAGTGGACTCTGATGGCGGTATTGTCATGGAGAAGGCAGCATGGAACAGTGACTGTCCAGCTTTGTTCAAATTCAAACCAGGCAAGTTGACTGGTCACGGCGGCACAGTAACACAGTGGTTAAAACAGTTGCTTCACAGCTCCAGGGTCCCAGGTTCGATTCCCGGCTTGGATCACTGTCTGTGCGAAGTCCGCACGTTCTCCCTGTGTCTGCGTGGGTTTCCTCCGGGTGCTCTGGTTTCCTCCCACAGTCCAAAGATGTGCAGGTTAGGTGGATTGGCCATGCCAAATTGCCCTCCGTGTCCAAATAGGTTAGATGGGGTTAAATCGTTCCGGGATAGGGTGGAGATGTGGGCTTAGATAGGGTGATCTTTCCATGGGCTGGTGCAGACTCGATGGGCCGAATGGCCTCCTTCTGCACTGTAAATTCTATGATCTATGAAGTCATTCCCCACCGGAATGAACCAGGGAATGACTGTTCACTCAGCTTTGGTTCAGTTGAAAAAGGGGCAATGAGTAGACATGACAGAGTAGACGGGGAGAAACTGTTCCCCCTCGTAAAAAGGATTAAGAACGAGAGGGCACAGATTTAAAGTGAAGTGCAAAATAAGCAAATGTGATGTGAGAAAAAAATTATTCACACAATGAGTGGTTCGGAAAATGTGGTGGAGACTGCTAAAAGACGAGCACCAACGTTCCTGGATGCTGACATTGGACACATGCTGGACACTGTTGAGGAGAAGAGGAACACCCTCTTCCCCAGGGTAGGCAGGAGACACAAACCCGCTATACTGAATGAGGGCTAGAATGAGGTGGCACACGAAGCGAGGCTGTCCAGGGTCGCTGTCCCCCATCCAGACCCTCAGAACACCCGGGCACCGACGTCTCAGCACTGCTTTCACTTGCACCATCTACCATCACAGAGACTATCACCTCGGTGAATAATGTTAGCAAACAGGCTCCTGGGTCACCCTCTGGTGAGCACCACACGCATGCTGAAGTACATCAAGTGGAGGCAGGGACTGTAAAGAGAGCAGACGGTCAGAGGGCAGCTGATCCCAGGAAACAGCTGTTGCCCAGTCAGATGTTGCGTTTCTGGAAAAGATGTTCAGATCCAGAAGCAGAGCCAGACGGGGTGGAAAGGCTGAGGAAGAGAGGCTCAGAGGAAGGTGGATTTTGGGTGGGGGGAATTGGGTGTTGAAGTGGGGGGGAGGGGGGGAGTGCGCGACCATCTGGCACGGTCTCTCTGGTGAGCCAGAGTTGACGTGGTCTGGCAGCTCCTTGAAGGACAGGTGCCGATGCTATGCACGTGGCCTGATGTGGCGCCACCATCGCACCTCTTCCTCGGCCTGGTGGACATACAGCACTTGAGCCTCACCGGCTGGCCCCTGTTGTTCATGGGCAGGCTCCTCTTGCGCAGGGTGCTTCCTGGATTGGCCCTGGTGCTCTTGCCTTGTCCATCTGGAACAGCAGCAGCAGCGGCCACATAGATAATGAGCACTGCTGGGTGTAATCTGAAATCCATGGCTCTGCGGAGGGGAGGGACGGAGAGACAGGGCGGGATTCTCCGGTCCACCAGCCGCGTTTACCGACAAGTCGCGCCCCTGCCAGCAGTGGGATTCTCCGTTCCCGCAGCCGCCCAGAGGGGTTTTGTATTGTGGCCACCTCACGCTGTCTGGAAACAGGCGGGTGTTGGTGCACTGCCGGAGGAACGGAGGATCCCACCTACGGTGAATTCCGCTGCGAGAATGTCAGGTCCAAAGATTTCTGTCAAGGCCTCAGCAATTTCCTCTCCAGCTTCCGTCAGCATTCTGAGGTAGATCCCATTAGGCCCTGGGGACTTATCCACCTTAATATTTTTCAAGACGCCCAACACCTCGTCTTTTTGGATCTCAATGTGACCCAGGTTATCTACACACCCTTCGCCAGACTCAACATCCACTAATTCCATCTCTTTGGTGAGTACTGATACAAAGTATTCATTTAGTACCTCGCCCATTTCCTCTGGCTCCACACATAGATTCCCTTGCCTATCCTTCAGTGGGCCAACCCTTTCCCTGGCTACCCTCTTGCTTTTTATGTACATGTAAAAATCTTGGGATTTTCCTTAACCCTATTTGCCAATGACTTTTCGTGACCCCTTTTAGCCCTCCTGACTCCTTGCTTAAGTTCCTTCCTACTTTCCTTATATTCCACACAGATTTTGTCTGTTCCCAGCCTTTTAGCCCTGACAAATGCCTCCTTATTCTTTTGGATGAGGCCTACAATATCTCTTGTTATCCAAGGATCATGAAATTTGCCATATTTATACTTCTTCCTCACAGGAACATGCCGATCCTGAATTCCTTTCAACTGACATTTGAAAGCCTCCCACATGTCAGATGTTGATTTACCCTCAAACATCCGCCCCCAATCTATGTTCTTCAGTTCCCGCCTTATACAGCACTGCTCTCTAACACACCCACTGGCTGTTCTTTAGATGGAGGTTCTCACTTTAGTTCTTTCACCTAAAGTTGGTAATGTGATTTAAATTTTCCCCAGAATTCAGTGGGAACGCAGGGACCAGACCCCCGGGGGGGGGGTCCTGATGGAGGGACCAGACCGGGGGGTGGGGGGGATCGGGAGATGGAATGGCGAGGTTGGGGGGGTCAAAAGGGTGGGCGAGGTTGAGTGGCAAGGTTGGGGGCAGTGAGGTGAGTGGTGAATGTTCATTCTAGCCTGAGGTCACTCTGCTCCCTGTGCCTCCCCCTCCCCCTCCCTGTCGTTCCATTTCATCTGCTCAGCCGAGCCTCCAGTATAGAGCAGGTGGCCACTGCTGTCAGCATGATCCTAACATGGTGCAGGAGGGTGTCTGGCTTGGAGCTGGATGCACATCCAAAACCAAAGGGAGAAGCTGACTTAACAGAAAAGGCAAGGCACGTTTACACAATGGCATTTCTGAGTGAGGAGGAACAGGATTGGTCCTCCCAGCCCTGACCTGGCAATTCCATGTGCCGGTTATTCCTTGCAACACTTCCTTCTACGTGTGCCTTTAACTACCCAGAAACCATAGTCTCTATTGTTTTGAAGTCATGTTCAGATCTATCTTATCTTTACCATTTTCCATTCTGTATAATCTCAGCAATGTCACCTCTAAAAGCAGGACTGAAATAGTCAAATTTCTCCAGTATTTTCCTCGCAATTTACTTGTATGACATTTAAGGATGAGTATATTCGTCTGCACCACCTTCAGGGTTTGAATGGTTCTATTATAGATCAGACCTTGCAGCAGATAATTGGAGTGAGGTCTGACCAAAACTCTACAGTGCGTGCTCCTTCTAACATGTTTGCTCCTGACTTGGCTACATCAGCGTGCAGTTTGCTTTGTTGACCGCTGCACTACAGCGATTGGATTTCTGAGCATTGAGTCTGTTTCGTCTTCATTTCTAGTTACTCCAGCACCATTTATTGAAGACTAGTGTGGCCTAGTTTTCTTCCAAAAGGGTGGATTCTCAATTGCCTGACGCCAGTATCTGGATTCCTGAACGGTCAGACAATGGAGTGGCACCTGAAAAATGGGATTGGCATCAGGCGTCAAACCCGTTGCAATGCTCCAGTTCGACGCCAGTGGCAGCAAGTTACCCACCCACCCCATGCCGGCGGCACCATGCAAAACCACGATTTGCCTGCTCAATCGCCGGCCCACCAAGTGCTGGCACTCCTCAGTGCATTCCTTAGAAGCACAGAGGAAGGGATTAGCTGAGCTCACTCCAAACAACGGACACATGCACTATTGCCGCTGGAGCCCTCCCTGGTATGCAGCCCCTCTCAGAGTAAAAGACTTGCCAGTAATACCATCAGCTAGCCCATCCCTGAGGATCACAATGTGTCTTCAAGTCCTCCCTGCCACCGCGCCCCTCACCCCATCCATCCCGCCCCCAGCCAGGAAACCTGAACAACCTGTGTGTAAAACCAGGCGCCACATCACACTGCAGTTAAGGTCCCAGAAAACGCACACATCCCTCGCTCACCCCATTCATAGGAACTGCCCGCACACCAGGATCTTAGCATTGAACCGCATGCTTGCATAGTATGCACATCTCCACCATACAACCAGTTGCCACCCTTCTGGCGGGACAGCACAAGGCTCACCCAGTAAGGAGACTCACAGTAGACCCTGCTGGGAGAAAGAGGACAGGGACCATGCAGCCCATTGCTAACACTGGTTGCGGCAGCCCCACAAATCCCAGTTGGCAGGGATGAGTGGTGAGGATAGAGGCTCCCCATATCACAGACAATGTGCCATTCACTGATGGTGACAGGGGTGCAGTGTGGGCTACATCATCTCGAAGGGCTGGGGGAGGGGGAAAGGGTGGCGCAACTGTACAACTCAGGGTGACCATGTAACCTGAGGGCCTTGAATGGTCAAGGGTTGGGGTTAGGGTTTACCTTAGATTCTCACTGTCTTCAGGTAATGTCCCGGAGGACTGGAGAATAGCCAATGTTGTTCCTCTGTTTAAGAAGGGTAGCAAGGATAATCCAGGGAACTACAGGCCGGTGAGCCTTACATCAGTGGTAGGGAAATTATTGGAGAGAATTCTTCGAGACAGGGTCTACTCCCATTTGGAAGCAAGGGGTCGTATTAGCGAGAGGCAGCACGGTTTTGTGAACGGGAGGTCGTGTCTTACTAACTTGATAGAGTTTTTCGAGGAGGTCACAAAGATGATTGATGCAGGTAGGGCAGTGGATGTTGTCTATATGGACTTCAGTAAGGCCTTTGACAAGGTCCCTCATGGCAGATTGGTACAAAAGGTGAAGTCACACGGGATCGGAGGTGAGTTGGCAAGATGGATACAGAACTGGCTAGGTCATAGAAGGCAGAGAGTACCAATGGAAGGATGCTTTTCTGATTGGAGGGCTGTGACTAGTGGTGTTCCGCAGGGATCAGTGCTGGGACCTTTGCTGTTTGTTGTATATATAAATGATTTGGAGGAAAATGTAACTGGTCTGATTAGTAAGTTTGCGGACGACAATTGCGGATAGCGATGAGGACTGTCCGAGGATACAGCAGGATTTAGATCGTTTGGAGAGTTGGCCAGCGAGATGGCAGATGGAGTTTGATTCGGACAAATGTGAGGTAATGCATTTTGGAAGGTCTAATGCAGGTAGGGAATATACAGTGAATGGTAGAACCCTCAAGAGCATTGACAGAGAGAGAGATCTTGGTGTACAGGTCCACAGGTCGCTGAAAGAGGAAACACAGGTGGAGAAGGTAGTCAAGAAGGCAAACGGCATGCTTGCCTTCATTGGCCGGGGCATTGAGTATAAAAATTGGCAAGTCATGTTGCAGCTGTATAGAACCTTAATTAAGCCACACTTGGAGTATAGTGTTCAATTCTGGTCGCCACACTACCAGAAGGATGTGGAGGTTTTAGAGAGGGTGCAGAAGAGATTTACCAGGATGTTGCCTGGTATGGAGGGCATTAGCTATGAGGAGAGGTCGAATAAACTCGGTTTGTTCTCACTGGAATGAAGAAGGTTGAGGGGCGACCTGATAGAGGTCTACAAAATTATGAGGGGCATAGACAGAGTGGATAGTCAGAGGCTTTTCCCCAGGGTGGAGGGGTCAATTACTAGAGGGCATAGGTTTAAGGTGCGAGGGGCAAGGTTTAGAGGAGATGTGCGAGGCAAGTTTATTTACACAGAGGGTAGTGGGTGCCTGGAACTCGCTGCCGGAGGAGGTGGTGGAAGCAGGGACGATAGTGACATTTAAGGGGCATCTTGACAAATACATGAGTAGGATGGGAAGAGAGGGATACGGACCCTGGAAGTGTAGAAGATTTTAGTTCAGACCGGCAGCATGGTCAGCGCAGGCTTGGAGGGTCAAAGGGCCTGTTCCTGTGCTGTACTTTTCTTTGTTCTTTGTTCTTTATAACTGGGACCACTTGAATAGCCAGTGACTGTGTTACAGAGCAGCACTGTATCACTGGCACCGCTGGAACAGCCAGTGAGTGTGTTAGAGAGCAGTGCTGTATCACTGGGACCCCTGGTACAGCCAGTGAGTGAGTTACAGAGCAGTGCTGTATCACTGGGACCCCTGGAACAGCCAGTGAGTGAGTTAGAGAGCAGTGCTGTATCACTGGGACCCCTGGAACAGCCAGTGTGTGAGTTAGAGAGCAGTGCTGTATCAATGGGACCCCTGGAACAGCCAGTGAGTGAGTTAGAGAGCAGTGCTGTATCACTGGGACCCCTGGAACAGCCAGTGAGTGTGTTAGAGAGCAGTGCTGTATCACTGGGACCCCTGGAACAGCCAGTGAGTGTGTTAGAGAGCAGTGCTGTATCACTGGGACCCCTGGAACAGCCAGTGAGTGTGTTAGAGATCAGTGCTGTATCACTGGGACCGCTAGAACAGCCAGTGAGTGTGTTAGAGAGCAGTGCCGTATCACTGGGACCCCTGGAACAGCCAGTGAGTGAGTTGGAGAGCAGCACTGTATCACTGGGACCCCTGGAACAGCCAGTGAGTGTGTTAGAGAGCAGCAGTGCATCACTGGGACCCCTAGTACAGCCAGTATGTGTGTTAGAGAGCAGTGCTGTATCACTGGGACCCCTGGTACAGCCAGTGAGTGAGTTAGAGAGCAGTGCTGTATCACTGGGACCCCTGGAACAGCCAGTGAATGTGTTAGAGAGCAGCACTGTATCACTGGGACCCCTAGTACAGCCAGTGAGTGTGTTAGAGAGCAGCACTGTATCACTGGGACCCCTGGTACAGCCAGTGAGTGTGTTAGAGAGCAGCACTGTATCACTGGGACCCCTGGAACAGCCAGTGAGTGTGTTAGAGAGCAGTGCTGTATCACTGGGACCCCTGGTACAGCCAGTGAGTGAGTGAGAGAGCAGTGCTGTATCACTGAGACCCCTGGAACAGCCAGTGAGTGTGTTAGAGAGCAGCACTGTATCACTGGGACCCCTGGTACAGCCAGTGAGTGAGTTAGAGAGCAGTGCTGTATCACTGGGACCGCTGGAACAGCCAGTGAGTGTGTTAGAGAGCAGTGCTGTATCACTGGGACCCCTGGAACAGCCAGTGAGTGTGTTAGAGAGCAGCACTGTATCACTGGGACCCCTGGTACAGCCAGTGAGTGAGTTAGAGAGCAGTGCTGTATCACTGGGACCGCTGGAACAGCCAGTGAGTGTGTTAGAGAGCAGTGCTGTATCACTGGGACCCCTGGAACAGCCAGTGAGTGTGTTAGAGAGCAGTGCTGTATCACTGGGACCCCTGGTACAGCCAGTGAGTGTGTTAGAGAGCAGTGTCGTATCACTTGGACTGCTGGAACAGCCAGTGAGTGTGTTAGAGAGCAGCACTGCATCACTGGGAGCCCTGGAACAGCCTGTGAGTGTGTTAGAGAGCAGCACTGTATCACTGGGACCCCTGGAACAGCCAGTGAGTGTGTTAGCGAGCAGCACTGCATCACTGGGACACCTGGAACAGCCAGTGAGTGTGTTAGAGAGCAGCACTGTATCATTGGGACCTCTGGAACAGCCAGTGAGTGAGTTAGAGAGCAGTGCTGTATCACTGGGACCCCTGGTACAGCCAGTGAGTGAGTTAGAGAGCAGCACTGCATCACTGGGACCCCTGGAACAGCCAGTGAGTGAGTTAGAGAGCAGTGCTGTATCACTGGGACCCCTGGAACAGCCAGTAAGTGTGTTAGAGAGCAGTGCCGTATCACTGGGACCCCTGGAACAGCCAGTGAGTGTGTTAGAGAGCAGCGCTGTATCACTGGGACCCCTGGAACAGCCAGTGAGTGTGGTAGAGAGCAGTGCTGTATCACTGGGACCGCTGGAACAGCCAGTGAGTGTGTTAGAGAGCAGTGCCGTATCACTGGGACCCCTGGAACAGCCAGTGAGTGTGTTAGAGAGCAGCGCTGTATCACTGGGACCCCTGGAACAGCCAGTGAGTGTGTTAGAGAGCAGCGCTGTATCACTGGGACCGCTGGAACAGCCAGTGAGTGTGTTAGAGAGCAGTGCCCTATCACTGGGACCCCTGGAACAGCCAGTGAGTGAGTTAGAGAGCAGTGCTGTATCACTGGGACCCCTGGAACAGCCAGTGAGTGTGTTAGAGAGCAGCGCTGTATCACTGGGACCCCTGGAACAGCCAGTGAGTGTAGTAGAGAGCAGTGCCATATCACTGGGACCCCTGGAACAGGCAGTGAGTGAGTTAGAGAGCAGTGTCGTATCACTGGGACCGCGGAAATAGCCAGTGAGTGTATTAGAGAGCAGTGCTGTATCACTGGGACCCCTGGAACAGCCAGTGAGTGTGTTAGAGAACAGTGCTGTATCACTGGGACCCCTGGAACAGCCCGTGAGTGTGTTAGGGAGCAGTGCTGTATCACTGGGACCCCTGGAACAGCCAGTGAGTGTGTTGGTGAGTAGCACTGTATCACTGGGACCCCTGGAACAGCCAGTGAGTGTGTAGGTGAGTAGCATTGTATCACTGGGACCCCTGGAACAGCCAGTGAGTGTGTTAGGGAGCTGTGCTGTATCACTGGGACCCCTGGAACAGCCAGTGAGTGAGTTAGAGAGCAGTGCTGTATCACTGGGACCCCTGGAACAGCCAGTGAGTGTGTTAGTGAGTAGCACTGTAATGCTGGGTCCCTGGAACAGCCAGTGAGTGTGTTGGTGAGTAGCACTGTATCACTTGGACCACTGGAACAGCCAGTGAGTGAGTTAGAGAGCTGCACTGCATCACTGGGACCCCTGGAACAGCCAGTGGGTGTGTTAGAGAGCAGTGCTGTATCACTGGGACCGCTGGAACAGCCAGTGAATGTGTTAGAGAGCAGTGCTGTATCACTGGGACCCCTGGAACAGCGGGTGAGTGTGTTAGAGAGCTGTGCTGTATCACTGGGACCCCTGGAACAGCCAGTGAGTGTGTTAGAGAGCAGTGCTGTATCACTGGGACCGCTGGAACAGCAAGTGAGTGTGTTAGAGAGCAGTGCTGTATAATGGGACCCCTGGTACAGCCAGTGAGTGAGTTAGAGAGCAGTGCTGTACCACTGGGACCCCTGGAACAGCCAGTGAGTGTGTTAGGGAGCAGTGCTCTATCACTGGGACCCCTGGTACAGCCAGTGAGTGAGTTAGAGAGCAGCACTGCATCACTGGGACCCCTGGAACAGCCAGTGAGTGTGTTAGGGAGCAGTGCCGTATCACTGGGACTCCTTGAACAGCCAGTGAGTGAGTTAGAGAGCAGTGCTGTATCACTGGGACCCCTGGAACAGCCAGTGAGTGTGTTAGAGAGCAGCACCGTATCACTGGGAGCCCTGGAACAGCCAGTGAGTGTGTTAGAGAGCAGCGCTGTATCACTGGGACCCCTGGTACAGCCAGTGAGTGTGTTGGTGAGTAGCACTGTATAGCTGGGTACCCTGGTACAGCCAGTGAGTGTGTTAGTGAGTAGCACTGTAATGCTGGGACCACTGGAACAGCCAGTGAGTGAGTTAGAGAGCAGTGCTGTATCACTGGGACCCCTGGTACAGCCAGTGAGTGAGTTAGAGAGCAGTGCTGTATCACTGGGACCCCTGGTACAGCCAGTGAGTGAGTTAGAGAGCAGTGCCGTATCACTGGGACTGCTGGAAATGCCAGTGAGTGTGTTAGAGAGCAGTGCTGTATCACTGGGACCCCTGGAACAGCCAGTGAGTGTGTTAGGGAGCAGTGCTGTATCACTGGGACCCCTGGTACAGCCAGTGAGTGAGTTAGAGAGCAGCACTGCATCACTGGGACCCCTGGAACAGCCAGTGAGTGTGTTAGAGAGCAGCGCTGTATCACTGGGACCCCTGGTACAGCCAATATGTGTGTTAGAGAGCAGTGCTGTATCACTGGGACCCCTGGAACAGCCAGTGAGTGAGTTAGAGAGCAGTGCCGTATCACTGGGACCGCTGGAACAGCCAGTGAGTGTGTTAGAGAGCAGTGCCGTATCACTGGGACCCCTGGAACAGCCAGTGAGTGTGTTAGAGAACAGTGCTGTATCACTGGCACCGCTGGAACAGCCAGTGAGTGTGTTAGAGAGCAGTGCTGTATCACTGGGACCCCTGGAACAGCCAGTGAGTGTTTTAGAGAGCCGCACTGTATCACTGGGACCCCTGGAACAGCCAGTGAGTGTGTTAGAGAGCAGTGCCCTATCACTGGGACCGCTGGAACAGCCAGTGAGTGTGTTAGAGAGCAGTGCTGTATCACTGGGACCCCTGGAACAGCCAGTGAGTGTGTTAGAGAGCAGTGCCATATCACTGGGACCCCTGGAACAACCAGTGAGTGAGTTAAAGAGCAGTGCTGTATCACTGGGACCCCTGGTACAGCCAGTGAGTGAGTTAGAGAGCAGTGCTGTATCACTGGGACCCCTGGTACAGCCAGTGAGTGAGTTAGAGAGCAGTGTCGTATCACTGGGACTGCTGGAACAGCCAGTGAGTGTGTTAGAGAGCAGCACTGCATCACTGGGAGCCCTGGAACAGCCAGTGAGTGTTTTAGAGAGCCGCACTGTATCACTGGGACCCCTGGATTTTAAAAGATCGCGGTCTAGTTTCGGGAGCCGTTTGGAGGAGGAGGAGCAGTCTCTGTCAGGGAGAGAACCTGAGAACATCTAAGACACTCAGAGGGTAAGAAGGTAAGTAAGTGATTTTTACTCATTTTTACTTTTATACCTTTTTCAAATTGTGTGTGTCGGGAGGAAACTGAAGTGACATCACAGAAAAGCTGTGGCCTGAGTGGCTGGTTGGGAATCTACACTAAATTTAAAAATTAAGCATTGGTAACTAATTAAACATAATTACTTAATTATAATTTAGAGGGATATCTAAGCCAGAGATCGGAGAGTACTATATTTAGCTTTCGCATTTCTATTAGAAATCGAGTGCTAGGAAACAGATAGTTAACAGTAACTTTGAATTTAAAAAAAAAATATATATATATATTTTTTTAAAAATTTTAATTTTAATTTTAATTAATTGACGCAATGTCAGTTAGAGGGGTGCAGTGCTCTGTCTGTGAGATGTGGCAGGTCCGGGAGGCTTCCAGCGTCCCGGATGGCTTCATCTGCAGAAAGTGCACCCAACTGGAGCTCCTCACAGACCGCATGGTTCAGTTGGAGCAGCAATTGGATGCACTTAGGAGCATGCAGGTGGCGGAAAGCGTCATAGATCGCAGTTATATAAATGTGGTCACACCCAAGGTGCAGGCAGAGAAATGGGTGACCACCAGAAAGGGCAGGCAGTCAGTGCAGGAATCCCCTGTGGTTGTCCCCCTCTCGAACAGGTATACCCCTTTGGATACTGTCGGGGGGATAGCCTATCAGGGGAAAACAGCAGCAGCCAGAGCAGTGGCACCACAGCTGGCTCTGATGTTCAGAAGGGAGGGTCAAAGCGCAGAAGAGTAATAGTAATAGGGGACTCTATAGTCAGGGGCACAGATAGGCGCTTCTGTGGACGTGAAAGAGACTCCAGGATGGTATGTTGCCTCCCTGGTGCCAGGGTCCAGGATGTCTCCGAACGGGTAGAGGGCATCCTGAAGGGGGAGGGCAAACAGGCAGAGGTCGTTGTACATATTGGTACTAACGACATAGGCAGGAAGGGGCATGAGGTCCTGCAGCAGGAGTTCAGGGAGCTAGGCAGAAAGTTAAAAGGCAGGACCTCGAGGGTTGTAATCTCGGGATTACTCCCTGTGCCACGTGCCAGTGAGGCTAGAAATAGGAAGATAGAGCAGCTAAACACGTGGCTAAACAGCTGGTGTAGGAGGGAGGGTTTCTGTTATCTGGACCACTGGGAGCTCTTCCGGGGCAGGTGTGACCTGTATAAGAAGGACAGGTTGCATCTAAACCGGAGAGGCATAAATATCCTGGCCGCGAGGTTTGCTAGTGTCACACGGGAGGGTTTAAACTAGTATGGCAGGGGGGTGGGCACGGGAGCAATAGGTCAGAAGGTGAGAGCATTGAGGGAGAACTAGGGAATAGGGACAGTGGCTCTGAGGCAGAGCAGACAGGGAGAAGTTGCTGAACACAGCGGGTCTGGTGGCCTGAAGTGCATATGTTTTAATGCAAGAAGTATTATGGGTAAGGCAGATGAACTTAGAGCTTGGATTAGTACTTGGAACTATGATGTTGTTGCCATTACAGAGACCTGGTTGAGGGAAGGGCAGGATTGGCAGCTAAACGTTCCAGGATTTATATGTTTCAGGCAGGATAGAGGGGGATGTAAAAGGGGAGGCGGAGTTGCGCTACTGGTTCGGGAGAATATCACAGCTGTACTGCGGGAGGACACCTCAGAGGGCAGTGAGGCTATATGGGTAGAGATCAGGAATAAGAAGGGTGCAGTCACAATGTTGGGGGTTTACTACAGGCCTCCCAACAGCCAGCGGGAGATAGAGGAGCAGATAGGTAGACAGATTTTGGAAAAGAGTAAAAACAACAGGGTTGTGGTGATGGGAGACTTCAACTTCCCCAATATTGACTGGGACTCACTTAGTGCCAGGGGCTTAGACGAGGCGGAGTTTGTAAGTAACATCCAGGAGGGCTTCTTAAAACAATATGTAGACAGTCCAACTAGGGAAGGGGTGGTACTGGACCTGGTATTGGGGAATGAGCCCGGCCAGGTGGTAGATGTTTCAGTAGGGGAGCATTTCGGTAACAGTGACCACAATTCAGTAAGTTTTAAAGTACTGGTGGACAAGGATAAGAGTGGCCCTAGGATGAATGTGCTAAATTGGGGGAAGGCTAATTATAACAATATTAGGCGGGAACTGAAGAACATAGATTGGGGGCGGATGTTTGAGGGCAAATCAACATCTGACATGTGGGAGGCTTTCAAGTGGCAGTTGAAAGGAATTCAGGACCGGCATGTGAGGAAGAAGGATAAATACGGCAATTTTCGGGAACCTTGGATAACGAGAGATATTGTAGGCCTCGTCAAAAAGAAAAAGGAGGCATTTGTCAGGGCTAAAAGGCTGGGAACAGACGAAGCCTGCGTTGAATATAAGGAAAGTAGGAAGGAACTTAAGCAAGGAGTCAGGAGGGCTAGAAGGGGTCACGAAAAGTCATTGGCAAATAGGGTTAAGGAAAATCCCAAGGCTTTTTACATGTACATAAAAAGCAAGAGGGTAGCCAGGGAAAGGGTTGGCCCACTGAAGGATAGGCAAGGGAATCTATGTGGGAAGCCAGAGGAAATGGGCGAGGTACTAAATGAATACTTTGCATCAGTATTCACCAAAGAGAAGGAATTGGTAGATGTTGAGTCTGGAGAAGGGTGTGTAGATAGCCTGGGTCACATTGAGATCCAAAAAGACGAGGTATTGGGTGTCTTAAAAAATATTAAGGTAGATAAGTCCCCAGGGCCTGATGGGATCTACCCCAGAATACTGAAGGAGGCTGGAGAGGAAATTGCTGAGGCCTTGACAGAAATCTTTGGATCCTCACTGTCTTCAGGGGATGTCCCGGAGGACTGGAGAATAGCCAATGTTGTTCCTCTGTTTAAGAAGGGTAGCAAGGATAATCCCGGGAACTACAGGCCAGTGAGCCTTACTTCAGTGGTACGGAAATTACTGGAGAGAATTCTTCGAGACAGGATCTACTCCCATTTGGAAGGAAATGGACGTATTAGTGAGAGGCAGCACGGTTTTGTGAAGGGAAGGTCGTGTCTCACTAACTTGATAGAGTTTTTCGAGGAGGTCACTAAGATGATTGATGCAGGTAGGGCAGTGGATGTTGTCTATATGGACTTAAGTAAGGCCTTTGACAAGGTCCCTCATGGTAGACTAGTACAAAAGGTGAAGTCACACGGGATCAGGGGTGAGCTGGCAAGGTGGATACAGAACTGGCTAGGTCATAGAAGGCAGAGAGTAGCAATGGAAGGATGCTTTTCTAATTGGAGGGCTGTGACCAGTGGTGTTCCACAGGGATCAGTGCTGGGACCTTTGCTCTTTGTAGTATATATAAATGATTTGGAGGAAAATGTAACTGGCCTGATTAGTAAGTTTGCAGACGACACAAAGGTTGGTGGAATTGCGGATAGCGATGAGGACTGTCAGAGGATACAGCAGGATTTAGATTGTTTGGAGACTTGGGCGGAGAGATGGCA
Organism: Scyliorhinus torazame; assembly: GCF_047496885.1. Lineage (NCBI taxonomy): Eukaryota > Metazoa > Chordata > Chondrichthyes > Carcharhiniformes > Scyliorhinidae > Scyliorhinus > Scyliorhinus torazame. The sequence continues at coordinate 83,415,306 of NC_092719.1, forward strand.
GATGGAGTTTAATCTGGACAAATGTGAGGTAATGCATTTTGGAAGGTCTAATGCAGGTAGGGAATATACAGTGAATGGTAGAACCCTCAAGAGTATTAAAAGTCAAAGAGATCTAGGAGTACAGGTCCACAGGTCATTGAAAGGGGCAACACAGGTGGAGAAGGTAGTCAAGAAGGCATACGGCATGCTTGCCTTCATTGGCCGGGGCATTGAGTATAAGAATTGGCAAGTCATGTTACAGCTGTATAGAATCTTAGTTAGGCCACACTTGGAGTATAGTGTTCAATTCTGGTCGCCACACTACCAGAAGGATGTGGAGGCTTTAGAGAGGGTGCAGAAGAGATTTACCAGAATGTTGCCTGGTATGGAGGGCATTAGCTATGAGGAGCGGTTGAATAAACTCGGTTTGTTCTCACTGGAACGAAGGAGGTTGAGGGGAGACCTGATAGAGGTATACAAAATTATGAGGGGCATAGACAGAGTGGATAATCAGAGGCTTTTCCCCAGGGTTGAGGGGTCAATTACTAGGGGGCATAGGTTTAAGGTGAGAGGGGCAAGGTTTAGAGTAGATGTACGAGGCAAGTTTTTTACGCAGAGGGTAGTGGGTGCCTGGAACTCGCTACCGGAGGAGGTGGTGGAAGCAGGGACGATAGTGACATTTAAGGGGCATCTTGACAAATACATGAATAGGATGGGAATAGAGGGATACGGACCCAGGAAGTGGAGAAGATTGTAGTTTAGTCGGGCAGCATGGTCGGCACGGGCTTGGAGGGCCGAAGGGCCTGTTCCTGTGCTGTACATTTCTTTGTTCTTTGTTCTTTGGAACAGCCAGTGAGTGTGTTAGAGAGCCCTGCCGTATCACTGGGACCCCTGGAACAGCCAGTGAGTGTGTTAGAGAGCAGCACTGTATCACTGGGACCCCTGGTACAGCCAGTGAGTGTGTTAGAGAGCAGTGCTGTATCACTGGGACCCCTGGAATAGCCGTGAGTGTGTTAGGGAGCAGTGCTGTATCACTGGGACCCCTGGAACAGCCCGTGAGTGTGTTAGGGAGCAGTGCTGTATCACTGGGACCCCTGGAACAGCCAGTAAGTGTGTTAGAGAGCAGTGGTGTATCACTGGGACCCCTGGAACAGCCAGTGAGTGAGCTAGAGAGCAGTGTTGTATCACTGGGACCGCTGAAACAGCCAGTGAGTGTATTAGAGACCAGCACTGTATCACTGGGACCCCTGGAACAGCCAGTGAGTGTGTTGGTGAGTAGCACTGTATCACTGGGACCCATGGAACAGCCAGTGAGTGTGTTAGGGAGCAGTGCTGTATCACTGGGACCCCTGGTACAGCCAGTGAGTGAGTTGGAGAGCAGTGCTGTATCACTGGGACCCCTGGTACAGCCAGTGAGTGAGTTAGAGAGCAGTGCTGTATCACTGGGACCCCTGGTACAGCCAGTGAGTGAGTTAGAGAGCAGTGCTGTATCACTGGGACCCCTGGAACAGCCAGTGAGTGTGTTGGTGAGTTGCGCTGTATAGCTGGGTTCCCTGGTACAGCCAGTGAGTGTGTTAGTGAGTAGCAATGTAATGCTGGGTCCCTGGAACAGCCAGTGAGTGCGTTAGTGAGTAGCACTGTAATGCTGGGTCCCTGGAACAGCCAGTGAGTGTGTTAGTGAGTAGCAATGTAATGCTGGGTCCCTGGAACAGCCAGTGAGTGTGTTGGTGAGTTGCGCTGTATAGCTGGGTTCCCTGGTACAGCCAGTGAGTGTGTTAGTGAGTAGCAATGTAATGCTGGGTCCCTGGAACAGCCAGTGAGTGTGTTAGTGAGTAGCACTGTAATGCTGGGTCCCTGGAACAGCCAGTGAGTGTGTTAGTGAGTAGCAATGTAATGCTGGGTCCCTGGAACAGCCAGTGAGTGTGTTGGTGAGTAGCAATGTAATGCTGGGTCCCTGGAACAGCCAGTGAGTGTGTTGGTGAGTAGCACTGTAATGCTGGGTCCCTGGAACAGCCAGTGAGTGTGTTAGTGAGTAGCACTGTAATCCTGGGTCCCTGGAACAGCCAGATTGTGTCTAAGTCAGCAGCGTTGTATCAATGGAACTCCTGGAATTGCCAGTGTATCCTTAGTGAGCAACGATGAATCTCTGGGTCCTCTGGAACAGTCAGTGATTGGAGTGCAGTGCTGTATCTCTGGGAACTGCTGACGTAACTACAGGAATTGCTGCATTTGTTATGCTACCTATACAAATCTTTTCAGAATTCCTATGTGGTGGCATTATTACCAAATGGGTGTCTGACAGAAGTTAATATTCAATCAGGTGCTTCATTTTTTTTTCAATGTGACAGATGCAAAGGTCATCTAGGAACAGTGAGTATCATAAATGAGAGTATCAAAGGTCATCTAGGAACAGTGAGTATCATAAATGAGAGTTGACATAAGACAGGGAATAAAATACCTGAACCTGAAGTCATACAGCAGGTGGCGGCCCATTAGGTAGTCATCATATGTCATGGCAATTTGCTTCTTCAGATTCTTTATGGTGTTACTGTACCCATTAAAAATGTGGTCTGCAAACAGCAACTTGCCTCCAATGTACATCTGTTGGCAACAAGGAGAGGGTTTGTCTGTCAGTCAGCAGCGAGGGACGAGAAGGCAAATGTTGTTGACTCTGGACATGATTTTATTTCATATTTTTATGGAATGTGGCATCACTGGCAAGGCCAGAATTTTCTGCCAGCCCTAATTGCCCTGGAAAGCAGTTAAGAGTCAGCCACATTGCTGTGGATCTGGAGTCACATGTAGGCCAAACCAGGTAAGGACGGGAGATTTCCTTCCCTAAAGGACATGAGTGAACCAGATGGGTTTTTATGACATACAATGATAGTTCCCATTGCAGTTTAGTTTCCAATTTCACGTTCTTTTTCATTAATTCATTACATTTATTAATTGAATTTAAATCCCACAAGCTATCATGAGAGGCTTCTAACCCATGTCCCCAGAGCATTAGTTTGGGCATCTCAATTACTAGTCAATGACATTACCATTTTCCTATCTGCACCGTGATCTTGTATTCCTTAACCTCCCAAATATGTCCCCAGCTACTCGGTGTAACCTAATAGATGCAGACTGGAAAGCTGCAGAATGCAAACATTTCAAAGCATATTTTTCACTGTACTTCAGATGACAAATCACATCTGTGAGTTGTGCTGGCCCCTGTTCCTGTAATCGTGGCATTGGGAACTCTGCAGATTTTCCTTCTGTTTTGAATGGCAAGGTGCACAAGCAGTTACACAATGAAATATTTCTTTAACTTAAGAAAATTATTTATTCACCAATTACTTTTACTGCAGATAAAACAGTAAGTAACAAAGTTTTATTGTGATCTATGAATATTTAATCTTCATTACACTCAAGAGATTTGGAGGGGGGGGAGAAGAAGGGGGAGGGGGAGGAGAAGGGAGGGAGGGGGGAGGGAGGGGGGAGGGAGGAGGGAGGAGGGGGTGAGGGAGGGAGGGAGGGGGAGGGAGGGGGGCTGATTTATTTTTCTTTTTGGAAGGGCCGCATGCCCCATTTTGCTTTGAGATGGGTGTTAAATTGTTAATCGTTTAGAGGGTTAAGTTGTTTTGTTTTGCTGGCATATTGCCCTGTTTTCTTTGTATTATTTTCCTTTTTGGAGTGTTTTGTAAAAATTATTGAAAAACCTTGAATGAAAACATTAAAAAAAATATATATACATATTATTTTTTTAAATTATGACACACACTGAGTGATTCTATAATCAGTTTTTTCTCACTGTGCATTCTGGAAGTATAATAATAATATATATTAACCATTATTGTCACAAGTAGGCGTCCATTAACACTGCAATGGACGACTTCCGGGTGCGGCGATGACCAGCTAAGTCGCACGTTTCGGCAGCTCCCTGTGAAACGGACTTTTGGGCTCTTGATAGGAGCCCCAACGGCAATTTTGACGGCTAAAAACACTGTGCGGTAAACCAGAAGGGAATCCACCCTGGATACGGATGGAAAAAGGAGGAGAGAGTGGCCAGATTGCAGTGGATCCTTTAGAACAGCGGCAAGGAAGGCAAGCAAAAACCAAGATGGCGTCGGAAGGTGGCAGTTTAACATGGGGCCCTGAACAACAAGAGTTCTTGAAATGCTGTGTGGAAGAGATCAAAAAGGAAATGAAGAAAGAGCTGTTGGCCCCGATACTACAGGCGATCGAAGGGCTAAAGGAGGAACAAAAGACCCAGGAGCGGGAGCTTCGGGTCGTGAAGGCAAAGGCAGCCGAGAATGAGGACGATATACAGGGCCTGGTGGTGAAGACGGAGACGCAGGAGGCACATCAGAAACGATGTGTGGAAAGGTTGGAGGCACTGGAAAACAACGCAAGGAGGAACAACCTGAGGATTCTTGGTCTTCCTGAAGGTGTGGAGGGAGCGGACGTCGGGGCATATGTGAGCACGATGCTGCACTCGTTAATGGGAGCGGAGGCCCCGGCGGGTCCGTTGGAGGTGGAGGGAGCATACCGAGTGATGGCGCGAGGACCGAGAGCAGGAGAAATTCCCAGAGCCATAGTGGTGAGATTCCTCCGTTTTAAGGATAGAGAAATGGTCCTTAGATGGGCGAAGAAAACTCGGAGCAGTAAATGGGAGAACGCGGTGATCCACGTTTATCAAGACTGGAGTGCGGAGGTGGCGAGAAGGAGGGCGAGCTTTAATCGGGCCAAGGCGGTGCTTCATAAAAAGAAGATAAAATTTGGAATGCTGCAACCGGCAAGACTGTGGGTCACATATCGAGGGAGGCACCACTACTTTGAGACGGCGGATGAAGCATGGACTTTTATTGTGGAAGAAAAACTGGAATGAGCGGGTTATTAAAAAGAACGTTCGAACAAAGTGGTGGGGCGAATGTGGGGGGCAAAGAGGGGTTTTATGTACTAATCCTGCGATGTGGTAACTTTTCTCTCTCCCACAGGTGGTGATGGGGGGGGGAGGGGAGGTGGAGGAGATGGGGCGTTGGCCATTGGGGGCGGGGCCAAGGGAGAAGCGCGGGCTTGGTTCCCGCGCTATGATATTCATGGCGGGAATAGAGAAGCAGGAAGGAGGGGGCGTCGCACGGTGCGAGCCGAGGTCACGGGGGGAAGCCGAGGTCAGCCAGAGTTTGCTGACTTCTGGGAGCAACATGGGGGGAGTAATTACGCTAGCGGGGGGGTGGGAGGGGGGAATTACTGGGTTGCTGCTGCTGGGGAGAGGGGGGAGCTGGTATGGGAGAGGATGGGCGGGGGGGCACCGCCTGGGGGAGATACAGCTGCGTGGGAACCGGGTGAGGAGCTGGAAAAAGGTGATGGCTAATCGACAAGGGGGGGGGGGGGGTAGGAAGCCCCCCAACTCGGCTGATCACGTGGAACGTGAGAGGGCTGAACGGGCCGATAAAGAGGGCACGGGTACTCGCACACCTTAAGAAACTTAAGGCAGATGTGGTTATGTTACAGGAAACGCACCTGAAACTGATAGACCAGGTTAGGCTACGCAAAGGATGGGTGGGGCAGGTGTTCCATTCGGGGCTAGATGCGAAAAACAGGGGGGTGGCTATATTAGTGGGGAAGCGGGTAATGTTCGAGGCAAAGACTATAGTGGCGGATAACGGGGGCAGATACGTGATGGTGAGTGGCAAACTACAGGGGGAGACGGTGGTTTTGGTAAACGTATATGCCCCGAACTGGGATGATGCCAATTTTATGAGGCGGATGCTAGGACGCATTCCGGACCTAGAGATGGGAAAGCTGATAATGGGGGGAGATTTTAATACGGTGTTGGAACCAGGGCTGGATAGGTCGAAGTCCAGGACTGGAAGGAGGCCGGCAGCAGCCAAGGTACTTAAAGATTTTATGGAGCAGATGGGAGGTGTAGACCCGTGGAGATTTAGCAGACCTAGGAGTAAGGAGTTCTCGTTTTTCTCCTATGTCCATAAAGTCTACTCGCGAATAGACTTTTTTGTGCTGGGTAGGGCATTGATCCCGAAGGTGAGGGGAACGGAGTATACGGCTATAGCCATTTCGGATCACGCTCCACACTGGGTGGACTTGGAGATAGGGGAGGAAACAGGAGGGCGCCCACCCTGGAGAATGGACATGGGACTAATGGCAGATGAGGGGGTGTGTCTAAGGGTGAGGGGGTGCATTGAAAAGTACTTGGAACTCAATGATAATGGGGAGGTCCAGGTGGGAGTGGTCTGGGAGGCGTTGAAGGCGGTGGTTAGAGGGGAGCTGATATCAATAAGGGCACATAAAGGGAAGCAGGAGAGTAAGGAACGGGAGCGGTTGCTGCAAGAACTTTTGAGGGTGGACAGACAATATGCGGAAGCACCGGAGGAGGGACTGTACAGGGAAAGGCAAAGGCTACATGTAGAATTTGACTTGCTGACTACAGGCACTGCAGAGGCACAATGGAGGAAGGCACAGGGTGTACAGTACGAATATGGGGAGAAGGCGAGCAGGTTGCTGGCACACCAATTGAGGAAAAGGGGAGCAGCGAGGGAAATAGGGGGAGTGAGGGATGAGGAAGGAGAGATGGAGCGGGGAGCGGAGAGAGTGAATGGAGTGTTCAAGACATTTTATAAAAAATTATATGAAGCTCAACCCCCGGATGGGAGGGAGAGAATGATGGGCTTCTTGGATCGGCTGGAATTTCCCAAGGTGGAAGAGCAGGAAAGAGTGGGACTGGGAGCACAGATCGAGGTAGAAGAAGTGGTGAAAGGAATTAGGAGCATGCAGGCGGGAAAGACCCCGGGACCGGATGGATTCCCAGTCGAATTCTATAGAAAATATGTGGACTTGCTCGCCCCGGTACTGACGAGGACCTTTAATGAGGCAAAGGAAAGGGGACAACTGCCCCCGACTATGTCTGAAGCAACGATATCGCTTCTCTTAAAGAAGGAAAAGGACCCGCTACAATGCGGGTCCTATAGACCTATTTCCCTCCTAAATGTAGATGCCAAGGTCCTGGCCAAGGTAATAGCAATGAGAATAGAGGAATGTGTCCCGGGGGTGGTCCACGAGGACCAAACTGGGTTTGTGAAGGGGAGACAGCTGAACACGAATATACGGAGGTTGCTAGGGGTAATGATGATGGCCCCACCAGAGGGAGAAACGGAGATAGTAGTGGCGATGGATGCCGAGAAAGCATTTGATAGAGTGGAGTGGGATTATTTGTGGGAGGTGTTGAGGAGATTTGGCTTTGGAGAGGGGTATGTTAGATGGGTGCAGCTGTTGTATAGGGCCCCAGTGGCGAGCGTGGTCACGAATGGACGGGGATCTGCATATTTTCGGCTCCATAGAGGGACAAGGCAGGGATGCCCTCTGTCCCCATTATTGTTTGCACTGGCGATTGAGCCCCTGGCGATAGCGTTGAGGGGTTCCAAGAAGTGGAGGGGAGTACTTAGGGGAGGAGAAGAGCACCGGGTATCTTTGTATGCGGACGATTTGCTACTATACGTGGCGGACCCGGCGGAGGGGATGCCAGAAATAATGCGGATACTTGGGGAGTTTGGGGATTTTTCAGGGTATAAATTGAACATGGGGAAAAGTGAGTTGTTTGTGGTGCATCCAGGGGAGCAGAGTAGAGAAATAGAGGACCTACCGTTGAGGAAGGTAACAAGGGACTTTCGTTACCTGGGGATCCAGATAGCTAAGAATTGGGGCACATTGCATAGGTTAAATTTAACGCGGTTGGTGGAACAGATGGAGGAGGATTTCAAGAGATGGGATATGGTATCCCTGTCAATGGCAGGGAGGGTGCAGGCGGTTAAGATGGTGGTCCTCCCGAGATTCCTCTTTGTGTTTCAGTGCCTCCCGGTGGTGATCACGAAGGCTTTTTTTAAAAGGATTGAAAAGAGCATCATGGGTTTTGTGTGGGCCGGGAAGACCCCGAGAGTGAGGAAGGGATTCTTACAGCGTAGCAGGGATAGGGGGGGGCTGGCACTACCGAGCCTAAGTGAGTATTATTGGGCCGCTAATATTTCAATGGTGAGTAAGTGGATGGGAGAGGAGGAGGGAGCGGCGTGGAAGAGATTAGAGAGGGCGTCCTGTAGGGGGACTAGCCTACAGGCTATGGTGACAGCCCCATTGCCGTTCTCACCGAGGAACTACACCACAAGCCCGGTGGTGGTGGCTACACTGAAGATTTGGGGACAGTGGAGACGGCATAGGGGAAAGACTGGAGCCTTGGGGGGGTCCCCGATAAGAAACAACCATAGGTTTGCCCCGGGGGGAATGGATGGGGGATATGGAATGTGGCAAAGAGCAGGAATAACGCAACTGAAAGATCTGTTTGTGGATGGGAAGTTCGCGAGTCTGGGAGCGCTGACCGAGAAATATGGGTTGCCCCAAGGGAATGCATTCAGGTATATGCAACTGAGGGCTTTTGCGAGGCAACAGGTGAGGGAATTCCCGCAGCTCCCGACACAAGAGGTGCAGGACAGAGTGATCTCAAAGACATGGGTGGGGGATGGTAAGGTGTCAGATATATATAGGGAAATGAGGGACGAAGGGGAGACTATGGTAGATGAACTAAAAGGGAAATGGGAAGAAGAGCTGGGGGAGGAGATCGAGGAGGGGCTGTGGGCAGATGCCCTAAGCAGGGTAAACTCGTCGTCCTCGTGTGCCAGGCTAAGCCTGATTCAGTTTAAGGTATTACACAGGGCACATATGACTGGAGCACGGCTCAGTAAATTTTTTGGGGTGGAGGATAGGTGTGCGAGGTGCTCGAGAAGCCCAGCGAATCATACCCATATGTTTTGGTCATGCCCGGCACTACAGAGGTTTTGGATGGGGGTGACAAAGGTGCTTTCAAAAGTAGTAGGAGTCCGGGTCGAACCAAGCTGGGGGTTGGCTATATTTGGGGTTGCACAAGAGCCGGGAGTGCAGGAGGCGAGAGAGGCCGATGTTTTGGCCTTTGCGTCCCTAGTAGCCCGGCGCAGGATATTGCTAATGTGGAAAGAAGCCAAGCCCCCGGGGGTGGAGACCTGGATAAATGACATGGCGGGGTTTATAAAGCTAGAGCGGATTAAGTTCGTCCTAAGGGGGTCGGCTCAAGGGTTCACCAGGCGGTGGCAACCGTTCGTCGAATACCTCGCAGAAAGATAGACGGAATGGGAAAAAGAAGGCAGCAGCAGCAGCCCAGGATCGGGGGGGGGGGGGAGGGGTGGGGGTGGGGGCGGGGAGGGGTGGGGGGGGAGGGGGGGGGAGGGGAGGGGTGGGGGGGATGGGGGAGGAGGAACCAGAAGGACTCTCAGGGTTGTTAGTGTATACTGTATGGTATGTATGGGTCTTTGCTACGGATAATTGTATGTTGGACTGTTGAATTGTATTTTTGGAGAGTGTTACTTGTGACAAGGCAGTTGCCAATTAGGGCTAGTTTTCATTTTTGTTATTTATTATTTATTCATTTTTTTTTTTTGTTTATAAAATAGGTCATTGTTATTTGTGTGGTTATAATGTTGTGTAAAGGATGCACAATGTGCTGTGTTGGTTGACCAAAAATTTTCAATAAAATATTTGATTAAAAAAAACACTGCAATGAAGTTACTGTAAAAATCCCCAGTCGCCACACTCCAGCGCCACTTTGAGTAGACAGAGGAAGAATTTAAAATGTCCAATTCGGGTGTATGGGTCGGAGAAGGCAAGGTTTCGGCGATATATCAGGAGATGAAAGAAGAGGAGGAGGCTTTGGTAGAGGAGCTGAAGGGCAAATGGGAGGAGGAATTGGGGGAGGAGATTGAAGAGGGTCTGTGGGCTGATGCCCTGAGTAGGGTTAATTCTTCTTCCTTGTGTGCCAGGCTTAGCCTGATACAGTTTAAGGTTATTCACAGAGCGCATATGACAGGGGCGAGGCTGAGTAGGTTCTTTGGGGTGGAGGACAGATGTGGGAGGTGCTCAGGAAGCCCGGCGAATCACGGCCATATGTTCTGGTCGTGCCCGGCACTGGATGGGTTCTGGAGGGGTTTCGCGAGGACTATGTCTAAGGTGGTGAAAGTCCAGGTCAAGCCAAGTTGGGAGCTGGCATTATTTGGGGTGGCGGACGAGCCGGGAGTGCAGGAAGTGAAAAAGGCCTGTATTCTGGCCTTTGCGTCCCTGGTAGCCCGGCGGAGGATCTTGCTATTATGGAAAGACGCAAAGCCCCCCAGTGTGCAAGCCTGGATAAATGACATGGCAGGGTTCGTGAAGCTGGAGAGGATAAAGTTTGCCTTGAGAGGGTCTGCGCAGGGGTTCTTCAGGCGGTGGCAACTGTTCCTAGATTATCTCGCGGAGCGTTAGAAGGAGGTCGGTCAGCAGCAGCAGCAACCCAGGGAGGGAGGGGGGTGGGGGGGGGGGGGGGGGGGGGGGGAGTGGTGGAGAGGGGAGGGGGGGGGTCTCTTTCGGGGGGTGGGGGGGGTATATGGGTGGGCGGGGAAGACGGTTTTCCTAAGGGCACTTGAAAAAGGAAAAACATAAACATATGGGAGAGTCAATATGTGCGGGAGGAACCCATTGTACAAGTTCTGTATTATGTTGGATTGATATGTTTATGTCTTGTTCGGTTCCTTCTCTTTTTCTTTTCTGTTACGGGGGGGGGGGGTTTAATTGGTTGAACATTTTTGTTGGAAAAACTTTGAATACACATATTTTTCAAAAAATTTAAAAATGACCAATTCACCGAACAATCACATCTTCGGGACTTGTGGGAGGAAACCGGAGCACCCGGAGGAAACCCATGCAGACATAGGGAGAACGTGCAGACTCCACACTGTCAGTGACCCAAGTGGGAATCGAACCTGGGACCCTGGCGCTTGTTGTGTTTGGACCTTTATACCATACGAAGGAGTCCACCAAACACATTGCCTTGTCCAAACCAGAATCTTTTATTGAGTCTCGTGTGGGAATATAGCTTATTACTGCTCTGGAATCTGCACCTAGCACCGACCATTCACTTGTATGTCTTATTACACCCTCAATCTTCTTCTGTAGATGGCTGTATGTGTCTTCCCTTATATGGGAGTCACTGGTCGCATGACCTTGATCTAGAGACCACATAATGGGCTGGATTCACATTAGAATCCTAAAATCGCAAAACGCGATTGGGCGGAGAATAGCCTCCAACAGCAGTGCCGGTTTGATTCCAAATCGGACATTCTCCAGCCGTTTCTGTCATGGGAGCTGGGAGTTTTACTCACCCCAGCTGCCAGCCCCTCACCCAGTCGCAAGATGGGTGAGGGTTCGGCACCAATTTTTCCATCGTAAAACGGCACAGTTCCTCTGCTGGCGTCAACATTTAGTCTCAAAAGCAGTGAATCCAGCCCAGTTTGTCTGCACCGCCATCTGCTGGTTGGAGGACGCACACCGTCCATCTTCGATATAGCCCATAGGTACACCTCCAAAGCGCTGTGAAGCAACAGTGCTAACCACTGTACAACCATGCTGCCCTGTGCCAGAGCCACCTGGAAATTGCAGCGGCGCTTCTGAGCATGGCACAGTCACAGCATGCCGTGGCTGGGAAAGTCGCAATGCCCTGACGCTTGCTGACGTGGCGCAGACACAAAGGGAGGTGGCCCAATTCTAGAGGGAGATGGTGCAGTACTGGCTGAGGTGACACAGACCCAGAGGTTATGGTCCACTTCCTGTGCTCCATGGCCCACAAGCATGCAGACCCTGGTCGAGACCGGAGCGGGCCTCCAAGACTGGCAGCACCAGGTGGTGGGGAAGCCTCAGGGGATATCTACGCTCGCACCCCCATCCCATGGAAAAGCCAGGGGGCAGTCAGGCACCACGAGGGAGGAGGGGATGGGGCCCGTGCCGGGGACTCCCGCAGGGGAGGTGCCGGTACACCGCAGCACCTTGAACTCCCTACCACTGTCATGTGAGAGCACCTTTAAGAAATGGGTGCTTAAGAAATGTACCTTTAAGAAATGGGTGTTTATCAGTGATGTCAGAGTGTGGGTGGAGCTGGGCTGTCTGTCAGCTTTTTACTTTTGTTTTAGGCTGTTTGCTGCAGGGTGTGTTGTAGTTTCATTTTCAGTGTTGGAGCTGAAGCCAGACAGAGCAGCTGTACTGCTGTTCTCTCTGCCATGAAAAGACTATCTCTTGATCATTTGGTGAATTCAGAATTATAAATGTTCTCAGTAGCGAATGTAAACCTAATGTGCTTCTGTTAAAAGGTGTTTCTTTTGTCTTCTGGATGTTGTTGGGAAGATATTAAGGATTACTTTGTGTTGTATTCTTTAGGGGTTGTATTTGAATTGATGGTTGCTAAGATGTTCACTGTATGTTTTAAAAAGGTTAACTTGAGTTCATAGAATAAACATTGTTTTGCTTCAAAAAATACTTTTCCATTTCTGCTGTACCACACCTGCAGAGTGGGCCGTGTGCTCCCCATATATAGAACATAGAACATTACAGCGCAGTACAGGCCGTTCGGCCCTCGATGTTGCGCCGACCTGTGAAACCACTCTAAAGCCCATCTACACTATTCCCTTATCGTCCATATGTCTATCCAATGACCATTTGAATGCCCTTAGTGTTGGTGAGTCCACTACTGTTGCAGGCAGGGCATTCCACGCCCTTACTACTCTCTGAGTAAAGAACCTACCTCTGACATTTGTCTTATGTCTATCTCCCCTCAATTTAAAGCTATGTCCCCTCGTGCCAGACATCACCATCTGAGGAAAAAGGCTCTCACTGTCCACCCTATCCAATCCTCTGATCATCTTGTATGCCTCAATTAAGTCACCTCTTAACCTTCTCTCTAACGAAAACAGCCTCAAGTCCCTCAGCCTTTCCTCATAAGATCTTCCCTCCATACCAGGCAACATTCTGGTAAATCTCCTCTGCACCCTTTCCAATGCTTCCATATCCTTCCTATAATGCGGCGACCAGAATTGCACGCAATACTCCAAATGCGGCCGCACCAGAGTTTTGTACAGCTGCAACATGACCTCATGGCTCCGAAACTCAATCCCTCTACCAATAAAAGCTAACACACCGTACGCCTTCTTAACAACCCACTCAACCTGAGTGGCAACTTTCAAGGATCTACGTACAATCACCTCACTTATCTGCATTAAACTCCATTTGCCACCTCTCAGCCCAGCGCTGCAGCTTATCTATGTCCCTCTGTAACTTGTAACATCCTTCCGCACTGTCCACAACTCCACCGACGTTAGTGTCATCTGCAAATTTACTCGCCCATCATTCTACGCCCTCCTCCAGGTCATTTATAAAAATGACAAACAGCAGTGGACCCAAAACAGATCCTTGTGGTACACCACTAGTAACTGGACTCCAGTCTGAACACTTCCCATCAACCACCACCCTTTGTCTATATCAGTCCCCATAATAACAACGATCCCATCTACAACACCAACCCCCGAACCTCAACCCGCATGTTTACATAAATAAATGACAAAAAGGAATCAGGGATTACCCGTAGTCACCCTTAATCTTACACAGCTCCCCGCCCCCCCCCCCCCCCCCCCACCCCAGGTCTCCAGCTCCTCCCGTCCACTGCCTCTTGTAAAACTCCTCGTCCCAACCTCGGTTCCTTCCCCCCAACTTTCCACCCCGGCTAGACCACTCGGACCCTGTTTTGCCAGGCTCCGATGGTCGCAGCCCCTCCCCCCACCTCACTCCCGTTCACTGGCCGGCTCTGGAGGCCCCCGCCCGGGTCCCTTTCCCACTTGCCCGGCCCTAGGAAAGCCCAAAGATCCCCTTTTAGCACACAAACCCCGCATATCCACCTACACCCCAAAGAACTCTCATTTCGAGTGAAAGTCCCATCCCTTCCCTTGTCCAAATATATACCACATTGGCTCCTTTAGCCTCTACACCCGCGCGCAGTGATACAAAATAGAAGAAAATACAGTTATGAGGTTACATCGGCACATGGCCATTCCTCAATTTGTCAGTTCTGCCACAATCCTTCTGCTTTCGCAAACTCCTCCGCTGCTTCCGCCGTTCCAAAATAAAAGTCTGTTTTCCAGGCCTTCCATTTTTCCTCGCAGATCCTTGTTAGTGTCCATCACCTTCCGCATCTCTTTCCCCATCGAGGCAAGTTGATCACCGTGCTGCAATAACGTCTCCTCCACTTCCTTCAGCGCCTCCCCTTGCTCTCGCACCTCCGTCACTGCGCTCGCCACCTCCGTCCTCACCGGGGAAACCGCCCCCTCCACCAGCACACTCAAAACCTCCCTCATCTCCTTCCTCACCCTCTCCATGCATTTCGCAATCTGCGCCAACTGCTTTTCAAATTCCGCAGCCATCACCTTAGTTGTTTCTTCAGCCGTAAGCAGTGCGGCCTTCCCTGGTGCTCCAGCCTCCATTTTCCCTGGTGACCCCGCGGTGACCTTTCCACTCCGCGACGGACCTTCAGCTGTTTTTTTTCCGGCAGTTTTTTTGCTCACCCTCGACATTTTTCTTTGTTTTTTTTTCCTCCTGTGTCTACACTGTGCCTCCTCCGTGCCTTCTCCCTGCTTCTGCCGCCTCCGTGGACCCTGGGACCGGGCTTAAAGCCCCGAAAATGCCGTTCCCGAACGGGAGCCCTCCACTGTGCGGCCGCCTCCCGCCCGCCGTCACCGGAAGTCTCCCAGCTAGTCAATTTCTGATCCAAATTGCTAAATCTCTCTGAATCCCATGCCTCCGTATTTTCTGCAGTAGCCTACCGTGGGGAACCTTATCAAACGCTTTACTGAAATCCATATACACCACATCTTTACCCTCAAAACGCTTTACCCTCATCCACCTGTTTGGTCACCTTCTCAAAGAACTTAATAAGGTTTGTGAGGCACGACCTACCCTTCACAAAACCGTGTTGACTATCTCTAATCAAATTATTCCTTTCCAGATGATTATACACCCTATCTCTTATAAACCTTTCCAAGATTTTGCCCACAACAGAAGTAAGGCTCACTGGTCTATAGTTACCGGGGTTGTCTCTACTCCCCTTCTTGAACAAGGGGACAACATTTGTTATCCTCCAGTCTTCTGGCACTATTCCTGTAGACAAAGATGACTTAAAGATCAAAGCCAAAGGCTCAGCAATCTCCTCGCTAGCTTCTCAGAGAATCCTAGGATAAATCCCATCCGGCCCAGGGGACTTATCTATTTTCACACTTTCCAGAATTGCTAACACCTCCTCCTTATGAACCTCAAGCCCTTCTAGTCTAGTAGCCTGAATCTCAGTATTCTCCTCGACAACATTGTCTTTTTCCTGTGTGAATACTGACGAAAAATATTCATTTAGCACCTCTCCTATCTCCTCGGACTCTAAGCACAACTTCCCACTACTGTCCTTGACTGGCCCTACTCTTACCCTAGTCATTCTTTTATTCCTGACATATCTATAGAAAGCTTTAGGGTTATCCTTGATCCTACCTGCCAAAGACTTCTCATGTCCCCTCCTGGCTCTTCTTAGCTCTCTCTTTAGGTCCTTCCTAGCTAACTTGTAACTCTCGAGCGCCCTAACTGAACCTTCATGTCTCATCTTTACATAAGCCTCCTTCTTCCTCTTGACAAGTGTTTCGACTGCTTTAGTAAACCACGGTTCCCTTGCTCGACCACTTCCTCCCTGCCTGACAGGTACATACTTATCAAGGACACGCAGTAGCTGTTCCTTGAACAAGCTCCACATTTCCATTGTGCCCATCCCCTGCAGTTTTTCTCTCCATCCGATGCATCCTAAGTCATGCCTCATCGCATCATAATTGCCTTTCCCCCAGATATAACTCTTTCAGAGGCTCTGAAGTTTTTGGGGGTGGAGAAGGTCACACACACTGCCTTACGAACAGAGACTAAAAGCAGACTGTTAGATTTGGCAAAAACATTGCAGTTAACATTACCTGACAAAATGCAAAAAGATGAGGTAATTATGGCAGTGGCTAAGCATTTAAAGTTGCCTGAGATACAGTCTGACTCATTAGAAATGGCAAAGATCCAGGTACAGATTAAGCAACTTGAACATGAGAAAGAATTAAAGCAGCTTGAATACGAAAGAGAGGATAAAGAAAGAGAGAGAGCGGAAAGAGAAAGAGATAGAGAGGAAAAAGGAAAGGAGCAAGAAGAAAAGAAGGAATAGCGCTAGCAGAACAAAAAGAAAGAGAAAGGGAGATACAGATCAGGGAAAGATAAAGTGAGAGAGTTTGAACTTCGGAAAATGGTCATGAAACATAACAGTCAGTTAAAGTTGGCATACTTTGTCTGCACTGAGTGCTGAATTTGGTGCATTTGAGTGCTATAGTGAGAGTTTGGTGACTGAGGGAGTGCTGAATTTGGTGCATTTCAGTGCTATAGTGAGAGTTTGGTGACTGAGGGAGTGCTGAATTTGGTGCATTTGAGTGTTATAGTGAGAGTTTGGTGACTGAGGGAGTGCTGAATTTGGTGCATTTAAGTGCTGTAGTGAGAGTTTGGTGACTGAGGGAGTGCTGAATTTGGTGCATTTAAGTGCTATAGTGAGAGTTTGGTGACTGAGGGAGTTAGGTGAGGAGGGAGCAAGGTGCTCCTTTCATTTCCGAAAAGAGCGAGAAGGGAGCCAGGAGTTTACAGAGAGTACAGCTGACTGGGAGCAGAGTCGGAGGGCGGAGGTCCAGTTGGTCCACAGGGCGGCTATATTCTGTAAGGTAAGACTATGCCAGTTGCATGCTCCTCCTGTAGGATGTGGGTGGTGAGGGATACCACCGGTGTCCCCGCTGACTATACCTGTGGGAAGTGCACCCAAATCCAGCTCCTCAGAGACCGTGTTAGGGAACTGGAGCTGCAGCTGGATGAACTTCGGATCATCCGGGAGGCATAGGGGGTTATAGAGGAGAGTTACAGGGAGGTAACCACACCCAAGGTACAGGACAAGAGTAGCTGGGTTACAGTCAGGGGAAAGAAAACAAACAGGCAGGCAGTGCAGGAATCCCTCGTGGCCGTTCCCCTTCAAAACAAGTATACCGTTTTGGATGCTGTTGGAGGGGATGACCTACCGGGGGAAGGCCCTAGCGGCCAGGCCTCTGGCACTGAGTCTGGCTCTGGGGCTCAGAAGGGAAGGGGGGAGAATAGAAAAGCAATAGTAATAGGAGATTCAAAGGTTAGGGGAACAGATAGGAGATTCTGTGGTCGCGAGCGAGACTCCCGGAAGGGATGTTGCCTCCCGGGTGCCAGGGCCAGGGATGTCTCGGATCGTGTCTTCAGGATCCTTAAGGGGGAGGGGGAGCAGCCAGAAGTCGTGGTGCACATTGGTACCAACGACGTAGGTAGGAAAAGGGGTGTGGAGGTAACAAACGAGTTTAGGGTGTTTGGCTGGAAGTTAAAAGCCAGGACAGACAGAGTTGTCATCTCTGGTTTGTTGCCGGTGCCACGTGATAGCAAAGCTAGGAATAGGGAGAGAGTGCAGTTGAACACGTGGCTGCAGGAATGGTGTAGGAGGGAAGGCTTCAGGTATTTGGATAATTGTAGCGCATTCTGGGGAAGGTGGGACCTGTACAAGCAGGACGGGTTGCATCTGAACCAGAGGGGAACCAATATCCTGGGAGGGAGGTTTTCTAGTACTCTTCGGGAGGGTTTAAACTAATTTGGCAGGGGAATGGGAACCGGATTTGTAGTCCAGCAACTAAGGTAGCCGATATTCAGGACGCCAAAGCGTGTAGTGAGGCAGTGGGGAAGGGAACACTGACAAAGGAGAGTACTTGCAGGCACGGAGATGGGTTGAAGTGTGTATACTTCAACACAAGAAGCATCAGGAATAAGGTGGGTGAACTTAAGGCATGGATCGGTACTTGGGACTACGATGTGGTGGCCATCACGGAAATTTGGAGAGAAGAGGGGCAGAAATGGTTGTTGGAGGTCCCTGGTTATAGATGTTTCAATAAGATTAGGGAGGGTGGTAAAAGAGGTGGGGGGGGGGTGGCATTGTTAATTAGAGATAATATAACAGCTGCAGAAAGGCAGTTCGAGGAGTATATGCCTACTGAGGTAGTATGGGTTGAAGTCAGAAATAGGAAAGGAGCAGTCACCTTGTTGGGAGTTTTCTATAGACCCCCCAATAGTAGCAGAGATGTGGAGGAACAGATTGGGAAACAGATTTTGAAAATGTGCAGAAGTCACAGGATAGTAGTCATGGGTGACTTCAACTTCCCAAACAGTGAGTAGAAACTCTTTAGATCAAATAGTTTGGATGGGGTGGTGTTTGTGCAGTGTGTCCAGGAAGCTTTTCTAACACAGTATGTAGATTGTCTGACCAGAGGGGAGGCCATATTGGATTTCGTACTTGGTAATGAACCAGGGCAAGTGATAGATTTGTTAGTGGGGGAGCATTTTGGAGATAGTGACCACAATTCTGTGACTTTCACTTTAGTAATGGAGAGGGATAGGTGCGTGCAACAGGGCAAGGTTTACAATTGGGGGAAGGGTAAATACGATGTTGTCAGACAAGAATTGAAGTGCATAAGTTGGGAACATAGGCTGTCAGGGAAGGACACAAGTGAAATGTGGAACTTGTTCAAGGAACAGGTACAACATGTCCTTGATATGTATGTCCCTGTCAGGCAGGGAAGAGATGGTCGAGTGAGGGAACCATGGTTGACAAGAGAGGTTGAATGTCTTGTTAAGAGGAAGAAGGAGACTCATGTAAAGCTGAGGAAACAAGGTTCAGACAGGGCGCTGGAGGGATACAAGATAGCCAGGAGGGAACTGAAGAAAGGGATTGGGAGAGTGAAGAGAGGGCATGAACAATCTTTGGCAGGTAGGATCAAGGAAAACCCCAAGGCCTTTTACAAATATGTGAGAAATATGAGAATGACTAGAGCGAGGGTAGGTCTGATCAAGGACAGTAGCGGTAGATTGTGTATTGAGTCTGAAGAGATAGGAAAGGTCTTGAACAAATACTTTTCTTCAGTATTTACAAATGAGAGGGGCCATATTGTTGGAGAGGACAGTGTGAAACAGACTGATAAGCTCGAGGAAATACTTGTTAGGAAGGAAGATGTGTTAGGCATTTTGAAAAACTTGAGGATAGACAAGTCCCCCGGGCCTGACGGGATATATCCAAAGATTCTATGGGAAGCAAGAGATGAAATTGTAGAGCCGTTGGCAATGATCTTTTCGTCTTCACAGTCAACAGGGGTGGTACCAGGGGATTGGAGAGTGGCGAATGTCGTGCCCCTGTTCAAAAAAGGGAATAGGGATAACCCTGGGAATTACAGGTCTTACTTCGGTGGTAGGCAAAGTAATAGAAAGGGTACTGAGGGATAGGATTTCTGAACATCTGGAAAGACACTGCTTGATTAGAGATAGTTAGCACGGCTTTGTGAGGGGTAGGTCTTGCCTTACAAGTTTTATTGAATTCTTTGAGGAGGTGACCAAGCATGCGGATGAAGGTAAAGCAGTGGATGTAGTGTACATGGATTTTAGTAAGGTATTTGATAAGGTTCCCCATGGTAGGCTTATGCAGAAAGTAAGGAGGCATGGGATTGTGGGGAATTTGGCCAGTTGGATAAAGAACTGGCTAACCGATAGAAATCAGAGAGTGGTGGAGGATGGCAAATATTCAGCCTGGATCCCAGTTACCAGTGGCGTACCGCAGGGATCAGTTCTGGGTCCTCTGCTGTTTGTGATTTTCATGAATGACTTGGATGAGGGAATTGAAGGGTGGGTCAGTAAATTTGCAGATGATACGAAGATTGGTGGAGTTGTGGATAGTGAGGAGGGCTGTTGTCGGCTGCAAAGAGACATAGATAGGATGCGGAGCTGGGCTGAGAAGTGGCAGATGGAGTTTAACCCTGAAAAGTGTGAGGTTGTCCATTTTGGAAGGACAAATATGAATGCGGAATACAGAGTTAACGGTTGGGTTCTTGGCAATGTGGAGGAGCAGAGAGATCTTGGGGTCTATGTTCATACATCTTTGAAAGTTGCCACTCAACTGGATAGAGCTCTAAAGAAGACCTATGGTGTGCTAGCGTTCATTAACAGAGGGATTGAATTTAAGAGCCGTGAGGTGATGATGCAGCTGTACAAAACCTTGGTAAGGCCACATTTGGAGTACTGTGTGCAGTTCTGGTCGCCTCGTTTTAGGAAGGACGTGGAAGCTTTGGAAAAGGTGCAAAGGAGATTTACCACAATGTTGCCTGGAATGGAGAGTAGGTCTTATGAGGAAAGGTTGAGGGTGCTAGGCCTTTTCTCATTAGAACAGAGAAGGATGAGGGGCGACTTGATAGAGGTTTATAAGATGATCAGGGGAATAGATAGAGTAGACAGTCAGAGGCTTTTTCCCCGAGTGGAACAAACCATTACCACGGGACATAAATTTAAGGTGAATGATGGAAGATATAGGGGGGATGTCAGAGGTAGGCTCTTTACCCAGAGAGTAGTGAGGGCATGGAATGCACTGCCTGTGGAAGTAGTTGAGTCGGAAACATTAGGGACCTTCAAGCAGCTATTGGATAGGTACATGAATTACGGTAGAATGATATAGTGTAGATTAATTTGTTCTTAAGGGCAGCACGGTAGCATATTGGATAACACAATTGCTTCACAGCTCCAGGGTCTCAGGTTTGATTCTGGCTTGGGTCACTGTCTGTGCGGAATCTGCACATCCTCCCCGTGTGTGCGTGGGTTTCCTCCGGGTGCTCCGGTTTCCTCCCACAGTCCAAAGATGTGCAGGTTAGGTGGATTGGCCATGATAAATTGCCCTCAGTGTCCAAAATTGCCCTTAGTATTGGGTGGGGTTACTGGGTTATGGGGATAGGGTGGAGGTGTTGACCTTGGGTAGGGTGCTCTTTCCAAGAGCCGGTGCAGACGCGATGGGCCGAATGGCCTCTTTCTGCACTGTAAATTCTCTGATTAATCTAGGACAAAGGTTCGGCACAACATCGTGGACCGAAGGGCCTGTTCTGTGCTGTATTTTTCTATGTTCTATGTAAAGGGAAACGTACAGTTGGATGACAGTGATGAGGATAGTGAGAAAGAGCGTCATAGTCGAAGGCTTGGTGTGGATCTATTTAAATATGTCCAAGCATTGCCATTGACGAGAAGCCTTTTTCATTTCATTTGTGAAGGTAGCTCAACAAATGAAATGGCCACAGGAATGTTGGTATTACTGATTCAATTACTGGTAGGGCTAGTGAAGTGTTTGCATCACTACCGGAGGAGGTATCTGGGACGTATGAGGAGGTGAAAAAATCCACCGTAGGTGCATATGAACTGGTGCATGAAGCCTACAGACACAGGTTTAGAAATTTAAGGCAAGAATTTGGTCAAACGTACATGGAGTTTGAAAGGCTCAAACAGAGTAATTTTGACAGGTGGATAAGGGCTTTGAAAATAGACCAAACGTATGAAGCTCTCAGACAAATTATACTTTTGGAGGAGTTTAAAAATTCAATTCCTGATGTAGTGGAACTCATGTTGAAGAGCAGAGGGTTAAGACTGCGAGGTTAGCAGCAGAAATGGCAGATGGTTATGAATTAGTTCATAAATCAAAGCTTGGTTTCCGACACCAGTTTCAGCCTGTGAGGGATAGAAACTGGGGACATGAGAAATACTCACGTGGTAGAGGCAAAGGTGAACTGATGGGAGATAATAAGGAGAGTGTACCTCAGATTAAAAAAGAAATCCAGGATGGTGGAAAAGAAATGAAAAGTTTCAAATGTTTTCACTGTCATAAACTAGGCCATGGAAAGTCACAGTGTTGGTGGTTGAAGAAAAGCACTGGGAAGGCTGGTGTGGTAAAACAGGATAAGACAGTGGGGTTTGTTAAAGTGGGAAAGGAAAGCCCAAGTGAAGCGAAGGAGGTGCAAAAGATTGATCAAGAGGTGATTGACAAAAAGGTGCCAGATCTCTTTAAAGAATTTACTTGTGTGGGTAAAGTTTACTCATGTGTATCAGGGGGAGCAGGTAAAGAAGTCACAATTTTAAGAGAAACGGGAGCTAGTCAATCCTTAATGGTAAGAGATGAGGAGTTATGTAGTTTGGGAAGAATGTTGCCAGAAAAGGTGGTAATATGTGGAATTCAGGGTGAGAGGAGTAGTGTTCCATTATATAAGGTAAGGTTGGAAAGTCCAGTGAAGAGTGGTGAAGTGGTCGTAGGAGTATTAGAGAAACTATCTTGTCCAGGAATACATTTTATCTTGAGCAATGATATCGTGGGATCGCAGGTGGGAGTGATGCCTACTGTGGTTGATAAGCCAGTGGAAAATCAGACAACTGAAGTGTTGAAGGACGAAAAGCCTGGGATTTTTCCGGATTGTGTGGTAACAAGGTCGCAAAGTCACAGGTTAAGACAAGAGGGGAAATCAAAGAGTGAAGATGAAGTTGAAGTGCAATTATCAGAAACGATTTTTAAAAAAATATATATTTTATTGAAATTTTTTTTCCTCTGAGCAACATTTTTCCCACTTACAAAACAAACGAAACGATAACCATAACAAAACAGAAATTTTTAACTTTTTAACAATAATAATAATAATAATAATACACAAGTAACAAAACCTCATACTCTATTGACCTATTCTCAACTAAACCTCCTCCCCCCCCTCCTCCCCCCCCCCCTCCCCCCTGGGTTGCTGCTGCTGGTCATCTGTCTTCCCTCTAACGTTCCCCTAGGTAGTCGAGAAATGGCTGCCACCGCCTGGTGAACCCTTGAGCCGATCCTCTCAGGGCAAACTTTATCTGCTCCAGTTTAATAAACCCCGCCATATCGTTTACCCAGGCCTCCAGTCCGGGGGGTTTCGCCTCCTTCCACATGAGTAGGATCCTGCGCCGGGCTACGAGGGACGCAAAGGCCACGACATTGGCCTCTTTCGCCTCCTGCACTCCCGGCTCTTCCGCAACTCCAAATAGAGCTAACCCCCAGCTTGGTTTGACCCGGGCATTCACCACCTGCGAGATCACTCCCGTCACTCCCTTCCAATACCCTTCCAGTGCCGGGCACGCCCAAAACATATGTGCATGGTTTGCCGGGCTCCCGCCACACCTCCCACATTTGTCCTCCACTCCAAAGAACCTGCTCAATCTTGCCCCCGTTATGTGTGCTCTATGTAGCACCTTAAATTGAATCAGGCTAAGCCTGGCGCATGAGGAAGAGGAGTTTACCCTGCTTAGGGCATCAGCCCACACACCCTCCTCTATCTCCTCCCCTAGTTCTTCTTCCCACTTTCCTTTTAGTTTGCCCACCGACTCCTCCCCCTCTTCCCTCATCTCTCTGTAAATCTCTGACACCTTGCCCTCTCCGACCCACACCCCTGAAAGCACCCTGTCCTGTATCCCCTGTGTCGGGAGCCGCGGAAATTCCTCACCTGTTGTCTAGTAAACGCCCTCACCTGCATATATCTCAAGAAATTTCCCGGGTAACTTATACTTTTCCTCCAGTGCTCTCAAGCTCGCAAAAGTCCCGTCTATGAATAAATCTCCCACCTTCCTAATTCCCAACTGGTACCAGCTCTGAAATCCTCCATCCATTCTTCCTGGGGCGAACCTATGGTTGTTCCTGATAGGGGACCCCACCAGGGCTCCCCGCACCCCTCTCTGTCGCCTCCACTGTCCCCATATGTTCAGTGTTGCCGCCACCACCGGGTTCGTGGTGTACCTTTTAGGTGAGAGCGGTAGCGGTGCCGTCACCAGCGCCTCTAGACTCGTCCCTTTACAGGACCTTCTCTCCAGCCTTTTCCACGC
This sequence comes from Scyliorhinus torazame, assembly GCF_047496885.1. Lineage (NCBI taxonomy): Eukaryota > Metazoa > Chordata > Chondrichthyes > Carcharhiniformes > Scyliorhinidae > Scyliorhinus > Scyliorhinus torazame. The sequence goes on from NC_092719.1 coordinate 83,438,964, forward strand.
CGCTCCCTCACCCTCCATCATCCATCTACGTATCATTGCCACATTGGCGGCCCAATAATAATCTCCCAAGTTCGGTAGTGCCAGTCCTCCTCTGTCCCTACTGCGCTGAAGGAACCCCCTCCTTACTCTCGGAACTTTCCCTGCCCACACAAAGCTCGTAATGCTCCTATCTATTTTATTAAAAAAGGTCCTGGTGATTAAAATAGGGAGACATTGAAATACAAATAAGAACCTCGGGAGGACCATCATCTTAATTGCTTGCACCCTGCCCGCCAGCGATAAAGGCTGCATGTCCCACCTCTTAAAGTCCTCCTCCATTTGTTCTACCAGCCGTGTCAGATTAAGTCTGTGCAAGGTTCCCCAGCTCCTAGCGATCTGAATCCCCAAGTATCGGAAGTTTCTTTCCACTTTCCTTAGCGGTAAGCCTTCTATCTCTCTACTCTGGTCCCCTGGATGTATCACATATAATTCACTCTTCCCCATGTTTAACCTATACCCCGAAAATTCCCCGAACCTCCTCAAAATTCGCATAACCTCTATCATCCCCCCCCCCCCCCCCCGCTGGGTCCGACACGTATAACAATAGGTCATCCGCGTATAACGAGACTCGGTGTTCTTCTCCCCCTCTAGTCACCCCTCTCCATTTCCTGGAGTCTCTCAACGCCATGGCCAGAGGTTCAATTGCCAATGCAAACAACAATGGAGACAGCGGGCATCCCTGTCTTGTTCCCCTATATAATCGGAAATACTCCGATCTATGTCGACCTGTAACTACGCTTGCCGTTGGTGCCCCATAAAGTAGTCTAACCCAGCGAATAAACCCGTTCCCAAACCCAAACCTCCTTAACACTTCCCATAAATACTCCCACTCCACCCTATCAAATGCCTTCTCTGCGTCCATTGCCGCCACTATCTCTGCCTCCCCCTCCACTGAGGGCATCATTATCACCCCTAATAGTCGTCGCACGTTAACATTCAATTGTCTCCCTTTTACGAACCTTGTCTGGTCTTCGTGCACCACCCCCGGGACACAGTCCTCTATCCTCGATGCCAGCACCTTTGCCAGCAATTTGGCGTCCACGTTCAATAGTGAAATAGGTCTATAGGACCCACACTGCAACGGATCTTTGTCCCTCTTCAAAATTAGCGATATCGTCGCCTCCGACATCGTCGGGGGTAGAGTCCCCCCTTCCCTGGCCTCATTGAACGTCCTCGCCAACAACGGGGCCAACAAGTCCACATATTTTCTGTAGAATTCCACCGGGAACCCGTCCGGCCCCAGGGCCTTCCCTGCTTGCATGCTTCCCAGTCCCTTAATAACCTCGTCCACCTCAATCAGCGCCCCGAGGCCTGCCACCGCCTGCTCCTCCACTTTCGGGAACCTCAATTGGTCCAGGAACTGCCGCATCCCCTCCTCTCCCTCTGGGGGCTGAGACCTATACAGTTCCTCATTAAAGGTCTTAAACACCTCATTTATCTTTCCTGCCCCTCGCACAGTGTCTCCCCTTTCATCCCTAATTCCTCCTATCTCCCTCGCTGCTGCCCTCTTTCGCAGTTGGTGTGCCAACAGGCGACTAGCCTTTTCCCCATATTCATACCTCCTCCCCTGTGCCTTCCTCCACAGTACCTCCGCCTTTCTGGTGGTCAGAAGGTCAAACTCGGTCTGGAGTCGTCTCCTCTCCCTGTACAGCTCCTCCTCCGGGGTCTCTGCAAATTCCCTGTCCACCCTTAAAATCTTCCCCAGTATCAGAAACGATTTTTGATCAGATGGTTGAAAAAGAACAAGAACAGGTGGAGGATGAGGCGGATACTTTTAGTTCAGGAAAATTGGTGGAGTTGCAACAGAAAGATATAGAAATAAAACGGATGTATCAGAAAGCATATACGGAAGAGGAATCTGAATGTACACCAGACTGTTATTACCATAAAAGTAATGTCTTGATGAGAAAATGGAGACCTTTACATATGCAGGCGGATGAAAAGTGGGCAGAAGTTTATCAAGTAGTATTGCCAGTAGGGTATAGAAAGGAGATGTTGCGAGTTGCACATGAGGTACCAGTGGGAGGTCATTTGGGAATAAGGAAAATTCAAGCTAAAATACAAAAACATTTTTATTGGCCTGGACTACAAAAGATGTAGTTAAATTTTGTCAATCATGTCACACATGTCAAGTGATAGGGAAACCTGCAGCAGTGATAAAACCAGTGCCTTTAATGCCCAATCCAGCATTTGAGGAACCTTTTACAAGGATCCTAATTGATTGCGTAGGACCACTTCCTAAAACAAAAAATGGGAATCAATACCTTTTGACGATAATGGATGTGTCTACTAGGTTTCCAAAGGCCATTCCAGTATGTAATATTACAACTCAAAAGATTGTGGAGGAGTTACTTAAATTCTTTACTAGATATGGACTACCCACAGAAATTCAATCGGATCAAATTTTACCTTAAGGTTATTCAAAGAAGTTATGGACAGCTTAGGAATAAAACAATTTATATCAACTGCGTACCATCCAGAATCGCAGGGAGCGTTAGAAAGGTGGCATCAGACATTAAAGACAACGTTGAGGGCTTATTGTCAAGATTATCCAGAGGATTCGGATAAAGGGATTCCATTCGTACTGTTTTCAATTAGGGATGCACCTAATGAGTCAACTAAATTCAGTCCTTTTGAACTAATTTTTGGTCATGAGGTAAGAGGACCACTTAAATTGAAGGAAAAATTGTTGAGTGAGAAATCACAAATTCCATTATTGGATTACGTGTCAAATTTTAGGGAACGATTAATTAGAGCAGGTGAATTGGCTAGACAACATTTAAAAGTTGCACAAAATGTGATGAAACGGGTAGCGGACAAGAAATCCAAAGTTTGTAGTTTTGCCAGTGGAGATAAAATTTTAGTATTGTTACCAGTGGTAGGTGAACCTTTAAAAGCAAGGTTTTGTGGACCTTATCAGATTGAAAGGAAATTAAGTGAGGTTAATTATGTGGTAAAAACACCAGAAGACTCATCGAGTGTGTCATGTGAATATGCTTAAAAGGTACTTTGTAAGGAAGGAGAGAAAAAGGAGGTTTTAATGATTGTAACTCAAAGTGACGAACCAAATCCAAATGACTGTGAATTTGACATACCTCAAATTAAATTGGAAAATGAGGATGTTCTTAAAAATTGTGATAAATTGTTGAGTTACCTTCCAGAGGAAAAACGAACTGACCTGAAAGAGTTATTGATATCACGTGGGCAAGTTTGTAGAGATAAATTGCGAAATACTAAAATGGCTATACATGATACAGGATGTGGGAAATGCTGTTTCAATCAAACAACATCCATACAGACTTAACCCTTTAAAATTGGCACAGGTTAACATAGAGATTGAGAATATGCTTAAGAATGGCATAATTGAAGTGGGTTGCAGCCAATGGAGCTCACCAATAGTGCTGGTACCTAAACCAGATGGTACCCAATGGTTGTGTGTGGACTATAGAAAGGTTAATGCAGTTACAAGAACGGACTCTTATCCTGTCCCACGTTTGGCGGATTGCATTGCGAAAGTGGGACAATCAGCTTTTATTTCCAAACTGGATTTACTTTAAGGTTACTGGCAGGTACTTTTATCTGAAAGGGCGAAGGCGATTTCAGCTTTTGTGACTCCAGATGGTATATACCAATTCAAAGTTATGCCATTTGGCATGAAAAACGCACCAGCCACATTTCAACGGTTAACTAACAAATTTGTTTCAGGATTACCCAATTATGCGGTATACATCGACGATCTGGTCATTTTCAGCCAGACATGGACAGAACATTTAAAACATCTGATGGAGTTATTCGATCGACTTCAGGAGGCTGGTTTAGTGATAAACCTAACCAAAAGTGAATTTGGAAAAGCCCAAGTCACTTTCCTTGGCCATAGAATCGGACAGGGTCGAATGGTCCCACGGGATGTGAAACCAACAGTTATTGAGGAGTTTTCAATACCCTCAAGACAAAGGGAAATAATGCGATTTCTTGGCATGAGTGGATTTCATCGAATATTTGTGCAAACGTTTTGTAGCGTGATTGCTCCACTGATGGATTTGCTGAAGAAAAGTCAAAAGTTTCAATGGACAGCGGAGTTTCAACAGACATTTGACGGCCTGAAAGCTGTGCAAACCAATGCTCCTGTGTTGGAAAATTACACGGCACTCTGTGATCAGATTGAACTAAAGTATCTGACTTTAAAGAGGCATTTCTTAAAGGATAGTGAAAAGGTGAAAAATGAAACCATCTTGAAGTTGATGGTTTATTTTTTTTTCTTGGGGGAGAGGTGTCATATGAGAGTACCTTTAAGAAATGTGTGTTTAAGAAATGTACCTTTCAGAAATGGGTGTTTATCAGTGATGTCAGAGTGTGGGTGGAACTGGGCTGTCTGTCAGCTTTGTACTTTCGTTTTAGACTGTTTGCTGCAGGGTGTGTTTTAGTTTCATTTTTAGTGTTGGAGCTGAAGCCAGACAGAGCAGGTGTATTGTTGATCTCTCTGCATGAAAAGACTATCTCTTGATCATTTGGTGAATTCAGAATTATAAATGTTCTCAGTAGTGAATGTAAACCTAATGTGGTTCTGTTAAAAGGTGTTTCTTTTGTCTTCTGGATGTTGTTTGGGAAGTTATTCAGGATTACTTAGTGTTGTATTCTTTGGGGGTTGTATTTGAATTGATGGTTGCTAAGATGTTCACTGTATGTTTTTAAAAGGTTAACTTGAGTTCATAGAATAAACATTGTTTTGCTTTAAAAATACTTTTCCATTTCTGCTGTACCACAGCTGTAGAGTGGGCCGTGTGCTCCCCATACCATAATCTATTAAAGGTTGTGGGTCAGGTGAACTCCATGATACACTTTGGGGTTCTCTAAACCCTGGCCCATAATACCACTCCGCCCCTCCCCCCCTCCCTCCTGTCCGAGGCACAGGAGGTCGAACAGGGCGCACCACACCCGAGCAGCAGCTGGGCCCATCCAGGCCCGGTTGTCCCAGAAGACAGCCACCAATGGGGACTCAGGTCACAGGAAGGGAAGCACAGCAGGGCTGCCTCCAATCCTGATGTACTGTCCTGGGATCTACCTTGACGCAGCGTTAGAGTCCGTAAGGCCACAAAGTTAGACACCAGTTAGACTGGTGTTCATCCTCCTCCTCCAGCATGTCACCCCTCTGCTGCGTGATGTTATGGAGGACGCAGCAGTCTGCAATGATGCGGGCGACCCTCTCAGCCTTGTACTGGAGGGCCCCTCCAGAGCGGTCCAGGCACCTAAACCGCATCTTCAGAATGTTTAGGCATTGCTTGATCACACCCCTCGTTGCTGTATGGGCGTCTTTGTAGCGGCTCTCAGCGTCTTTCTGTGGCCTCCGGATAGTCGTCATCAGCCACGACCACAATGAATAACCCCTGTCACGCAGGTGCCCAACCTCCCAGTCGGGGGGGGGGGGGGTCTCCAACATGTCAGGAAGCGTTGAGTGTGCAAGGATGACGGTGTCGTGCACACTGCCCGGCTATCAGCCGCAGACATGCATGATGCACATCTTATGGTCACAAATCAGCCGCAGGTTCATCGAGTGGAACCCCTTTCGGTTTGTGTAGAGCCACCTTTCATCTGCAGGTGCTCGTAGGGGAACATGCATTCCATTGGCATATCAATGGGCTCGATCCACATTGTATTGTGCTGACTGGGCATATAGGGCCTCTGTGACGGCACGAATGCACCTGTGCACCGAGCTGTGTGAGATCCCGGACAGGTCCCCACTAGGCGCCTGGAAAGACCCTGTGGCGTAAAGGTTCAGGGCGACCATCACATAAGGACTCATACGGCGGCTCCTTTGCACCTCCGGCCCTGAATCCTGGGTGGCTGCCTCCTATTCCCCTGGGGCATGCTCTGCTGCTGCATGCTCTGCTGCAGGGTCCTCCTCCTCGAGCATCTCCAGCTCTTACAGCAGCAGGGCATCCCACAGCCAGGGCGGTGGCGACTAGCAGGCAGGCCACCATTGCTGGTTGAAATCCGATATCCATTGTCTGCAGGGGGTGAAATGCCGACATGTTAGCATGGTGCGTCCCTCGTGCCCAACCAGGTCCAATGGGCTACGCGGTGTCCCCGGTTGGCACTGCAGTTCTACCCCCGCATATCTGCCCCCCTCATCCCCGCACCACTGGCCCTCTTGATGTCTGGCACCATGGGGACTCTAGCCCTGGTGCCCATTCCTGCTGCCAGAGGTTCTGTCAGCTGATGCTGCCCTTGCTCAGTGGCCCACTTGCCGCCCGTAAGGGCTACAGTGGATGCTATCCTTGGATGGGCCGCCTGATGTCCCGCTGATATGTGGCGGCTAGTTGGGTGGTGGGGATATGGCAGAGGATGGGAACACCCATACCGCCGGTGGCTGTCTGCAGAATCAAGGGCCAAAGTGGGTGGTCAGTGGGGTGCGCAGCAAGATGGCTGCCTTGCAGATCGTGGCAATGGCATTCCATGCCTGGACACCGCCCCAGTTCCTTGGGGGGTCGACCCGGCCACATGGTCTGTTCTCCCGTTACGCCCCCCGGCCCTGGCAGGCACTCCGCACCCCCCCGCCCCGCCCCGGTAGCCCACAGTTGCGCCTCTCCATGTCTGTGGTGATGTGCATCAATGTAAATGCATGTAGGCTAGCTATACACTAGAGGGAGCACAAGAGACATCACACACACACACTCAGCCAATAGATCAGTTAGATAGGACACGACTAATGGACATTCACGATACACACAAAGGTGACACCACCACAGGAGGGCATTATATCAACCCATATATAAAGGACACCACACACATGACCTGCCTCTTTCCAGTGGAGACAGTCAGTGAGTATAGACACAAGGCTGATTCAATATCACTCCCACCACGTGGATTGCAGCAACTGGTTAGTCAGTCTGGGTAGCTATAGTAGGATTAGCAGTAGTGTCGAACCCGAGTAATAGAAGTGTAAATAGTTTAATAAATGTGTTGAAGTTATCTCCACGCCTGAACCTTCCTTTGTCAAGTGCGCCACAAGGAAGCCGCTTATGTTACACCTAGAACAGAACAAATCAATGTCCTACACTATCGCTCTCCCTCATCAGCTACAACGCCGGTTTCATGATTTTTAAGTGAACTATGCCATCGTGAATTCAGCCCATTGGAGGCTGAGAATCGCGGAGACCCCGGAGAATGCCGTGTGGGGCCCGCTAATGATATGCAAACGTGGTTTACTACACAGGCATTCCGGAACACATTGACACTGTTTTGAGGTGACGGAGAAAAATGCGATTTGGCATCAAATCGTGCCTGCTGCAATTTCGGTGTCGGAACTGATTCTCTCCGTCCAATCATGTTTCCCGATTTCAGTGTCAGCTGATGGAGAATCCCGCCCAAGGAATTGTTGGGGGGGGGGGGTAGTGGAGGAGATATGAAATAACACAGATTGTCATCGTGCAAAGGGAGTGGCAATGCGACAAGTAATGCATCTAGAGGAGGTGTGACTGGCAGCATAACCCGTCTGAACACAAGGTAATTCAGTAAGGAAGAAAAAACACACACAAACTAAAATGGGGGCCAAGTTTATGATCGAAAATGATTGAACTCAGTGCTGTGTCCAGAGGCTGTAAAGTGTCCAGTCGAAAGACACCCTGCTGTCCTCTAGCTTGCATTGACCCCATTGGAACAATGTAGCAGGCTGAGGAGTGAAAGGTCAGAGTGGGAGCAAGGTGGAGAATCGAAATGACAAGCACCCAGAAACTCAGGGTCATGCTTGCAGACTGAGTGGAGGTGTTCTACAAAGGGGTCTGTGTCTGGTCTCTCAATGTAGAGAAAAACACATCTGTGGTGATATGCCTATGGGCTATATCATAGTTGGATGGTGTGTGACGTCCAACCAGCAGGTGATGGTACAGGCACACCATGCGGTCTCTAGACCAAGGTCATGTGACCTGTGATTGGGATATAAAGTGAGACACATCCAGCCATCTGGAGAAAAAGATTGAGAGTGTAATAAGATGTACATGTGAATGGTCAGTGCTAGGTGCAAGTTCCAGAGGAGAAAGTCAGCAGATTCCATGATTACGTGCTACGTATCAGATTGCTATCTTACCACACGGGGTAGCACAAGTGGATAGCTTCACAGCGCCAGGGTCCCAGGTTCGATTCCCTGCTGGGTCACTGTCTGTGCGGAGTCTGCACGTTCTCCCCGTGTCTGCGTGGGTTTCCTCCGGGTGCTCCGGTTTCCTCCCACTCCGGGAGATCCTATACCCTGAATATGGCCACTAAGGGACAGGGTTCCCACTCAATGTTCAGAATCGCTGAAATGATGTTGAAAAGGGAGACCCAAAAACCCACATGTTTAGAACAAGACCAAAACATGTGCGTGTGGTTAACTGGCCTCCTTGAACAGTGCTCACATTTGTCCACAACCTCTGCAAAGAAGTGACTCATTCTAGCTCTGGTCAGGTGCACCCTAAACGCCATCTTAAGCTGAATCAAGCTCAGCCTCGCACACGAGGACGTAACGCTCACTCTGCGAAGGGCCTCACTCCACACCTCCTCCTCCAAGGCAGACCCCAGCTCCTCCTCCCACTTGGCATTCACCCCCACCACTGAGACAGAGTCCTCCGCCAGAAACCGCCCATATACACGATCGTACTATCTTCCGATGCTACGCACAAAAGGATCCTCTCTATCAAGGAAGATGGTGGCTCCTCTGGGAATGCCGGGAATGCTCGTCTAACAAAATGTCGTACCTGAAGGCACCTAAATGAATCCAAGCCTGAGAGTCCAAACCTCTCTTTCAATTCCTCCAGGGTGGCAAACCGCCCCTCCAGGAATAGGTCCCTTCCCCTTCCACACTGCAAATGTGGCATCCAACCTTGCCAGCTTGATCAGGTGGTTAGCACAAATGGCGGCCAGCCTAGACACCGACCCCAGTTTGAAATGCTGATGGAGTTTCCTCTATATTTTTAAAGTGGAGGCAACCACCGGGTGTGACGAGTACTTTATCTCCGTGAACGGAAGAGAAACTATCACCAGTGCATCCAAACTGGAACCCTCTGAATGACTCAGACTCCATTTGCACCTAGGTAGACCCCAGGTCCCCACACCATCCCAACACCTTCTCTGCATTAGCAGCCCAGCAATTAAATATCCGGTTTGGCAGTGCAAACCCCCCCCCCCCCCCCCCCCCCCCCCACCCCCAATTGTCTATCCCTCTGAAGAACAACCCTCCAAATTATCGTAGATTTGCCTGCTGATCTTAACCGTTCCACCCTCCCAAGGAATTATTTGGAAAGAAAGACTGGAAGACATTGGAATAGAAACAGAAATTTTGGCAAAATATTGATCTTAATTGACTGGACCCTACCTGCCTTTGAGAGGTTTTGATTTGATTTGATTTGATTTATTATTGTCACATGTATTAATATACAGTGAAAAGTTGTTTCTTGCATGCTGTACAGATGACGCATACCGTACATAGGGAAGGAAGGAGAGACTACAGAATGTAATGTTACATAACTGGGTGTAGAGAAAAGATCAACTTAATACGAGGTAGGTCCATTCAGAAGTCTGATGGCAGCAGGGAGGAAGCTGTTCCTGAGTCGGTTGGTACGTGACCTCAAACTAAGGTCAGATTTTACCCTATTCACCAGGCTGGTATAATTCAGTTTACGGAGTCAGGCCCAATCTCGAGCCACCTGGACCCCCAGATACTGGAAGCTGGACCTGGCCAAGCGAAAGGAAAGTACCCCCAGACCGGTTCCATTCCCCGGGGTGCTGACCAGAAAATACTTGCTCTTCTCCAGATTTAATTTGTATCTGGAAAAGGACCCAAAGCTCTTTAGTATCTTCATTATGTCCCCCATTGTGGGCACCGGGTCCTTCACAGATAACTAAAGATCATCTGCATACAGGGACACCTTATGGTCCACTCCACATCCTAACTATCCCTCTCTACTTGTCCGAAGCCCTCAGGGGAATGGCCGATGGTTCAATCGCTAATGCAAACAGGAGGGGAGACATAGGACACCCCTGCCTTGTCCCCCTGTGCAACTGAAAAAAATCCCGAACTCATGGGATTTGTAGGAACAATGGCCAAAGGGGCCTTGAACAGCAGACATACCTACGACACAAACCAAACTTATAAAATTCCTTTACCTTATCAAAAGCCTTTTCTGCATCTAATGACACAATTTTTTGGGGGGAAATGATTTTTATTAAAGTTTTAACCTTTCATACAAAAGAATATAAAAGACATGAACGATAACAAACATTCTTTGTAATGACGCAGTTATTGCCGGCCGCTGGGGGGAAAACCACATTGAGCAGTCGCCGCACATTGGATGAGTCTTCATCCCTTTACAAACCCCATCTGGTCCTCCCCAACTACCTCTGGGAGACAAGGTTTCAACCTAAATGCTACAGCATTAGCTAACAGCTTAGCGTCTACGTTAAGCAGTGATATAGCACAGTGCGATCCGCATTCTGTGGGATCCTTGTCCTTTTTCAGGAGAAGGGAGATAATGCCTGCCCAAGAGTTGCAGGAAGGGAACTCCAGGCAAAAGAGTCATTGAATATCGCCATCAGTAGCGGAACCAGATGGTCCGTGAACCTCTTGTAAAATTCCACTGGGAACCTGTTAGGCCACAGTGTCTTCCCTGCTTGCATCTGTCCTATCGCTGTTTGGGTCTCCTCCGGACCCAATGGTGCCTCCAGCCCTTCCCGCATTTCCTCCTCCAACTCGGGGAATTCCAAGCCCTCTAAAACTCTATCTTCTCTGTCTCTTCCTCTGGCGGCTCCAACCGGTAACGCCTCTCATAAAAGGTCTGAAATGTCCTGTTCACTTTATCGGGGGCAGAACCAGCCTGCCTCCCGAGTTCCTAATCTGGATAATCTCCCGAGAGGCCGCCTGCCACCTTAGCTGGTGAGCCAAGAGACGGCTGGCTTTCTCCCCATATTCATAGGTAACCCCCGTCAGGCACCGCAACTGGAACACTGCCCTATCAGTAAACAGCAGGTCAAACTTTATTTGCAGCTTTTTCCTGCTTGCCATGAGTTCCAGGGTTGGGACACTCGAGTGTCTACCATCCACTTCCAAAATGTCATCAATTAACTTCTAGTGCTCCTTCCTAGACTTCCTGTCCATATGTGCCTTGGGCGATATAATCTTCCCTCATCACTGCCTTTGATGCCTCCCATAGAATAGGGGGTGAAACCATCCCGTTCGCATTGAACTCCAAGTATTTATTTATGCTCTCGAAACCTCCATCCTGTGTGCTGCATTGGGCCCTCCTCCAGCACTAAGTCTACAAAATGAGGAACATAGTCTGAGACGTCTGTAGCCAAGTATTCCGCTTTCCACACCCCGAAAAGAAGAGATTGCCGATGTTAGGCTTACTGGTCTATAATTCCCTGCATTCTCTCTATCTCACTTTTTGAATATCAGAGTGACGTGAGCTACCCTCAATCTGCAGGGACTGTTCCAGAGTCTATAGAATCCCGGAAGATGACCACCAATGCGTCCAATATGTCTAGAGCCACTTCCTTAAGCACTCTGGGATACAAATTCTCAGGCCCTGGGGATTTATCCCCTTTCAATCCCATCAATTTTCCCAGCACCATTTCTCTACTAATGTTGATCTCCCTCAGTTCTTCCCTCTCACTAAACCTTTCATTTTCCAGCATTTCTGGTATCTGATTTGTGTCCTCTTTTGTGAAGACAGAACCAAAGTATGTATTCAATTTCTCAGCCATTTCTTTGTCCCTTATTATGCATTCCCCTGTTTCTGTCTTTAGGGGGCCTACATTTCTCTTTACCAATCTCTTTCTCTTCACATATCCAGAGAAACTCTTAGTGTCAGTCTTAATGTTTCCTGCAAGCTTCCTTTTGTACTGTACTTTCCCCTTCTTAATTAATCCTTTCGTCCTTCTTTGATGAATTTCACAGAATTTACAGTGCAGAAGGAGGCCATTCGGCCCATCGAGTCTGCACCAGTCCTTGAAAAGAACACCCTACCTAAGCCCACACCTTCACCCTATCCCCACCCTAACCCGTAACCCCACCTTACCTTTTTTGGACACTAAGGGCAATTTAGCATAGCCAATCCACCTACCCCTGCACATCTTTGGACTGTGGGAATCCTTATCCCTTTTTAAAATTAAGGAGATCGAGGCTTGTGAGAATTGAGGGAGGAGCACCCCCTGCTCCCTTGCCTCATTGAACGCCCTTAACAGCAGGGGCCCCAAGTCCCCAGAAAATATCTTGTATAATTCCACCGGGAACCCGTTCGGGTCTGGGGCCTTCCCCGCCTGCATCGCCCCCATACCTTCCAAGACCTCCACCAGCCCAATGGGGGCTCCCAGTCCATCCACCAGGTTCTCCGCCACCCTAGGGAACTCAAACCCATCCAAAAAACACCTTATTCCCTCCACCCCGGCAGGGGGTTCTGACTCATGCAGTCCCTTATAAAATTCCCCGAACACCCCATTCACTGCCACCGGGTCCAAGACGGTATTCTCCCTTCTATCCTTCACCTTTCCAATCTCCCTCGCCGCCTCAATTGATGTGCCCATATTCATAGACCGCCTATCCTAGTCCTCCTCTGCCTTACCGCCTTACAAGTGAACATCAGTCCAAACTCCATCTGAAGTTTCTGTCGCTCCCTCAACAACCCCGAATACCTCCTATCCACCTGCAGAATCTCATCCACTAACCTCGTCATTCCACCCGCCCCCCAATCCCCTGATTCACCTGCACGTCCACCCAATGCAGCGCGTGATCTGAAACCGCGATCGCCGAGTACTCCGAACCGACCACCCCCGTCAACAACATCCTATCCATCACAAAATAGTCGATCCGGAAGTACACCGTATGTACAATGGGAGAAAAACGTAAATTCCTGTGCCCTCGACCTCCCAAACCTCCACTAGTCCACTCCTCCCATACGCTCCATAAACCCTTTCAGTTCCCTCACCACCGCTGATACCCTCCCCGAACTCGGACTTGACCGATCCAATTTCGGCTCAAGAACCGTGTTAAAATCCAACCCCCCAAAAACTGCTCTCAATCCTCAGACCTACTATTTTTCTTGGCCAATCTGTATGCTTCTTCCTTGGATCGGATACTATTTCTAATTTCCTTTGTAAGCCATGGATTGGCCCTCTTACCCCTTTGCTTTGCTGCCAGACAGGAATGAACAGTTGCTGTAATTCCCCCATAAATTCCTTGAATATTTGCTATTGTCTATCCACTGTCATCCCTTCAAGTAACTCTCCACAAACTATCAAGGCCAACTCATGCCTCATAGCTTCATAGTTCCCGTTATTAAGATTCAGCACCCTAGTTTCCGAATCAACTACTTCACGCTCCATCTTGATAAAAAATTCTATCATGTTATGGTCGCTCATCCCCAACGGGTCTCGTGCAGCCAGATTGGCAATGATTCCCTTCTCATTACACAGTACCCAGTCTAAGATGGCCTGCTCTCTAGTTGGTTCCTCCACATATTGGTCAAAAAACCCATCCGTATACACTCCAGGAATTCCTTCTCTACGGCATTGTGGCTAATTTGATTTGCCCAATCTATGTGAAGATTAAAATCACCCATGATCACCGATATTCCCTTATTACATGCATCTCTAATTTTGTGTTTAATGCCATTCCCAACCTCACCAGTGCAGTTTGGGGGTCACCCTCTAATGACACCCACTAATGTTTTTTGCCCCTTGGTATTTCTCAACTCTACCCATACAGATTCCACATTGTCAGAGCTAATATCCTTTCCCACTACTGTGTTAATTTCCTCTTTAACCAGCAGTGCCACGCCACCACCTTTTCTTTTATGCCAGTCCTTCCTAAATACTGAGAACCCTGGGACATTGAGTTCCCATCCCTGGTCACCCTGCAGCCATGTCTCCGTAATCCCAATTATATCGTACCCATTTATATCTATCTGCGTGATTAATTCATCCATTTTATTGCAAATGCTCCATGCATTAAGGCACAGAGCCTTTAAGTTTGTCTTTTTCACAATGTTTGTGTTGCTCCCAATATTTTTCTCTACTGCCCTGTTTGAATTTTGTCCTTGGATTCTCCACCTATCACTTTTCTTATTCACTTTTCTACATTTTGATTTTGTCCTTGCTCCCTCTTTCTTTGACTCCTTGCGTAGGTTCCCACCCCCTGGCATATTAGTTTGAACCCTCTCCAACTGCTCTTGCAAATAGTCCCCCTAGGACATCAGTTCCAGTCCTGCCCAGGTGTAACCTGTCCAGTTTATACAGGTCCCACCTCCTGTACAAAGCTCTATGTGTTGTTCTACTAACATGGGTCTCAGATTAAGATTATAATTGTATTGTGAAAAATGAACAGTAGCTCAGCCCAGTTCCACTCTCTGGGATCAGGCTGTGTTCTGACCTTTGTCAACTGTAGGATTTGATTGCTGTCCTGTGTGTTACTGGTGAACTGCTGAATATAAACCCACTTACTTCTGATTATTTTCGCACAGAACGGAAACACATGTACAAGGCTGTCATTTGAAACTTGTTTTCCTCAGTGTGGAGCTGAGGTTCTGTTTACTCACCAGCTGAAGGACTGCCAAAGCCACTGAAAGAAGCTGGACTTCACATATGGCAGGAAGCAATTGCAATGTCTACAGTAGCAGCTGACCTTTGTAAACCAGCTGCATCGCTATGATCCTGACGCCCCCGACAATCATTCCTCTTAAATATGCAGTCCTTCCCCTGTCAATGAATAAAGTCAATGTTCACCCAAGACCTCATTTCAATGAGTGTTTGTGTGAGGAAGGGTGCGTGCATGCATGAGTGTGAGAGAGTGTGTGTAAGAGAAGATGTGTGTGAGTGAGAGTGCAGTGTGTGAGAGTGGGTGTGTGGAGCACGTGTGTGTGTGTGTATGTGTGTGAGAGCATGCATGTGTGTGTGAGCGTGTGTGTAAGAATGCATGTGAGGGAGCACATGTGCGTATGTGTGAGAGAAAGTGTATGTGAGATAGGGTGCATATGTGAGTGCATGTGTGTAAGGGAGTGTGTGTTTGTGACAGGTTGTGCGTGGCGGTGCATGCACAACAGGGTATGTGTGTGTGATAGGGTGCATGTGTCTGAATGAGGGTGCATTTGTGTGAGATGGATGTGTGTGAGGGTGATTGTGTGAGAGACGGAGCTAGAACATCACCCTCACGCTCGTACAATATCCTCTAGCTCGTTAAAGTTCGAAGCTACCCAGAATTGAACAAAGTGTTGGTCAGGGAGCCAAATTGCTGAGTGGGAATGGGATTAGTCATGCTGATGCTGCAGGAGGTGGTATTTTTACAATGTGCTTCGTCCATATGTAGGACAGAGAGCTTTGAGAGTTGTGCCAACGTGGAAGAATGTCCAATTCCCAGGACACACCTACGTTCCTGACTTTGAGCACAAAAAGTCCGGAGTAAAACAAAAACATGAAACTTACAGAAGAGAAAAATCTTTTGCTACTTTGGATTTGCTGCCGATCTCTCGAGCTGCTGGGAACAAGGTTCAAACAGCTGGGAGAAACTCTATCTTGCAATGGGTTTAGGGTGTGGCACTCAACAGCAACAATAGCCGCCTGGCTCTGAGCTGGTGATTATGGGAGCAGTTTTTCCTTCCCATAATAAAAACGATTCCTACCAGAAACCTGTGGGAAACTGTAGCCTATGCTTTATAAAGCTAGTTTTTCCAATGTTCATTCTACTTCCTTTGGTGTCTGTTGCGAATGTCTTAGTGTATTCGTAGCGAATTCCACAGATTTGAAAGCCAATAATCCTGCCAGATAGATACACGTATTATACATTGTGGTGTCACCGGGGCTGTGTGCTGGAAGACTGGTGCTTTTCTCATAAGATTCTTCAGTTTCTTGACAGTGGTTTTCCCGACCAAGAAGGCCACAGGAAGTCAACCCGGAAGTCACATGGTAGACCGATTGAAAATCCCTATCAGGAATCAGTGCATGGGGGTTCAGTTGTGTGGCTCTGCTAGACTTGCTAGATAGGTAGAGCGCTGAGGCCTGCTAGGGCGGGGGGGGGGGGGGGCAACTTGGTGAATCCAAGGAAGGCGCCTTGGAGAGTAAAGAATTTGCTGTGTGCATTTGTTGCTGACCTAGGACTCTACGAAAATCATGATTTGGATTAGACTTTTGTGATAGATGTAGGAATTTCAGATATATATTCTATTATATGTATCTGGTGCAGTAATGGTTAAATGTTTGGGTTAGGGTGTGTATCTATCTGACTGCTTCAGAAATATTTTTTTAAATCCTGGTTTGAAAGGCAGCTAGACTTTGGGGCTACAAAGGTGCAATTAGGATTTTACTTTTACAGTATTTTAATTGCACCTTTGTAGCCCCAAAGTCTAGCTGCCTTTCAAACCAGGATTTAAAAAAAATATTTTAAAAGTCATAAGATATAGGAGCAGCCCATTGAGCCCGCTCCGCCATTCGATCATGGCTGATCTCATCCTGGCCTCAACTCCACCCTGCTGCCCGTTCTCCATAACCCTTCAACCCATCACCAATTAAAAATCTGTCTAACTCCTTAGATTTACTCACTATCCCACCATCCATTGCACTCTGCGGTAGCGAATTCCACAGATTCATTCCAGTCATGGATATTGTTTGTTTGCCAAAGTAGGAATAATGGAATTTTGTTTATAGAAAGAAGGTTCCCTGGGGAGAAGATAATTAGAGACTCTGGGCGCGATTTCCCCCCAAAATAATTAAGTGTAATTTTGAGCGCGTTTGGCAGGGTGTTTCCAGTCGTCTTTTTGGGGGAGATCCAGATCTGGATTCACCCACACTCAGTCATTAATTTGAGCTATGGGGTCTAGCCCACACTTAGAATTTTTTTTTCAGCAGTGGGGAACTGAACCCGCCGGCAAGATTGGCTCCTCAGAGATCGGGCCGCCGTTTTGAAAGGGTGCTCGATCCCTAAGTGAGCTTGAGGGTCCCTCACCCCTCCCCCCCCCTACCCATGGACAATGGCACTTCCTGCTGAGATGGGCAATACCCCCCCCCCCCCAGGTGAGTGCACCCCACTATGGGGTCACTAAGGGAACCCCCCTTTCAGGCTCCACCAACCCTTCCAAATCTTTATTTAGCCCATTCAGGGTACTGCCCTGCCCCTGATACCCAGGGGGCTCTAATGGCCTGGGAGAACCCTGAAGTGGCCATCACACATGGTCTCCGCTTATATAGACCAGTACTAATCAGCGCTCGGTTGAGGCCATGCCGATGCGGCCGGTGACTCCCTGGCACAAGGTGAATGCGGCCTCAAAGAGTTAGAGATGATCTGGTTAATTGGTGGAGAGAGGGGCTGAAGCAGTCAGGTGTTGAGTTTAGTTTAGATTGGGATGTGAACAGACTAGCAGCTTTTTGCCAGATGCTGGGAAGTTAAACAGTAGTTTGACACAGGCAAGAATCCGCAAGCTGATTCCTGAAGGATCTATCTCTCTCTCAAAGCAGTTTCTCCAAAACCTCTCTATACAGCAAGTATTCCTGGGCCTGCTAACTGTATTTAAATGTGGGCTTTGACCTGAGATGGAGATTGCTTGATTGGAGATGAAAAGATAGCAATTAGGAGATAGTGTTTCATTTTATTGTTAAGTATTGTTTAACTGGACTGGTGGCACAGTGGTTAGCACTGCTGTCTCACGGGGCTGAGGACCTGGGTTCGATCCTTGCCTTGGTTCACTGTCTGTGTTGAGTTTGCACATTCTCCCTGTGTTTGCGTGGCTCTCAGCCCCACAACCCAAAGATGTGCAGGCTAGGTGGGTTGGCCACGCTAAATTGGAAAAAAATATAATTGGGTACTCTAAGTTAAAAAAAGTATTGTTTAACTGGTAATTGTAAACTATTCCTGGTATGATGTTAATGTTAATAATAAAGTTTGTTTTAATATGACATATCACTGGAGCGAAGTATCCTTTTCTCACAATCTTACAAATTGAATAAAACTTTGGGATTTCTGTCTAATCCTAGCAACTGTTGAGGTCTGTCCAGGATTGTAATACTTTGGCTGGTATGAGAACCTGTACTGGTAATCTGACTGTCACTGTTATATATTGCATCAGCGAGAACGACCACACCTTCAAAGATCTCAGAGACAAGTAGAGGAAAGCTTTCTTCATCTGGCAAAACAACATAACCGGCAAGGCAAAGAGGAGAGCTCATCACTTAGCCAAGGTGGAGGTACATACAAGAACTAGAGAAATCAAGAACCAATGGTGGACAGAGAAAGTTAAGGAGCTGCAACTCCTCACTGACAAGCATGACATCAGGGGCTTCTTCAGTGCCACCAGGGCAATACATGGTCCCAATACCCTAGGCTTCAAACCAATGTGCAGTAAGGATGGAACCCTCTTGAGAGACAGAGAAAACATTGGCCTTTGATGGAGAGAATACTTCAAAGAACTGTGATACAGCCATAGATGAGGACATGTTTGAGGAAATCTCCCAACGCCCCATCAAAGATGACCTTGGACTTCCACCAAGCGTGGCCAAAGCTGAAGCCACCATTAAACACATGAAGAATGGAAAAAACGCAATGATGGTTGGGATCCCAGCGGAGATTTTCAATCTTGGAGGAGATGAGATCACCCGTCATCTCCATCAGCTGTTGCTGAAAATCTGGGACAAAGAAGAAATTCCTGCCGACCTCATCACCGCCTTCTTCAAGCAAGGCATCAAAGCAGACTGTGGGAACTATCGAGGAATTTCCCGACTCACCATCGCTGGGAAGATCATCGCCCAAATCCTCGTTAGCCGCCTTCTCCCAGTCTCTGAAGAAATCCTTCTGAAAAGCCAGTGTGATTTCCGACCAAACTGTGGAATAGCGAACATGATTTTCACTGCTCAGCAATGTCTAAGAGAAATGCCAGGAGCAACATCAACCACTCTACATGGCCTTTATCAATCTAACCAAGGCTTTCAACTTGGTCAATTGGGAAGTGCTATGGAAGACTCTGTCAGAGGCCGGCTGTCCAGAGAAATTCAGCAACATCTTTCGATTTCTCCACAAAAAGACGTCGGTGACAGTCCACAGCAATAGAAATAAGACAGAAGTCTTCGAGGTCAAGACTGGAGTCAAGCAAGGATGTGCCACCACCCCCACCAACCGTGCCACCCTGTCCTGTGTGCTGACTTCAAGACTTGGCCTCATCAGAGGGGTGGAACTCTGGGGAGCTTGTGGCCACCGTCGCCACTCCATGGGACTCACTCCTCCCTCTCGGTGCCCATAAAGCCCTGAGATTCACCTTGGGATGGAGGGGCAGCTGGTTCAAGCTCCGGCTGCCCCTTCATCTGGCGGTTCCCCAAATTCTGCACCCTTGTGTCAATGCGCTCGCCGATGCTCCTCAGTGACTGGGACATGCTCTGCAGCGCTTCGGCAGTGTCCACCTGCAACTGGGACAAGCTGTGCAGCGCCTCGGCAATGCACATCTGAGGGTGGGACATGTCCCGCACAGCCTCATCAAGATGAGCCTGGTACTGGGTGACATCCCCCAGCGAGGCGGACATTCTGTCGAGACCCTCGGACCCTCGAGACACCGACTGCGTGACGCCTTGGATACGTTCACTAATCGTGCCGACGTCGTGCACCAGGCTCTCCACTGCAGTCGCCTGCCTAGCAGTGTTGGCCTCGGTCTCACTCATTGCCGACGCCATCTCCTGTGCCCGTACCCTCTGGGACTCCTCCAAGTGGCTATGGATCTGCCGGAGTGACGCTGACATCTGCTTCTGAATATCCCGGCTTCTCCCTATCGTCTCCATCAGCTCCGGGTAACCCTGTACTACAGGCTCAGCATCAGGTTGGGACCCAGCTGGGTTCTGGGATCCAGCAGACCTCCGAGTGCTGTCTCAGCTGGATGTTCCTACCTCCACATGATGTACATCAGCAGCAGTGTGGTGCTCACCAGATTGTGCCCCAGAAGCTTGTTCACTAACATGTCCCACCAAGGTGTGTGTATCTGCGCTGGTGTAGGGTGGGGATGACAGCTGTGCCGCAACTATAATGGTTGCATCCTCGGAGCTCTCCTCCGAGGTGTTCTCCTGGGAGGCGGGAGAGGGGGGCCGCCCGGGATGGGCCGGCACCGTTGGCTGGCGGAACTAATGAAAAATAGACATGTGGTCAGTGGTAGGAATGGGTCAGCCAGTACGGTAATAACAACTCACGTTTGACAGGTCCTCCGGGTGGAGCCTGGTGGTTCCTCACCTCTGCGGCATCCGCCAGCCTCCGCGTTGATGACCACCCTGGCCTCAGCCACACTGGTCACCTCCAGGGCCCACTCCTCCGCCAGTCTGAGCCCTCTCCCAACGATTATGGAAGAGCTTTTCCTAAGGAGACACAGAGGAGGCATTGTTAGCCACTCGAGTAGTTCACAGTGCTGGGAGGTGCGGTGTGAAGGGAGGGTTGGGGTGGGGTTGAATGGGGACGGGATAGAGGGAGGATTGGAGGGTCGCATGGGAGATGGGGGTGGATGCTCCCTTGGGGGAGGTGGGGGGGCATTGGTGTCTACTCACTCGTGCTGCCCGGTGTAGGCCATTGACCTTTTGTCGGCACTGGAGACCAGTTCTCCTGGTCACACTCCCAGCGCTCACAGCTGCCGCCACCTCATCCCAGGCAGCACTGGCTGCCTTGTGGCTCACCCTCCGGGATACTAGGAGGAAACAGGACATCCATCCTGGCCTCCAGTGTGTATAGGAGCCTGCCCAGGTCAGCACCCCGAATCTTGGGGCTGGTTTCCTTGGCGCCATTGATGCGAGCTGGCTGACGTTGGCTGAGCAAGTGCTGCTCGACCTGGTTAGCGTGGCGGGCTGCCGAGCGCGGTGCCCGCTAAGCAGCTGGCGAGCCTTAATTTGCGACAAGAAGCCCGTGAGGCCCCGTTAAGTGGACCAATTAACGCTGAATAGCATTGTCGGCCTCGCAGGGCCGAGCGCCGAGAAGCTCGCGGCAATTCCCGCTCGTTACAACACTTGGAAATCTTTCTGGCGAATCGTGCCCATTGGCTCAGGCATCGGTCATGCTAAACCCGAAGAAGGGGGAAGGATCTGTTGGAGTGTGGGTCATATAGGCACATTTCACTGCTAAACACGTATGATTCTATGAAAGTGTTGGCCAAGTTGGTGACGGGGAGGGTAGAGGGTTGTGCATCCACTTGTGCATCGGCAACCACTCCACCATCACCTGGACCCCCAGGAACCTGTCAATGGCCACTTTAAATGGGTTGTGTTCGAGGAGTGATTGCCAAGGACCAAACAAGTTTTGGAAAGGGCAGGTCCAGTAACATCAGGAGGCTATTAAACGTGATTATGACCCCGTCAAATGGACGGATACCACAAGTAGCGATATCTAAGGATGTGGAGAAGGCTTTCGGCTGGGCAGAGTAGCGGTACCTATTTGGCCTGAAGTTTGTGGCATGGGTGTGTCTGTTGTACGTGGCACCAGTGGCGAGTGTATGGACAAATGAGATGAGTTCACGGAGTTTTAGGTTGCACAGGGGAACGAGGCAGGGTTGTCCTTTGTCGCTGCTGCTGTTCGCACTGGCGATAGAGCCCCTGGCGATTGCCTTTAGTCGGTCAGTAGAGTGGCTGGGGATTATGTTGGGAACACCAGGTGTCGCCATATGCAGACGACCTGTTGGTGTTCGTGTCGGACCCGCTGCAGAGTATGTGGAGAATTATGGGCATACTGGAGAGGTTCGGGGCCTTCTCGGGATATAAGTTGAATACCGGAAAGAGTGAGGTGTTTCCGGTGAATGACACGGATCAGGGAGCCAATCTGGGGATGTCGCCATTTAAAGTAGCCAGGGACAGGTTCCTGGGGGTCCAGGTGACGGTGGAGTGGTTGCCGATGCACAAGTGGAACCTGACAACGTTGGTGGAGGAGGTTAGGGGGATTTTAGGAGGTGGGATACTCTGCACCTGACATTGGCGGGGGTGGGGGGGTCCAGGTGGTTAAGATGAACATGTTACCAAGTTTCTTGTTGGTATTCTTTATCCCGAAGGCCTTTTTCCGGAAATTGGGCACAGCAATCTCAGGAGTTTATATGGGTGGGGAAGGTACCAAGGGTAAAGAGGGCCCTGTTAAAGAGGCAGAAAGGGGGGTTGGCACTACCAAACCTGCTGCATTACTACTGGATAGCAAATGTGGAGAAGGTGAGACAGTGGTGGGAAGGAGAAGGGTGAGGATGAAGGAGGAGTCCTACAGAGGGTCCAGCCTGAAGGCCAAGGTGACAGACTTTGCTTCCGCTAGCACCAGTGAGGTACACGGTGGTGCAGTCCATGATTAGGGTGTGGAAACAGTTGAGGAGACACTTGATTATAATAATAATAATCTTTATTTTCACAAGTAGGCTTACATTAACACTGCAATGAAGTTACTGTAATAAGCCCCTAGTCGCCACACTCCGGCGCCTGTTCGGGTACACAGAGGGAGAATTCAGAATGTCCAAATTATCTAACAGCTCATCTTTCGGAACTTGTAGGAGGAAACCGGAGCACCCGGAGGAAACCCACGCAGACACGGGGAGAACGTGCAGACTACGCACAGACAGTGACCCAAGCCGGGAATTAAACCCGGGTCCCTGGAACTGTGAAGCAACAGTGCTACCTCTGTGCTACCGTGCCACTTAGGATTGTCTGGAAGAGCATCTGAGGGACTTTGCATGGAAGGAATGAAGAGGGGTTCCCAAGCTGCCGGAGTATACCCTGTTGGAGCGGTTGCTGCTCCTAGATGTGAAGGGGACGGGCAGGATTGGTGATATATATGGTTGGCTGGGAGCAAGGGGGAGCGCAGGTGGTGAGGATCAAGACTAAATGGGAGGAGGAGCTGGGGGGGGGGGGGGGGGGAGATAGGATGGGGAGTGTGGCGTGAGGTGATGCGTGGAGCAAATTCGACCTTGTGCACGAGGATGAGTTTGATTCAATTGAAGGTGGTGCACAGGATGCACATAATTCAGCAAGGATGTATGGGTTTTTCAGGGGATGGATGACGAGTGTGAGAAGTGTGGACGAGGACCAGCAAATCACATGCACATGTTGTGAGGCTATGAGAAGTTGGAGAGATACTGGGAGGTGGTATTTGGGATGTTATCATAGATTATCACAGAATTTACAGAGCAGAAGGAGGCCATTCAGCCCATCGAGTCTGCACCGGCTCTTGGAAAGAGCACCCTACCCAAGGTCAAGACCGCCACCCTATCCCCATAACCCAGTAACCCCACCCAACACTAAGGGCAATTTTGGACACTAAGGGCAATTTATCATGGCCAATCCACCTAACCCGCACATCTTTGGACTGTGGGAGGAAACCGGAGCACCCAGAGGAAACCCACGCACACACGGGGAGGATGTGCAGACTCCGCACAGACAGTGACCCAAGCCAGAATTGAACCTGGGACCCTGGAGCTGTGAAGCAATTGTGCTATCCACAAGGCTACCGTGCTGCCCCTCAAAGGTTATGGGTGTACAGGTTGGGCTGGACATAATGGTGGCAATCTTTGGGGCATCGGAAATGCCGCTGCTGATGGAGAGGAGGAGGGCTGATGTCGTGACCTTCGCCTTTCTGATTACCCGGCAAAGGATATTGTTGGATTTGCGATTGGCAACGACATCAGGAGTGGCAGCCTGGTTGGGGGACCATATGACTTCCTTCGGCTGGAAAAGATCAAGGGCTCGGTCTTCCCAAAAGTGAACAAGGTCCCTGGGCGGACGCGTTTAGCCAGTGCCGAAAAATACATGACTATTCAACGCGACTCACTTTGAATAAGGGGCCTGAATGGGGAACGCACGGTTGAGGCTGCACAAAGCCCCGTTTTTTACAATGGGGAGCTCCGCTCGCCGGATCTCCCCATTGTAGCGAGAGATCGGGACGACATTTTTAAATTGGACCGCCATTGTGGACAGGATTCACCTCATAACGTTGAATTCCGCAAGGCGTTACGAGCCGGGTAGACCAGGTCTCCCGGCTTTCAATGGCCACGTTGCGCCGCAGCGAATTGCTTTTCTGGTGGAGCGTGGCCATAGGTTTGCGCCAAGTTCAAGTTGAAGGGATCAGCGGAGGGCTTTGAGACATGGTAGAAACTGTTCATGACAATGTTTGGGGAATTGTTTATCGCGGGAGGGGGGAGGGTGAAAAGGGGTAAAACTGCACAAACTGTGAACTGTGGGGATGTTGATAATGTTACTATTCATGTTTTTGTACTTTTGAATATGTTTGGAATAAAATACATGTTTTAAAAATCAAAGAAATAGCGTTACAATTTTCAGTTAACACAAGAAAATACTTAAACTTACTATTTGTACCTTCTACTAACTCCAATTATGCAACCCAATACAGTTCAAATGCCACTTATAAATACAGTTAACAAAACATGTTTACTTGCTTATCTGTGCAGACCTTTGTAGATCGTTCCTTTCAAGAGCAGATTCAGTACACTTCTACTCAACCTTACAGCATTTGGCAAAACTGCTGTTCAGTTTAAAATCCTATAACAGAACTGGCTCTTTCCATTAATTACAGTATCTGTATCCCACTACGTTCCATGACCAGCTTAGCTGGGACTAAACACCACTCTCCCCATAAATTATCTATACTCCAGGGAATCTCCAGCAATTAAACTGCAATTCCATGAGCCCTTTATCTGTAACCAAATAAGTGGTTAAAGTCAATAATCACCTTACTCTTTTATGACTCCTTAGTTGCAGCTTTAGCAGGCACACAGTCTGGATACCTTAACCTTGGCTCGTTAATAGTATCACTACAACAAATATTTATCTTAATCCAGACTTTTAATAGCATTACTGCAACAGAATATAAAATATTATACAAGAATTCCTACATTCATCACAGCTACATTCTACATTCACTACATTGAATGCAACTGGGTGGCTTGCTAAGTAATTTCACAGGGCATTTAAGAGTCACTATCCCGAACCCTCACAATCCCTCAATTAGAAAGAAGCTCCCTCACTATCCCTCAAGTTTCAAACAGCTCTCTCACTATCCTCAATTAGAAAGCAGCTTCCTCACTATCCGTCAATTAGAAAGCAGGACCCTCACTATCCTCAGTTATAATAATAATCTTTTTTTTAAAAATAAATCTTTATTGTCACAAGTAGGCTTACATTAAGACTGCAATGAAGTTACTGTGAAATGCCCCTAGCCGCCACATTCCGGCGTATGTTCAGGTAGACAGAGGGAGAATTCAGAATGATGAAAGCAGATTACTGCGGATGCTGGAATCTGAAACAAAAGAGAAAATGCAGGAAAATCTCAGCAGGTCTGGCAGCATCTGTAGGGAGAGAAAAGAGTTAACATTTCGAGCTTTGACAAAGGGTCACCTGGACTCGAAATGTTAGCTCTTTTCTCTCCCTATAGTTGCTGCCAGGCCTGCTGAGATTTTCCAGCATTTTCTCTTTGGAGAATTCAGAATGTCCAATTCACCTAACAGCGCGTTTTTCGGGACTTGTGGGAGGAAACCAAAGCACCCGGAGGAAACCCACGCAGACACGGGAAGAACGTGCAGACTCCGCACAGACTGTGACCCAAGCCGGGAATCGAACCTGGGACCCTGGAGCTTTAAAGCAATTGCTACCCACTGTGCTATCGTGCCACCCACTATCCTTCACTATCTTCAGTTAGATAGCATCTCCCTCGCTATCCTCAATTAGAAAGCAGTTCCCTCAATATCCTCAGTTGGATAGCATCTCCCTCACTATCCTAAATTAGAAAGCAGATACCTCACTACCCCTCAGTATACTCAATGGCTGAGGCTTCTCAATGGCTGCAGGAAGTGCTGCCATCTCCAGCTCCTCCAAGACCGAGTTAGGGAACTGGAGCTGGAGTTGGAAGAACTTTGGATCATTCGGGAGGCAGAGGGGGTCATAGATAGCAGCTTCAGGGAATTAGTTACACCAAAGATTGGAGATAGATGGGTAACTGTAAGAGGGACTGGGAAAAAACAGTCAGTGCAGGGATCCCCCGCGGTCGTTCCCCTGAGAAACAAGTATACCGCTTTGGATACTTGTGGGGGGGGGGACTTACCAGGGGTAAGCCATGGGGTACGGGCCTCTGGCACGGAGTCTGTCCCTGTTGCTCAGAAGGGAAGGGGGGAGAGGAGCAGAGCATTAGTAATTGGGGACTCGATAGTCAGGGGCACAGATAGGAGATTTTGTGGGAGCGTGAGAGACTCACATTTGGTATGTTGCCTCCCAGGTGCAAGGGTACGTGATGTCTCGGATCGTGTTTTCCGGGACCTTAAGGGGGAGGGGGAGCAGCCCCAAGTCGTGGTCCACATTGGCACTAACGACATAGGTAGGAAAGGGGATAAGGATGTCAGGCAGGCTTTCAGGGAGCTAGGATGGAAGCTCAGAACTAGAACAAACAGAGTTGTTATCTCTGGGTTGTTGCCCGTACCACATGATAGTGAGATGAGGAATAGGGAGAGAGAGCAATTAAACACATGGCTACAGGGATGGTGCAGGCGGGAGGGATTCAGATTTCTGGATAACTGGGGCTCTTTCTGGGGAAGGTGGGACCTCTACAGACAGGATGGTCTACATCTGAACCTGCGGGGCACAAATATCCTGGGGGGGAGATTTGTTAGTGCTCTTTGGGGGGGTTTAAACTAATGCAGCAGGGGCATGGGAACCTGGATTGTAGTTTTAGGGTAAGGGAGAATGAGAGTATAGAGGTCAGGAGCTCAGATTTGACGTCGCAGGAGGGAGCCAGTGTTCAGGTAGGTGGTTTGAAGTGTGTCTACTTCAATGCCAGGAGTATACGAAATAAGGTAGGGGAACTGGCAGCATGGGTTGGTACCTGGGACTTCGATGTTGTGGCCATTTCGGAGACATGGATAGAGCAGGGACAGGAATGGATGTTGCAGGTTCCGGGGTTTAGGTGTTTCAGTAAGCTCAGAGAAGAAGGCAAAAGAGGGGGAGGTGTGGCGCTGCTAGTCAAGAGCAGTATTACGGTGGCGGAGAGGATGCTAGATGGGGACTCATCTTCCGAGGTAGTATGGGCTGAGGTTAGAAACATGAAAGGAGAGGTCACACTGTTGGGAGTCTTCTATAGGCCTCCAAATAGTTCTAGGGATGTAGAGGAAAGGATGGCGAGGATGATCCTGGATAAGAGCGAAAGTAACAGGGTAGTTATTATGGGAGACTTTAACTTTCCAAATATTGACTGGAAAAGATATAGTTCGAGTACATTAGATGGGTCGTTTTTTGTACAGTGTGTGCAGGAGGGTTTCCTGACACAGTTTGTTGACAGGCCAACAAGAGGCGAGGCCACATTGGATTTGGTTTTGGGTAATGAACCAGGCCAGGTGTTGGATTTGGAGGTAGGTGAGCACTTTGGGGACAGTGACCACAATTCGGTGACGTTTACGTTAAGGATAGAAAGGGATAAGTATACACCGCAGGGCAAGAGTTATAGCTGGGGGAAGGGAAATTATGATGCCATTAGACGTGACTTGGGGGGTTAAGGTGGAGAAGTAGGCTGCAAGTGTTGGACACACTGGATAAGTGGAGCTTGTTCAAGGATCAGCTACTGCGTGTTCTTGATAAGTATGTACCGGTCAGGCAGGGAGGAAGGTGCCGAGCGAGGGAACCGTGGTTTACCAAAGAAGTGGAATCTCTTGTTAAGAGGAAGAAGGAGGCATATGTGAAGATGAGGTGTGAAGTTTCAGTTGGGGCGATGGATAGTTACAAGGTAGCGAGGAAGGATCTAAAGAGAGAGCTAAGACGAGCAAGGAGGGGACATGAGAAGTATTTGGCAGAAAGGATCAAGGAAAACCCAAAAGCTTTCTATAGGTATGTCAGGAATAAGCGAATGACTAGGGAAAGAGTAGGATCAGTCAAGGACAGGGATGGGAAGTTGTGTGTAGAGTCTGAAGAGATAGGCGAGATACTAAATGAATATTTTTCGTCAGTATTCACTCAGGAAAAAGATAATGTTGTGGAGGAGAATGCTGAGCTCCAGGTAAATAGATTAGATGGCATTGAGGTACGTAGGGAAGAGGTGTTGGCAATTCTGGACGGGCTGAAAATAGATAAGTCCCCGGGACCTGATGGGATTTATCCTAGGATTCTCTGGGAGGCCAGGGAAGAGATTGCTGGACCATTGGCTTTGATTTTTATGTCATCATTGGCTACAGGAATAGTGCCAGAGGACTGGAGGATAGCAAATGTGGTCCCTTTGTTCAAAAAGGGGAGCAGAGACAACCCCGGCAACTATAGACCGGTGAGCCTCACGTCTGTAGTGGGTAAAGTCTTGGAGGGGATTATAAGAGACAAGATTTATAATCATCTAGATAGGAATAATATGATCAGGGATAGTCAGCATGGCTTTGTGAAGGGTAGGTCATGCCTCACAAACCTTATTGAGTTCTTTGAGAAGGTGACTGAACAGGTAGACGAGGGTAGAGCAGTTGATGTGGTGTATATGGATTTCAGCAAAGCGTTTGATAAGGTTCCCCACGGTAGGCTATTGCAGAAAATACGGCTGGGGATTGAGGGTGATTTAGAGATGTGGATCAGAAATTGGCTAGCTGAAAGAAGACAGAGGGTGGTGGTTGATGGGAAATGTTCAGAATGGAGTTCAGTCACAAGTGGAGTACCACAAGGATCTGTTCTGGGGCCGTTGCTGTTTGTCATTTTTATCAATGACCTAGAGGAAGGCGCAGAAGGGTGGGTGAGTAAATTTGCAGACGATACTAAAGTCGGTGGTGTTGTCGATAGTGTGGAAGGAAGTAGCAGGTTACAGAGGGATATAGATAAGCTGCAGAGCTGGGCTGAGAGGTGGCAAATGGAGTTTAATGTAGAGAAGTGTGAGGTGATTCACTTTGGAAGGAATAACAGGAATGTGGAATATTTGGCTAATGGAAAAGTTCTTGAAAGTGTGGATGAGCAGAGGGATCTAGGTGTCCATGTACATAGATCCCTGAAAGTTGCCACCCAGGTTGATAGGATGGTGAAGAAGGCCTATGGAGTGTTGGCCTTTATTGGTAGAGGGATTGAGTTCCGGAGGTCATGTTGCAGCTGTACAGAACTCTGGTACGGCCGCATTTGGAGTATTGCGTACAGTTCTGGTCACCGCATTATAGGAAGGACGTGGAGGCTTTGGAGCGGGTGCAGAGGAGATTTACCAGGATGTTGCCTGGTATGGAGGGAAAATCTTATGAGGAAAGGCTGATGGACTCGAGGTTGTTTTCGTTGGAGAGAAGAAGGTTAAGAGGAGACTTAATAGAGGCATACAAAATGATTAGGGGGTTGGATAGGGTGGACAGTGAGAGCCTTCTCCCGCGGATGGAAATGGCTGGCACGAGGGGACATAACTTTAAACTGAGGGGTAATAGATATAGGACAGAGGTCAGAGGTAGGTTCTTTACGCAAAGAGTAGTGAGGCCGTGGAATGCCCTACCTGCTACAGTAGTGAACTCGCCAACATTGAGGGCATTTAAAAGTTTATTGGATAAACATATGGATGATAATGGTATAGTGTAGGTTAGATGGCTTTTGTTTCGATGCAACATCGTGGGCCGAAGGGCCTGTACTGCGCTGTATTGTTCTATGTTCTATGTTCTAGATAAATGTAATTGGCCATGAAAAATATAATTTTCAAACATAAATTCCAGAACCACATACAGATTGTAAGAGAGCTGGAGATCCAATATCTGTAGTAATAACTTAGATGAAGAGATAGACACATATCCAAATGTGCTGATGACACAAAGAAAGTAGAACTGTAAGGAATGTAAAATTTCAAAGCGACATTTATCAATTAAATCAATGGGCAAAACTAGCAAATTGGGTTCACTATCAGAAAATGTGAGATCATCCACTGTTTCTAAAAAGGAAAGAAAACGTTTACTCGTGTCAATGGTGAAAAACTAGAAACAGTGGAGGTCGAAAGAGACTTGGGAAGTCCAGGTACAAGGATTATTAAAATGTCAAGAACAAGTTCAGAAGATAATCAAAAAGGCTAATGGAACACTGGCTTTTATATCAAGAGAACTAGAATAAAAGTGGTCATTCTTCAACGATACAAACCACACATGGAGCAGAGAGAGCAGTTCTGGGAAACACAACCTTTGGAAGGATATATTGGAACTGGAGATGAAGGGTCAATTGTTAACTTTAAATCTGAGATTGATATATTTTTTGTTAACCAAAGGTATTAAGGGCTGGGGTATATGTGGAGTTTGGTGACAGATCAGCCATGACCTCACTTACCAATGGAACAGGCTCAAGGAGTTAAATGGCCTCCTCCTGTTGCTGTGTCCCCCATATGCATTAATATGACTGTCCTACAGCAAGAGTCATGGTCCAATCACAGAATGAGTTCAAATATACAAGGTGCTGACATTAACTAAAGACAATGCGGTAGTTTCCAACCCTCCAGAGTTGTTTCAGACTCTCCAGGAATTAAAGATTAATTCCCAATTCCCAGTCAAGCAACACCAAGAGAAAAATCACAGGAGAGACTTAAAAAATGCTTTTTGTTTTAATCTTCTTTGTTCATTACAATGTTGGAGTTTGGGAACAAAGAATTATCTAATTGACCTACAATGATTGACATGTCAGTCAACCAATTGTGGAAGTGTGAGGGGTGTGGTAAATGGTGGTCACCTGATGAACCCTTGTAGAATACATCCAGAGTTGGTGATTGCAGACCAGTTCTCCTCCATTCACAGTGCAGTCAAAAGTGCTGAGAAACCTCCATGGAGTAGTATTTGCATTTTTAGTTCAGAATAAGCAGAGATTTTCTGATAAATTCATTATTGCTGAAAAACAGACATCCTGTCAAAGCTTTTCCTCTTGCACTCATCAGGGCAGGTGAAAGAATACCAAATCTCAACAGAAACAATCATTTATACTGCATGAGAAAATGGGTGCTGATTGGCTGGCAGGTGGGCTCTGATTGGTCAATGAATAAATTAAGCAATCACCCCTTCTTTTCTTAGGCACTATAAATAGTTTTTCCTTTTGAGAGTTGGTACTCTTACAAATCTGTCCTGACAAGTGCAAGATGAAAAGCTTCAACAGCACGTCTCTATTTAACAATGTTCAATTTTTGTACAACTATTTGATAGTTTCATTCTTTCAGTTGCCACGCACCAAACTTTCTCTCTTACCAGGAACATGCCGGGAGTTGCGTTGTGTCGCTCCACCAGTAGCGCTGGGCTTTGAGCTGTGTATTCGTTGGCTGTGCTGATGTTGTACTTTAGTAGCCGGAATGAGTCTCTTTGAGACTAATTGTAAACAGGAAATACCATTAGCCTCGCTGTTTGTCAGTAAATATACAGCATCTTCCAACAGTGCAGGAGTTAAACAGCTGGACATCCTGGGATGATAATATTATCAACAGCAATTTGCATTTACATAAGATCTTGACAAACAGCCCTGGGACCTTTAGCTAAAGGAAATGGACACAAAGCTAAGGAAGAAGAGGTTGGATTAAAGAGATGAGGTTTCAGGAAGTTCTTAAAGATGGAGAAGAGGTTGGGAGGTTTAGGGAAGGACGTTCAGAGATTAGGGTAATAGTGAGTAAACATCCTGTCCATGTGACTGGGAAGGGAGGAGAAGTGGAGATACATGAGTTGTGTTTGACCAATCTAGGGGCTATGGTCATTAGTAACCATGCTGACTGTTCTTGATTAATCCTTGCTTCTCAAATGCAGATTAATTCTTTCTCCCAGAATTGCTTCTAATAGTTTCCCCACCACTGAGGTTAGACTGACTGGCCTGTAGCTTCCTGAATATGCTCGAATATGTGAAGAGGGAGAATGAAGAGGATTTTCCTTCCCTCAAAGAGGCTCACTTCCCTCGCACCCTCCCCCTGACCCCTTGTCCTTACGCCTGACGTCTCACCGTTCTCCCCATCCCCACACCCTTCCCCTGCCCTCCACCCTTATGCCCGACCTCTCACTCTAGTCCCTGACCCTTCCCTGAGCCGTATGTCCGACCTCTCATCCTTCTCCCTGACCCTTCTATAACCCTTCACCCATCCCGACGCCTCCCCCTGACTCCTCACTCTTCTCCCTCATCCCCACCTGTGACCTCTCACATTTCCAAGACCTCTCACCTTTCCCCGACCCCTCATCGTTCCAACCCGTTCTCCGTCCAGACCCCTCACCCTTCCTTCAGCCAATTGCAATCTGATTGATAACTCACATTTAAACAATTAGGGGAACAATCAAGGGATTTGAACTGCACTGATTTACGACCAGGAATTGGCTTACTGATGTGATTAATCTGTTAAACTCTGTGAATGCTTCAATCCTTCTTGGTGTTTAAGAGAACAAAGGGAGGACTTCCGGGTGCGGCGATGACCAGCTGAGTCGCACGTTTCGGCAGCTCCCTGTGAAACGGACTTTTGGGCTCTTGATAGGAGCCCCAACGGCAATTTTAACGGCTGAAAACACCGTGCGGTAAACCAGAAGGGTGTTCCCCCTGGACACGGATGGAAAAAGGAGAGGAAAGTGGCCGGATTGCAGCGGATCCTTTGGAACAACGGCAAGGAAGGCAAGCAGAAACCAAGATGGCGTCGGAAGGTGGCAGTTTCATATGGGGCCCTGAACAACAAGAGTTTTTGAAACGCTGCGTGGAGGAGATAAAAAAGGAAATGAAGAAAGAGTTGTTGGCCCCGATATTACAGGCGATTGAAGGGCTGAAAGAGGAACAAAAGACCCAGGAGCAGGAGCTTCGGGTCGTGAAGGCGAAAGCAGCAGAGAATGAAAACGATATACAGGGCCTGGTGGTGAAGTCGGAGATACAGGAGGCACACCAGAAACGATCTGTGGAGAGGTTGGAGGCACTGGAAAATAACGCAAGGAGGAACAACTTGAGGATTCTTGGCCTTCCTGAAGGTGTGGAGGGGGTGGACGTCGGGGCATATGTGAGCACGATGTTGCACTCGTTAATGGGAGTGGAGGCCCCGACCGGTCCGTTGGAGGTGGAGGGAGCATACCGAGTTATGGTGCGAGGATCGAGAGCAGGAGAAGCTCCCAGAGCCATAGTGGTGAGATTTCTCCGTTTTAAGGATAGAGAAATGGTCCTTAGATGGGCGAAGAAAACTCGGTGTAGTAAATGGGAGAACGCGGTGATCCGCGTCTATCAAGATTGGAGTGCGGAGGTGGCGAGAAGGAGGGCGAGCTTTAATCGGGCCAAAGCGGTACTTCACAAAAAAAAGATAAAGTTTGGAATGCTGCAACCGGCAAGACTGTGGGTCACATATCAAGGGAGGCACCACTACTTTGAGACGGCGGATGAAGCGTGGACTTTTATTGTAGAAGAAAAATTGGAATGATTGGACTACGAAAATGAACGTTTGGACAAAGTGGTGGGACGAGTGGGGGGGGGGGCGAAGAGGGATTGTATGATTAATCCTGCGGTATGGTAACTTTTCTTTCTCCCACAGGTGGTGATGGGGGGAGGTGGGGAGGGAGAGGAGATGGGGCGTTGGTCATGGGAGGCGGGGCCGAGGGAGAGGCGCGGGCTTGGTTCCCGCGCTATGATAATTATGGCGGGAATAGAGAAGCAGGAAGGAGGGGGCGCCGCACGGGGCGAGCCGTGATCACGGGGGGAAGCCGAGGTCAGCCAGAGTTTGCTGACTTCTGGGAGCAACATGGGGGGAGTAATTACGCTAGCGGGGGGTCTAGCGGGGGGGGGGGGGGGGGAGGGGGGAATTACTGGGTTGCTGCTGCTGGGGAAAGGGGGGAGTGGGTACGTGAAAGGATGGGCGGGGGGGCACCGTCTGGGAGAAATACAGCTGCGTGGGAACTGGGCGAGAATCTGGAAAAAGATGATGGCTAACCGGCAAGGGGGGGTGGGAAGCCCCCCAACTCGGCTGATCACGTGGAACGTGAGGGGGCTTAACGGGCCGATAAAGAGGGCACGAGTACTCGCACACCTTAAGAAACTTAAAGCAGATGTGGTCATGTTACAGGAAACGCACCTGAAACTGATAGATCAGGTTAGGTTGCGCAAAGGATGGGTAGGGCAGGTGTTCCATTCGGGGCTGGATGCGAAAAACAGGGGGGGTGGCTATATTAGTGGGGAAGCGGGTAATGTTCGAGGCAAAGACTATAGTGGCGGATAATGGGGGCAGATACGTGATGGTGAGTGGCAAATTACAGGGAGAGATGGTGGTGTTGGTAAACGTGTATGCCCCGAATTGGGACGATGCCAATTTTATGAGGCGAATGCTAGGACGCATCCCAGACCTAGAGACCGGAAAGCTGATAATGGGGGGAGACTTTAACACGGTGTTGGAACCAAGGCTGGATAGGTCGAAGTCCAGGACTGGTAGGAGGCCGGCAGCAGCCAAGGTGCTTAAGGATTTTATGGAGCAGATGGGAGGGGTGGACCCGTGGAGATTCAGTAGACCTAGGAGTAAGGAGTTCTCGTTTTTCTCCTATGTCCATAAAGTCTATTCACGCATAGACTTTTTTGTGTTGGGTAGGGCATTGATCCCGAGGGTGAGGGGAACGGAATATACGGCTATAGCCATTTCGGATCATGCCCCACACTGGGTAGACTTGGAGATAGGGGAGGAAACAAGAGGGCGTCCACCCTGGAGAATGGACATGGGACTAATGGCGGATGAGGGGGTGTGCTTAAGGGTGAGGGGATGCATTGAAAAGTACTTGGAACTCAATGACAATGGGGAGGTTCAGGTGGGAGTGGTCTGGGAGGCGTTGAAGGCGGTGGTTAGGGGGGAGCTGATATCAATAAGGACACATAAAGGGAAGCAGGAGAGTAAGGAACGGGAGCGGTTGTTGCAAGAACTTTTGAGGGTGGACAGACAGTATGCGGAAGCACCGGAGGAGGGACTGTATAGGGAAAGGCAAAGGCTGCATGTGGAATTTGACTTGCTGACCACAGGCACTGCAGAGGCACAATGGAGGAAGGCGCAGGGTGTACAGTATGAATATGGAGAGAAGGCGAGCAGATTGCTGGTACACCAATTGAGGAAAATGGGAGCAGCGAGGGAAATAGGGGGGGTGAGAGACGAAGATGGAGAGACGGAGCGGGGAGCGGAGAGAGTGAATGAAGTGTTTAAGACATTTTATAAAAAATTGTATGAAGCTCAACCCCCGGATGGGAGGGAGAGAATGATGGAGTTTTTGGATCGGCTGGAAATTCCCAAGGTGGAAGAGCAGGAAAGGATGGGATTGGGAGCACAGATCACGGTAGAAGAAGTGGTGAAAGGAATTAGGAACATGCAGACGGGAAAGGCCCCGGGACCGGACGGGTTCCCAGTTGAATTTTACAGAAAATATTTGGACTTGCTCGCCCCGCTACTGACGAGGACCTTTAACGAGGCAAAGGAAAGGGGACAACTGCCCCCGACTATGTCAGAAGCAACGATATCGCTTCTTTTAAAGAAGGAAAAGGATCCGCTACAATGCGGGTCCTACAGACCAATCTCCCTCCTCAATGTAGATGCCAAGGTCTTGGCCAAGGTAATGGCAATGAGAATAGAGGAATGTGTCCCGGGGGTGGTTCATGAGGACCAAACTGGGTTTGTGAAGGGGAGACAGCTGAACACGAACATACGGAGGTTGTTAGGGGTAATGATGATGGCCCCACCAGAGGGTGAAACGGAGATAGTAGTGGCGATGGATGCCGAGAAAGCATTTGATAGAGTGGAGTGGGATTATCTGTGGGAGGTGTTGAGGAGATTTGGGTTCGGAGAGGGGTATGTTAGATGGGTGCAGCTGTTGTATAGGGCCCCAGTGGCGAGTGTGGTCACGAATGGACGGGGATCGGCATATTTTCGGCTCCATAGAGGGACAAGGCAGGGATGTCCTCTGTCCCCATTACTGTTTGCACTGGCGATTGAGCCCCTGGCGATAGCGCTGAGAGGTTCCAAGGGATGGAGGGGAATACTTAGGGGAGGAGAAGAACACCGGGTATCTTTATATGCGGATGATCTGCTACTATATGTGGCGGATCCAGCGGAGGGGATGCCAGAAATAATGCGGATACTTGGGGAGTTTGGGGATTTTTCAGGGTATAAATTGAACATGGGGAAGAGTGAGCTGTTTGTGGTGCATCCAGGGGAGCAGAGTAGAGAAATAGAAGACCTACCGTTGAGGAAGGTAACAAGAGACTTTCGTTACCTGGGGATCCAGATAGCTAAGAATTGGGGCACATTGCACAGGCTAAATTTGACGCGGTTGGTGGAACAGATGGAGGAAGATTTCAAGAGATGGGATATGGTAGCATTGTCAATGGCAGGGAGGGTACAGGCGGTTAAGATGGTGGTCCTCCCGAGATTCCTCTTTGTGTTTCAGTGTCTCCCGGTGGTGATCACGAAGGCTTTTTTCAAAAGGATAGAAAAGAGTATCATGGGTTTTGTTTGGGCCGGGAAGACTCCGAGAGTGAGGAAGGGATTCTTACAGCGTAGTAGAGATAGGGGGGGGCTGGCACTACCGAGCCTAAGTGAGTATTATTGGGCCGCTAATATTTCAATGGTGAGTAAGTGGATGGGAGAGGAGGAAGGAGCGGCGTGGAAGAGATTAGAGAGGGCGTCCTGTAGGGGGACCAGCCTGCAGGCTATGGTGACAGCCCCATTGCCGTTCTCACCAAGGAACTATACCACGAGTCCGGTGGTGGTAGCTACACTGAAGATTTGGGGACAGTGGAGACGACATAGGGGAAAGACCGGAGCACTGGGGGGGTCCCCGATAAGAAACAACCATAGGTTTGCCCCGGGGGGAATGGATGGGGGATATGGAATGTAGCAAAGAGCAGGAATAACGCAACTGAAAGATCTATTTGTGGATGGGAAGTTCGCGAGTCTGGGAGCGCTGACCGAGAAATATGGGTTGCCCCAAGGGAATGCATTCAGGTACATGCAATTGAGGGCTTTTGCGAGGCAACAGGTGAGGGAGTTCCCGCAGCTCCCGACACAAGAGGTGCAGGACAGAGTCATCTCAAAGAAATGGGTGGGGGACGGTAAGGTGTCGGATATATATAGGGAAATGAGAGACGAAGGGGAGACTATGATGGACGAACTAAAAGGGAAATGGGAAGAAGAGCTAGGGGAGGAGATTGAGGAGGGGATGTGGGCAGATGCCCTAAACAGGGTAAACTCGTCGTCCTCGTGCGCCAGGCTAAGCCTGATTCAGTTTAAGGTATTACACAGGGCACATATGACTGGAACACGGCTCAGTAAATTTTTTGGGGTGGAGGATAGGTGTGCGAGGTGCTCGAGAAGCCCAGCGAATCATACCCATATGTTTTGGTCATGCCCGGCACTACAGGGGTTTTGGATGGGGGTGACAAAGGTGCTTTCGAAAGTAGTAGGAGTCCGGGTCGAACCAAGCTGGGGGCTGGCTATATTTGGGGTTGCACAAGAGCCGGGAGTGCAGGAGGCGAAAGAGGCCGATGTTTTGGCCTTTGCGTCCCTAGTAGCCCGGCGCAGAATATTGCTAATGTGGAAAGAAGCCAAGCCCCCGGGGGTGGAGACCTGGATAAATGATATGGCGGGGTTCATAAAGTTAGAGCGGATTAAGTTCGTCCTAAGGGGGTCGGCTCAAGGGTTCACTAGGCGGTGGCAACCGTTCGTCGAATATCTTGCGGAAAGATAGATAGGGGAGAACAAAGAAGGCAGCAGCAGTGGCCCAGGACTTGGGGGGGGGGGGGGGGGAGGGATGGGGGTGGGGGGGGGGGGGTGGGGGGGGGGTGTGGCCTGAGACAAGGCAGTTGCCAATTAGGGCTAGTTTTTATTTTTTGTTATTTAATATTTATTTATTTGTTGTTGTTTTTGTTTAAATTTAAAAAGGTCATTATCATCTGTATTGTTACAATGTTGTGTAAAGGATGCACAATGTACTGTGTTGGTTGACCAAAAATTTTCAATAAAATATTATTTAAAAAAAAAAGAGAACAAAGGGAGTTGGAATGGTGAGGGAACAACTTCTTACAGAACTATTAAGTAAAAGAAGGTTGACTTCCGGTGACACCAGGCGGGAGGCAGCCGCACAATGAGGGCTCCCGTTCGGGAACGGCATTTACGGGGCTTTAAGTCCGGTCCCAGGGTCCACAGAGGTGGTATAAGCAGGGAGAAGGCACAGTGAAAGCACAGTAAAGGAAAATGTTGAGGGTGAGCAAAAAAACGGCAGTAAAATAAAAGCTGAAGGTCCATCGGGGAGTGGAAAGGTCACCGCGGGGTCACCAAGGAAAATGGAGGCTGGAGCATCAGGGGAGGCCGCATTGCTTATGGCTAAAGAAATAACTAAGGTGATGGCTGCGGAATTCGAAAGGCAGTTTACAAGATACATGGAGACAATGAGGAAGGAGATGAGGGAGGTTTTGAGTGTGCTGGTGGAGGAGGCGGTTTCCCCGGTGAGGACGGAGGTGGCGAGAGCAGAGGCGGAGGTGCGAGAGCAAGGGGAGGCGCTGAAGGAAGTGGAGGAGACATTATTGCAGCACAGTGATCAACTTACCTCAATGGGGAAGGAGATGCGGAAGGTGATGGAGGTTAACAAGGATCTGCGAGGAAAAATGGAAGACCTGGAAAACAGATCCAGGTGACAGAATTTGAGGATTGTGGGGCTGCCCGAAGGAGTTGCAGGACCGAGGCTGACTGAGTATTTTGCCACAATGCTGGCGAAACTATTGGGGGAGGGGGAGGATCCCTCCCGAAATGACCTGGATCGGGCTCATCGGTCGTGGAGGCCTGTACTAAAGGCCAAGGGTAGTGACACTGTGCTTCCGTAGGTACAGTGTGAAGGAGAAGGTCCTGAGCTGGGCCAAGCAGAAGCGGGTGGTGCAGTGGGCTGGAGCTGGTATACATGTATACCAGGACTTTACGGTGGAGCTGGCGAGGAGGCGGGCTGCCTTCAACCGGATGAAGAGGGCACTGTATATTAGCAAGGTGCAGTGCGGCATTGTATATCCAGCGAAGCTGAGGGTGATTTAAAAGCTCAAAGACTTTTATTTTGGAACGGCGGAAGCAGCGGAGGAGTTTGCGAAGGCAGAAGGACTGTGGCAGAACTGAGAAAATGAGAAATGGCCATGTGCTGATGTAACCTCATGACTGTATTTTCTTCTTTTTTGTTTCACTGCGTGCGGGTGTATGGGCTAAAGGAGCCAATGTTGGATATATTTGGACAAGGGAAGTGATGGGACTTTCACTCGAAATGAGGGCTCTTTGGGGTGTAGGTGGATATGCGGGGTTTGTGTGCTAAAAGGGGGATTTCTGGGCTTTCCTAGGGCCGGGCAAGGGGGAAAGGGACCAGGGCGGGGGCCTCCACGTTGGCCGGTTTAAGCCGGCCAGTGAACGGGAGTGAGGTGGGGGAGGGGCTGCGGCCATCGGAGCCTGGCAGAACGGGGTCCGAGTGGTCTAGCCGGGGTGGAAAGTTGGGGGGAAGGAACCGAGGTTGGGGGAGGGGTTTTACAAGAGGCAGTGGACGGGAGGAGTTGGAGAGGGGGGGGGGATTTACAACTCTTGGGTATCATGTACGGCAGTGTTCTTCAAAGTCGGGGGCGCGACCCGCGGGTGGGTCGCGGGCGGGTGTCGGGAGGGCCGCGGAGCCGTTGTCCCCGGCGCTCCCGATCGCGCAAATCCCCACGCAGCAGCCGGCTTTTCATAACGCCGGCTGCAAGCGGCCGCGAGATGTTAAAAAAAAAATTGCCCGCATTGCGCAAGCACGCACGATGATCGCACATGCGCATGCGCGCCGATAATCGGGCACGCATGCGCAGTGCGGCCGCTATTTTTTTAAACGGTTGCAGCTTTTTGTTTTACAAGTTCTGTCATGGTTTTTATTCATTTATTTTATTCATTTAATTTTTTTTTTCATTTATTTAATTCACTTTATTTTTTTTACAAGTTCGGGGGAGTTTTATT
Organism: Scyliorhinus torazame; assembly: GCF_047496885.1. Classification (NCBI taxonomy): domain Eukaryota; kingdom Metazoa; phylum Chordata; class Chondrichthyes; order Carcharhiniformes; family Scyliorhinidae; genus Scyliorhinus; species Scyliorhinus torazame. The sequence goes on from NC_092719.1 coordinate 83,478,871, forward strand.
CCTTTTTTTCATTTATTTTATCCATTTTATTTTTTTTACAAGTTCGGGGGGGTTTACTCCTTTTTCTTTTTCTCCTTTGTTTTTTGTTTCCACCGTGGGAGGGTTTGTTTTATTGGACAGGTGGGCCGTCGTTTGGGGTGGTGGGAGGATGGGATCGTTGTTATAGTTAAGGGGATTGATTTTGTACTTGTTACCGTTTACTGTCCCGTGGGTGGGGTGTAAAGTTTGAAGGAAAATGTTAAAATGGAGAATAAAAACATTTTTTTTTAAAGTAAAAGAAGGTTTCTGTTTGCAGAAATTGTCTTTCCTTCGCTATTTTTACATGCTTTACCCATGAGGCTGAGACAAAAGAGGCAGTAAATCCTAACCATATTCACTGGAGGCCAACACAATGTTTATTATCACATAATAAATTGGAAGGGTGGCAACCCTAGGCCAGTGCCACTTCCTTTTCTCTGTGAGAATTGGACACCCGGGAGTGGTGGCATGGACACAGTGTGCTTGGCACACACTGTCAACATCTCTCTTTACCAGTTATAAACAATATTTTAAATGGGAGGTAAAAGAGGCTGTTTGGCTGAGAGTGAAGCATCATTCAATTGGATAATTTGGTTTTATTGCTTTCCAACTGCCATAGGAATGCCGTTCTTCACAGGATGGTTTTTAGCAGACTATTGGTTGGAGCGTGGGGGCAAGTCACGTGAGGAAACCTCCAATTAATACTGCTTGGCAGCCCCATGTCCAGTTGAATCCTAAAATGGCATGGGGGAGCCCTGTTTTAAATGCTTAAATTGGCCATGCCCTTGCTTCAGGTGGCGGTCTAGTTTTGGGAGTTCCCCGACAAAAGCCATAGTAAAGGCAGGAAAGGGCTGTAAAGATCTCCCTCATAGTTTTTTTGATGTCCATTGCCCTGTTCTCAGGAAATGGGAGGTCACAAAAGACTACGCAATGGATTAATAAGCACAGTGCGTTAGACTACCACAGGGAGCTGCTGGCTTCAGTGGGAGCATGGGCTTTATCCTACAACCAGAAATCCTCGCCCGAGATGGGGGAAGGACAATGGATGACCCTACCTCCAAACATGGCTGGTTTCTGTTTCTGTTATTCTGCTCATAAAAGTCCTGAATCATCGTCTCGTAGGCTGGGAGCTTCTGCTGCTGGGATATCACCACACAGACAACGATGACGTGCTGACAGTCCGCTCTTGACCTCTGGATGAAGGTGTCGAATTCCAGATCTGTGATATTGGGGACCTTTTTTGTGCTACACCTACAGGATTTCAAATCTTCACCAAGCATTGCATTCCGCAGTGCGACTGGACAGGGAGTGTGCATATGGAGCCAAGGTTTGTCCTCCTTCTGAACTCTAGGAAACCGGAACCTATAGGAAGGAGGCAATGACCGGAACAAGTCAAGGGAAAGTACATCATCCACCTTTCCATATGTATATACACACACACAAAACCACAGTGAATATAGATATCTAGGTTTTATATACATATCCAAGCACCCACATTACATATATCTACATCTTCCATTTGTATATATTTCCCCCTTTTGATTGTGCCCCTCTGTCCTTGATCATCAGCCCCATCTCCCGCCCCACTCCTCTGCACCCTAGACAAATGGCTATTCTAACTGTGTGAGCCTATACTGTGAGTGCTTTAAAGTAGCTCCACTGCAGCAGGCTGTTACTGATGTATGGAGCTGTGTCAGAGGAGGCCATTATAGATGGAGCTATGGGATGGGGTCAGCAATGCAAGAAGCTGTCGGGGGGAGCAATGCATGGAACTATGTCGAAGGGGACTGTTGTGTAATGCTTCTTCGTGTAGCATAAGCTGCTTCCTTGATGTATACTTTGACAAAGGAAGCTCCCGACTCGGAGATAGATTTAACACATTTATTGAACAGTTAACAATTCTCCTACTTGAGTTCGACTCTCCTGCTAATCTAACTGTAGTAACTCAGTCTAACTAACCAGTCTGCTCTAAGCCACGTGCTGGGTGTGATGCTTCTGATCAACCCTGATGTACTCTCTACATGTTTGTCTGTGGAAAGAGATAGAGCATGTGTGCCCTGTCCTTTTATATGGGCTGTGTAATGCCCCCTTGTGGTAATGCCACCTCTGTGTGTCTTGACTGCTCATTGGTTGTGTCCTATTCTAAGTGTTCATTAGCTGCATGTTTGCATATCATGACATCTCTGGTGCTCCCTCTAGTGTTTATTTAGTTGTAGTGTATTTACATTAACCCCTTGTGTATATGCAGTGATGCATATCACCACAGGGACAGCAATGCATGGATCTCTGTCACAGGGGCAGCAAGTGTGGAACTGTGTGAGATGGAGTAGAATGCATGGAGCTGTCGCATAATGTGGCAGCAATGCATGGAACTGTGGCAGAGGGGGCAACAGTGCATGGATCTGCTTCCAGATGGGGCAACAATGCATGGGTGGTATCAGGTGGGACAGCAATGCATGGAGGTGGGCAGCAATGCATGGAGGTGGGCAGAAATGCATGATGACAAGGCAGCAATACATAGAGATGGGTCAGAAGGGTCAGCTGTGCATGGAACTATTGAAGGGCTGGGTGACAGATCCGTCCTCTCAGCGCACCCTCTGGACTAGTGAGTGCTACACAAAGCCAATGACTCCATCCATCCCTCCAACTCTGACTTCATGTGCAGTCTTTACAATCAGTTATGCAAATCGAGACTTGCTCTAACATCACACAAGATGACATTAATGTAAACTCTAAACCGTCTTTTTTTGCTGAACACTCATCGATCAAAGTGATGGAAGAATCCATCAAGTTTAAATGGGTAAGTAGAGGGTTAAATTCAAGAAATGCCTGATATATGGGGTGGCACGGTGGCACAGTGGCTAGCACTGCTGCTTCACGGCCCCGGGTCACTGTCCGTGTGGACATTCTCCCCGTGTCTGTGTGGGTCTCACCGCCACAACCCAAAGATGTGCAGGGTAGGTGAATTAGCCACGCTAAATTGCCCCTTAATTGGGAGAAAAAAAAAATTGGGTACTTTAAATTTAAAAAAAAGAAATGCCTGATATATTTGGTGCACTTAAAGGAGGCACCTTTGCAATTGATGGTTAGTGAGCTATTTGCCCTATGGAAGCAACTCAATGTGCTAAGCAAGGATATTGTAAATGATGAGGTCGGTATGTTGTTTTCATGTTCCATGAATCCATAATCCCAAACTTTAGTCTACATGTCAAACTAGTCTTAGCATCATGGGCGTCATTCTCCATATAGGAGAATGTCCGTTGGCCGCCGTGAATCCCGCCCCCGCCCCCGCCGAAGTCTCCGCTCCCGGAGATTGGGCGGGGGCGGGAATCCGGCCGCGCCGGTTGGCGGGACCCCCTGCTGGATTCTCCGGCCCGGATGGGCCGAAGTCCCGCCCAGGAATTGCCTGTCCCGCCGACGTAAATCAAACCTGGTATTTACCGGCGGGACCAGGCGGCGTGGGCAGGCTCCGGGGTCCTGGGGGGGGGCGCGGGACGATCTGACCCCGGGGGGTGCCCCCACGGTGGCCTGGCCCGCGATCGGGGCCCACCGATCCGCGGGCGGGCCTGTGCCGTGGGGGCACTCTTTCCCTTCCGCCTCCGCTACGGCCTCCACCATGGCGGAGGCGGAAGAGACTCTCCCCACTGCGCATGCGCGGGAAACTGACAGCGGCCGCTGACGCTCCCGCGCATGCGCTGGGAAACTGACAGCGGCCGCTGACGCTCCCGCGCATGCGCCGCATTTCCGCGCCAGCTGGCGGGGAAACAAACGCCATTTCCGCCAGCTGGTGGGGCGGAAATCCCTCCGGCGTCGGCCTAGCCCCTCAATGTTGGGGCTAGGCCGCCAAAGATGCGGAGCCTTCCGCACCTTTGGGCCGGCGCAATGCCCGTCTGATTGGCGCCGGCTTTGGCGCCAGTCGGCGGACACCCTGCCGTTGGGGGAGAATTTCGCCCCATATTTATCCAGTATGTGTCTCCTACTGGGCCTGCAGACTTCAACAATTCTCCATCTTACGTGATCAACACCTTGGGCGAGATTCTCCGACGGTTGGAGAATCGCCGGGGCTGGCGTGAATCCCGCCCCCGCTGGTTGCCGAATTCTCCGGCACCGGATATTCGGCGGGGGCGGGAATCGTGCCGCGCTGGTTTGTGGGTCCCCCCCCCCACCCCCGCGATTCTCCGGCCCGGATGGGCCGAAGTCCCGCTGCTAAAATGCCTGTCCCGCCGGCGTAGATTAAACCACCTACCTTACCGGCGGGACAGGGTGGCGCGGGCGGCCTCCGGGGTCCTGGGGGGGGGCACTGGGCGATCTGGCCCGCGATCGGGGCCCACCGATCCGCGGGCGGGCCTGTGCCATGGGGGCACTCTTTCCCTTCCGCCTTCGCCACGGTCTCCACCATGGTGGAGGCGGAAGAGACTCCCTCCACTGCGCATGCGCAGGAATGCCGTCAGCGGCCGCTAACGCTCCCGCGCATGCGCCGCCCGGAGATGTCATTTCCGCGCCAGCTGGCGGGGCACCAAAGGCCTTTTCCGCCAGCTGAAAATTCATCTGGCGCGGGCCTAGCCCCTTAAGGTTGGGGCTCGGCCCCCAAAGGTGCAGAGGATTCCGCACCTTTGGGGCGGCGCGATGCCCGACTGGTTTGCGCCATTTGGGGCGCCAGTCGGCGGACATCGCGCCGATACCGGAGAATTTCGTCCCTTATTCCTATTCTGTGTCACCATTTGACTTTCGAATTCCTGCATTGAAAAGGAATCCCTTCTCCTCCAGGCATTCGTACTCTAATAATTTATTCCAGTCTGTAGATTGAGACATTTGAGACGTGAGACACTGACCAAAGGCACGTTCAGTCACTGGGGAACTTCCACCAGCAGAGTCTCCGCAGGGTATTCAAACTCAAATGAATGTCAGCATCCTCACTGAAAACTCTGGACACTGTATGGAAATGTCACATAATCAGCTCTTGAGGCAGATCCTCTTTGCACAACTTAAGGATGGATCCCGATCCCAAGGGGGACAGGGCAAATGGTTTAAGGACTCTGAAGGCCCATTGAGAAGGGGACAAATTAACATCAGTGCTGCTTGCCGCTAACCTTGTCAGGCAGCAGCATGTCATGCACCCAACAAGCCACAATACAGTCGCAAAGTGACTGTGTAAACTCTGCTGCGGAGAAATGACAAAAGTGGAAGGAGAAAGAAGAGGCCCTTAACTCCAGAGAACTTTCCCCATACCCTCAGGGCAACTCCTGCTACTGTAACCAAAGGATTGGTGAGCAGAGTCACTTGAGGACACATAAAGCTCAGCAGATGCCGAGCGACTAACCATGAGCAGTCTCTGAACTTCCTCCTTCCCCGACAGTTAGTGCACAGTCTCCTGGCTAATCCAACTTCAAATCGACCCAACATCCACCCGCCCTTGCCTACTTGTTTGCTCCTTTACCTCCAACAGAAAGCAAACCAGTAACAAGCCCAGGATGTAACCCCTCACTACCTCTCCCAATGTGGAAAATATTCCTCAAGAGATTCAACTGGTGCCAGAATAAAATTGGAGGTACACAACCTGGAGCACAAACAGCCTTGATGGCTCAAAACAACTTCTCGTGTTCCAAACTTCTGCTTTGTAACCTTCCAAATTTAACCGTTCAGGAGTCAAGTGTTCAATTCTGACGATACTGTTTCCCTCCATCAACAACCTCCTCCTCATCGCTACTTCACCATGATAGTGAGGGCTACAAAGCAGTCACCTGAAAGTTGGCAGGATTGAGGTTCACGATGAAAAGGATCACACACCCATTAAAACACATGGGATGTACAATGCATGCCAACAGCACTAACAACACCCACACCTCACGATTACATTTCAAATAGGGGGAGGGAGATCACTGATGCAAGTGCCGGAATAGCTGTGTTTCCGTGAGCTCAGGCACTACTCAGCCGAGAATCCTTTCATTTATCGTGCTCACACAGCTCGTGCTTAACTAATCCGGGAATACTGGTGGCACGGTGGTTAGCACAGCTGCCTCTTCGCGCTGAGGACCCGGGTTCGATGCCGGCCCCAGGTCACTGTCCGCGTGGAGTTTGCACATTCTCCCAGTGTCTGCGTGGGTCTCAGCCCCACAACCCAGAGAGGTGTGCAGGCTAGGTGGATTGGGCACGCTAAATTGCCCCTTAATTGGAAAAAAAAGAACTGGTTATTCTATTTATTTATTTTTTAATAATCAGGGAGTGAGAACTCCATATTATGTCCCTGGAAGATTTCTGGCTAAACGTTGGTGACAAAATGTCAAGAAATATTAAGAAAATCCTTGGCAAAAAAGAGCAGCCAGAAGTGACTGGTTTGGAACCGCCTGCTCAACATGGTGACTTAGTGAGTGAACAGGCTCTCGTTCCGGCACCCTCAAAGGCATTATAACTGATGGCTGCTAATATTATCAAGATCATTGACAAGAAACCAGGTCTGTTAGCACAAAATATCAGTGCTCATACTATAGAGCTACAGAATATGGGTAAAAGGCTTGACTGAGCGGAGGAGAAAATTAGTACTGTTGAAAATGCTTCCTCAGTAGAGGCCCACTTACAATCCTTGGAAAAGCAGCTGCGTTGTCTGTCAGAATTCCTTGCCGACCTGGAAAACCGAGGCCAGAGTAAGAATGTCTGGATTGTCGGTTTGCCAGAAGCAGCTGAGGGTAAGCTCCCAGTTAAATCCTTTGAGAGCTGGCAAACACATCTTCTTAATTTAGAAACAAAAGGTGGGGCCATTAAATTAGAAAGGGAACATTGTATACTGTCTCTGAGGCCGAGGGACAATCCACCGACCCCGGCCTGTAATTATCTGTTTTCATGACTTCAAGGATTGCTAAAGAGTATTGGACGCAACTAGAAGTAGTGGGGCCTTGCTCTAGATGGCTGGCTTGTGACGCAGAGCAAGGCCAACAGCGTGGGTTCAATTCCCACAGAGGCTGAGGTTATTCATGAAGGCTCCACCTTCTCAACCTTGCTCCTCGCTTGAGGTGTGCTGATCCTCAGGTTAAATCACCACCAGTTTAATGTGGACAAATGTGAGGTGATGCATTTTGGTAGGTCTAACATGGAGGGAAAATATACTGTAAATGGTAAAATTCTTTGGAATATAGAAAGTCAGAGAGATCTGAGCGTGCAGGTCCACAGATCTTTGAAGGTGGCAACACAAGTGGACAAGGTAGTCAAGAAAGCATACGGAATGCTTGCCTTCATTGGACGGGGCATTGATTATAAAAACTGGCATGTCATGCTACAGTTATATAGAATCTTGGTAAGGCCGCACTTGGGATATTGCGCACAATTCTGGTCGTCACACTACCAGAAGGATGTGGAGGCTTTGGAGAGGGTGCAGAGGAGGTTAACCAGCATATTGCCTGATCTGCAGTAGCTATGTGGAGAGGCTGAAGACTCGGAATGTTTTCATTAGAAATACGGAGGTTGAGGAGTGACCTGATAGAGATCTACAAGATTATGAGGGGCATGGATAGAGTGGATGAGCAGGCATTCTTTCCCAGGGTGGAGGGGTCAGTCAACAGGGGGCATAGGTTTAAGGTCCGTGGGGCAAAGTTTAGAGGAGATGTGAGTGCCAGGGTAGGTTGTGGAAGCAGATACATTAATGGCGTTCAAAAGGCATCTTGACAAACACATGGATAGGATGGGTATAGAGGGATACGGCACAAGGAAGTGCTGAGGGTTTTGGCAAAGATTGGTATCATGACCGGTACAGGCTTGGAGGGCCGAAGGGCCTGTTCCTGTGCTGTATTGTTCTTTGTTCAGTCAGCTTGCCCCCTCAAAAGGGAAAGCAACCTATGGTCATCTGGGACTCTTATTTTACTTTGCTCTAGGAGTGTTTTTCTCTCTTCCTTCTTCCCAACAATTTCTGAGGATCAAAGGTGGATCCTAAGTGCTCCTAGTTCCATGGAGAAGTGATATTTGCCTTGAGGGTAGGCCTGGTCGGACTCCAGGGCCTGATGGTTTGGGAAGTGAAATTAATAAAGAATTTTAAGACTTGCGAATAGATCCTCTGATTGGTCTGAATAATTATTCATTCGAAGCAAGTTGCCTCAGTTGCTTCGAGGAGCGAATATCTCCTTCATTTTGAAGGCAGACAAAAACCCCAAGGAGTGTGCATCCTATAGGCTGATTTCATTCTTGAATGTTGACTTGAGATTGTTGTCTAAAATACTGGTGTTGCGTCTAGAATAAATCCTGCCCCTGATTATCCGCGGTGATTAGGCTGGGTTCATAAAAGTCTGAAATCCATGTAATAATGTGAGGAAATTATTAAATATTATTTAGATGTCATCTAATTCTTGAAAGTGCATAATAAACAAAGCCCATGAATTGCAGAACCCTTCCATCCTTCCCCTCAAATCAAACTTCACCTTCTCAAGTGTTAAAAAGTCCAACAGATCCCCCCCCGCCATGCCAGGGAACAGGGTGGAGCAACTGACCTCCACCCCAACAGGATCCGTCATTGGGCGATCAGTGAGGCGAAGGCTAAAACTTCTGCCTCCGCACCCGCTTCCAACCCCGGCTGATCCAATACCCCGATTATGGCCTCCAGAGGACCCGGCTCAAACCTCACATGTACCACCTTCTAAATTACCCCGAACACCTCCCTCCAATACCCCTCCAGCTTTGGACAGGACCAAAACATATGAACGTGGTTTGTGGCCCCCCCACAACGTTCACAAACATCCTCTACCCCCTCAAAGAGTCGGCTCATTCTTGCCTTTGTGACGTGCGCCCTATACATCACCTTCAGCTGTATCAGCCCCAACCTCACGCACAAAGTTGAGGCATTTACCCTCCGGAGCACCTCACACCACAAACCCTCCTCCATGCTCTCTCCCAACTCTTCCTCCCACTTTGCCTTCATCTCCTTTCAGATGCCTTCTCTTCTCCCAGAATCGACTTTTAAATCGCGGGCACTACCCCCTTCTCCATTCCCCCTGCCGTCAGCACCTCCTCCTACAGTGTGGGGACTGGCGCCACCGGAAAGCTCTATATCTCCTTCTTAGCGAAATCTTGGGCCTGCATAGCCGAAGCATTTCCCCTTGCCCCAACCCATATTTCGCCCCATGCTCCTTCAATCCTGCAAACCGGCCCCCTAGAACCAAATTCTTTAATGCCCTGACTCCCTTCTCCTCCCATCTCCAAAAGCTCCCATCTCACTTCCCTGGCTCAAATCTGTTTCTCCCGAATCGGCCATTTCCTTGACGCCACCCCCAGCCTAAAGAGCCGTTTTTGGGTATTTCTATTCCCCCTTTATTTCAGCAGCTATATAAGGCAAACTTCTCCCCCCCACTTACTCGCGTTTTTAAAGTGGCACCCGCATTGTTGGTCCTCCTTACCGATATCGTGGCTGGGCAGGAGGGAAATTGATTAAGATGAATATGTTGCCTAGGTTGTTATATACTTTACAGTTTCTACCAATTTTACTTTCTGTAAGGTCTTAAGGGAAATTAATTAATGGGCTCCTTAGCTCCTTTATGTGGAACAAAAAGAGATCTCGCTTAAAATCATCCAATTTGCAGCTTTCTAGCTCAAAGAGGGGTCTGGGGGTGCCGAATATTAAGATTTATCAATTAGCTCCACCTCAAGTTTATGCGAGAATGTGTAGGAGTGGACCACACCTCTATTTGGCTTGATATTGAAACTTGCCAGTCTGAATACTCTTTCCAAGCACTGTTTCTTCAGGATTTTAGGGCTGTGCCGAAGAAGTGTGAGAATCCAATTATCATCAACTTTCTGAGAGCATGGAGGACGGCCTGTGAGTTGAAGGTAGACGTAATTTGACTTCCACGCTCTCTCCCATTCAGGGTAACCCAGATTTCCCACCAGGTGTTATAGACCATGGTTTTGATATTTGGAAGATTAGTGGACCTATTAAGCGAGCAGAAATGTTTTGGGGTATTCCTTGTTATCTTTTGAGCAACTGTGTCACAAGATGTACCGAAATACCCCTTTTCCAGACATCTATAACTTAGAAATGTGAGAGATCTTTGCAACATGATGCTAGTGTCTCCCCAGTGGAAAGAATCCTGATATCTATGGAACCAAAGCAGTAAATTACCAGGTTTAGTGACACGTTATAGTCTAGACCCTGTACAAATGTGTTAGTGACTCTGTGGTCTTGGGAAAAAGATCTGGCAGTGAATATTGATGAGGAGACCTGGGCACTATATGGGAAAATGTCATAGAATCTCAGTCTGTAAGGGAACGAAGGAGACCCGACTTAAAATATTGTACGAGCTGCATGTTACACCAATTGTAAGACACAGGACAGACCCTGCTACATCCTCACTGTGAAAAGCAAACTAGTGAGTGGAGGTTATACACAATGGGCGGGATTCTCTGTTTCTGAGACTAAGTGTTGACGCTAATGGAGAATCCGTGGACTTTTCCGCTACCGTTAAGGGCCTAGCACCGGCGCCACGTGGAACACAATCGATCCTAATGGGAAATGGTGCCAGATTCGCTGGATCCGTGATTGACATTCAAAGGCTTACAAGCTGCAGCCATATATAAACAATTCTCCCCCCCCCTCTCACCACCACATCCCAGCCAACAAGATGGCTGTAAGGAGACGGTACCAATATTCGCAGACGCAGAGCTAAAGACCCTCTAGGGCACCGTAGAGGAAAGGAGGATGACCCTGTACCCTGACCCGGAAAGGAGGCTGCCAGCCGCCGCCAATTTCTGTGTATGGACGCAGGTGGCAGAGCTGATCAGCGCTGTGGGCAACGTGGTCCACACTGGCCAGCAGTGCCGGAATAAACTGCACGCCCTCCTCAGGGCACAGTTTAGTTATAGGGGCTAGGGTGCAAACCTGAATGTATTTGTTCACAATAAATGCATGTTACCACTGTTACAACCTGCCTCGGCGCTCCGTCTGATGGATGTGAGGGGTGGGCTGGATCTGGGCTGGCCGGGGGGGAATGGGCGGACGTTGCGGGGAGGGAGGCAGGTGCATGGTGCGGACCCTGTGGGTCGCCCGTGCTCCGCATCCTCCTCCCACCTCCCGGCCTTCCCCACCACTGCCACCCCAGGGATTTGATGGGACCGAATGATGGAATGGGCAGTTCGCATGCAGGGATCACCCAGGTGGACGGTGGGAAGTGCTACCGTGTCAGGACTCAGACGGTGTCAAACGATGCGGACCAGCAGAGCTCATCGCAGAGCAGGCTGACATCATCCTCCATCCCATGGACCAGACCCAGTGTTACTGCCAACCCAGGGCCCCCACCCCGTGATGTGGCAGGTATGTATCACAGAGGGTGTTGCAGGACGGGGGGTGGCCTGGATGGGAAATGAGGGGGTGTGGGGTTGTAATGCAGTGTCCTTGCCACTGGTCAATCCCCCCCCCCCCCCGGGTCAGTGAACCTGGACGTGATCAGCACGTCCCGTGCACGTCGGCCCTGATGCACACGTCATGCGGCCTCCCGTGCCTGATGAACTCCATGTCCTGACCACCCTCCCCCCCCCGGCATCCTCCTCGTTGGACGAGGCTTGCCGTTCATCCTCCTTCTCCAACACATCACTCCTCTGCTGTGCAATGTTGTGGAGGATGCAGCAGGCCACCACGATGCGGGTGGCTCTCTCAGCATCATAGTGGAGGGCCCCTCCAGAGCGGTCCAGGGACCTGAACCGCATCTTCAGGAGGCCGAAGCACCATTCGATCACACCCCTGGTCGCAGCCATGACTGCAGCAGATAGCCCCTGTCACCCAGGAGCCAACCCCTCAGCCGGGGATGCGTCTGAAACATGTCAGGAATCGTTGAGTGTGCCAGGGTGAAGACGTAATGCACACTGCCCGAGTTTCGGGCTCAGGCGTGTATGATGCGCGGTTGATGGTCACACACCAGCTGCATGTTCATCAAGTGGAACCCCTTTAGGTTTGTGCAGGTGCTCGTGGGGGACATGCATCCCGTCAATCACCCCCTGGACTCGGGACATCCCGGCGATGCGGCGAACCCCGCTGCCCGGGCAGCCTGGTGGGCTCGGTCCACAATCAAAGTAGATGTATTGATCTGGCATGGCATCGAAGTCTCCGGCTGAGCAGAGAGACAGTGCGCCACATCTGCCAGATATGGCACACCTGGCACTACGGGGTTATGGGGGAGGACACCCGCTCCCAGTGACTGCCAAGGTGACGGTCGCCCTGAACCTTTATGTCGCTGCTCACACCGCTGCTGCAGCTTCCACCTCCTCCTCTTCAAGCAGCTGCAGCTCGTACAGCCGCAGAGCACCCCCCAGGGCTACAGCGACTAGCAGAAAGGCCACCATTGCTGGTTGAATTCAGATATCCATTGTCTGCAGGGGGTGAAAGGTCGACGTGTTAGCATGGTGTATACCTCCGTGGCCAACCAGGTCCACCAGGCTACATGGTGGCCTCGGTTGGCACTGCGGGATCCGCCTCGCATCTTCCCCCCCCCCCCCCCCCAATCCCCTCACCCCTGGCCCCATCGGTGGCCCATCCCTGATGGCAGGGGTAGCGTTGGCTGGCACTGCCCTCACCAGAGGCTACTGTGGGTGTTGCCCTGGATGGGCTGCCGGTGGGTGGTGGCGGACACAGGTCAGAACCAAGGACCAAGGTGGGTAGTCAGTGGGTGCGCAGCAAGGTGACCGCCGTAATGGCGGCCCATGCCTGGGCATCGCCCGTCCCCTGGGGGAAGGGTCACACCAGTCACTCGGCCTGTTCCCCTCCCCCCCCGCCCTCAGATATGCAGCCAGTGTCTACTGTACGTGCGGAGTGAAACGCATTGATGCCTTTTCGAGGTGACAAAGAACACAATTTGGCGCCAAATTGGCACCTGCCGCGATTTTGGGATCGGAAGCTATTCTCCACCCAATCGCATTTCCCAATTTCGCCATCGGCTAACGGAGAATCCCGCCCATTGTGTCTGGTCTTGTGTCAAAACGGAATCCTACTGGTTGAACATACTTAAAGAGCTTGAGAAGATATTTGAGACGGCCTTAGAGGTTGATCCTTTGTCCTTGGCTCTGGGGCTCCCAGACAAAAAAGATAATTGACGCCAATGAGAAAAGACTGTACAATATCCTTACATTTGCAGCACAGAAGGATATCCTTTGTTTCTGGATTAGCGATAAGCCTCCTTCTCTCCAGAAGTGGTATAAAATTATTATGAATTGCATCTCAATAGAATTCCTAATCTGTATACTCTGATCCAAATCGGATACATTCCAAAAAGTATGGGGCCCCCATCTCAAATACTCATGCTCCGTAGCATCTGAGGTCCTCCTACAAGGGGTCACCCCAGTCACCCTGTACGTTATGTAATTCTGCCTCTAATGTCGTATGCGCGAGGGTGTGCACCACTTTGCAATGTTTTCATCCTTTCTCCCCCAACCCCATTACTTGACCTCTCTACGTTTTGTAAATGGAGAAGCGCGGGGTTTACTGAACCAACTGCGTTCGTTTCCTCCTGACATTGATCACGCTGCACCAGTTTTGAGGGTGTGTTGTATTGTTTGTAAAAATGGAAGAACTCTAATAAAAAGACACTTTAAAAAACAATTTAAATGAAAGAATTGGCAAGGGATCCACTCTCAGTGCAAAGGCTCAGATATGGCACAATTTTGTACATCCCTCACATCCAGTAATGTTCCACATTGACAGAATCATCTCCCAGCAACCACACTGCGAAGCTGTCTCAGTACTGAAGAGCAAGACAAGTCAATTTACATCACATTGTCCTCTAGAGATCAGTGAAACTCTCTGGAGGAGGGAGAGTGGAGGTTTTCAATGTCCAAAAGCTTATTTAATAAAAATAATAATAATAATAATAATCTTTATTAATGTCACAAGTAGGCTTACATTAACACTGCAATGAAGTTACTGTGAAAAGCCCCGAGTCGCCACACTCCAGCGCCTGTTCGGGTACACTGAGGGAGAAGTCAGAATGTCCAATTCACCTAACAAGCATGTATTTTGGGGCTTGTGGGAGGAAACCGGAGCACCCGGAGGAAACGCAAGCAGACATGGGGAGAACGTGCAGACTCCCCACAGACAGTGACCCAAGCTGGGAATTGAACCTGGGACCCTGGCATTATGATGCAACAGTGCTAACCACTGTGCTACCGTACCGCTCTTTTATATGCAAAAAGTTAGGTGCGCTCATAATGCAGCGAAACAGGTTGAGTGTCTAAACCTGCAAATCCTTCCAAACACGCTAATGGCTGGCGGTAAGAGTGGGGGAGACTCCTGGTCAGCCACGTTTGATGTGGACAGGCGCCCCCTCAAGCTATAAGCCCCTGGTGACAGACTAGTGAACTGTTCTAGGAATTACTAACTATGGAGACAGACGAATGTCTGCCTTAGTGCATCACTAGGTACGGGAGGAGAACTGGAATTGGAAGGCAGCAAGTTGTAGCAGTAAGATGATTGTCAGGAGTTTCATTTTCCATTCTCTCTGCATTGGAGACCTGCACCACATCTTGCCACATCCTTTACTTTGTTCAGAATACTCAGCCCTGTCTGTGCTCCACAGAATTCAAACAATGACATTCCAGAAATTGAAACACAACACACTTTCTCAGAATCCAAAAGGGTTTCAACCTTCAGAGAATTTGACCTTCCGGTGGGAATCCCCGAATACTTCACTTAGTTCTCATGTGTACCCTCCACTTTGTGGGGAAACACTTGTCCCTCTGATCCCAGAGTTAAAGCCAGCTTCACAGAGAAGCCTGATGGGTAAGTCCATTCTGCAGCGCTCTCCTCTGGTGTACAGGCTAATTGCAGCACCTATCCAGTCCTTGGGCAGATATCCTGAATTTTGGTGCTTGTTAAGATGCAAACATGTGATAGTTCAAGCAGTTCTACAGGACTGGCATTTAAAAAGTGTCAAACAATATCCATGTGTTCATTAGCATTTAAATTCATTCAAATTCAGTGTGTGTTTAGGCTCCCACTTACCCCTGTTTGACATCGGCATGGATGAAAGATCCACGTCTGCTGGCCAAAAGCAAGCTGATATTGCCTTCTCTGGCAATTATCGAAGCCAAATCCCTAGAATGAGAGGATTGATAATTAATAACAAAATAGCAAAGTCTAAGGAACCATAGTGAATTTACATGTCAGCCTGCCACATTTAAAAATTGTTCATCATTTTCTTCCCTCTTGGTGGGACAGGTTTTGAGATAGAGTTATATTTAATTGTTGCATTTTAAAATATTAGTGAATTTGCACAGCTTTCAAAACAGCAAGAATCTCAGGGCAATATGTGTATAAAGAGCAGTTGAACCTGTTTCTGATAGAGCTCAAACATCTTTTCCTAAACTGCTACAGGTCTAATTTTGTTCGTCTTTCATGGGATGTGGGCGTCAGTGGCTAGACAGCATTTATTGCCCATCCCTAATTGCCCTATGATCCCAGTTGATGTTACTCCTACAAATTCAGATCCCAGAGTGAAACAGGGCCTGATAGATCCTAACTCTTATATTTTGTTTAGAAACATGGAGAACAGCGAATAAACAAAGTCCCAGGAGTCTGCTGATGTACTTTTAACAATCGAATAAAACATTTATGAAACAAGAAAAGAACTATATCACATCAGTGTTTTCCAAACTTTTTTCCCGGGACTCCATTTTACCAACCAGCCAACCTTCGCGACCCATGCTGATCCTACTTGGCCGTCATGATCTCACTCCAATCAGGTTGGCAGGAGGAGAGGGCTATGCACATATCAGGTGCAGAGTTCAGAGTTCTGCACTGGATACTCCTCGGAGACGCTACTCCAGAATACTGACCCTCATGGAATTGTGGCATGTTATTAATATGCTGTCACAGGTGAGGTGCAGATGTTCAGTCTCTTCATTTAGAGTCAGCTGTAAGTTAATAATTGACTCTGGAGTTTCGAACTCCAAAGGATTTTTCACCCACCTCTTCTGTTTCAAAATCTGAAACTTATCTTCTGGAAAGAAGTGACAAAACTGTTGATCAGCGGAGCCAGATGCGACTGAATAAGGCTTGCCAGTCTAATTACAGTTCCCATACTGACACTGTTTTCTTCAATGTGTTGTAGCAGTGTGTTTTGACTTTGTATTCACACTTGCCAAACTTTGAATGACTTTTGGAAAGCATCTATTTCTTTACAGTGCTGAAAGCAATCATCATCCTTCCCTTGCAATTTGAGGTTCAATTTGTTTAGAATTGAAAAGATGTCTGCAAGGTAAGACATAGTTAGCATCCAACTCTCATTTGCCAGTACAGCCCTGCATATAACATTGGATTCTCCAATTTTGAGGCTATGTCCCCACGCTGACATGAAAACAGTGGTGTTTTATGCCAGAACAACTGGCTTAAAACGGCCACCGATCCTCCGTTTGGCTGGGGGCTAGCATGCCGGCAGCGTAGAGCACCCGGCTCTAGCTGCTGATAATGCCTGGAGAATTGCCGGGTCCGTGGCCACGCATGCGCACAGCGGCGGCCTGCAGCAGTCGCGCCATGCTACAAAATAATAATCTTTTATTGTCACAAGTAGGCTCACATTAACACTGCAATGAAGTTACTGTGAAACGCCCCTAGTCACCACATTCCGGCGCCTGTTCGGGTACACAGAGGGAGAATTCAGAATTCTCAGCTGGTACGGGAATTGAACCCGCGCTGCTGGCCTTGTTCTGCATCACAAACCAGCTGCCTAGCCCACTGAGCTGGGCCGGAGGCCCCTCGTGGACCCTGCCCGTAAAATAGAGCTCCCCTTTGGCCGGCTCGCATGCCCCAGACAACCCCCCTCACAGTGCCCCTAGTCCCTGATAAAGTACCCCCCTGCCCATGGATCGGCACTCCCCTGACTGTGGTGGCGCTGGACTGAGTCTGCAGCCGCTACGCCGTGTTCCCAACAGATGAGACCACACGCGACCGATGCAGTCGGGAGCTCGGCCGGTTGGGGGCGGAGCATCGGGGGGCAGGCAATGTCCTGAGGCAGTCAATATGGAGGGGGTGGAGCATCGCGAAAGCGCCGCCTCCTATTCGGTCGGGAACTTTGATTCTCCGGCCGATCACCGAACGCGATTTTGCCGTCGGCGACCGGAGAATCCAGCCCAGGTGCTTTGCATCCTCCATTGGCACAATAACAGAGTCATATCTCAAGAAGTCATCTTTATACTGCTTTGTTCCTGATTTCAGATTCTTCTCAGTCGACTGTTCACCAGAGGCCCTGGAGCTCTGTATATAGCTCGTACTAGCACTGCTTTGTCCTGCGCTGGACTCTCCTGGGCAGTCTCTCCAACAGATTCAGTTCTGAGTTCCTGGCCTGCTTGTATCTCTGGCTCTCTCTTCCTTATAACAAAACGATCTATCTTCAGTTCTACACAGTCCTGTTGCCTTGCTTGCTCGCAGCTAGAAAATGGGGAATCTCTTCCTCGTGATTTCACACCAAAAGCATGGATGTACTGGGCGCGTGACGTCAGTGTAGGTGCCGGGCGTCTGGCCTTCTCTCTGCCGCTGCTTCTAGCGGGTAGACTGCATTGTTCACATTTAAAAGCCGGCCATGGCCGGCGGCCCTTTCTCCCGTGATCGGGAATGCCCCGACTGATCACTCCGTAACTCTCCTGACACCCTCCCGTGACTTGAAAAGCCCTGTATTACATGACTCCTTTACCCCAATGACACATTTACAGATATTTACATATTTGTAAGTCTAACACAAGTTACAAGATCTATCTTATATGCTAATGTTCTCAGTAAATACACAGGCCATGTAACCCAACAGGCAAATTGCGGTTAGACACATCAAACTCAGAGAATATGTGGCAGATGTCACTTAAACAACTTCTGCAGATTTCTCATCAATTCTCTCCAGATGCTTGTTACACTGTGAACCAACTGGTCTCACTGGAACTATTTCTTTCACAGGAGGGTTTCCAAATTCCGCTCTCGAAGAGCACGTCTTGGAATCCCAAACAACACTTTCTCCTGGATTATTTTACCAAGGATCCATCTCCAGGGTTTCAACCTCTCCTTCTGATGTTCCTCTGCCCTGGGTCATCATGGGCATTCAAGCTTTGCCTTGCATGGAATCTCTCTGCTCTGATGCCTAGCCATGCCAACAGAACACCACAGCTTCACAGCTCCGTAGTAAAGAGTCTTCGGGCCTCATTGGATTTTTGGCCTCTCGCCTGCCCATGTTATTCCAGGTCTGTACCTTACAGCCCTGTCTTTAACTTCTAACATATGAAATAGGAGGAGAAGTAGGCCATTCGGCTCCTCAAGCCTGCTCCGCCAATCAATGAGATCATGGCTGATTTATTTGTGCTTTGAGTTCCAAATCCCCTTCTTCCCCCTTTTGCCTTTGATCTCCTTGCCGAACAAGAATCTATCTACTCCTGTCTTAAAAATATTCAGTGACCCTGGGCGCGATTCTCCACTCCCACGCCGGTTGGGAGAATCGCCTGGGCCGCCAAAATTTCCGGTGACGCCGGTCCGACGCCCTCCCGCGATTCTCCCAAGCGGCGGGAACGGCCCGGTCGAGTTTCGCGGGCTGCAGGCCGTAGAATCGCCGGAGACACCCAAAATGGCGATTCTCCAGCACCCCCACTATTCTGAGGCCCGGATGGGCCGAGCGGCCAGGCCAAAACGGCGGGTTCCCCCCGGCACCGTCCACACCTGGTCGCTGCAGTCGTGGGCGGTGCGTGAACGCTGGGGGGACGGCCTGTGGGGGGGCGAGGGGGGGATCCTGCACCGGGGGGTACCTCAGATGTGGTACCTCCTTCCTTCTGCGGCCCCGCAAGATCCGTCCCCCATCTTCTTGCGGGGCGGACTTAGAGAGGACGGCAACCACGCATGCGCGGATGATGTCCGTTATGCGGCGCCGGCCGCGTCATCTATGCGGCGCCGCTTTTACGCGTAGAAGACGCGGCCCCGATACTGGCCCATTGTCAGGGCCTGAATCGGTCGGGACCGGGGCCGTTCCGCGCCGTCGTGAACCTCAACGCCGTTCACGACGGCGCGGCCACTTCGGCGTGGGAGTGGAGAATCCCGCCCCCTGCCTCCACCCCTTCTGAGGCAGAGAGTTCCAAAGTCACACAACCCTCTCAGGGAAACAAATTCTCCTCATCTCTGTGCTATAAGGGTGACCCCTCTAAACTCTTTCCCTTTCTTTCTCTGCCTTTCTACCTTGTATACTCGTGATCCATCTCTCGGTTTTTCATTGTGTTAATAAATTCTAGTTTTATTTCACCTTAAGGAATTTTCTGTGGGGTTATTTTTAACATTCAACCTCATAATTCCAGGTTTGGGAAACACACCAAGGTCCATTTTAACAAGGGAAACAAATTAAATTAGAAATGAAAACTATCACTGTCAACGGCAGAAGAGGTGGGGGGCCCCGGTCAGTAATAATCCACCTCACCCACGTGTTTGTAAGACAGGTTAGTCTGTCCACTCCATTAAGAGAGGCATGCATATGGTCAAATTGTTGTGCTTCAACAATACGCTCAATACTGGATTCCTCCCAGCACCACAGGTGAGAACCTGTGAGAGGCTGTATTTCACTTCACTCACCTTAGAGCAGATAGACAGGGCTGTTAAGAGTGGGTCTGGCGTCACATGTGGGCCAGACCAGGTAAGGACAGCAGATGTCTTTCCCTAAAGTGCATTAGTGAACCAGATGAGTTTTTACAACAATCGATAATAGTTTCATGATCATCATATTTATATTCCAGATTTACTAAATTGAATTGAATTTCCACCTGTTGCCGTGGTGGGATTTGAACCCGTGTCCCTGAAGCCTGGGCCTCTGTATTACTAAGCCAGCGACATTACTGATATAAATACAAATACACAGAGTTTTAAAAAGTTTGGACAGTTTTTGTAGCAGAAGGGTGTTTGGATAGAGCAGAGGTTAATGTGGGGCTGGGAAACAGTACTGCCCACAGTGTGATGTCGAGAGTCACATGATGGTAGACCTTGTGTGTAGAAGAGTCTGGAAGGAGTCAGCATGGAGACAGCACCTGGGCAGGGCTGCATCTTGGAGATGTATATAATTATTAGTTACCATTAAACAGTTTGGGGACAATTCTGAGCCTGCACTGGCTGTGCGAGGGATCAGCGACACGGGCGGAAAATCCGGAGAGAATCAGGAAAAATTATTCCCTCCGGGGAGATTGCGTTTCTTGATTTTTCCCAACCCCTCGCCAGAGGCATCGCGATGTTTATGCCCACAAAGGACATGAATCTCATTTAAATAGATTTTAATGGATGCAAATATCATAAACGGGCCCCTTGCGGTCATCCCCCCCCTCACTAAATGGTGGTGGCGCAGGGGGAGGAGGGTGGGGGAGGGGGGGGGAATGCTGGCAATGATTGTCAGTGGTGAGGAGGGTACCTCCGTTGTGGGGGCTGGGGGTCGTTAGGTTTTAGTGCAGACCAGGACACCCTTTAAAGATGATGCCCCAATCTTGGTGGAGCTGGTTGCCATCTCTATCAGGCCCCACCCCACCAGAGTGACCACTGATTTTTCTTCTTTAAAGTGGCTCAAGATCTGGAGATAAAATCAGTTTGTGTAACTGGAGAGCTACACGCCAGTTTTCAGTCTGAGCCTGACACTTTACCAAATACTGGTAAGATTCCACCATTCATGTTCATCCAGACAGGCCCCCAGACCCCTTAATGAGAGACTAAACAACCTTGCAACATGTTTCATTGGAGCAACTCAGATTGAGGGTATGCTCTGATAGAGGTACGCACATACTGCAAAATAACTTTTCTGTTTCTTTAAACTCAGCAAGTCTTTTCAAATTGCCTTTTTGCCTTTCAAATGATTTTTAAAAAAATATATATTTATTAAAGTTTTTTAACACAATTTTTCTCCCTTACAAACAATAACCACCCCCCCCCCACCCCCCCCACCTCGTAACATATTTACACAGCTTTGTACACTGGCCCTCACCCGTACGTGCCAGTTTCCCCAACACTTCATGTTATCTCTTGCTCATCCACCCTCCCAGGCAGTCCCCCCTTTCCCGCCCCCCCCCCCCAGGACACCCCCCCCCCCCCCCCCCCCCCAAGGTTGCTGCTGCTGACCGACCTTCCTCTAACGCAATGCAAGATAGTCTAGGAACGGTTGCCACCGCCTGTAGAACCCCTGCGCAGACCCTCTCAAGGTGAACTTAATCCTCTCCAACTTTATGAACCCAGCCATGTCGTTTATCCAGGCCTCCACGCTGGGGGGCTTCGCCTCCTTCCACATTAGCAAGATCCTTCGCCGGGTTACTAGGGACGCAAAGGCCAGAATGCCGGCCTCTTTCGCCTCCTGCACTCCCGGTTCGTCCACTATTCCAAATATTGCTAGCCCCCAGCTTGGCTTGACCCGGACTTTCACCACCTGAGATATTGCTCCCGCCACTCCTCTCCAGAACCCCTCCAGTGCCGGGCATGACCAAAACATATGGACATGGTTCGCCGGGTTCCCTGAGCACCTTCCACATCTGTCCTCTACCCCAAAGAACCTACTCAACCTCGCCCCCGTCAAGTGCGTTCTGTGGACCACCTTAAATTGTATCAGGCTGAGCCTGGCACACGAGGAGGAGGAATTAACCCTACCTAGGGCATCAGCCTTCCTCGATCTCCTCCCCCAGCTCCTCCTCCCATTTACCCTTCAACTCTTCTACCAGCGCTTCCCCCTCTTCTTTCAACTCCTGGTGTATTTCCGACACCTTGCCCTCCCCGACCCATACACCCGAGATCACCCTATCTTGAACTTCTTGTGCCGGGAGCAACGGGAATTCCCTCACCTGTCGCCTCATAAAAGCCCTCACCTGCATATATCTTCAAAACAAGTATACCATTTTGGATGCTGTTGGGGGGTTGACCTACCGGGGGAAGGCCCTAGCGGCCATGTCTCTGGCACTGAGCCTGGCTCTGGGGCTCAGAAGGGAAGGGGGGAGAATAGAAAAGCAATAGTAGTAGGAGAATATGGTTAGGGGAATAGATAGGAGATTCTGTGGTCGCGAGCGAGACTCCCGGAAGGTATGTTGCCTCCCGGGTGCCAGGGCCAGGGATGTCTCGGATCGTGTCTTCAGGATCCTTAAGGAGGGTGAGCAGCCAGAAGTCGTGGTGCACATTGGTACCAACGACATAGGTAGGAAAAGGGGTGTGGAGGTAATAAACAAATTTAGAGAGTTAGGCTGGAAGTTAAAAGCCAGGACAGACAGAGTTGTCATCTCTGGTTTGTTGCCGGTGCCACGTGATAGCGAGGCTAGGAATAGGGAGAGAGTGCAGTTGAACACGTGGCTGCAGGAATGGTGTAGGAGGGAGGGCTTCAGGTATTTGGATAATTGGAGCGCATTCTGGGGAAGGTGGCACCTGTACAAGCAGGACGGGTTGCATCTGAACCAGAGGGGCACCAATATCCTGGGAGGGAGGTTTTCTAGTACTCTTCGGGAGGGTTTAAACTAATTTGGCAGGGGAATAGGAACCGGATTTGTAGTCCAGCAACTAAGGTAGCCGATATTCAGGATGCCAAAGCGTGTAATGAGGCAGTGGGGAAGGGAACACTGACACAGGAGAGTACTTGCAGGCACGGAGATGGGTTGAAGTGTGTATACTTCAACACAAGAAGCATCAGGAATAAGGTGGGTGAACCTAAGGCATGGATCGGTACTTGGGACTACGATGTGGTGGCCATCACGGAAACTTGGATAGAAGAGGGGCAGAAATGGTGTTGGAGGTCCCTGGTTATAGATGTTTCAATAAGATTAGGGAGGGTGGTAAAAGAGGTGGGGAGGTGGCATTGTTAATTAGAGATAGTATAACAGCTGCAGAAAGGCAGTTCGAGGAGTATCACCCTCATGAGGTAGTATGGGTTGAAGTCAGAAATAGGAAAGGAGCAGTCGCCTTGTTAGGAGTTTTCTATAGGCCCCCCCAATAGTAGCAGAGATGTGGAGGAACAGATTGGGAAACAGATTTTGGAAAGGTGCAGAAGTCACAGGGTAGTGGTCATGGGTGACGTTAACTTCCCAAATATCGAGTGGAAACTCTTTAGATCAAATAGTTTGGATGGGGTGGTGTTTGTGCAGAGTGTCCAGGAAGCTTTTCTAACACAGTATGTAGATTGTCCGACCAGAGGAGGGGCAATATTGGATATAGTACTTGGTAATGAACCAGGGCAAGTGATAGATTTGTTAGTGGGGGAGCATTTTGGAGATAGTGACCACAATTCTGTGACTTTCACTTTAGTAATGGAGAGGGATAGGTGCGTGCAACAGGGCAAGGTTTACAATTGGGGGAAGGGTAAATACGATGTTGTCAGACAAGAATTGAAGTGCATAAGTTGGGAACATAGGCTGTCAGGGAAGGACACAAGTGAAATGTGGAACTTGTTCAAGGAACAGGTACTACATGTCCTTGATATGTATGTCCCTGTCAGGCAGGGAAGAGATGGTCGAGTGATGGAACCATGGTTGACGAGAGAGGTTGAGTGTCTTGTTAAGAGGAAAAAGGATGCCCGGCACTGCAGGGGTTCTGGGTGGGGGTGGCAAAGGTGCTTTCGAAGGTGGTGGGGGTCCGGGTCGAGCCAGGCTGGGGGTTGGCTATATTTGGGGTTGCAGAAGAGCCGGGAGTGCAGGAGGCGAAAGAGGCTGATGTCTTGGCCTTTGCGTCCCTAGTAGCCCGGTGAAGGATATTGCTTATGTGGAAGGAAGCCAAACCCCCGGGCGTGGAGACCTGGATAAATGACATGGCAGGGTTTATAAAACTGGAAAGGATAAAGTTCGCACTAAGGGGTTCGGCTCAAGGGTTCACCAGGCGGTGGCAAGCGTTCATTGACTACCTCGCAGAACGATAAAGGAAATGGGAAGGCAACAGCAGCAACCCAGGGGGGAGGGGGGGGGGGCGGGGAGGGCTTGGGCAGGTCCTCAGGGGTGTTTTTTGTATAGATATTTGTACTTGGTTATGTATATTGGATTGTTTGATTTTATCTCTGGAGAGTTATTATTTTTGTTATGGCAGTTGCCATTTAGTTTATATATTATTTATTTATTTGTTAAAACGGTCACTGTTATTTATATTGTTTTATTGTTGTAAAAAGGTAAACCTTTGTATTGTTTTGTTTGACCAGAAAAAATTTGAATAAAATATATTTTTTTTTTAAAAGAGGAAAAATGAGACTTATGGCTGAGGAAACAAGGTTCAGACAGGGCATTGGAGGGATACAAGATAGCCAGGAGGGAACTGAAGAAAGGGATTAGGAGAGCTAAGAGAGGGCATGAACAATCTTTGGCGGGTAGGATCAAGGAAAACCCCAAGGCCTTTTACACATATGTGAGAAATATGAGAATGACTAGAGCGAGGGTAGGTCCGATCAAGGACAGTAGCGGGAGATTGTGTATTGAGTCTGAAGAGATAGGAGAGGTCTTGAACGAATACTTTTCTTCAGTATTTACAAATGAGAGGGGCCATATTGTTGGAGAGGACAGTGTGAAACAGATTGGTAAGCTCGAGGAAATACTTGTTAGGAAGGAAGATGTGTTGGCATTTTGAAAAACTTGAGGATAGACAAGTCCCCCGGGCCTGACGGGATATATCCAAGGATTCTATGGGAAGCAAGAGATGAAATTGCAGAGCCGTTGGAAATGATCTTTTCGTCCTCACTGTCAACAGGGGTGATACTAGGGGATTGGAGAGTGGCGAATGTCGTGCCCCTGTTCAAAAAAGGGACTAGGGTAACCCTGGGAATTACAGGCCAGTTAGTCTTACTTCGGTGGTAGGCAAAGTAATGGAAGGGTACTGAAGGATAGGATTTCTGAGCATCTGGAAAGACACTGCTTGATTAGGGATAGTCAGCACGGATTTCATAGATTTCATAGAATTTACAGTGCAGAAGGAGGCCATTCGGCCCATCGAGTCTGCACCGGCTCTTGGAAAGAGCACCCTACCCAAGCCCACACCACCCTATCCCCATAACCCAGTAACCCCACTCAACCAACACTAAGGGCAATTTTGGACACTAAGGGCAATTTAGCATGGCCAATCCACCTAACCTGCACATCTTTGGACTGTGGGAGGAAACCGGAGCACCCGGAGGAAACCCACGCACACACGCACGGGGAGAACGTGCAGACTCCGCACAGACAGTGACCCAGCCGGGAATCGAACCTGGGACCCTGGAGCTGTGAAGCAATTGCGCTAACCGCTATGCTACCGTGCTGCCCTATCCCTAATTTGTGAGGGGTAGGTCTTGCCTTACAAGTCTTATTGAATTTTTTGAGGTGGTGACCAAGCATGTGGATGA
This sequence comes from Scyliorhinus torazame, assembly GCF_047496885.1. NCBI lineage: Eukaryota > Metazoa > Chordata > Chondrichthyes > Carcharhiniformes > Scyliorhinidae > Scyliorhinus > Scyliorhinus torazame. Next base: position 83,504,163 of record NC_092719.1, read on the forward strand.
AGGTAAAGCAGTGGATGTAGTGTACATGGATTTTAGTAAGGCATTTGAGAAGGTTCCCCATGGTAGGCTTCTGCAGAAAGTAAGGAGGCATGGGATAGTGGGAAATTTGGCCAGTTGGATAACGAACTGGCTAACCGATAGAAGTCAGAGAGTGGTGGTGGATGGCAAATATTCAGCCTGGATCCCAGTTACCAATGGCGTACCGCAGGGATCAGTTCTGGGTCCTCTGCTGTTTGTGATTTTCATTAATGACTTGGATGAGGGAGTTGTAGGGTGGGTCAGTAAATTTGCAGACGATACGAAGATTGGTGGAGTTGTGGATAGTAAGGAGGGCTGTTGTCGGCTGCAACGAGACATAGATAGGATGCAGAGCTGGGCTGAGAAGTGGCAGATGGAGTTTAACCCTGAAAAGTGTGAGGTTGTCCATTTTGGAAGGACAAATATGAATGCAGAATACAGGGTTAACAGTAGAGTTCTTGGCAATGTGGAGGAGCAGAGAGATCTTGGGGTCTATGTTCATACATCTTTGAAAGTTGCCACTCAAATGGATAGAGCTGTGAAGAAGGCCTATGGTGTACTCGTGTTCATTAACAGAGGGATTGAATTTAAGAGCCGTGAGGTGATGATGCAGCTGTACAAAACTTTGGTAAGGCCACATTTGGAGTACTGTGTACAGTTCTGGTCGCCTCATTTTAGGAAGGATGTGGAAGCTTTGGAAAAGGTGCAAAGAAGATTTACCAGGATGTTGCCTGGAATGGAGAGTAGGTCTTACGAGGAAAGGTTGAGGGTGCTAGGCCTTTTCTCATTAGAACGGAGAAGGATGAGGGGCAACTTGATAGAGGTTTATCAGATGATCAGGGGAATAGATAGAGTAGACAGTCAGAGACTTTTTCCCCGGGTGGAACAAACCATTACAAGGGGACATAAATTTAAGGTGAAAGGTGGAAGATGTAGGAGGGATATCAGAGGTAGGTCCTTTACACAGAGAGTAGTGGGGGCATGGAATGCACTGCCTGTGGAAGTAGTTGAGTCGGAAACATTAGGGACCTTCAAGCAGCTATTGGATAGGTACATGGATTACGGTAAAATGATATAGTGTCGATTTATTTGTTCTTAAGGGCAGCACGGTAGCATTGTGGATAGCACAATTGCTTCACAGCTCCAGGGTCCCAGGTTCGATTCCGGCTTGGGTCACTGTCTGTGCGGAGTCTGCACGTCCTCCCTGTGTCTGCGTGGGTTTCCTCCGGGTGCTCCGGTTTCCTCCCACAGTCCAAAGATGTGCAGGTTAGGTGGATTGGCCATGATAAATTGCCCTTAGTGTCCAAAATTGCCCTTGGTGTTGGGTGGAGGTGTTGGGTTTGGGTGGGGTGCTCTTTCCGGGAGCCGGTGCAGACTCGGGGAGCCGAATGGCCTCCTTCTGCACTGTGGATTCAATGATAATCTATGATTAATCTAGGACAAAGGTTCGGCACAACATCGTGGGCCGAAGGGCCTGTGCTGTGCTGTATTTTCTATGTTCTATGTTCTAAAGGCATTTCCCGGGGGTAACTCGAACTTCTCCTCCAGTGCCCCTAGGCTCGCTAACGTCCCATCGATGAACAGGTCCCCCATTCTTCCAATCCCCGCCCGATGCCAGCTCTGGAACCCCCCGTCCACCTTCCCCGGGACAAACCGGTGGTTACCCCTGATCGGGGACCACACCGATGCTCCCATTGCACCCCGGTGCCATCTCCACTGGCCCCAGATCCTTAGCGTTGCCGCCACCACCGGGCTCGTGGTATACTTTGTTGGCGAGAGCGGCAGCGGTGCCGCCACCAATGCCCCCAGGCTCGTTCCTTTACAGGACGCCATCTCCATCCTCTTCCATGCCGCCCCCTCTCCCTCCATAACCCACTTGCGGATCATCGCCACATTTGCTGCCCAGTAGTAGCTCCCCAGGTTTGGCAGCGCCAACCCTTCTCGGTCCCTACTTTCAAATGATTTTAAGATGATTTATTGGACGTGATGTGATCAGAAATAGAGAAAAATCCCTTTGTTTAGCTGGTTTTACGCTCTGTGAGACAGATACACTGAACACGTTCAGAATGCACAATTTCAACCATAAACGTATTGAAGTTATTAAAGGGCGATGAGGAATATTCAACAGATAAAATAAATCACTTTGTTGTTCAAAATATAATTTCATATTAATTATAACCATTATTATGGATTTTAGAATTTCAGTTTCTGAGGAAAAAAAGCAAATGAAAAGATTTTGAGAAAGCATTGCGAGTGATTTATGGGATCAGTGTAATTCCCCCTAATTCGACTGTGTGGCACCTTTAAAGTGGAGGATACCTGTTGCTGGAACACCTACATGATGCGGCACGCACTGCCGAAGGTCGCATTGCCATTATCATTGCTTTCTGGTCTAGATTCGGGTTACACAGGCGAACAAGGCAGGGGTGCCCGCTGTCGCCGCTGCTGTTTGCGCTGGCTATAGAGCCTCTGTCAATGGCCCTCAAGGGGCCGGCAGAGTGGCAAGGGATTTCGAGGGGGAGTAGGGAGCATCGGGTGTCGCTACATGTGGACGACCTGTCACTGTATGTGTCGGACCCTCTGGAGAGCATGGGGAGGATTATGGGCCTTTGAGGGGAGTTTGGGGCAATCTCAGGATACAAGTTGAACGTTGGGAAAAGTGAAGTGTTCCCGGTGAACGAGTTGGATCAGAGAGGCAACCTGGGGGGGGCTACCCTTCAAAGTAGCCAGAGATAGGTTCAGATTCCTGGGGATTCAGGTAGCAGGAGAGTGGGTGACGTTGCATAAATGGAATTTAACAAAGTTGGTGGAGGAGGTTAGGGAGGATCTGAAGAGGTGGGAAATGCTGCATCTGACTCTAACAGGGAAGGTCCAAGTGGTGAAGATGAATGTCCTGCTAAAGTTTCTATTCATATTCCAGACGGTGCCCATTTTCATACCAAATGCCTTTTTCCGGAAGCCGGATACGATTATCTCAGAGTTTGTGTGGGCAGGATGGGTACCAAGGGTAAAGAGGCAAAGGCAGAAGGGGGGGTTGGCATTGCCAAACGTGCTGCATTATTATTGGGTGGCAAACGTGGGGAATGTGAGGTGGTGGTGGGAAGGAGAGGGGGCAGAATGGGTTAGGATGGAGGAAGAATCCTGTAAGGGGTCCAGCCTGATGGCTATGATGATGGCGGCATTGCCACTGGCGCCAAGGAAATACACGGAGAGCCCAGTGGTGCAATCCACAGTGAAGGTTTAGAACCAGTTGAGTAGGTACTTTAGAAAAGAGGGAATGTCGATGTTAACGCCGCTGTGCGAAAACCACAGGGACAGACGGTATGTATAGGAAGTGGAGAGAAGTGGGGCTGGTTAAGGTGAGGGATCTGTACCTGGAAGAGAGGTTTGCCAGTATAGAGGAACAGGTAAGGGACTTCTTTTGGAAGGTTTGGGAAAAGTTCTCCAAGCTAACGAAGTATGCCCTGCTGGAGTGACTGCTGCTTCTGGACGTGGAAGGAAAGGGCAGGATCAGAGACATATATGGGTAGCAGGGAGGCGAGATGAAGATTAAGGAGAAGTGGGAGGAGGAGCTAGGAGGGAAGATAAATTGGGGAGTGTGGAGTGAGGGGCTACGCAGGGTAAACGCCACTTCCTCGTGCCCGGGGATGAACCTGATATAGTTCAAGGTGGTACATAGGGTGCGTATGGATCGGGCAAGAATGAGCAGGTCCTTCCAGGGAGTGGCAGGTGAGTGCAAGAAGTGTGGGCAGGAATCAGCAAACCACACATATATGTTTTGGGGCTGCGAGAAGCTAGAGAGATACAGGGCGGGAGTGTTTGCGACACTAACAAGGATCACGGGGGAGGCGTTTGGGCGAGACCCTTTGGTGGCGATATTCGGGGTATGGGAGAAGCCGGATATGATGGAGGGAAGAAAGACATGTCATGGCCTTCGCCTCTCTGATTGCCCACCAAAGGATCTTATTGGAATGGCGGTAGGCAATGCCACCAAGGGTAGCAGCCTAGCTGGGAGACTTATAGAAATGTTCTTCGTCTGGAAAAGATTAAATACGAACTGAGGGGTTCAGCGGAGCACTTTGAGGCAAGGTGGGGGATGTTCGTGGCCATGTTTGAGGAGTTTGTTGTGGAGGGGGAGGGGTGAAAATGAGGAAAACATTTGTACAAACTGCATAACTGTGTTGGGGAGTATGTTCCCCAGATTGTTTATGTTTTGTAACTGTTTTAATAAGTTTAGAATAAAATACATTTCAATCAAGATTTTGGTCACCTGACCTAATGTGCGGCTTGGTGTCATACTTTGTTTAATGATACTCCTGTGAAGTGTTTTGGGATGTTTTATTCAATTAAAGATGCAATATAAATAATTTGTTGATGCTATTGTATTAGATGGAAACCCAAGTGGCCTTGTCCTTATTATGTATGCTTGGCTGAGAGCCAAACCCAATATGAGCTCAGAAGGAGTTCTATTTTGACAAGTGAAGAGAACTGTTGACTTTGCTTGATTGACAGTTTTAAGTGGTTGTAATAAATTGTTCTTTCTGTGATCCCTTTTGTAAAAGGCTCATTGTTTATCCGGACAAGATTAAGAGATGTGAATTAGTTGAAGCTACTGTTACTGATGCTTTGACGGTCTTCCTGATTGACACTTTTATAGGAAATAAATCAGAAACTGCTTTAAAAAAAACTCAGCAGGTGTGTCAAATGTGTGGAGAGAGAAATAGAATTAATATTTCAAGTTCGTATGACTTCTTCAGAACTTTGCTAGATTGACATTTGTGGGATTGCAGGAACATCAGTACTTTTTCAAAGAATATTTCTCAATGGGTGTTCTTTTCTTAGCAATTTCACACTTGCCTTTGTGATATGGCTCATTAGTTAAAACATGGAGTTGGCACAGAGGATTTGAGGAGCCATGGGGTGGGTATGAAATGAAATGAAAAGAAAATCGCTTATTGTCACAAGAAGGCTTCAATGAAGTTACTGTGAAAAGCCCCTAGTCGCTACATTCCGGCGCCTGTTCAGGGAGGCTGGTACGGGAATCGATCCGTGCTGCTGGCCTGCCTTGGTCTGCTTTAAAAGCCAGCGATTTAGCCCAGTGTGCTAAATCAGCCCCTATGATCTTTTGAACCAAACTTTTAAGCAAGTTCCCATAACCAGATTATAGTTCACAGCTCCTCTGAAGGGAGCCATGAAGGCAATGACCCAACTCCATGAAAATTACAGGGGCCTAAGAGATGCCCACCCAGCAATGGAGCCAGCCAGGTCAGAAGTGCACCCTTATCTGCATTGGGAATGGATGTGGGAATCCTGGAATTAGGCCTCATCATACATTTTAAAATGGCTCCAGAGTCATCTTGACTCTGCAAAAATGCACCCCTTTGAATTTGTATTTGCAAATACCTGGTGGTATTCTTCATCCTATAATGCAGAGCCCAAATCTATGGGATTACTTATATTTTATACAGATTTAGTATTACATTTTAACTTTTATATTCTCCACCGATCACAAAATCCAAGATTCCATTACTTTAGAAAGAATCATAGAATTCCTTGGGCACAGAAGAAGGCCATTTGGCTCATCGAGTCTGCACCGACCCTCTGAAAGAGCACCCCACCCAGGCCACACACCGTCCACCTCCGCCTATCCCCACAACCTAACCTGGACACTAAGGGGCAATTTAGCATGGCCAATCCACCTAACCTTCACATCTTTGGACTGTGGGAGGAAACCGGAGCACCGGAGGAAACCCACGCAGACATGGGGAGAAAAGCAAATACCACACAGTCACCCGAGATCGGAATCAAACCTGGGTCCCTGGCGCTGTGATGGAGCAGCTAACCACTCTGCCACCTCACATTTACTGATGCTGAATTCTACCTGCTAGTTTTTTGACCATTCTTATTGAGCATCAGTAGCTCCGTACAGCTTCTTTTTCTTCTCAGAATTAGTTATCTTGTCCCCTATTTAATTTTTTAAAAATATCATCCGCAAACTCGGACATCACTCCTCCCCCACAGTTCTCGTTGCAGTTCGCAGTGAACAGAAGTGGGGTACCCAGATTAGAGTGCTGTGGGACACTGCCACTCGCTTCCAAAACACAATTGCCTAACACAATTTGCAGGTACATTTAATGAGGCTGCTGTGAATATCAATGTTCTGTTGGTAAATTAGAATTTTTTTTTGGCACCTGACAGTATGGTAGAAAGTGCTTTTGAAGAATGTATTTTGAGCAATTTTACCATTTGGATTGCATTCACAGAATTCTTACAGCACAGAAGGAGGCCATTCGGCCCATCATTTCTGCTCCGGCTCCCTGAATGAGCAAGGAACCTAGTGCCACTCCCTCTTTCATGTAATAATCCCAAATCCTCTTGATTACATCGCTTGAACCTGCTTTCACCACCCTCTCTGGCAGCGCATTATGTCAGCCATGCTTGAACGGAGGAGAAGAGTCGATGGGCCGAATGGCCTCATTCCGCTCTTATGTCTTTTGGTCTTATTCTGGATCCTAACCTCCTGCTGTGTGGAAAAGGTTTTTCCTCATGTCGCCATTGCTTCTTCTGCCAATGATCTTAAATCTGCATCCTTTGGTTCGCCACCCTCCCAGCAGTGTCTATGCCTAGTTGTTGGTTGCTCTGGATTGCTCCTTGCTCCGGCTGAATCCTACCCATTTTAATTGTTCAATACTATTTACTCAAAAGTAATTGGCTGCCTTTCTGTGAGTCGGCTATGCGAGCCAATGTGTGCAAATGTGAGTCTACAAGTGTGGATTTTTTAATTACAGGGAAACAAGTCAGATATAAATCATGTTCGATGTGGGAGTTAAGGCATGATTCAGATTCAGCAGCAAAATCCATTTTATTTTATTAAAATCGGGAAACTTTTAATATGTTGGGAAGTGCTGATGACACTGGCCATAATCCGAATAAATATGTGGAATGATGATCGTTCTGTACTGTGCCTGAGGTTGGGATTATGTTAGAGTTAGGGTTAGAATTGGAATTCTTGCAGATTTTCTTTGTATTTTACTATTTCTGTTAGGGTGGGGTTTAAGAATCCGTGATTGGCTCCTGCAGGGGTACAGACGAGTCTGACATCAGAGGGAGGGGGCACAATAGGTCATTGATGCCTCTGGTGCTGCTGGGTTGAGGGAGATGGTAGAAGGTTAAGGGGTGATCTGATTCAAGTAATCACGATATTAACAGGAAAAGACAGGGTAGATAACGATAAACTATTTCCACGAGTTGAAGATTCTAGCACTAGGGGCATAGTCCAAAAATTAGGACTAGACCATTCAAGAGAGCTGTTAGGAAGAACTTCTTCACTCAAAGGGTGATAGAGGTTTGGAATCCATCTCACAAACAGCAGTTGAAGCCGGAACAGTTGTTAATTTTAATTCTGAGATAGATAGGTTTTTGTTAAGCAAAGATGTTAAGGTATATGGAGTTAAGCCACAGATCAGCCATGAGCCCATTAAATGGTGGGACAGGCTCGAGGGGCTGAATGGCCTACTCCTGTTCCTATGTTCTTATGTTCCTACGTGGTGGTGCGTGCCTGAACATGGCCTGAAATATTTATTTTGAACTCTTGTGGCCAGTGTGAGCAGTCACTGTGTGGAAAAGTGTGCACCATTTTACCATGTTTTTATGGCCTTATCCTTTTCTCCCTTGTTATTTGGTGATGCCTATGGAGGCGACAAGTTGAGTCTCATGCTGATATTGAGACAATTATATTGCTGTTTTCCAATTTCTCCCAGGTATCCACGTATGTTAACACTTCTTTTATCTCGCCGAGCTGTATCATTCCTGCGGTTTTGTTGCGTTATTTTGTTACAATGAAAAACTTCAATAAAAATACTATTTTTTAAAAAGGGTATACTTGCCCCTAATTCAGTTGGACACCCAGTGGAGCGGGATCATTCCGACTATGCTGTTACCTCATACAACTCCTACCAACTTGCCATCCTATACTGGATAAATTGATCTGAATAACTCGCATACCTTTTAGACCTGGTGTGTATTTTCAAGATCTGAAGCAACCCATCACTGGCTTACCTGGTAAAGGTGCAACTCTGAGGCAGACACTTGGTCTTTTCTTGAGCCGATAGGAAGCGAATATAATCTGACGGCTGTGAAATAATTCGGTTTGCGGGGACACGGGAATCTATTTGTTCTATCCCCAGGTGCACATTTTTGATAACCTTTTCAGTCTCAAGAGTCTTGCCTGGGTTATATTTGCTGAGGCCTGTGTAAATAAGTAGCAAGGAAATCTGATCAGAACAAGGATGTATGAAGAGAACGCAGAAGAGCAGAGTGTTGCCGAACACCTCTAAAAGTTTTGTTTAATTAAACCATAATTTCTTGTCAGCGTTTATTGATTCCATCCCGCCCCCTCCCACTTCCCACCACACAGATGCTTTTCTTAAAAATGTATTCCCATATCACGTTCAATCAGTTGACCCTCCATAATGCAATGGAAAGTGGTGGATTGGTGGTTCGGGTTCTGTATGAAGGGAGGGACAGGTGGGGAGCACCTTGGGCTGCATCAGTCTGGATGGCGTTTTGGAGTAAGATTTGATCCCGCTTCACTGAAAATGTTGCAGCAATGTTCTGGGATTAAGCAGCTTGACCTCCGACAATCACAACCATCTTCCTTTGTGCTAGTATGACTCCAACCAGCAGAGAGCTTTTCCCCTTAATTCCCACTGACTTCAATTCTACCAGGGCTCCTTGATGCAACACATAAATGTCAAGGGCCATCGCTCTCACCACATTCAACTCTTCTGCCCATGTTTGGACCAAGGCTGTAATGAAGTTTAAAGTTCAATGGCCCTGGTGCAACCAAAATGAGCATTGGTGAGCAAGTTATTGCTGAGTGCAGCTTTTGGTTATAAGGGGCGAAATTCTCCCCAAACGGCGCGATGTCCGCCAACTGGCGCCCAAAGCAGCGCCAATCAGACGGGCATCGCGCCGCCCCAAAGGTGCGGAATGCTCCGCATCTTTGGGGGCCGAGCCCCAACATTGAGGGGCTAGGCCGGCGCCGGAGGGATTTCCGCCCCGCCAGCTGGCGGAAACGGCCTTTGTTGCCCCGCCAGCTGGCGCGGAAATGACATGTCGGGGTGGCGCATGCGCGGGAGCGTCAGCGGCCGCTGACAGTTTCCCGCGCATGCGCAGTGGGGAGAGTCTCTTCCGCCTCCGCCATGGTGGAGACCGTTGCGGAGGAGGAAGGGAAAGAGTGCCCCCACGGCACAGGCCCGCCCGCGGATCGGTGGGCCCCGATCGCGGGCCAGGCCACCGTGGGGGCACCCCCCGGGGTCAGATCGCCCCGCGCCTGTTCGGGGAGGCTGGGACGGGAATTGAACCGTGCTGCTGGCCTGCCTTGGTCTGCTTTAAAAGCCAGCGATTTAGCCCAGTGTGCTAAACCAGCCACTAAAAAAGATGCAGTCAGAAAGAACACCTGCTCAAGGAGGAAGTACTTTAGAGTTAATGGACCATGAAGAGACATAAAAAAACCACAAAGCCCTCCTTGGAAATATCCTGCACTTGTCAATCAAGAGGCTTGTAAAAGATAATGGACTGTGAAATTGAATGTTAAAAATGCAGTTCAAATCTTTTGGGCTTATCAGCATACCCAGAGATTTGAAAACCTTAAAAAGGAATGAAAGCAACTGTGAAAAAAGCAATTCAAATGTTTCCAACAAATGAAAGGGAGCACTTTCACCTTCATCTGACAGGTCTTTGAATTTGACATGTTGGGAGAGACAGCAACAGTTTCCAACACATCAGAGCGAATTTTTAAAAATACAACTTGCCATGCTGAAAGTTTAAAGACTTTTAAAGCTACAGTGGGAAGACCTACCACACGACCCCCATCCAGGGAATTTCCCCCAATCTGACCCTCTTCAGCCTAGCCCAAGACCCACCCAACCCCACCTCTCCCTCAGCACCTTGGAGATAAGTGTAGAGAGGGTATTCACATCGTTGCACAGGCCCCCAGAGTCCAAGGCATAGCTCCCTGCTTGTCAGGACCAGCTGCAATTCATGCCCATGGGACCCCCGGCTGGAGGGGCTAGAACATCCAAGGGAGCCGGTGATTGGGCTTCTTGCCCAATAATTACAATTTAAATGAAAGTGAGTGGTTAGTGTGTTTCGCCCGCTGTGGGTGAGAACCTGATTGGGGCCGGCAGAATGGGTCAGGGTACTCGCAATGAGTTTGACGTCCGGCGAGAATCCTGTTTTGGCCCTCACGCCCGATTCAACGGGCCATCACGATACCCGCCTGGGGCTAACGGCTCCAGAGAATTGCCCCATAAACAAGAATAAAGAATTTTGGGAAAACTCAGCGGGTCTCTGGCAGCATCTGAAAGGAGAGAGAAAGCAGAGTTTTTTTTTAATAAACATTTTATTGTGGTATTTTTGGTATTGCAACAACAACAAAATAAACAATGTACATGAAACTATGAACATAGTGCAAAAGCCGTCTCCCTTCCTTACAGGTCCCACCTTTATTAACCCCCTGTTCTAAGCTAAACTAATCCCCCCCCCCTTCTGCTGATGATTAATTTTCCGCGAAGAAGTCGACGAACGGTTGCCACCTCCGGGCGAACCCTAACAGTGACCCTCTTAATTCGATCTTGATTTTCTTTAAACAAAGAAAGCTAGCCATGTCCGATAGCCAGGTCTCCGACTTCGGGGGCTTTGAGTCCCTCCAAGCTAGTAGTATCTGTCTCCGGGCTACCAGGGAAGCAAAGGCTAGAACGTCTGCCTCTTTCTCCTCCTGGATTCCTGGGTCTTCCGACACCCCGAAAATCGCCACCTCTGGACTCAGTGCCACCTTTGTTTTTAATATCGTGGACATGATGTCCACAAACCCCTGCCAAAATCCCCTAAGCTTCGGACATGCCCAGAACATGTGGACATGGTTCGCTGGTCCTCCCGCACATTTTGCGCACCTGTCCTCCACCCCAAAGAATCTGCTCATCCGGGACACTGTCATGTGAGCCCGGTGAACGACCTTAAATTGTATCAGGCTGAGCCTGGCACATGTTGCAGACGCATTGACTCTACTTAACGCGTCTGCCCATAGACCATCCTCTATCTCTTCTCCCAGCTCCTCCTCCCACTTGCGCTTCAGCTCCTCCATCTGCGTCTCCTCTGACCCCATAAGTTCCTTGTAAACGTCAGAGACGCTCCCTTCTCCTACCCACCCTCTGGAAACTACCCTGTCCTGAATGCCCCTTAGCAGTAGGAGCGGGAAGGATGACACTTGTTTACATAGGAAGTCACGCACCTGCAGATACCTGAATTTGTTTCCCCTCGCCAACCCAAACTTCTCCTCCAGCGCCCTCATACTCGGAAAGCTCCCCTCTATAAACATGTCCCCCATCCTCTCAATCCCTGCTCTCCACCATATCCGGAACCCCCCATCCATACCCCCCCCATCCGGTGATTATTACAGATTGGGGACCAGACCGATGCTCCCTCTGCTCCCACGTGTCTCCTCCATTGCCCCCAGACTCTCAGGACCGCCACCACCATGGGGCTGGTGGAGTACCGTGCCGGCGGGAACGGCAGAGGCGCAGTTACCAACGCCTCCAGACTGGTGCCCTTGCATGAAACCGTCTCCAAACGCTCCCACGCCAACCCCTCCCCCACCACCCACTTCCTGATCATGGCTATATTTTCCGCCCAGTAATAGTTACTAAAATTTGGCAGGGTCAGCCCGCACTCTCCCCGACTCCGCTCAAGCATTACCTTCCTTACTTGTGGGGTCTTGCCCGCCCAAACAAAGCCAGTGATCACTTTGTTGACCGGTTTAAAAAAGGACCGCGGAATAAAGATGGCGAGACACTGAAATACAAACAGGAATCTCGGGAGGACCGTCATCTTCACCGTCTGTACCCTCCCAGCCAGTGACAACGGAAGCGCATCTCCGAAAATAGTCCTTCATTTGGTCTACTAGTCGGGCCAGATTGAATTTATGCAGCCGGTCCCATTCCCGCGCCACTTGAATGCCTAGGTACCTAAAGCGTCCCCCTATTAATCTAAACGGCAGCACCCCCAATCGCCTCTCCTGTCCCCTCGCCTGGACCGCAAACATCTCACTTTTCCCCATATTTAGCTTATACCCCGAAAACCGGCCAAATTCCCTTAAAATCCTCATGATTTCTTCCATCTCCTCTATTTGGTCCAATACATACAGAAGCAGGTCGTTTGCATAGAGCGAGACTCTGTGCTCCACCGCCCCACCCCCCTCCCCCCACCCCAGACCAGCCCCTTCCAGCCCCTTGAGGCTCTCAGAGCAATTGCCAACGGCTCTATAGCTAGCGCGAACAACAGTGGGTCATCCCTGTCTTGTGCCCCGGTACAGTCTAAAATAGCCCTATGTTGTCCTATTCGTCCGTATGCTTGCCACAAGAGCCTGATACAGCAACCTAACCCAGTCAATAAAGCTCCCGCCCAAACCCGAACTGTCCTTCCGAACCGTCCCAGTACCTCCCACAGATAATCCCATTCTACCCGATCAAAAGCCTTTTCTGCATCCATTGCGATCACTACCTCCACCTCCCTACCTTCCAGGGGCATCATGATCACGTTTGACAACTTTCTTACATTGGCCTCCAACTGCCTACCCTTAACAAACTCCGTCTGGTCCTCCCCAATAACGTCCGGAACACAAACCTCAATCCTGGAGCACAAAATTTTGGCCAGCAATTTGGAATCCACATTCAACAGGGATATCGACCTGTAGGACGCACAAAGCTCCGGGTTCTTGTCCCGCTTCAGAATCAGCGAAATCGTGGCCTGTGACATCGTCGGGGGCAGCACTCCTCTTTCCCTTGCCTCATTGAACATCCTCATCAACACCGGTACCAATATCCCAGAGAAAGTTTTATAAAACTCCACTGGGTACCCGTCCGGCCCCGGGGCTTTACCCGACTATATGGCCTTCACTATCTCTTCCAACTCGATCCGGGCCCCCAGCCCTTCTACCAGCTCCCCATCCACCTTTGGGAAATTCAGCCCCTCCAAGAAGTGCCTCATCCCCTCCAGTCCCGTAGGGGGTTCCGACCTATACAGCCTACTGTAGAAATCCCTAAGCGCCTTATTCACCCCTGCTGAATCTCCAACCAGTTCCCATCTCCGTCATTTACTTTCCCTATCTTCCTGGCTGCCTCCCTCTTTCTAAGCTGCTGTGCAAGCATTCTGCTGGCCTCCTCTCTAGGATCATAGATCCCCCCCCTCGTCTTTCTCAGCTGCTCCAGTGCCCTCCCTGTGGTTAACAAACCGAACTCCGCCTGTAGCCTCCGCCACTCACTTAAAAGCCCTGCCTGTGGGGTCTCTATACACCTCCTATCGATCTGTAGTATCTCCTTTACCAGTCGGTTCGTCTCTGCCCTGTCCACCTTCTCCCTTTGGGTCCGTATCGAGATCAGCTCCCCTCTGACCACCACCTTCAGTGCTTCCCAGACTATCGCTGCTGAAATTTCCCCGTGTCGTTGACTTCCAGGTAGTTCTGAATACATTTCCTCAGCCGCTTGCACACCCCTTCGTCAGCCAAAAGTCCCACATCTAACCTCCAGTGCGGGCACTTGTTACTGTCTTTACTAACCTGCAGGTCAACCCAGTGCGGAACATGGTCTGAGATTGTAATCGCCGAGTACCCCGTGTCCACCACCCCCGTCAGTAAGGCCCTGCTCAAAATAAAGAAATCAATCCAGGAATACACTTTATGCACATGTGAGTAGAAGGAGAACTCCTTCACCCTCGGCTGCCCAAATCTCCATGGGTTCACCCCCCCCCCCATCTGCTCCATGAACCCTTTTAGTTCCTTGGCCATTGCTGGCACCCTGCCCGTTTTCGAGCTTGACCAGTCCAAGCCAGGGTCAATAACTGTGTTGAAGTCCCCTCCCATGACCAACCTGTGCGAGCCCAGGTACGGTATCTTCCCCACCATCCTCTTTATAAACTCCACATCATCCCAATTTGGCGCATACACATTTACTAATACCACCTGCTCCCCCTCCAGCTTCCCACTGACTATAATGTACCGACCTCCCACGTCCGAGACTATTCTACCCGCTTATTGATCAGGATCGCGACCCCTCTAGTCTTTGAGTCTAGTCCCGAGTGAAAGACCTGACTGACCCAGCCGTTCCTCAGTCTAGCCTGGTCCATTACTCTAAGATGCGTCTTCTACAACATTACCACGTCCGCCTTCAGTCCACTAAGATGCGTGAACACACGTGCCCTCTTGACCGGCCCATTTAACCCTCGAACATTCCAGGCGATCAGCCTAGTTGGGGGGCTCGTTGCCCTCCCCCTTCACCGATCAGCCATGAGAGAAAGCAGAATTAACGTTTTGAATCCTTTTAGTTCTTCGTCAGAACAAAATAACTTGAAATGTTGACTCTTTCTGTCTCCTTACAGATACTGCCAGAGACCTGCTAGGTTTTTACAGAATTCTCTGTTCTTTCTTCAGGTTTCAGCATCCGCACCATTTTGTTTGTTATACAGATGCATAACTTTGCGCAACCATGCGAAACAGGCAATGGTGAGTTGGCAGCACAGGTTACATCTCTCATCAGATGTGATCAGCCATGATTTATTGAGTGACAGGGCAGTATCAATGGGCCAAATGGCCGAATCGTGCTCCTATTTCTTAATGCCATTACTTCCATTGACTTCAAAGGGGTGAGTAGTGAAACAGGGCATCACCCATAGTAGACCATCACACAAAGTGGGCAGCACGGTAGCATTGTGGATAGCACAATTGCTTCACAGCTCCAGGGTCCCAGGTTCGATTCCGGCTTGGGTCACTGTCTGTGCGGAGTCTGCACATCCTCCCCGTGTGTGCGTGTGTTTCCTCCGGGTGCTCCGGTTTCCTCCCACAGTCCAAAGATGTGCGGGTTAGGTGGATTGGTCATGATAAATTGCCCTTAGTGTCCAAAATTGCCCTTAGTGTTGGGTGGGGTTACTGGGTTATGGGGATAGGGTGGAGGTGCTGAACTTGGGTAGGGTGCTCTTTCCAAGAGCCGGTGCAGACTCGATGGGCCGAATGGCCTCCTTCTGCACTGTAAATTCTATGAAAGTCACAATCCAGCCCACAAAAGCAGCCTACAGCAATGTAGAGACAACATAGTTTAAACGCAATTGTGTCTGGGGTTTACCTGCTAATAACTTACCAGTTTCACTTCTGTAATACTCCATCCATTTATTGGTGATGGTCTTTATCTTCTTGTGCAACTGCTGCAGCGACTGAATGGTGATTTCCTTAAAAACCTGCGAAGACTCAGCAGAAATCACTGTTTTCTGTATACTGGAACGCTGACTACGAAACTACGAAGACAGAAAGTAGAATGAGTTTTTATTCATCTACATCCCCCTCTTTCCCCTCCCTCAATTTGCAGTCTCCACTGCACCACTTAGAGGGATAATGGCAGCAGGCACATGGGAACACCACCACCCGCAAGTTCCCCCTCCCCGCAAAACACACCACCCTGACTTGGAAATATGTCACCATTCCTTCACTGTCACTGGGTAAAAATCCTGGAGTTGGTACAGCAAGGTTCCCTAGATTGGTCCCTGGAATGAGGGGGCTGTCCGATGATGAGAGGCTGAAGAGTGAGAGGTGACCTCATTGAAACACACAAGATTCTGAGGGGTCCCGACAGGATGGATGCTGGGAGACTGTTTCAACTTGGGGAGTTGAAAACATTGGGAGACAGGAGAAATTACTTCAAAGTGTTGTGAACCTTTGGAATTCTCTACCCCAGAGGGTTGTGGATGCTCCATTGATGAGTGCATTTAAGACTGGGGTCGACTTCCCTGGTGCCTCAGGGAATTAAAGGAAATGGGAGTGGCCAGGAAAATGGAGATGAAGCCCAAGATCAGCCACGTTCGTACTGAATAGCGGAGCAGGCTCGATGGGATGAATGGACTACTCCTGGTCCAATTTCTTATGGTCTTATGCTTTTCAAGTCCAATTACTTGTTAGGTTGGAGGGGTTGGCTTGGGGGTTGGGATGGCGGGATGGAATCAGGATCCAAGTATTCCCATTTCCATCATTAATATCAATGGCAAAATCTATAGGAGGATGCATAGCCTCAATAGTTGACACCTGATGCTCTTGAGCTGTCTATGAGAAAGCAAAGGACTTGCATTTAAATAGCGCCTATCACAAAATGTCCTTATAGCCGGATGAAGTACTTTTGAAGGGTTGTCACCATTGTAGTGTTGGCTGTGTGGTGGGAGATCTGCACATGGCAAGATTTCACAAACAAACAACAATAAGCTAAAAGAGCAGATGGCCTGTTTTATTTAGTTGAGGGCCAGGACACCCGGGGATAACTGCACTGTTCTTCTCTGAAAGTGCTGTGGAATCTTCTACATCCACCTGAGAGGGCACATCCCATCCAAATGACGACACCTCCCATAGGGTCGCCCTGGAAGTGTTAGCTTGAATTATGTGCTCCAGCCTTCGGATGGGACCTCAAGCCAGAACCTTCCAATTATGAGGCAAGAGGATTAGCAGCTGAACCAAGACTGACATGAGTGCAAGGAGACTACTCTCACAGCCACTCAGGCAAACAAGTCTCTTGTTCCATTACTCTCTTGCCAGATGTTTCACAGCACCTCACATTTCCTCCAAAATGTCTGTCTGAGTGCCAGACTCCAACGTGGAATTACATATTTGCTCATCCCACAACAAGATGTTTAAAGTGTTCGCCCTAGATGTGGTTAAGACTAGGTTGAAAGTGTGAAATTCTCAGCTGATCAGAGAGGCTTATCATTATAGAAGTGGCACGGACAGATCGAGAAATTGATGAAAAAGGTAAATGGAATGCTGGCCTTTATATCAAGAGGACTAAGACAGTAAGAGTCGCACTTCAGCTGTACCATAAGGACATAAGAACTAGGAGCAGGAGTAGGCCATCTGGCCCCTTGAGCCTGCCCTGCCATTCAATGAGATCATGGCTGATCTTTTGTGGACTCAGCTCCACTTTCCGGCCCGAACACCATAACCCTTAATCCCTTTATTCTTCAAAAAAACTATCTATCTATATCTTAAAAACATTTAATGAAGGAGCCTCAACTGCTTTACTGGGCAAGGAATTCCATAGATTCACAACCCTTTGGGTGAAGAAGTTCCTCCTAAGCTCAGTCCCAAATCTACTTCCTTTTATTTTGAGGCTATGCCCCCTAGTTCTGCTTTCATCCGCCAGTGGAAACAACCTGCCCGCATCTATCCTATATATTCCCTTCATAATTATATATGTTTCTATAAGGTCCCCTGCATCCTTCTAAATTCCAACGAGTACAGTCCCAGTCTACTCAACCGCTCCTCGTAATCCAACCCCCTCAACTCTGGGATTAACCTCGTGAATCTCCTCTGCACACTCTCCAGCACCAGTACTTCCTTTCTCAGGTAAGGAGACCAAAACTGAACACAATACTCCAGGTGTGGCCTCACTAACACCTTATACAATTGCAGCATCACCTCCCTAGTCTTGAAGTCCATCCCTCTAGCAATGAAGGACAAAATTCCATTTGCCTTCTTCATCACCTGTTGCACCTGTAAACCAACTTTTTGCGACTCATGCACTAGCACACCCAGGTCTCTCTGCACAGCAGCATGTTTTCATATTTTATCATTTAAATAATAATCCCTTTTGCTGTTATTCCTACCAAAATGGATAACCTAACATTTGTCAACATTGTATTCCATCTGCCAGACCCTAGCCCATTCACTTAACCTATCCAAATCCCTCTGCAGACGTCCGGTATCCTCTGCACTTTTTGCTTTACCACTCATCTTAGTGTCGTCTGCAAACTTGGACACATTGCACTTGGTCCCCAACTCCAAATCATCGATGTAAATTGTGAACAATTGTGGGCCCAACACTGATCCCTGAGGGACACCACTAGCTACTGATTGCCAACCAGAGAAATGCCCATTAATCCCCACTCTTTGCTTTCTATTAATTAACCAATCCTCTATCCAAGCTGCTACTTTACCCTTAATGCCATGCATCTTTATCTTATGCAGCAACCTTTTGTGTGGCACCTTGTCAAAAGCTTTCTGGAAATCCAGATATACTACATCCATTGGCTCCCCATTATCTACTGAACTGGTAATGTCCTCAAAAATTCCACTAAATTAGTTAGGCACGACCTGCCCTTTATGAACCCATGCTGCGTCTGCCCAATGGGTCAATTTCCGTCCAAATGCCTCGCTATTTCTTCCTTGGTGATAGATTCCAGCATCTTCCTTACTACCGAAGTTAAGCTAACTGGCCTATAATTACCCGCTGTCTGCCTACCTCCTTTTTTAAACCATGGTGTCACGTTTGCTAATTTCCAATCCGCTGGGACCACCCTAGAGTCTAGTGAATTTTGGTAAATTATCACTAGTGCATTTGCAATTACCCTAGCCATCTCTTTTAGCACTCTGGGATGCATTCCATCAGGGCCAGGAGACTTGTCTACCATTAGCCCATTAGCTTGCCCATCACTACCTCCTTAGTGATAACAATCGTCTCAAGGTCCTCACCTGTCATAGCCTCATTTCCATCAGTCACTGGCATGTTATTTGTGTCTTCCACTGTGAAGACCGACCCAAAAAACCTGTTCAGTTCCTCAGCCATTTCCTCATCTCCCATTATTAAATCTCCCTTCTGATCCTCTAAAGGACCAATATTTACCTTAGCCACTCTTTTTTGTTTTATATATTTGTAGAAACTTTTACTATTATATTCTGAGCAAGTTTACTCTCATAATCTATCTTACTCTTCTTTATAGCTTATTTAGTAGCTTTCTGTTGCCCCCTAAAGATTTCCCAGTCCTCTAGTCTCCCACTAATTTTTGCCACTTTGTATGCTTTTTCCTTCAATTTGACACTCTCACCAGCTGCTGTGGTGAAATTTGAACCTTTGTGTCAGAGTGTTAACCTGGGCCTCTAGATTGCAAGTTTCATGACATTACCATTATGCCACCAATTATTTCCTCAGCAGCTGGTACCAAGCCCTGGTTAAACCACACGTGGAGTTACTAGGAGCAGTTCCATGTACCACCCTTTAGAAAGGATAGAGGGAGTGGATAGAAGGTTTACTAAAATAATAGCTGGACTCCAGGGTTTAAGGTACAAGGAGAGATTACACAAACTAGGGTTGTAGGCTCCGGATTTAGAAAGTTAGTAAGTGATTAAATTAAAGTTATCATCACACTAACGGGAACTGATAAGATAGCGAGAGAAATTATTTCCACTGGTCGGGAAACTTGGGTTAAGACCAAGCTGAGGAAATAATTGGTGGCATAATGGTAATGTCATGAAACTTGTAATCTAAAGGCCCAGGTTAACACTCTGACACAAGGGTTCAAATCTCACCACAGCAGCTGGTGGAATTTAAATTCAATTAATAAATCTGGAAGATGAAGCTAGTCTCAATAATGGTGACCATGACCATGGCACAGTTGTTGCAAAACCCATTGCGTCACTAATGCCCCTTTCGGGAAGGAAATCTATCGTCCTTATCTGGTCTGGCCTACATGTGACTCCAGACCCACAGCAATGTGGGTGTGTCTTAACTGCCCTCTGAAATAGCTTAGCAAACTACACATTTCAAGGGCAATTGTGGATGGGCAACAAACATTGGTCTTGCCAGCGACGCCCACATCCCAACAAAGATTAAAATCAATTAGGTTAAAATTTATATCCAGACCTTTCAGTTATGAAATTAAGAAATACTTCTACACAAAAAAAGGTGGTGGAAGTATAGAATTCGCTACTCTCTCAGGTGACAATGAATGTTGGGTTAATTTTAAATCTGGTTACCCAAAGGCATTAAGGGATCTGGGAAAAGGGCAGGAAGATGGGGTTAGTTGCACATTCTCCCTGGGCACAATTCTCCCATCGGGAGTCTAAGTGCCGACGCCGGAGTGAAAACCGGAGTGTTTCACCCCGGCGACGGAGCCCGCTCCCAGTCGCCTATTCTCCTGCCCCGGGGGAGCTAGGAGCGGCGTCGCATCATTTACGCGCGCCGGGCCTTGGCTCCGCGTAAAAGCGGTGCCGCGTAAATGACGTCACCCACGCATGCGCGGTTGCCGTCCTCCCCGAGGCCGCCCCGCAAGAAGATGTCGGATGGATCTTGCGGGGCACTGATCGCGGGCCAGACCCCATTTGAGGCCCCCCCCCCCCCCCCCCGGTGCAGGAATCCCCCTCCCTCCCCCCCACAGGCCTCCCCCCCCCCAGCGTTCCCGCCGGCAGTGACCAGGTGTGGACGGCGCCGGCGGGAACCCGTCGTATTGGGCAGGCTGCTCGGCCCATCCGGGCAGGAGAATCGCCCGTTGCAAACAGCGAGCGGCGATTCTCCCAGCGGCCAGCCATGATTCTTGCCGTGCCGGTTTGAGGGGGGGTGGGAGAATCGAGTGCGGGTGTCGGGGCGGCGTGGCGGGTCACGCGCGGCGCCCCCGCGAATCTCCCATCCGGCGTGGGGAGGGGGGGAGAATTCCGCCCCCTGTGTCTGCATGGGTCTCACCCCCACAACCCAAAAATATGTGCAGGGTAGGTAAATTTGCCACACTAAATTGCCCTTAATTGAAAATTGTTTTTAAAAATGAATATGGGGTTAGGTCACAAATCAGCGATTATTTCATTTATCGGCAGAACAGGTTCAAAGGGTTAAATGGTCTCAACATTGTGGCTATATGCTCTTGCCTCCCATTATTTTGGAGCATCAGGGTCTGCAATACATTGGCCCCACATCAGACCCGTGCTCAAAAATGGCTTTATCAATGGAAATGCTGAATGATTGTGGGAGTAAAATTGTTTTTAAGAGATGGCAAAATACGGGTGACACATGGCGCAGTGGTTAGCACTGCTGCCTAATGGCGCCAAGAACCCGTGTTCGATCCCGGGTCACTGTCTGCGTGGAGTTTGGACATTCTCCCTGTGTCTGTGTGGGTCTCACCCCACAAAGATGTGCAGGATAGGTGGATTGGTATGCTAAATTGCTCCTTAATTGGAAAAAATTAACAAAAATTTGTTTTAAAAACCCAAACTCCTTGAAGTTAATGGAAAAGACAAAATGGGTGTAGTGAGAAAGGGGGAGCTGTGAGAGATGGGGAGCTATGAGAGATGGGGAGCAGTGAGAAAGGGGGAACAATGAAAAAGGCGGTGCCGTGAGCTAGGAGAGCAGTGAGAAAGGGGATGGTGAGAAAGGGCAAACAGTGAGGAAGGGGGAACAGTGAGAAATGGGGAGCAGTGAGAAAGAGAGGCAGTGAGAAAGGGGGAGCAGTGAGAAATGGGGAGCAGTGAGAAAGAGGGGCAGTGAGAAAGGGGGAACAGTGAGAAATGGGGAGCAGTGAGAAAGAGAGGCAGTGAGAAAGGGGGAACAGTGAGAAAGAGAGGCAGTGAGAAATGGGGAGCAGGGAGAAAGAGAGGCAGTGAGAAATGGGGAGCAGTGAGAAAGAGAGGCAGTGAGAAATGGGGAGCAGTGAGAAAGAGAGGCAGTGAGAAAGGGGGAACAGTGAGAAATGGGGAGCAGTGAGAAAGAGAGGCAGTGAGAAAGGGGGAACAGTGAGAAATGGGGAGCAGTGAGAAAGAGGGGCAGTGAGAAAGGGGGAGCAGTGAGAAAAGGGGGCAGTGACAAATGAGGAGCAGTGAGAAAGGGGGTGCGGTGAGAAAGGGGAAGCAGTGAGAAAGGGGGCAGTGAGAAAAGAGGCACGGTGAGAAAGGGGGGCAGTGAGAAAGGGGGCAGTGAGAAATGAGGAGCAGTGAGAAAGAGGGGCAGTGAGAAAGAGGGGCAGTGAGAAGGGGGTGTGGTGAGAAAGGGGGAGCGGTGAGAAAGGGGGAGCAGTGAGAAAGGGGGGCAGTGAGAAAGGGGGAACAATGAGAAATGAGGAGCAGTGAGAAAGGGGGGCAGTGAGAATGGGGGTGCGGTGAGAAAGGGGGAGCAGTGAGAAAGGGGGCAGTGAGAAAGGAGGCACGGTGAGAAAGGGAGTGTGGTGAAAAGGGGGGCAGTGAGAAAGGGGATGGTGAGAAAGGGGAGCAGTGAGAAAGGGGGAGCTGTGAGAAAGGGGGAGCGGTGAGAAGGGGGGAGCGGTGAGAAAGGGGAGCAGGAGAAAGGGGGAGCAGTGAGAAAGGGGGAGCGGTGAGAAAGGGGGAGCAGTGAGAAAGGGGGAGCGGTGAGAAGGGGGGAGCGGTGAGAAAGGGGAGCAGGAGAAAGGGGGCAGTGAGAAATGGGGAGCAGTGAGAAATGTAAAAGACAAATTGGCACAATGAGAAAGGGGAAACAGTGAGAAAGGGGAGCGGTGAGAAGGGGGGAGCGGTGAGAAAGGGGAGCAGGAGAAAGGGGGAGCAGTGAGAAAGGGGGAGCGGTGAGAAGGGGGGAGCGGTGAGAAAGGGGAGCAGGAGAAAGGGGGAGCAGTGAGAAAGGGGGAGCGGTGAGAAAGGGGGAGCAGTGAGAAAGGGGGAGCGGTGAGAAGGGGGGAGCGGTGAGAAAGGGGAGCAGGAGAAAGGGGGCAGTGAGAAATGGGGAGCAGTGAGAAATGTAAAAGACAAATTGGCACAATGAGAAAGGGGAAACAGTGAGAAAGGGGAGCAGTGAGAAAGGGGACAGGAAGTTGAATTGAGACCACAACCAGATCAGTCCTGATCTTGAATGGAGGAGCAAGCTCGAAGGGCCGAGTGGTCAACTCCTCCATTTAAGTCCTATGTTCCTGTGTCAAGTGTGTGTTTACTCTCCACTGGACATTGCGCACACATGGAGCATTGTGTATCATCTCCTTTCCTCCTCCAGTGTTAGGTAACTACTTACTGATCCTGGTTTGCTGGTCTTTCTGAGCCCTTCTCTATTCTTTAGCTTTGATCCTCTCACTTTCACGAAAAGCTTGGCTGTTGCCGATGTAAATGCCATTTGAGTCTGTAGCTCACCCTAAAATATTGCATTAATATGGAATTTATTGGGCCTAAAATATTGAAAAGCACTCCTCATTTACATCTCAGTATGGATATAACCTCATCTATTGTTATATTTTAACATTGGCATTAAGCAAGAAAATACTGAAGTAATTCCCAGCAGTAACAGGACTGCATTGCTTTGGGTGTCACACAATGGACACTGTAAAAACAAGCCATTAAGTAATGAGGCATATGGGGGCAATTGGACCACTCCCAGCTAATTGAGGCACAGGTCAAAGGCTGCACTCCTGGTACGTCTAACTCTGTGCTACAACTGACTGGTATCCGCTAACGATGAGTCACGGTCCAATGTTCACCAGATATTAGTTCCTTCCTTGACTTACCACAGCACTAACATGATGCTGTACACTCCTTCAGCCACCCCTAACATGTGGCTGATTGGGAATCTAGATGTGAGTAATGTATACCGCCGTCGGTCATGTGATCTCAATAACCATATTTGCATGACAGAAGTAAGTGATCTTTAACCTTGTCATGTAAATGTCTGCAAACTGCTGAGGGGAAAAGCAGATTGTTGGTGTGTTTATAATTAGTGTGAGTGATTTACTTCCTTGGTCACTGAATGGTGGGAGATACTATTAAGTAAATATGTTTGAGTGCCACAGTTCCCTCGATTAGTCAGAGTTGCGAGAGGAATGGTACAGCCTACAACCTTCTTTCTATCACATGGTGCACCAGGAATCTCACCAACCCTTTAATGTCTACCAGTGGCACCTGTTGGAAAGTTTTACTTTTGGTGTACTTTTACTCTGTTTGGCCATGTTGCGAACGTACCTTCCTCAACCATCAGGTCTGGGACAGGACATGAACCTGGAGCTTCCAGCTCAGAGGCAGGAATACTCTCCACAAGACCTTTTTAAAAAAGTAAACATACAAATGTTTTCTTGTGTTGTGCGAGGTGTTTTTGACTAAAATGACTGCATGTGGTAATAACTGTGTCACCAGTAGCACACCAGTGAGGAGTCAGTGGTTTTCTTTACTGGCTAACACTGGTTAACATGGGTGGCACAGTAGCACAGTGGTTTGCACAGTTGCTTCACAGCTCCAGGGTCCCAGGTTCGATTCCCGGCTTGGGTCACTATCAGTGCGGACTCTGCACGTTCTCTTGTGTCTGCGTGGATTTCCTCCGGATGCTCCAGTTTCCTCCCACAGGTCCCGAAAGACGTGCCATAAGGTAATTTGGACATTCTCAATTCTCCTTCCGTGTACCCGAACAGGCGCAAGAATGTGGCGACTATCCCCATGTCTGCGTGGGTTTCCCCCCCACAACCCAAAGGTGTGCAGATTAGGTAGATTGGCCACGTTGAATTGTCTTCAATTGAAAAAAAATAATTGGGTACTCTAAATTTAAAAAAAAGAATGTGGCGACTAGGGGCTTTTCACGGTAACTTCATTGCAGTGTTAATGTAAGACAATAAAGATTATTATATTATGTTATCTAAACCAGATAAATGAGTGATCATCAATCTTTAAATGATGACACCGGAGGGATAATTTATCTTCAGGTTTAGTATCAATCTTCTGCTAGTCTGAAACAAGTTCCATCATGGCTGGAGAAAGAGCATGCGGTGTCTACAGGCACCACCGAGGCCATCTCTGCCCGGTGGGCATCGTGGGCACAGTTTTATTTGTGATTCATTTTTGTTTAAGGCAGTATTCCGTTAAGAGGCTGCCCCTTTAATTTGTCCCTCAGTTTATTTGATTTCATTTAATTGGCTATCTGATTTATCCAAAATAGGAAACAAGTTAATGAAATTAAAATTAAATAATTTTTATTGTCACAAGTCGGCTCACATTAACACAGCACGAGATCCACGGACACTGAATCTCCCTCGTTTACTCTGTTGGCTGTGAGCTGATTATCTGTTCAGCTCCCATCATCCTGTCATTCAGACACTTCCCAATCATTCAATCAGAGTTTTTATTGCACTAAATCATTGAATTAATTGGATTAGATCGATCAACATTAATTTAAGAGGGAGAGTGGGCTGATCATTATATACGTTTACTCCTTTCATTTTATGCCCATGTTCGTTCGTTTGTGAAAGGGGCAGTATAACCATATATGGTAATGGCTGAAAACAGAGCTCCCAAACCTTTAACCCCCTGAGCACCGAACATAGTGCCCAATTGTTGAATTTAGCACTTATAAATAGTGAAAATCCTGCATTTATATAGTGCTGTTCACATCCTCTGAAGGTTCCATCGAGTTTATAGTCAATGACGCACATCAAAAGGTTGTAGTCACTGCTATAATGTAGGAAACGCAGGAGCCAACTTGGTCATGGCAAGATCCCAGGGACAGCAACATGATAATAGTCTGGCACTTTAGTTTGGTAATATTGGTTTAGGGTAAGTATTGGCCAGGACACTGGGGAGAATTCCACCAGAACCACGCCATGGATGGATGTAGATCTGCCTGAGAGACCCGACGAGGCCTCAGTTTTACATCTCCTCTCTGACAGTGAAGCACTCCCTCAGTAGTGCACTCAAGTGCCAACCTAGATTTTTGTGCTCAAGTCTCTGCAGTGGGGCCTGAACTTCTGCCTCAGAAGTGAATGTGCTACCTCCCCACTGAGCCACGCTGACAGAAAAAATGCTTCCGCTTGTGAGGAGGGAGATGGGCAAGTGGTTTTCATCACTTGCTTCATTTTTCACCCTTGGTTGCCAAGGCTGCAGGTTTTCCCTGGACTGGTGGGGTGGGGTTACCAGAAGTCAAAGAGACTGCTGCAACCAACTGGAGAGGGCTTAAGAGGCTGAATGGCTTCCACCTCTTCCTAAGTCCCTATAAGACTCTGCAATGCTTACTATATTGTTTGAAGGCTTGCAAACACATTCATTCACAGACAAAGGAACTTCAGACAGAGACGATACTGACTATCGCTGAGCATCACACACGATGATCAGCACTTACCATTTCACCTGCCTTGGGTGGAACAATATCTGGCAAAGGGGAGAGAGGAAAGCGAATGATCTCATAGTTCCACTTGAAGGTGAAGTAGATGGAATACTGGCCTACAATCCGGATAGTGATGTATTCATTTATCTGGAGACATGGAATGCAAATCATACATCACAGTAGTAACAGGTTAGCTAGGATAGCAGGACAGATTGCATAAACTTGGGCTGCAGACTCTTGTTCTGAGAATTGAGAGGGGATCGAATTGAAGACTACAAATGATTTAATAGGATTTTATAGGACGGCATTTTGAGGCTGCACGGTGGCGCAGTGGTTAGCATTGCTGCCTCGCACCTCCAGGGTCCCGTGTTCAATTCCTGCCTCAGGTGACTGTCTGTGTGGCGTTTGTACTTACTCCCTGTGTCTGTGTGGGTTTTTCTGGGTGCTTTGCTTACCTCCCACAGTCTAAAGATGTGGAGATTAGGTGGATTGGCCATGTTAAATTGTCCCTTAGTGAGCAAAAGGTTTTCTGGGTTACGGGGATAGGGTGGAGGCGTGGGCTTAGACTTCAATACAGCCTTTCCATTTATTCAAGTCATGTTTATAGATAGTAAAGTTGAGGCCCCAGCACTGATCCCGCTGACACTCCACTAGTTACAGTTTGCCAACTTGCAGATTTCCCAGATAGCAATTAACCATTCAATTTAAAACCTAAATCAAGTAAAACATTTATTCAACAGGTCTCCTACCCCTGCCAAACCAGCTTGATTGACATCAGGGGGCAGGGGATGTCAGACATCGAGGGTGGAGGTGGGAACGGTGTGAATATTGGTGGTGGAGGTTTCGGTCATCAGGGGGTGGTGATGGGAGGGGTATGGATATTGGGGTGGGGGTGTTGGACATCGTGGAGGTGGGGATGTGAGGGTGGGGTGTGAATATTGGGGATGAGGGTGTTGGACATCGGGGGGGGAATGGGAGGGGTGTGAATATTGGGATGGGAGTGTCATTGGGGGTGGGGATGTGAGGGCTGCGAATATTAAGGTGGGACTTTTGGACATCGGGAGGTGGGGGTGGGGATGGGGAGGCACGGTCATATTCTTGTTGGTCCGGGACTAAAGGCATGTTTGTCATGGGCCTGGCCTTCCTCACCTTCTTTAACTTGCTGAGATTCCTGAGAACCAGGAAACCCAGGCTCAACTTGTTAAAGATCAAAATATTGTTAAATTTGAGACACGCAGCCTCTTTGAAAACATTTCAGTTGCCAACGGGCCTCCTGAGAGGGGGTTGGTCTCATTCAAACAACTTTTGTTAGAGGTGGATAAGAGTTGAATTTGAGAATTTTAAATGTATTACCTTCCTACCCACCCGTTCTTGTGGTTCCAAATGACCTGCAAATTAAAATAAATTCCCTCTGGAGCAGGAATTAGAACAAGAGAAATGAAAACTAGGTCGTTTTGGAGAGAATATCAGAGTGAACATCTGCAGTTAACAGATTACTTCTAGTTAAAAGATATGATATACAAGTTTATATTTATTACTACCAGTTACATGTAGAGTATCAATGAGTTGCAAAATCACTTTAAACATCCATGTTCATTACATTACCCTGCCCTGCCCTCAGTTTTCCCTCTTCATTCCCTTCCTCCACTAACATACATTTCCCCTTATCTTCTGTTCCTCCTCTTGCCTCCCTTCATTTCATCTCCTCCCCTCACCTCTGTTTCCCCCCTCTCCCAGCCTTGGTCTCCCCTCGTCCCCTGCCCTCGGTCTCCCCTCATCTTTTGCTTTCCTGTGGCCTCCTTATTCCAGGAACCTCACTCAGAGCAAGTGTGAATGTGAACCCATCAGTATAGATTCTCCACTACAGGGGAGCAAATCTTTAAATGGCAAATGCAATGACAGTTTTAGAAATCATGCAAAGATCAAGGCATCACCTGGTCAGAGGTCATGTACTCAAAACATCACATGATCAAATCTCCAGCAATGCTTCCTCATGCAGTTGGCAACTTTAATGCCCCACCTGACAGTTTGCTTGGAGTGACAGGTGGTGGTCCCTTTCCAACCCCAAGCCAGGATTCATAACTATTCATAGCCCTGATTGATTGAGAGTGTGTAGACACAAACCTTGACCCAAATCGGTTCAGCAAGCTTTCCCCGTCTTGGCCATTGCCATTTCTTCATTGTAGTTTCCTTCTCATCTATCATTACGCCACCCTCCTCATGGAACTGCAGGACTATTCCATCTCTAATAACAGAGCAATCAATTAAAGACAATTACCCTTTAAACTCAGAATAATTGGCGGGGATTTTAATGGAATCCACAAGGATACGAAACACGGTGTGACTGAATGAGACGGGATAGGTTGAGATGCACAGATAAAGTAAGAGGCGTGCCTGTGGCATGTCGGCCCTCATGCCAGCTTGTGGGGATGGAGGTTCATGTTCGGCATACATTTGCACGTCACAAACGGTCATTAAAGTAATTTTAAATAAATTACATCCTACTGTAATTAATGTAAGAATTTCAGATATATGTTGTATTATATGTACCTGGTGCAGTAATGGGTAAAAGCCTGAGTTAGTTGTTTATGTATGTATCTGCTGCAGCAATGTTTTTTAAAATCCTGGTTTAAAAGACAGACAGACAATGTGGCTGCTGAAGGTAATTAAGTGGTCGTAAAAGTAAGATCATAAATTCATTTCAATCATGTATATTGTTTACCAAAATAGGCTTAATGGATTTTTGTTTATAGAAAGAAGGTTTCCTGGGAAGTAGCTAATTAGAGACATTGAGCATGAATCTCTGGCCTCGTTGTGCTTTCGTTCGAGTGCAACGAGGCCGGTGAATAGCGGGAGAGGCTGAAAAGGAGAACATTGCTAGGCGTCAAACAGTTTGTGATGCAACCGATCTGCTCCTGTAGTTGCAATCAGGATCCCGTCACGAGAAGCCAAGTATATCACTTAAGCCCCACTTCCATACAATTAATGGGAGCCACCCCATACCAACGGCCTCCCGTGATTCAGCGGCCTCCCCATCAAGTAGTCACGCTGGTGCCAATTAGTACTCCTTTTTAAAAACATGAAACTGGCAGAAGGGCTTCTGCTGGGAGCCCAGGTGAGTAGCCATCTTTGCTCACAGGCAAAGAGCCTGGGGGCACTGATCTTGCTGTCCCAGTGCTCAGCGGGGGCTCGGGGGCACAGTCGGCTGGGGTGGGCCGCCATGGGAAGGTGGAGGGGGAGGCCACTGGGAAGGCAGCCGCGCGCGGCTCCACCATGCCAACCCCTGGATCATGTGTACCCTTTCCAGGGGCAACCCATGTCCCTATCCGTCTGCCCCACCGACCACCCATAAACCCCACCGACTGCCGAGACCTCTGGCCATGCGGCTGAAGGCTATTGCTGAACTGACAATCGTAGTTAAGTGAGCACTTCACACTTACACTGCGGGAGGCAACACAACACACGCAGCAGCCAACATCCGAAAAACCAGGGGATGGGACACAGCTCCGGGGATATGTCCACGCCTGGAGGGTGGGTTAGCGCTATGGGGAGGGGACCATCCCCTGGTCCAGGTGAAGTTAAATGTGGGTGCCTGAGGTACAGGGTCTGGGGTCCATTAAGGGTGGCCCGCTCCTTGGGCAGGGCCTGCTGGTTGTGGGGGAGGGGGGGGGGGGCGGAGGGATCAATGGGGGAATGGAGGGGGTGGCCCAAGTGCCAGATCCCGCCCCACACCGAGGAACTGGCTGCCCATCAGGCCAGGGTGAGACACAGAGGGGAGGCCCACAAAGGCCCAGAGTCTACAGGCGTCGCTGGTCATTGGAACAAATGAAAAACAGAGCGTGCCACAGGACGTTCCTTCTCAACAATCTGGCATAGCAGCAGGGTGATGTGCTGGAGGTGGGGGATGAGGAAAATGTGGCCATCTCCGAGGAAGAGGAGGAGGACTGAGGACCAGGATGATGAGGAGGGCGACAGACCAGCAGGGACTGGAGACTGATCCTGGGGATGAACCGGAGGACCAGCCAGAGAATGCAGGACAGGCGGCAGCAGCGAGGGTCCAGCAAGCCCGAAGGGCCAGGGAGGCCCTCATACTCGCCAACTTCACTTAGGACGTGGCCTGGTCCGCCATCACTCCCCCCCCCCCGGTATGTGTCACATCACTCCAGGGTGCTGGGACTGTGTCGGCACCGTCAGTGGATCACTATCGAGGGCAGGGGGTGATGATAATCCACTCACTGGAATGCTCACTCACACCCATCCCTGCACGCAGTGTGCCCGGGGTGCATTCCGGAGGAAATAGGCCAAGGGTTTGGCAGTCGACCTGCATTGAGGAAGAAAGTGATGGAGGCATCATACTGATTGTGGTGAAGGGTTTTTAATGTTCCACAGGTGTCCAACAATGCTCACTCTCCCGATGGTGCCACGCCACGCTCTACACCACCCCCTCATCCCCTATCATCCCTTGCCCCTCCATTCCCCCTGCCCTCTCCCCACTTCCTCAGTGTTCCTCGATGTGCTTTACCTTCCTTGCTCGACAGCTATTTCTAGGTGTCTCTCCAGGATGCACATCTGAGGTGGAGGCTGCCAGCTGCTTACCACATCCCATGGCTTTCGATGCCCCTGGCGGGAGTTCTCAGGGTCTCTGAGGCCGGAGAGCCCAGCACACTTGTCGGCATCACATGCACAACTGTGCCGCCCTGTCCCATGTGCTGCCTGCGCCCGGGCTCATCAGAGGGGGGAGCTGGTGGCCAACACGCCACTCCATGGGACGGAGCTGGGTTGGCACCCATAGGATCCTGGGGTCACCTCAGGGCGAATGGGCAGCTGGTTCAAGCCCCGGCTGCTCCTACATCATCTGGCTCTGCCAACCCTTGCGGCTCCCCGATGTCTGCACCATCATGTTGACAACCTTGGCGATGCTCCTCAATGACTGGGCCATGCTCTGCAGTGCGGCGGCAATGCCTACCTGCGACTGGGACAAGCTCCACAGTGCCTCAGCTATGCCCATCTGAGAGTGGGACATGACCCGCAGAACCGCATCGAGGTCGGCCTGGTACTGGATCATGGCCCCCAGCAAGTCAGACATTCTGCCGATGTTCTCAGTTGTGGCCGTCACTGACTGTGCCATGCCTTGGACACTTTCACTAATGCTGCTGATGTCGTGCACCAGGCTCTCCACTGTGGTCGCCTCCCAAGCAGTGTTGCCTCGCATTGCCGGCAACATCTCCTGCGCCTTAGCCTCTGGGACTCTTCCAATCAGCTATGGACCCGCTGGAGTATTGGTGACATCTCCCTTTGAATGTCCCGGCTGCTCCCTGGAATAGCCTGGTCCATAGGCGAAGCATCTGGCTGGGACCCAGCTGGGTCCTGGGATCCAGCAGGCCTGCAACTGCTGTCTCACCTCGGCGTTACCGCTTCCAGCTGATGTACATCAGCAACGGTCTGGTGCTCACTAGATTGTGTCCCAGAAGCCTGACCATTATGTTTCCCACCAAGGTCTGTGTCTCTGCACTGGTGGAGGGTGGGAATGACAGCTGTGACATGTTGATTGTGGCAGCCTAGGAGCTCTCCTCTGAGGAGGTCTCATGGGAAGCAGGGGAGGGGGCCACCCCTGATGGGCCGGCGCCATCGGCTGGAGAACCTGCGGGAGAATGAACACCCGAGGTCAGTGGGAGGGATGGGTCAGTCAACTCACCCATGCTGCCCAGAGGAGGCCGCTGACCTTCTTGCGGTCCTGGAGGCCAGTCCTCCTGGTCAGCTGACGGCCGCCGTCACTGATGTGTTAGGCAGGTAGGTTCGATGTGGACTGCACTCGATGCAGAGAAACTAGAAACAGACGTGTAACACTGGAGAAGAACCAACACTGTTTTATTCAATGATAGAACTGATATACATAATCAGCTGTGGGTCGACACTATACTGAACTGACTGGAGACCTTGTAGTAGCCTGACCAGACTTACTAGCTAACGCATGGTGCTTGTGCACTTGCTAGCTCGTGGACTCAGTGGTTGGGTCCCGAGAGAGTGGGAAACCTAGTGCCCTCTGGCTTTATAGTGGTAGTGTCCTGTCTGGTGATTGGCTGCACTGTGTTGTGTGCCTACTGGTCATCCTGTGTGTCAATCACTGCCTGTCTGCATCTCATTATATACATGAGTGGATATTATGACATCTCCCCTGCGGTCGCCGCAGAGGTGGATCTGGAGCCGCCTGCGCGTGGATAGGCGGGATCGCTGCCATCGCGGTGGTCGCATGGGCCGGCAGGATTGCTGGTAGATCGGTGGCCTCGTGGCAGGGTACGTCCGGAGGAAGCATCATAGGCAGCAGGGCACTTCGGTCAGGTAGCGGGCGTGGAACTCTTCGCAGTGCCCGTCTATTGCGCCGTAGCAGGGAGCCATCAGCCATGCGGACAAGGAACGATCTTGGGGCCACTTGTTTGATCACAACAGCTGTGGCTGACCAGCCGCCCTCAGGATCAGTTGGGGCCAGCTCGGGTAGATCCGTGGCATGAGCATCGTATGTGGCCTTCTGTTGGGCCCGTGACTGCTGCATTTTCTGTAAGACCGTGAGGTGGTAAGGTCTGGAACATGGATGGCTGGAACTGTGGTCCTCAGAGTGCGATTCATGAGCATCTGCGCTGGAGACAACCCAGTGGACAGTGGGGTTGCTCTGTATGCCAGCATCGCCAGGTTGAAGTCGGAGCCTGAGTCTGCAGCTTTGCACAGCAACTGCTTTACAATATGGACCCCTTTCTCGGCCTTCCCGTTTGACTGCGGGTTGTGGGGACTGGGGGTTACAACGGAAGTTGTAGGACTGTGCAAAATCAGACCATTCCTGGCTGTAAAAGCAAGGACCATTGTCGCTCATTAGCGTGAGCGGAATCCCATGCCTGGCGAACGGTTCTTTGCAGGCTTTAATTACCGCCTTCGACGTGAGGTCGGACAGTTTCACCACTTCTGGGTAACTGGAGAAGTAGTCGACCAGGAGTACGTAGTCACACCCCTTGGCGTGGAAAAGGTCTACACCTACTTTGGACCACGGAGAGGTCACGATCTCGTGTTGTTGCAGCGTTTCCTTGGGTTGAGCTGGTTGAAATTTCTGACAGGTAGGTAAGTTGAGAACTGTGTCGGCAATGTTCTGGCTGATGCCCGGCCAATAGACCGCCTCCCGAGCTCTGCGTCAGCATTTCTCGACCCCAAGGTGACCCTCATGGAGTTGGCCCAGCACCATAGCACGCATACTCTGAGGAATTACGATCCTGTCGAGTTTCAGAAGGATTCCCTCCACCACCGTGGTCGTCCATTACGTTATAGAACTGGGGACATTGTCCCTTCTGCCAGCCATTGGTAAGGTGCTGCATCACACGCTGCAGCAGAGGATCCTTGGCCGTCTCCTCACAAATGTGGACCACCCGGTCGTCAGAGGCCGGAAGATTGGTGGCACACAACTGCACTTGCGCTTCTATGTGGCAGATGAAGTCATTTTGTTCACATGTTGTCGTAATGGACCTGGATAGGGCATCTGCAACGATCAGCTCTTTGCCTGGCGTGTAGACAAGTTCGAAGTCGTAGCGGCGTACCTTAAGAAGAATTCGCTGTAACCGAGGTGTCATGTCATTTAAATCCTTCTGGATTATATGGACTAGAGGCCTGTGGTCCGTTTCTACCGTGAATTTTAGCAGGCCGTAAAAATGGTCGTGAAACTTGACTATCCCTGTCAGGAGGCCCAGACACTCCTTCTCAATCTGAGCGTACCGTTGCTCAGTGGGCGTCATGGCCCTGGAGGCATACGCCACTGGAGCAAAGGACGAGGAGTCATCTCGCTGAAGGAGCACCGCCCCAATTCCGTCCTGGCTTGCATCAGTCGATATCTTGGTTTCCTTGGTTGGGTCGAAGAACGCTAGAACCGGGCTGTGGTGAGCTTTGCTTTCAGCTCATGCCATTCCTCTTCATGCATGGGCAGCCACTGGAATTCCGTTGACTTCTTGACGAGATGGCGGAGGGCCGTGGTGTGGGATGCCATATGGGGAATGAATTTCCCGAGGAAGTTGACCATCCCGAGGAAGCGGAGGACCGCCTTCTAGTCCTCCGGAGTCTTCATGGTGTTGATCGCCGAGACCTTGTCGGCATCTGGCTGCACGCCCTGCTGCGAGATGTGGTCACCCAGGAACTTTATATCCGATTTACCAAATGAGCACTTGGCCCTGTTGAGCTGGAGACCATGTTCATGAATTCTCTGGAATACCTTCTTGAGGCGAGCGATGTGTTCCTGGGGCACTGTGGACCAGATAATTACGTCGTCAATGTATACTCGCACCCCCTCGATGCCCTCCATCATCTGCTCCATGATGCGGTGAAATACTTCGGAGGCAGATATGATCCCAAAAGGCATCCGGTTGTAGCAGTAGCGGCCGAACGGGGTGTTGAACGTGCACAGCTTGAGACTGGACGCGACCAGCTGTATTTGCCAAAAACCCTTGGAGGTGTCCAGCTTAGAGATTTTGGCATGAGCCATCTCACTGGTCAACTCTTCACGTTTTGGTATCAGGAAATGCTCCCGCATGATGTTGTGGTTTAGATCCTTAGGGTCAATGCAAATGCGAAGCTCCCCTACGGCTTCTTTACGCAGACCATGGAGCTGACCCAGACTGTTGGCTCTGTGACCTTTGATATGATGCCCTGGTCTTGGAGGTCCTGTAATTGCTTCTTCAGATGATCCTTGAGGGGTTCCGGCACCCGGCGTGGTGCATGACTTACTGGGGTGGCGCTCGGCTTGAGCAGGATTTTATATCGGTATGGGAGTGTGCCCATTCCATAGAATACACTGTGGTACTGCGTGATAATGTCATCTATGTCGGCTTGCAAGTTCCCATCAGGCGAGGCCGTCGCTGGTGATGATGACATGGTGTGGATTCGCTGAACCAGGTTCAGGAGCTTGCAGGCTCGAGCACCGAGCAGGGACGCTCTGTCAGGCCCGACGATTTCAAACTGCAGTGTTGCCTTGATCGCCTTGTTGGATACCCCTACTTGACAGGGGCCACTGGCAGCTATGGCACTGCCATTGTAGTCAAAGAGCTGGCAGGCCGGTGGAAGAATGCTTGGTCTGGCGCGGATGGTGTCGAGGTCGGATTTTGAGATGAGGTTTGCTGATCCGCCGGTATCCAGTTTAAATCGGATGCGAGCCTTGTTAACTGTGAGGACAACACACCACTCGTCGTCGGGATCCACACTGAGGATCGAGAGGCGTCGCGTAGGTATGGTGGAAGGCAGCGCATGTGTAGTTATGATGCCCACCCGGTATGGGGACTTGAGGCACTCAGCATCAGGGTCTGTTGGGCTGTCGGGATCGGAATCTGGCATGCCTTGTATCGAGCGGACACTTCTGCGTCGCAGCTGGGATCGCTGGCTGCTGAGCGGTGGAGCGGATCTGCAAAGGGCTGCGTGGTGGTCAAACTTGCCACACTGTAGACATCGGTGTCCTTTTGCCGGACATTGCCGCTTTAAATGGGTGGAGCCACAATTCGGACACGTCATGACGCCGACTTCAGCATATTCCCTGCGCCATCGCACATGCGCAGTGCGGTCGGTCGACGATGCACCTGTGCGGTCGGTCGACGTACACACCTGCGCAGTCGTGGCGCGCATGCGCAGGGACCCGGGAAAAGTGCGCAAAATGGCCACTCTCCTCGATGCTCAGGCCCTGCATTTGTGCAATGGCCTGCACCCATTCCGCCTCGTGGGAGGCCAGCTTTGCAGTTTCTGCCGCCCTGATGTGCGAGTAACGATTCTTAGCATGCTCATGGACAACGCACGTCTTGATAGCGACAGAAAGGGTCAACTGTTTGACTTTCAGGAGCTGCTGCCAAAGGGAGTCGGAGTGGACCCCGAAAACGATCTGATCCCGGATCATGGAATCAGCCGTCGAGTCATAGTTACATGACTGCGCGAGGATGCGGAAATGGGTCGCGAAGGACTGAAAAGGTTCATCCTTACCCTGAAGCCTCTGCTGGAAAACGTACATTTCAAAGCTCTCATTCACCTCAATGTCGCAGTGGCTGTCGAATTTCAGCAGGATTGTTTTGAATTTTGTTTTGTCTTCGCCTTCAGTGGAGAGAAATAGCGCGATCTTCCTGGCATCCGATGCTGCTTCAAGGTCGGAGGCCTCGATGTACAAGAGGAACTTTTGCTTGAAAATTTTCCAATTGGCGCCGAGGTTGCCAGAGATGCGGAGCTGCGGAGGAGGCTGGATGTTTTCCATTTCACCAGATGGCTGCTTGCTGGTCAATGCTGATTCACTCGAGGTAGGTCCGTCAAGATCAGTATCACTCTGGTACCATGATGTGTTAGGCAGGTAGGTTCGATGTGGACTGCACTCGAAACAGGGAAGCTAGAAACAGACGTCTAACACTGGAGAAGATCCAACACTGTTTTATTCAATGATAGAACTGATATATATATTCAGCTGTGGGTCGACACTATACTGAACTGACTGGAGACCTTGTAGTAGCCTGACCAGACTTACTAGCTAACGCATGGTGCTTGCACTTGCTAGTTCGTGGACTCTGACTGTCTCAGTGGCTGGGTCCCGAGAGAGCGGGAAACCTAGTGCCCTCTGGCTTTATAGTGGTAGTGTCCTGTCTGGTGATTGGCTGCACTGTGTGTGCTTACTGGTCATCCTGTGCTTCAATCACTGCCTGTCTGCATCTCATTATATACATGAGTGGATATTATGACAGTCACTTCGTCCCAGGCGGCACTGGGTGCTCTGTGGCTCATCCTCCGAGACCCTCGGTGGAACAGAACATCCTTCCTGGCCTCGACCGCATCTAGGAGTCTGCATCTCCAAACGTTATGGTCATTTGTCTCAGTGCCATGGCTGTGAGCTGAGTGGGGTTGGCTGTGCAAAAGTTGTTTAAGTGCTTTGCGACCTTGTTATAGGGGTTTCTGGCGTGCACTGTCCCGACGAATCAGCTGGCGGGCCTTCATTTGCGATGTGAAGCCTATGGAGCCTCGTTAACGGGAGCAATTAACATTGAATGGCGGTCCCTGCCTCGCCGGGACAAGTGCCAGGAAGCTCATGGCACTTCCCGCTCGCTACTACACTTAGAAATTGTTGCGGAGAATCGCGCCCATTGTGTTTAGCCTTAGTAAGATGGCCATAACCCAGTTAGTGGACTAGAGATGGTAGAGTTGATGGATGGAGCCAGGGATTGAAGCAGCCAGGTGTGGCGTTTTCAGTTTGAGTTTTTGGCTGGAAGGCAAGCTGACAAGCAGTTTGTGAAGAATACAGCCAGAGATTCTGCATTGTTCTGACATGTGTCAGGTCTCTCTCCTCAGGCAATCTCAAAAGATCTTTATCCAATGTTTAGTATTAATCCTGTGTTTGCTTCCTCTAGTTAAAAGTGGACTTTGACCTGAAATGTGTTTTGCTTGATTGGAGATAAAAAGACTTCAGTTAGGAGTTAAAGTGTTTCATTTTATTGTTAGGCATTGTTTAACTGGTAATTGTAAGCTATTTATTTTATGATGTTAAAGTCAGTTTAATCCTGTGTTAATAATAAAATTTGTATGAATATGCCATATCTCTATTTGTGCATGGAATCACTCTTGGAGTGAAGTATCCTTTTCTTACAAATTAAATAAATTATTTGACTTTCTGTCCGTATTCTAGCAACTGTTGGGGTCTGGTCTGGGATCAAAATACTACCTTTGAGAGAAGGTCAGAGGCACGCGAGACTCTCACAGCCCCGGTTCACATTGATTTAAAGGTGGTATGTACCAGTCGGCTTTGTGCAGTTGTCACTGAAGTCAGCAGTTTTCTTGGTTGAACTCTGTGGCACAGAGAGGGGAGCAGGAGCATGCCAGCTTGTATAGCGTCTTGGGACTGGCAAGAGTGAGTCATGGATAAAGCAGGAGTGGGATCGAGTTTGAAAGGTTGGAGATTGGGTGTATGAAAGAGTAGGCAGAGAGTGTGATCAGCGGCACAGAAGAGAGAAATGGAAATGGTCTGGTGTCCTGGGTGTGATGGGGAGGTGATATTCCCACTGATAGTAATCTCGGAAAATGTCCTTTACAATGCAGAGAAGGGAGGACCAGCTGAGCCGGCAAGTTCAGCCATGTCCCACAGAGCAACACATCACTGGACACTGACATGAACATTCAATAAAGAGTGAACAAAAAAACACAACATTGTTTCTTCCACAATAAAGAAATGTCATTAACTCCCTTGTGATCAATGTGTGCCAGTACATTTAGCTCTTTGACTAAGCTAGTCTTACAAATAATGATGATGTACACATGTATAAAATGAAACCAATGTTTGTGAAATATTTACAAGTGAAATTTAAATTTGAAAAACACCCTTTGTGCTCTCAATAAGTCTTATGTAACGGCCAAGGACCAGAGCAGGAAAGTTGTGGCCATGATGCATAGCCTCAAAGTAAGAGGGAGCAGATTTAGGGCTGAGTTGAGGAGGAAGTTCTTCACCCAAGGATTGTGAATCTGTGGCATTCTCTGGCCAGTGAAGCAGTTGGGGCCACCTCGTTGAATGTTTTGAAGGCAAGGATGGATAGATTTTTGAACAGCAAAGGAATTAAGGGTTATGGTGAGCGGGCGAGTAACTGGAGCTGAGTCCACAAAAAGATCAGCCATGATCTTATTGAATGGTGGAGCAGGCTTGAGGGGCCAGATGGCCCACTCCTGTTCTTATGTTCTTATGTTAACTTTGATCAGGCCACAGCTAGAGTACTGTGTGCAGCTCTAGTCACCACATTATAGGAAGGATGTGATTGCACTGGAGGGGGTCCAGAGGCGATTCACCAGGATGTTGCCTGGGATGGAACATTTAAGTTATAAAGAAAGGTTGGATAGGCTTGGGTGGTTTTTGCTGGAGCAGAGAAGACTGGGGGTGGGGGGGACCTGATTGAGATGTACAGGATTATAAAGGACATAGACAGGGTGGATAGGGAGCAGCTGTTCCCCTTAGTTGAAGGGTCAGTTACGAGGGGACACAAGGTCAAGGTAAGGGGCAGGAGGTTTATGCACTGCCTGGGAGGGTGGTAAAGGTGGGTTGCCTCACATCCTTTAAAAAGTACCTGGATGAGCACTTGGCATAATGTTCAAGGCCAAGTGCCGGCAAATGGGATTAGGTAGGCAGGTCATATGTCTTTCATGCATCAGTGCAGACTCAATGTGCCAAAGGGCCTCTTCTGCACTGTATTATTCTATGATTCTGTTGCTGGAGTAGTCATCCAAAGGCCCAGGCTCTGGAGACACGGGTTCAAATCCCACCATGGCAGCTGATGGAATTTGAATTCAGTTAATTATTCTGGGAAAAAAAAAATTATTCATGGGATGTGGGCATCGCTGGCAAGACCAGCAATTGTTTCCATCCCTAATTGCCCCCGAACAGGGTGGCTTGCTAGGGCATTTCAGAGAGCATTTAGGGGTCAACCATATTGCTGTGTGTCTGGAGACACATGTAATAATCTATATTAGTGTCACAAGTAGGCTTACATTAACGCTGCAATGAAGCTCCTGTGAAAAGCCCCTAATCGCCATATTCCGGCGCCTGTTCAGGTACACTGAGGGAGATTTCAGAATGTCCAATTCATCTAACAGCATGTCTTTCGGCACTTGTGGGAGGAAACCGGGTGACTCGGAGGAAACCCATGCAGACACAGGGAGAACGCGCAGACTCCGCACAGATTGTGACCCAAGCCAGGAATCGAACCTGGGTCTCTGGGGGTGTGAAGCAATAGTGCTAACCACTGTGCCACCGTGCCACCAGACCAGGTAACAATGGCAGATATAGTGAACCAGTTGGGTTTTTACAACCTACTGCCAATGGTTTCATGGTCATTACTAGACTTTTTAATTAGGGCAGCATGGTAGCATTGTGGATAGCACAATTGCTTCACAGCTCCAGGGTCCCAGGTTCGATTCCGGCTTGGGCCACTGTCTATGCGGAGTCTGCACATCCTCCCCGTGTGTCCGTGGGTTTCCTCCGGGTGCTCCGGTTTCCTCCCACAGTCCAAAGATATGCAGGTTAGGTGGATTGGCCATGATAAATTGCCCATTAGTGTCCAAAATTGCCCTTAGTGTTGGGTGGGGTTACTGGGTTATGGGGATAGGGTGGAGGTGTTGACCTTGGGTAGGGTGCTCTTTCCAAGAGCCGGTGCAGTCTCGATGGGCCGAATGGCCTCCTTCTGCACTGTAAATTCTATGAAATCTATGAATTCATATTTAATGATAGCCTCAGTAATGGTGACCATAAGACTATCTCTGATTGTCGTAATAATCCATCTGGTTCAGGAATGTCCTTTAGGGAGGGAAATCTGTCATCCTCACCCGGTCTGGCCGAGATGTGACCTCTGGCCGAGATGTGACCCCAGACCCCAGCAATGTGGCTCACTCTTAAATGGCTCCCTGGTATGATCCACCTGGTATCATGTTGTGTTATTCACCCTGGGGTAACATGGACTGCAACACGATGCAGATAAACGATAAAGCATACACCAAACGTAGGCGTTGGTTCAATAAGATTTCGGCGTGAGAACAGCTGGTGAGTCAGTTTCAGCGGGAGCATTGCGGAAGTGGTTGCTGGGAGGTAAGTCAGTCCTTTAAAAGCACTTGTCTTTGCAGGGGCAGGCCAGTCGATTTCGGCGGGAGAACAGCTGGTGAGTCAGTTTCAGCGGGAGCATTGCGGAAGTGGTTGCTGGGAGGTAAGTCTGTCCTTTAAAAGCACTTGTCTTTGCAGGGGCAGGCCAGTCGATTTCGGCGGGAGAACAGCTGGTGAGTCAGTTTCAGCGGGAGCATTGCGGAAGTGGTTGCTGGGAGGTAAGTCTGTCCTTTAAAAGCACTTGTCTTTGCAGGGGCAGGCCAGTCGATTTCGGCATGAGAACAGCTGGTGAGTCAGTTTCAGCGGGAGCATTGCGGAAGTGGTTGCTGGGAGGTAAGTCTGTCCTTTAAAAGCACTTGTCTTTGCAGGGGCAGGCCAGTCGATTTCGGCGGGAGAACAGCTGGTGAGTCAGTTTCAGCGGGAGCATTGCGGAAGTGGTTGCTGGGAGGTAAGTCTGTCCTTTAAAAGCACTTGTCTTTGCAGGGGCAGGCC
Organism: Scyliorhinus torazame; assembly: GCF_047496885.1. NCBI lineage: Eukaryota > Metazoa > Chordata > Chondrichthyes > Carcharhiniformes > Scyliorhinidae > Scyliorhinus > Scyliorhinus torazame. The sequence continues at coordinate 83,545,173 of NC_092719.1, forward strand.
AGTCGATTTCGGCGGGAAAACAGCTGGTGAGTCAGTTTCAGCGGGAGCATTGCGGAAGTGGCTGCTGGGAGGTAAGTCAACCTTTAAAAGCACTTGTCTTTGCAGGGGCAGGCCAGTCGATTTTGGCGTGAGAACAGCTGGTGAGTCAGTTTCAGCGGGAGCATTGCGGAAGTGGTTGCTGGGAGGTAAGTCTGTCCTTTAAAAGCACTTGTCTTTGCAGGGGCAGGCCAGTTGATTTCGGCGTGATAACAGCTGGTGAGTCAGTTTCAGCGGAAGCATTGCGGAAGTGGTTGCTGGGAGGTACGTCTGTCCTTTAAAAGCACTTGTCTTTGCAGGGGCAGGCCAGTCGATTTCGGCGGGAGTGGAGCTGGCTGGTTAGTCAATTTCAGCAGGAGCTGAGAATTTTTCATTTTTTTAAATTAGTTTTTTAGGCGGGAACAGGAAGTCGACCCGCGGACGTCTGGGAAGACCCTCACCAATAGATTCTGGTGGAGAGGAAACCCGAGACACTACACGTGTAGTGTCTCCCACCCGCCCTCCTCCTCTAACCTAATAATTAAACCCATTGGTCTGAGGTAAGTACCATATTTTATTATATTATTATTATTTTTTATAAAAATTTAATTTAGTTGTTAGCCAGATCTTGGTAGAAAGTTAGAGGAATGGCAGGGAAGGGAGTGCAATGTTCCTCCTGCAGGATGTTTGAGGTGAGGGATGCAGTTAGTGTCCCTGCTGATTTTACCTGCAGGAAGTGCTGCCATCTCCAGCTCCTCCAAGACCGAGTTAGAGAACTGGAGCTGGAGTTGGAAGAACTTCGGATCATTCGGGAGGCAGAAGGGGTCATAGATAGCAGCTTCAGGGAATTAGTTACACCAAAGATTGGAGATAGATGGGTAACTGTAAGAGGGACTGGGAAGAAGCAGTCAGTGCAGGGATCCCCTGCAGTCGTTCCCCTGAGAAACAAGTATACCGTTTTGGATACTTGTGGGGGGGGGGGACTTACCAGGGGTAAGCCATGGGGTACGGGCCTCTGGCACGGAGTCTGTCCCTGTTGCTCAGAAGGGAAGGGGGGAGAGGAGCAGAGCATTAGTAATTGGGGACTCTATAGTCAGGGGCACAGATAGGAGATTTTGTGGGAGCGTGAGAGACTCACGTTTGGTATGTTGCCTCCCAGGTGCAAGGGTACGTGATGTCTCGGATCGTGTTTTCCGGGTCCTTAGGGGGAGGGGGAGCAGCCCCAAGTCGTGGTCCACATTGGCACTAACGACATAGGTAGGAAAGGGGACAAGGATGTCAGGCAGGCTTTCAGGGAGCTAGGATGGAAGCTCAGAACTAGAACAAACAGAGTTGTTATCTCTGGGTTGTTGCCCGTGCCACGTGATAGTGAGATGAGGAATAGGGAGAGAGAGCATTTAAACACGTGGCTACAGGGATGGTGCAGGCGGGAGGGATTCAGATTTCTGGATAACTGGGGCTCTTTCTGGGGAAGGTGGGACCTCTACAGACAGGATGGTCTACATCTGAACCTGCGGGGCACAAATATCCTGGGGGGGAGATTTGTTAGTGCTCTTTGGGGGGGTTTAAACTAATGCAGCAGGGGCATGGGAACCTGGATTGTAGTTTTAGGGTAAGGGAGAATGAGAGTATAGAGGTCAGGAGCACAGATTTGACGTCGCAGGAGGGGGCCAGTGTTCAGGTAGGTGGTTTGAAGTGTGTCTACGTCAATGCCAGGGGTATACGAAACAAGGTAGGGGAACTGGCAGCATGGGTTGGTACCTGGGACTTCGATGTTGTGGCCATTTCGGAGACATGGATAGAGCAGGGACAGGAATGGATGTTGCAGGTTCCGGGGTTTAGGTGTTTTAGTAAGCTCAGAGAAGGAGGCAAAAGAGGGGGAGGTGTGGTGCTGCTAGTCAAGAGCAGTATTACGGTGGCGGAGAGGATGCTAGATGGGGACTCTTCTTCCGAGGTAGTATGGGCTGAAGTTAGAAACAGGAAAGGAGAGGTCACCCTGTTGGGAGTTTTTTATAGGCCTCCTAATAGTTCTAGGGATGTAGAGGAAAGGATGGCGAAGATGATTCTGGATATGAGCGAAAGTAACAGGGTAGTTATTATGGGAGACTTTAACTTTCCAAATATTGACTGGAAAATATATAGTTCGAGTACAATAGATGGGTCGTTTTTTGTACAGTGTGTGCAGGAGGGTTTCCTGAAACAATATGTTGACAGGCCAACAAGAGGCGAGGCCACGTTGGATTTGGTTTTGGGTAATGAACCAGGCCAGGTGTTGGATTTGGAGGTAGGAGAGCACTTTGGGGACAGTGACCACAATTCGGTGACGTTTACGTTAATGATGGAAAGGGATAAGTATACACCGCAGGGCAAGAGTTATAGCTGGGGGAAGGGCAATTATGATGCCATTAGACGTGACTTGGGGGGGATAAGGTGGAGAAGTAGGCTGCAAGTGTTGGGCACACTGGATAAGTGGGGCTTGTTCAAGGATCAGCTACTGCATGTTCTTGATAAGTATGTACCGGTCAGACAGGGAGGAAGGCGTCGAACGAGGGAACCGTGGTTTACCAAGGAAGTGGAATCTCTTGTTAAGAGGAAGAAGGAGGCCTATGTGAAGATGAAGTGTGAAGTTTCGGTTGGGGCGATGGATAGTTACAAGGTAGCGAGGAAGGATCTAAAGAGAGAGCTAAGACGAGCAAGGAGGGGACATGAGAAGTATTTGGCGGGAAGGATCAAGGAAAACCCAAAAGCTTTCTATAGGTATGTCAGGAATAAGCGAATGACTAGGGAAAGAGTAGGATCAGTCAAGGACAGGGATGGGAAATTGTGTGTGGAGTCTGAAGAGATAGGCGAGATACTAAATGAATATTTTTCGTCAGTATTCACTCAGGAAAAAGATAATGTTGTGGAGGAGAATGCTGAGCCCCAGGCTAATAGAATAGATGGCATTGAGGTACGTAGGGAAGAGGTGTTGGCAATTCTGGACGGGCTGAAAATAGATAAGTCCCCGGGACCTGATGGGATTTATCCTAGGATTCTCTGGGAGGCCAGGGAAGAGATTGCTGGACCTTTGGCTTTGATTTTTATGTCATCATTGGCTACAGGAGACTGGAGGACAGCAAATGTGGTCCCTTTGTTCAAAAAGGGGAGCAGAGACAACCCCGGCAACTATAGACCGGTGAGCCTCACGTCTGTAGTGGGTAAAGTCTTGGAGGGGATTATAAGAGACAAGATTTATAATCATCTAGATAGGAATAATATGATCAGGGATAGTCAGCATGGCTTTGTGAAGGGTAGGTCATGCCTCACAAACCTTATTGAGTTCTTTGAGAAGGTGACTGAACAGGTAGACGAGGGTAGAGCAGTTGATGTGGTGTATATGGATTTCAGCAAAGCGTTTGATAAGGTTCCCCACGGTAGGCTATTGCAAAAAATACGGAGGCTGGGGATTGAGGGTGATTTAGAGATGTGGATCAGAAATTGGCTAGCTGAAAGAAGACAGAGGGTGGTGGTTGATGGGAAATGTTCAGAATGGAGTACAGTCACAAGTGGAGTACCACAAGGATCTGTTCTGGGGCCGTTGCTGTTTGTCATTTTTATCAATGACCTAGAGGAAGGCGCAGAAGGGTGGGTGAGTAAATTTGCAGACGATACTAAAGTCGGTGGTGTTGTCGATAGTGTGGAAGGATGTAGCAGGTTACAGAGGGATATAGATAAGCTGCAGAGCTGGGCTGAGAGGTGGCAAATGGAGTTTAATGTAGAGAAGTGTGAGGTGATTCACTTTGGAAGGAATAACAGGAATGCGGAATATTTGGCTAATGGTAAAGTTCTTGAAAGTGTGGATGAGCAGAGGGATCTAGGTGTCCATGTACATAGATCCCTGAAAGTTGCCACCGAGGTTGATAGGGTTGTGAAGAAGGCCTATGGAGTGTTGGCCTTTATTGGTAGAGGGATTGAGTTCCGGAGTCGGGAGGTCATGTTGCAGCTGTACAGAACTCTGGTACGGCCGCATTTGGAGTATTGCGTACAGTTCTGGTCACCGCATTATAGGAAGGACGTGGAGGCTTTGGAGCGGGTGCAGAGGAGATTTACCAGGATGTTGCCTGGTATGGAGGGAAAATCTTATGAGGAAAGGCTGATGGACTTGAGGTTGTTTTTGTTGGAGAGAAGAAGGTTAAGAGGAGACTTAATAGAGGCATACAAAATGATCAGGGGGTTGGATAGGGTAGACAGTGAGAGCCTTCTCCCGCGGATGGATATGGCTGGCACGAGGGGACATAACTTTAAACTGAGGGGTAATAGATATAGGACAGAGGTCAGAGGTAGGTTCTTTACGCAAAGAGTAGTGAGGCCGTGGAATGGCCTACCTGCTACAGTAGTGAACTCGCCAACATTGAGGGCATTTAAAAGTTTATTGGATAAACATATGGATGATAATGGCATAGTGTAGGTTAGATGGCTTTTGTTTCGGTGCAACATCGTGGGCCGAAGGGCCTGTACTGCGCTGTATTGTTCTAAAAAAAAAAAGATTTATTGAACTTCAGTAACAAAGCACACAGCTGCCTGTGAGTTGACTCTACTACTCTAAGTAAACTAACTCTAACTATCCAGACCAGGCTAGCTCTGATCCACATGTAGAAGGTGTTGAATGATTTGTACACCCTGACTGTCACTACAGTTGTCACCAGTGGAAAGAGGCAGAGTGCTGATGCCTTGTGTGTTTTATAGTTGGAAGCCCCCCTCTGGTGTTCTGTCTGGTGATTGATTGTGTTCTGTTCTGTATGTTGATTGGCTCCCTGGGTGTCTGTCACTGCCTGCTTTTACCTCATGATATGCATGGGCGCATATTATGACATCCCCCCCTTTTAAAAAAAAATTGTTGGTTGCTTATAGCATATACGACATACTTACAGAAGTAACTATTTACAGCAATTGGTGAGTGAATACATATGTATATGTAAGGTGTCTAGCGTGCAGAAACATAACAGTATATATACAAAGGAATTATTTATAAGTCCAGTCGTTGGAGCTGTCGTCGGATTCTTGTGGACCGCCTGAGAGGTGGAGGTGGGGATGATGGCATCTTGACAGGCTGGCACGCAGCCAGATTGGTGGCCTCGTGGAGCGAGGTGTCTGGATAAGGCATAACGACATCTGGGAACGTGAGATACGGTGGTGGGCAGGCAAGTTTGCGTAGTGCCCTTCTGTTGCGCCTGATAAATGATCCATCAGCCATGCGAACTGCAAACTATCTGGGAGCAGACTGTCAAACAACAACAGCTGGAGCAAGGGCAGCATGGTGGCGCAGTGGGTTAGCACTGCGACCTCACGGTGCCGAGGTCCCAGGTTCGATCCCGGCTCTGGGTCACTGTCCGTGTGGAGTTTGCACATTCTCCCCGTGTTTGCGTGGATTTCACCCCCACAACCCAAAAATGTGCAAGCTAGGTGGATTGGCCATGCTAAATTGCCCCTTAATTGGAAAAAATAAATTGGGTACTCTAAATCTTTTTTAAAAACAACAGCTGGAGCTGACCAGCCTCCACCTGCCAACTTGATGCGAAAAGCATCCTTCGGAGAGAGCACGGACAGATCAGTAGCATGAGCATCATATGTCAGCTTTTGCTGGGTTCTGATTTGCTGCATCTTTTGCAGCACTGGAAGGTGATCCAGGTCAGGTAAATGAATGGCCGGGACAGTCGTCCGCAAGTTACGATTCATAAGGAGCTGTGCCAGGGACATACCGCTGGACAGAGGGGTTGCCCTGTATGCCAGCAGCGCAAGGTTAAAGTGAGAAGTTGAGTCCGCAGCCTTGCAGAGCATTTGCTTCACGATATGGACCCCTTTTTCGACCTTCCCATTAGATTACGGGTAATGCGGGCTCGAGGTGATGTGTGCTGGAACTGGTATTGCCTTGCTAAGTTCTCCCAGTGAGCCAGAGAAGACACAGCCAGAGTGAGACAGAACCAAGAGTGAGTTTGGGAATTTGAATCTGGGTGGGAATTGAATCAAATCAGTAAGGCAGTTCCTTTCAAATTTCAGGAGTTTAAATTAATTTAAATTAAGCTAGAATTGTGCAGTGTGGGTTAATAAGGGCTACTCCACCCACTCACATAACTGGTTGGCAGTTAAGTGTCAGTCACTTAAATTTACCTTGATCTAAAAGCAGGTGGGGGAGGGGAGTCAACTCAGGACAATTTAAAAAGAGCAACTTGTAACTCACTCCCAGTGAGTTCTCCCAGTGATCCAGAGAGGACACAGCTAGAGTGAGACAGAACCAAGAGTGAGTTTGGGAATTTGAATCTAGGTGGGGAGGAAGTGCTTTTTATCCCTGGTAAGTGACTGGTAAATAGTGTTTCTGTTTTCTTTTTCTTTTCATTGGTATATTTATTTATTTTTTTCTTCGTTGTTTATTTATTTATTTATTTTTTGGGAAATTGTAATTGTTGAAGTTAACCGAAGGTTTAAGACATGGCAGGAGATCTCAGACCCGTGTCATGCTCCTCGTGTGCGATGTGGGAGCTCAGGGACACGTCCACTGTCCCTGGCTCCTTCACGTGCAAGAAGTGTGTCCAGTTGCAGCTCCTGTTAGACCGCTTGACGGCTCTGGAGCTGCGGATGGACTCACTTTGGAGCATCCGCGATGCTGAGGACGTCGTGGATAGCACGTTTAGCGAGTTGGTCACACCACAGGTAAAGGTACTGAGGGAGATAGAAAATGGGTGACCAAAAGACAGAGCAAGAGTAGGAAGGCAGGGCAGGTGTCCACTGCGGTCATCTCCCTGCAAAACAGATATACCGCTTTGGATACTGTTGAGGGAGATGGCTCACCAGGGGAAGGCAGCAGCAGCCAGGTTCATGGCACCGTGGCTGGCTCTGCTGCACAGCTGGGCAGGAAGAAGAATGGCAGGGCTTTAGTGATAAGGGACTCAATTGTCAGGGGAATAGACAGGCGGTTCTGCGGACGCAATCGAGACTCCAGGATGGTATGTTGCCTCCCTGGTGCAAGGGTCAAGGATGTCTCGGAGCGGCTGCAGGACATTCTGGGGGGGGAGGGTGAACAGCCAGCTGTCGTGGTGCACATAGGCACCAATGATATCGGTAAAAAACGGGATGAGGTTCTACAAGCTGAATTCAGGGAGTTAGGAGTTAAACTAAAAAGGAGGACCTCAAAGGTAGTAATCTCAGGATTGCTACCAGTGCCACGAGCTAGTCAGAGTAGGAATGTCAGGATAGATAGGATGAATGCGTGGCTCGAGAGATGGTGCAAGAGGGAGGGATTCAAATTTCTGGGGCATTGGAACCGGTTCTGGGGGAGGTGGGACCAGTACAAACCGGACAGTCTGCAGCTGGGCAGGACTGGAACCGATGTCCTGGGGGGGGGTTGTTTGCTAGAGCTGTTGGGGAGAGTTTAAACTAATGTGGCAGGGGGATGGGACCCGATGCAGGAAGTTGGAAGGTAGTAAAACAGGGACAGAAACAAAAGGCAGTAAGGGGGAAAGTGTAAGGCAGAGAGGTCATAGTCAAAAATCAAAAAGGGCGACAGTACAAGGTACAGTGACTGAGGGGAGCTCAGGGAATAGGGCCAGGAATACTAAAAGGAATAAAATGGGAAGTGAAAACATTAATGGTAAGCGACGCGGCAGGTTATTACATGAAGATACGGGTTCAATGAGAAGGAAAATTAGGAGAAAGGTTAAGAGGAAATATAACTTAGGAGAGGTTACTGATCGAGGTGTTAAGATTCAGAACAGAGGTAAAAAAGCCAACATAAGTGTACTTTACCTGAATGCTCGTAGTATTCGGAATAAGGTAAATGAGTTGATGGCGCAAATCATCGTGAATGACTATGATTTAGTGGCCATTACTGAAACATGGTTAAAGGATGGTCATGACTGGGAGTTAAATATCCGAGGGTATCAAACTATTCGGAAGGACAGAGTGGATGGTAAGGGAGGTGGTGTAGCGCTGTTATTTAAGGATGACATCCGGGCAACAGTAAGGGATAACATCGGTGCTATGGAGGATAAGGTTGAATCCATTTGGGTGGAAATCAGGAATAGTAAGGCGAAAAAGTCACTGATAGGAGTAGTCTATAGGCCACCAAATAGTAACATTATGGTGGGGCAGGCAATAAACAAAGAAATAACTGATGCATGTAGAAATGGTACAGCAGTTATCATGGGGGATTTTAACCTACATGTCGATTGGTTTAACCAGGTCGGTCAAGGCAGCCTTGAGGAGGAGTTTATAGAATGTATCCGCGATAGTTTCCTAGAACAGTATGTAATGGAACCTACGAGGGAACAAGCGGTCCTAGATCTGGTCCTGTGTAATGAGATAGGATTGATTCAGGATCTCATAGTTAGGGATCCTGTCGGAAGGAGCGATCACAATATGGTGGAATTTAAAATACAGATGGAGGGTGAGAAGGTAAAATCAAGCACTAGTGTTTTGTGCTTAAACAAAGGAGATTACAATGGGATGAGAGAAGAACTAACTAAGGTAGACTGGGAGCAAAGACTTTCTGGTGAAACAGTTGAGGAACAGTGGAGAACCTTCCAAGCAATTTTTCACAGTGCTCAGCAAAGGTTTATACCAACAAAAAGGAAGGACGGTAGAAAAAGGGAAAATCGACCGTGGATATCTAAGGAAATAAGGGAGAGTATCAAATTGAAGGAAAAAGCATACAAAGTAGCAAAGATTAGTGGGAGACTAGAGGACTGGGAAATCTTTAGGGGGTAACAGAAAGCTACTAAAAAAGCTAAAAAGAAGAGTAAGGTAGATTATGAGAGTAAACTTGCTCTGAATATAAAAACAGATAGTAAAAGTTTCTACAAATATATAAAACAAAAAAGAGTGGCTAAGGTAAATATTGGTCCTTTAGAGGATCAGAAGGGAGATTTAATAATGGGAGATGAGGAAATGGCTGAGGAACTGAACAGATTTTTTGGGTCGGTCTTCACAGTGGAAGACACAAATAACATGCCAATGACTGATGGAAATGAGGCTATGACAGATGAGGACCTTGAGAGGATTGTTATCACCAAGGAGGTAGTGATGGGCAAGCTAATGGGGCTAAAGGTAGACAAGTCTCCTGGACCTGATGGAATGCATCCCAGAGTTCTAAAAGAGATGGCTAGGGAAATTGCAAATGCATTAGTGATAATTTACCAAAATTCACTCGACTCTGGGGTGGTCCCGGCGGATTGGAAATTAGCAAACGTGACACCACTGTTTAAAAAAGGAGGTAGGCAGAAAGCGGGTAATTATAGGCCAGTGAGCTTAACTTCGGTAGTAGGGAAGATGCTGGAATCTATCATCAAGGAAGAAATAGCGAGGCATCTGGATGGAAATTGTCCCATTGGGCAGACGCAGCATGGGTCCATAAAGGGCAGGTCGTGCCTAACTAATTTAGTGGAATTTTTTGAGGACATTACCAGTGCGGTAGATAACGGGGAGCCAATGGATGTGGTATATCTGGATTTCCAGAAAGCTTTTGACAAGGTGCCACACAAAAGGTTGCTGCATAAGATAAAGATGCATGGCATTAAGGGGAAAGTAGTAGCATGGATAGAGGATTGGTTAATTAATAGAAAGCAAAGAGTGGGGATTAATGAATGTTTCTCTGGTTGGAAATCAGTAGCTAGTGGTGTCCGTCAGGGATCAGTGTTGGGCCCACAACTGTTCACAATTTACATAGATGATTTGGAGTTGGGGACCAAGGGCACTGTGTCCACGTTTGCAGACGACACTAAGACAAGTGGTAAAGCAAAAAGTGCAGAGGATACCGGCAGTCTGCAGAGGGATTTGGATAGGCTAAGTGAATGGGCTTGGGTCTGGCAGATGGAATACAATGTTGACAAATGTGAGGTTATCCATTTTGGTAGGAATAACAGCAAAAGGGATTATTATTTAAATGATAAAATATTGAAACATGCTGCTGTGCAGAGAGACCTGGGTGTGCTAGTGCATGAGTCACAAAAAGTTGGTTTACAGGTACAACAGGTGATTAAGAAGGCAAATGGAATTTTGTCCTTCATTGCTAGAGGGATGGAGTTTAAGACTAGGGAGGTTATGCTGCAATTGTATCAGGTGTTAGTGAGGCCACACCTGGAGTATTGTGTTCAGTTTTGGTCTCCTTACTTGAGAAAGGACGTACTGGCACTGGAGGGTGTGCAGAGGAGATTCACTAGGTTAATCCCAGAGCTGAAGGGGTTGGATTACGAGGAGAGGTTGAGTAGACTGGGACTGTACTCGTTGGAATTTAGAAGGATGAGGGAGGATCTTATTGAAACATATAAAATTATGAAGGGAATAGATAGGATAGATGCGGGCAGGTTGTTTCCACTGGCGGGTGAAAGCAAAGCTAGGGGGCATAGCCTCAAAATAAGGGGAAGTAGATTTAGGACTGAGTTTAGGAGGAACTTCTTCACCTATAGGGTTGTGAATCTATGGAATTCCTTGCCCAGGAAAGCAGTAGAGGCTCCTTCATTAAATGTTTTTAAGATAAAGATAGATAGTTTTTTGAAGAATAAAGGGATTAAGGGTTATGGCGTTCGGGCCGGAAAGTGGAGCTGAGTCCACAAAAGATCAGTCATGATCTCATTGAATGGTGGAGCAGGCTCGAGGGGCCAGAAGGCCTACTCCTGCTTCTAGGTCTTATGTTCTTATGTTCTTATTCTTGACTATAAAAACAGGGACCGTTGTCGCTCATAACCGTGAGCGGGATACCATGCCTGGCAAATGTCTCCTTGCAGACCTTTATGACAGTCCTGGTTGTTAGGTCGGACAGTTTCACTACCTCAGGGTAACTGGAGAAGTAATCAATTATAAGGACTTAGTCACGCCCATTGGCATGAAAGAGGTCAACTCCTACCTTAGACCATGGGGAGGTCACAATCTCGTGCTGCTGGAGCGTTTCTTTGGGCTGAGCAGGCTGGAAGCGCTGGCCGGTCGCGCAATTGAGGACGACGTTTGATATATCCTCATTGATGCCGGACCAATAGATAGCCTGCTGGGCCCTGCGCCTGCACTTCTCAATACCGAGGTGTCCCTCGTGAGCACCAAGCTCTGGATGCTGCGAGGAATGACGATGCGATCCAATTTAAGGCGGATCCCCTCGACAACTGTTAGGTCATCCTTTACATTATAGTCCTGGGGGCATTGCCCTTTCTGCCAGCCATTCGTGAGGTGATGTATGACCCGCAGCAGAAGAGGGTCCTTGGCGGTCTCTTCTCGAATGATGACAAGACGTTCGTCAGATGTCGGGAGGGTGCTGGCACACAGTTGCACCTGTGCCTCAATGTCATGTATGAAGTCTACCTGCTCACATGGCGAGGTGATGGCGCGTGACAGGGCATCTGCGATGATCAGCTCCTTTCCAGGTGAGTAAACCAGTTCGAAATCATCCCTGCGGAGTCGAAGGAGAATGCGCTGGAGCCTGGGCGTCATGTCATTTAAGTCCTTGTGTATAATGTGCACTCGGGGTCTGTGGTCCGTCTCTACTGTAAAGGTTGGGAGACCATAGACATAATCATGGAATTTCACAATTTCCGTGAGAAGGCCCAGGCATTCTTTCTCTATATGAGCATATCGTTACTCAGTGGGGGTCATGGCCCTTGATGCGTAGGCCACTGGAACCCAGGACGAGGTGTTGTCCTTCTGAAGGGGCATTGTCCCAATGCTGTCCTAGCTGGCATCTGTGGAGATTTTAGTCTCCCTCGCTGGGTCAAAAAATGCTAGAACAGGAGCGGTGGTTAGCTTCGCTTTCAACTCAAGCCACTCTGCTTGATGTGCGGGTAGCCACTGGAAAGTGGTGGACTTCTTCACCAGATGCCTGAGAGACGTGGTGTGTGAGGTGAGGTTGGGAATGAACTTCCCCCAAAAATTACCATACCCAGGAAGCGGAGGACCGCCTTTTTGTCCTCTGGGGTCTTCATTGTGTTGATGGCCTTTACTTTGTCCGAGTCCGGTTGCACGCCCTGCTGGGATATCTGATCACCCAAAAATTTAATTGACGACATGCCAAAGGAGCATTTGGTTTTGTTTAGCTTCAGGCCGTTGGCATGTATGCGTCTGAAGACTTGTTGCAGACGAGAAATATGTTCTTCCGGGGTCGTGGACCAGATGATGACATCATCAACATAAACCCGCACACCCTCAATGCCCTCTAGCATTTGTTCCATTATTCTGTGAAAGATTTCAGAGGCCGAAACAATACCAAACGGCATGCGGTTGTAGCAATACCTTCCGAAAGGTGTATTAAATGTGCAGAGCTTCCTGCTGGACTCGTCCAGTTGTATCTGCCAGAAGCCACGCAATGCATCCAGCTTTGTAAAGAATTTGGCATGTGCCATCTCACTTGTCAGCTCCTCCCGCTTCGGGATCGGGTAGTGTTCCCGCATAATGTTACGGTTCAGATCCTTGGGATCGATACAAATGCGCAGTTCTCCAGAGGGCTTCTTGACACAGACCATCAAGCTGACACAGTCAGTTGGTTCCGGCATCTTGGATATTATACCTTGATCTTGGAGCTCCTGCAGCTGCACCTTTAGACGGTCCTTTAGAGGCACCGGCACCCGGCGTGGCGCATGGATTACAGGCGTGGCATCAAGCCTGAGTAAAATTATATAGCGGTAGGGCAGTGTGCCCATCCCACTGAACACATCTGGGTATTGCAATAGTAGCTCATCAATGTCGGCCTGAAGAGTGGTGTTGGGCAGAGGACATGGCATGTACACGCTGGACCAGATGGAGTAGCTTGCATGCATGGGCACCAAGCAGAGAAGCCTTGCCACGCTTGACGATCTCAAACCGCAAAGTGGCCTTGATGGCCTTGTTAGACACATGCAGGTGACAGGACCCTAACGCAGTGATGGCATTGCCATTATAGTCAAGCAGCTGGCAGGCCGGCGGAAGAATTGTTGGCTGCCTTTGGATACGAGCAAGATCTGCTTGGGATATTAGATTGGCCGAAGCACCGGTGTCCAGCTTGAACCGGATGCTACAATCGTTGACTTGTACTGTGGCACGCCACTCGTCCGCATAATCCACATTGAGGATGGGTGTGTGTGTTGCTGAATTCGAGGAGGCCTTGTCATGCATGGTGATGATGCCCACTCAATATGGGGACTCCGGGCAGTCGTCCGCTGGATCCGTGGCGGGATCAGGTTCCAAATCCAGCAGCCCTTGCGTCTGCGTTGGAACTGGGATCGCTGGCCCCCTATCGGAGGTGCAGACCTGCACAAAGCCGCATAATGACCAGGCTTCTTGCAGTTGAGACATCGCCTGCTACTTGCAGGGCATTGCCGCTTTAAATGGGCGGTGCCGCAGTTGGGGCACGTCATCACATCGATGTTGTGACGCTCCATGCGTCGTTGCACATGCGCAGTGCGGTCAGCCGGCGCTTTGTTCTCCCGACCGTGGTGCGCATGCGTGGGACCTCTGGAAAAGCGCGCGAAATGGCCGCCTTCGTCGATGCTCAGGTGCCGCATTCGGGCGATGGTCTGTACACTCTCAGCCTCGTGGGAGGCAAGTTGGTCCTGCTCTGCCGACATAAGGCGGGAATAGCGACTTTTCGCTTGTTCATTGACTTTGCACGTCTCGATGGCTACTGGCAGGGTCATATTTTTTATTTTTAGGAGCTGCTCCAGCAGGGTGCGGAGTGGACGCCAAACACGATCTGATCCCTGATGAGGGAGTCAGCGGTGTCACCGTAGTTGCAGAATTGCGCTAGAATGCAAAGATGAGTGAGAAAAGACTGGAAAGGCTCATCCTTACCCTGAAGGTGCTGCTGGATGACATAACGCTCGAAGCTTTCGTTCGTTTCGACTTCACAATGACTGTCGAATTTGGCTAAGATGGTCTGGAGCTTGGTCTTGTCCTCACCATCGGCAAAAGTGAGCGAATTAAAGATTTGGATGGCCTGGTCCCCCGCAGTCGATAGTAGCAGCGCACTTTTTCGGGCATCATCACACTTTCGAGGCCCAAGGCCTCAATGTATAGACTGAATTTCTGCTTGAAGACCCGCCAGTTGGCTCCAAGATTTCCGGAGATCTGGAGCTGTGGCGGTGCCTGGATCTTTTCCATGCCGCTGGAAGGCAGTTGCTAGTCATCAGTGAATTTCCGACGGTAAATTACTTAGAAGAAGTAGCCACTCCTGGTATCATGTTGTGTTATTCACCCTGGGGTAACACGGACTGCAACACGATGCAGATAAACGATAAAGCATACACCAAACGTAGGCGTTGGTTCAATAAGATTTATTGAACTTCAGTAACAAAGCACACAGCTGCCTGTGAGTTGACTCTACTACTCTAAGTAAACTAACTCTAACTATCTAGACCAGGCTAGCTCTGATCCACATGTAGAAGGTGTTGAATGATTTGTACACCCTGACTGTCACTATGGTTGTCACCAGTGGAAATAGGCAGAGTGCTGATGCCTTGTGTGTTTTATAGTTGGAAGCCCCCCTCTGGTGTTCTGTCTGGTGATTGATTGTGTTCTGTTCTGTATGTTGATTGGCTCACCTGGGTGTCTGTCACTGCCTGCTTTTACACCACCAATAGCAATGAGAGTGGACTACCAACTCAAGGCCCAGGCTTCTCACATATAACCATGCCTCTGATAGGAAAAACCGTTTGATGAAGTTCAAACACAGAACACACGATTGTAAAATGTAAACAGAGGATGGGATTTTCCGGTCCTGCAGTGGGTGCGAGCGGAAAACCTCAGTAACTGTCTTTTCCCTGTGAATTGTATAAAGTTTGAACATTTGTGTCACAAACCACAGGCCATCAAGGGACTGCAGTGGTTAGATGAAAAAGCAAGTAAAGCCCAGGTGTCAGTGTCATAGAATCACAGAATTTACAGTGCAGAAGATATTCTGATGAAGTATGGTGTTCCTACCCTACAAACCGATCTGGATGCTTTAATATACTTGATCCCAGGGCCATCAAGGTACCCAGAAAGGAGGGAGCAGTGATGTGGGCTCGATGACCTTTTATAAAGAGGGCTGATTGAATGAATTGTGACAGCAGCTCTTAGGTAGGAGCCCAACTGCACCTGGCCAATCAAGTGGGTCATCTGCCTCCCGTCTTTGTTTACCTGTATTAACATGATGTGGAGATGCCAGCGTTGGACTGGGGTGAGCACAGTAAGAAGTCTTACAACACTCAGGTGAGGAAGGAGCAGCGCTCCGAAAGCTAGTGACATTGAAACAAACCTGTTGGACTTTAACCTGGTGTTGTAAGACTTCTTACTGTATTAACATGGGCAGCAGAGACTTGAGCACATCATCCAGTGCAGTGCCTGAGGAGTGCTGCACTGCCAGAGGTGTCATGAGTGTTAGGCTGAATGTGGACTGAGGGATGAATGTTGGCCAAATCCTCTTGCTGCCCTCGCTTTTCTTCAGTAGAGGCTGCGGAATGATTTATAGCCACTTCAACAGTGGGATAGGTCCAACATCTCGTGAAGAAAGACTTACATTTCTACAGCGTCTTTCAAACCACAAATCATTCCAAAGCACTTTATAGTTAATGAAGTAGATTTGAAATGTAGTCTCTGCTGTCATGTAGGAAACGCAACGACAAATTTGTGCACAGCAAGAACCCACATCAGCGATGTGATGAGGACAACTTAATTTGTTTCTGTGACATAAATATTGGCCAGGTCACCAGGATGAACACCCTTGCTGTTCTTCAGAATAATGGCCATGGTGTCTTTTACATCTACCAGAGCAAGTAGATGCGGCCTCTGTTAAACATCTTGGGCGGGAATCTCCATCCTGCTGCACCAGTGTTCCGGTGCACACGCCCCCGCCAGCGGTGGGATTCTCCTTCTCGCCGGCCAGCCAATCGGATTTCCCATTGTGGGCAGCCCCATACCGTTGGGAAATCCCCGGGTGTAGGCTCACTGCTGACGCAACGGAGAATTCCGCCAGCGAAGAATCCAGCCCCTTGCCCGAAAAGTGCTCCACTGGAATGTCAGCCTGGATTTTGTGTGGAACCGCACCCTTCTCATTCAGCAACAAGCATGTTACCACAGAGCCAAGCATCACTTTGGAAATATACTGGGGTTTGGGGGCTGGGGGTGGGGGGCAGGGTGGAGGGGTGTCACTTCCTGTGGTCTCCTGGCAACAGTGAATGCTTTCAGGACTGTAAATAGAAACTTTGTAAAAAGTTTTCCCAGTGCTTAACTGTGTGTTACTGGGAGTGAGACCCTGCTCAAACGAAACAGTATCCAATTGAGCAACAGAAGTGTAGGCAATCAACAACAATAACTTACGATAGGCTGATCGAATCAAATGGCATGTCGTTCGTAATAGGTGGAGTACAGATCATACTCAACCAGCTCACCCTCACAAAACCTAAAACAAAATGTCCACAGTTCGATGTGATTCTGTGACTGGCAGCACTTGTTCAACAATACTGAGTGTGATAACAGCTGGACTACTAACCAATATAAGATGATTAGTTGAGCTCGTACTTGGCTCATTTACATTCATACACAGGGACACAGACTCTGCAGACAAAAGGAATATGTTCAAGCCTTGAACCTCTATTGAATTACTCAGGGAGTTTGGGGAGCCTAAAGATCCCAGTTGCTTTCTCCATGGCAACACCACAGCCAATCAGAGTCCACCTGCCAACCAATCAGCACCCGTTTCATCTGTGGTATAAATTATTGTGATCATTTAAATTTGTCATTCTTAAGTTTGTCCGGATGTGTGCAAGATGAAAAGATTCGGCAACATGTTTCCAT
This sequence comes from Scyliorhinus torazame, assembly GCF_047496885.1. Lineage (NCBI taxonomy): Eukaryota > Metazoa > Chordata > Chondrichthyes > Carcharhiniformes > Scyliorhinidae > Scyliorhinus > Scyliorhinus torazame. The sequence goes on from NC_092719.1 coordinate 83,561,946, forward strand.
TTTTAGCAATATTCAAATTCCTGTTTATATCGCACCTTTAAAAGATACTTTTCAGCCGTGTTAGGATGAGCAAAACTATAATTTCAAAATTATAATTTCATAAACATGAGGGGCCAAACTTGACACCACTCAGTGTGTTTAGAGAATTAAAGTTACTTAACTAAGTTCAAGTTTAGCAATATTCTCACATTTTTTACTACTTGACTTACTCGCCCGTTAAGAAAACACTTCCATGACCAAATGGTGTGAAACTGGCCAGTAAAACAGGTTGTAGTGCTGAATCATTGAAGATATTGGTGTAAAACGCGCCTCGACAGGAAAGTCCAGCGTGACTGCGAGAGACGGCAATATTACCTGAAGGGTAACTGAACCTAAAGTTAAGGAGTAACTCAGAGGGAAAGATTTCATTGATAACGTTATCACTCTCACACAGGAATAGTTCAAAATGTCGCACAATATCGTTGGTTAGTTGTCAACCTCTCCGCACCCTCACCCACCACCCTCACCCCTAACCCTAACCTTCAGCGATAAACCTCACTCCCACTGCATCCTCATCCCTACCTACACAAACCGTCTCCCCACCTCCCTAACCTTAACCTCACCATCAAACTCACCCTCAACCTCACAACAATGACTTGTGTGTGTATATATATATATATATATCATCTTTAATGCAGTTAAAGGCACTTAACAAGAAAGGCCATTGCCAATCAAATAAAATTCACACTGAGCCACATAAAGAGAGATTTGGGCAAATGACCACACGCTTGGTCAAAGATGTAGGTTTTAAGAAGCGTCTTAAAGTGAGGCAGAGAGATGAAGAGGTGTAAGGAGAGTATTTCAGAGCCTAGGGCCCGGGCAACTAAAGGTACAACTACAAACGGTAACACGATAAAAGTTGGGGATATATATGATGCCAGAATTGAGATCTTTGAATATTATTAATTTAACGGGTGTGGGAGTCATTGGTTAGTCCAGCATTTATTGCCCATCCCTGATTGCTTTTAAGAAGGTGGTGGTGAGCTGCCTTCTTGAACCACTGCAGTCCATGTGGTGTAGGTACACCCACTGTGCTGATAGGGAGGGAGTTCCAGGATTTGGACCCAGCGACAGTGAAGGAACAGCCGATATATTTCCAAGTCAGGACGGTGAGTGACTTGCAAAGATCTCAGAGTGTTTCGCGCTGGAAGAGATTACGGAGATTGGGAGTGGTTGAGGCCGCAGAGAGATTTGAAAACAAGGATGAAGATATTAAAATGGAGGTGTTGTTGAACTGGGTGCGAGTGTAGGTCAGTGAACATAGGAGTGATGGGGGCACAGGCCCTAGTGAGAGGTAGGATACGGGCAGCAGAGATTTGGATGGGAAGCTGGTCAGGGAGAGTACAAATAGTCAAGAGATGAGAAAGACAAAGATCAGGGCTTCAGCAGCCAGTGAGTGGCGACAGGAGCAGAGTTGAGTAATAAAGGTGGAAAAAGCAGTCTTGGTGGTGGAGTGGGTCAGAGGCTCATTGAACTTAACACTGAAAGGTATGAACCATCTGGTTCAGCTTCAGACTGTTACGAGAGAGATGGAGTTGGTGGTGAAGGAATATATTTTGTGGTGGGAACATTTTTTTATTCATTCGTTGGATGTGGGCGTCGCTGACTAGGCCAGCATTTATTGCCCATCCCTAATTGCCCTTGAGAAGGTGGTGGTAAGCCGTCTTCTTGAACCGCTGCAGTCCATGAGGTGCAGATACACCCAATATGCTGTCAGGGAGGAATTTCCAGGATTTTGACTCAGTGACAGTTAAGGAACAACTATGTATTTCCAAGTCAGGACAGCGGGTAGCTTGGCGAGGAGTTTCTAGGTGGTAGTGTTCCCAGGTATCTGCTGCCATTGTACTTCTAGATGGTAGCAGTTGTGGGTTTGGAAGGTGCTGCCTAAGGAGCCTTGGTGAGTTCCTGCACTGTATCTTACAGATGGTACACACAGCTGTCACTGTGTGTCAGTGGTGGAGGGATTGAATTTTGTGGAAAGGGTAGCAAACAAGTGGGCGGCTTTGTCCTGGATGGTGTCAAGCTTCTTGAGTGTTGTTGGAGCTGCAGTTTTGTGTTCCCGTTGGGGGCACTAATCAAGGAGTAATTCAGGACATGCTAAGGGGCCAACACTGCCCATGTGAATCTAGACCAATTCCCATTCCCGCCAGCGACTGGTTCGCTGGGGCCGGAATTGGTGCTGGAGAGCTTGGCAAGCTAGAGCTGCTTATAAGCACTCCACTCTCCATACACTCTGATTCCAGCCAAGAAGATGGCAAAGAGACCTGTCACCCGCCCCCCCCAGCCCCCCTCCCCCCGCTTTCTTGAGAGTGAGCTAGATAGTGTCAGGATGCTGGGCGCAGTGGAGGAGAGGCGGGACACCCTCTTTCCCAGGGTATGCAGGGGGCTCAAATCTGTCACCCTGAACTGGGAGTAGGTGGTAGAGGCAGTCAGTCCTGGCAGCTTGACCAGGAGGACCATCACACAGTGTCAGAAGATAAACAACCTCCTTAGAATAGCTCTGGTGAGTCACCATCTCTGTTCCCCTGGCATCACTCCAGACCCACACTCCACTCAACCCCACTTCCCTAGAGGCCAACCAAAACCCACCTGTTTGTATTTCCCTCACATCCCACCCTGCACTAAACCCCAAAACCTGTACTGTCCTCTTTGGCCAGGTGCCTTCTACACACATGCTACCAGCTACAACGCCCACCCCCCGCCCCCCCCCACCCCCCCACCCCCGCTCCGGTAAAACTCGCCTCCATGCGTCTCACCATGCCCTTTATGTGTCCCCTAGGAAAAGGCAGCCCATAATCAAGGGGAGCGAGAGAAAACCGGAGAGAGGGTGTCCTGGACCTCGGAGCCACTGTCCCTCATGGAGCAAAGGGCACTAGAGTTAACCGGAGAGATCAAGGAGAGAGCTATCTCCAAGGTGGAGGTTGACATGCATCCATCCAGTGAGCACTTAATCCAAAATGATGTCCCTCTGGCAGTGAGTCACCCCTCTCCCCCAAACCACTCCTTCCCAAGATCGCACCATGTCTCTGTTTTTTTGTCTTGGAGGACCACCATCAGACTGGTGAGGTGAGTTTCTTGAGTGTTGTTGACACTCAAGAACACAATTGTGTTCAGGCGGTCTGGTGTACCTCGCCCACAGCCACATCCCCACCACACCCCCGCCACGAGTCTAGGGAAGTCACTTTTCATCCCTGCTGTCACCCACCCCCTCCCCATCACCCTCCCAATTACCCTCACACTCCCCTCACCCTCCCCCTCACCCTCCCCATCACCCTCACCCTCACCCTCCCCATCACCCTCCCCCTCCCCATCACTCTCCCTCCCCATCACTCTCACTCCCCATCACCCTCACTCCCCACATCACCCTCCCCCTCACCCTCCCCATCAGCCTCCTTCCCCATCACTCTCCCTCACCCTCACCCTCCCCATCACTCTCCCTCCCCATCACCCTCACTCTCCACATCACCCTACCCCTCACCCTCCCCATCACCCTCCCTCCCCATCACGCTCCCTCCCCCTCACCCTCCCCATCACCCTCCCTCCCCATCACTCTCCCTCCCCCTCACCCTCCCCATCACTCTCCCTCCCCATCACTCTCACTCCCCATCACCCTCACTTTCCACATCACCCTACCCCTCACCCTCCCCATCACCCTCCCTCCCCATCACTCTCCCTCCCCCTCTCCCTCCCCATCACTCTCCCTCCCCATCACTCTCCCTCCCCATCACCCTCCCTCCCCAGCACCCTCCCTCCCCATCACTCTCCCTCCCCATCACTCTCCCTCCCCCTCACCCTCCCCATAACCCTCCCTCCCCATCACCGTCCCTCCCCATCACCCTCCCTCCCCATCACTCTCCCTCCCCCTCCCCATCACCCTCCCTCCCCATCACTCTCCCTCCCCATCACCCACCACATCACCCTCCCCCTCGCCCTCACCATTACCCTCCCCATCACCCTCACCCTCCCCATCAACCTCCCCATCACCCTCACCCTCCCCATCACCCTCACACTCCCCATCACCCTCACCCTCCCCATCACCCTCCCCATCACACTCCCCATCACCCTCACTCTCCCCTTCTCCCTCAACCTCCCCATCACCCTCCCCATCACCCTCCCCATCACCCTCACCCTCCCCATCACCCTCCCCATCACCCTCCCCATCACCCTCACCCTCCCATCACCCTCCCCATCACCCTCACCATCACCCTCCCCATCACCCTCACCCTCCCCATCACCCTCACCCTCTCCATCACCCTCCCCATCACCCTCACCCTCCCCATCACCCTCCCCATCACTCTCACTCTACCCATCACCCTCCCCATCAACCTCACCCTCACCCTCACCATCCCCATCACCCACCTCCTCCCCGTCACCCCCCCCTCACCCTCCCCATCACCCTCACCCTCCCCATCACCCTCACCCCCCATCACCCTCCCGCTCACCCTCCCCATCACCCTCACCCTCCCCATCACCCTCCCCATCGCACTCCCCATCACCCTCCCCATCACCCTCACCATCACCCTCACCCTCCCCATCACCCTCCCCATCACCCTCCCCATCATCCTCACCCTCACCATCACCCTCACCTGCCCCATCACCCTCCGCATCACCCTCACCCTCCCCGTCACCCTCCCCATCGCCCTCCCCATCACCCTCCCCCTCACCCTCCCCCTCACCCTCCCCATCGCCCTCCCCATCACCCTCACCCTCACCATCACCCTCCCCATCTCCCTCCCCACCACCCTCCCCATCACCCTCACCCTCCCCATCACCCTCCCCATCACTCTCACTCTCCCCATCACCCTCCCCATCACCCTCCCCCTCACCCTCACGCTCCCCATCGCCCTCACCCTCCCCCTCACCCTCCCCATCACCCTCACCCTCCCCATCACCCTCCCCGTCACCCTCCCCATCACCCTCACCCTCCCCATCACCCTCCCCATCGCCTTCCCCATCACCCTCACCCTCCCCATCACCCTCACCCTCCCCATCACCCTCACCCTCCCCATCACCCTCCCCCTCACCCTCCCCATCACCCTCACCCTCCCCATCACCCTCCCCATCACCCTCACCCTCCCCATCAGCCTCACCCTCCCCATCACCCTCACCCTCCCCATCACCCTCCCCCTCACCCTCCCCATCACCCTCGCCCTCCCCAACACCCTCTCCCTCCCCATCACCCTCGCCCTCCCCATCACTCTCACCCTCCCCATCACCCTCACCCTCCCCATCACCCTCACCCTCCCCATCACCCTCCCCCTCACCCTCCCCATCACCCTCACCCTCCCCATCACCCTCCCCATCACCCTCACCCTCCCCATCAGCCTCACCCTCCCCATCACCCTCACCCTCCCCATCACCCTCCCCCTCACCCTCCCCATCACCTTCCCCATCACCCTCACCCTCCCCATCACCCTCACCCTCCCCATCACCCTCGCCCTCCCCATCACCCTCTCCCTCCCCATCACCCTCGCCCTCCCCATCACTCTCACCCACCCCATCGCCCTCCCCATCACCCTCACCCTCCCCATCACCTTCCCCCTCACCCTCCCCATCACCTTCCCCATCACCCTCACCCTCCCCATCACCCTCACCCTCCCCATCACCCTCACCCTCCCCATCACCCTCGCCATCGCCCTCCCCATCACCCTCCCCCTTCCCATCGCCCTCACCCTCCCCACCACCCTCCCCACCACCCTCCCCATCATCCTCACCCTCCCCATCACCCTCCCCATCACCCTCACTCTCCCCATCACCCTCCCCATCACCCTCACCCTCCCCATCACCCTCCCCATCACCCTCACCATCACCCTCCCCATCACCTTCCCCATCACCCTCCCCATCACCCTCACCCTCCCCATCACCCTCTCCCTCCCCCTCACCCTCCCCATCACCCTCCCCATCACCCTCCCCATCACCCTCCCCATCACTCTCACCCTCCCCATCATCCTCACCCTCCCCATCACCCTCACCCTCCCCATCACCCTCCCCATCACCCTCACCCTCCCCATCACCCTCCCCATCAACCTCACCCTCCCCAACACCCGAACCCTCCCCATCACCCTCACACTCCCCATCACCCTCCCCATCACCCTCACACTCCCCATCACCCTCACTCTCCCCATCACCCTCCCCATCACCCTCCCCATCACCTTCCCCATCACCCTCCCCGTCACCCTCACCCTCCCCATCACCCTCCCCATCACCCTCCCCATCACCCTCCCCATCACTCTCCCCATCACCCTCACCCTCCCCATCACCCTCACCCTCCCCATCACCCTCCCCATCACCCTCCCCATCACCCTCCCATCACCCTCCCCATCACCCTCCCCATCACTCTCACCCTCCCCATCATCCTCCCCATCACCCTCACCCTCCCCATCACCCTCACCCTCCCCATCACCCTCACCCTTCCCATCACCCTCCCCATCATCCTACCCATCACCCTCACCCTCCCCATCACCCTCCCCATCACCCTCCCCATCACCCTCACACACCCCATCACCCTCCCCATCACCCTCACCCTCCCCATCACCCTCACCCTCCCCATCACCCTCCCCATCACCCTCACCCTCCGCATCACCCTCACCCTCCCCATCACCCTCCCCCTCCCCATCACCCTCCCCATCACCCTCACCTCCCCATCAACCTCACCCTCCCCATCACCATCCCCATCACCCTCACCCTCCCCAACACCCTCCCCATCACCCTCCCCCTCCCCATCACCCTCACCCTCCCCATCACCCTCACCCTTCCCATCACCCTCCCCATCGCCCTCACCCTCCCCATCACCCTCCCCATCACCCTCACCCTCCCAATCACCCTCCCCATCACCCTCCCCATCACCCTCACCCTCCCCATCACCCTTCCCATCACCCTCACCCTCCCCATCACCCTCACCCTCCCCATCACCCTCCCCCTTACGCTCCCCATCGCCCTCACCCTCCCCCTCACCCTCCCCATCACCCTCACCCTCCCCATCACCCTCCCCGTCACCCTCCCCATCACCCTCAACCTCCCCATCACCCTCCCCATCGCCTTCCCCATCACCCTCACCCTCCCCATCACCCTCACCCTCCCCATCACCCTCACCCTCCCCATCACCCTCCCCCTCACCCTCCCCATCACCCTCACCCTCCCCATCACCCTCCCCATCACCCTCACCCTCCCAATCAGCCTCACCCTCCCCATCACCCTCCCCATCACCCTCACCCTTCCCATCACCCTCCCCATCACCCTCGCACTCCCCATCACCCTCTCCCTCCCCATCACCCTCACCCTCCCCATCACCCTCATCCTCCCCATCGCCCTCCCCATCACCCTCACCCACCCCCCTCACCCTCCCCATCACCTTCCCCCTCACCCTCCCCATCACCTTCCCCATCACCCTCACCCTCCCCATCACACTCACCCTCCCCATCACCCTCACCCTCCACCTCACCCTCGCCATCGCCCTCCCCATCACCCTACCCCTTCCCATCGCCCTCACCCTCCCCACCACCCTCCCCACCACCCTCCCCATCACCCTCACCCTCCCCATCACCCTCCCCATCACCCTCACTCTCCCCATCACCCTCCACATCACCCTCACCCTCCCCATCACCCTCCCCATCACCCTCCCCATCACCCGCCCCATCACTCTCACCCTCCCCATCATCCTCACCCTCCCCATCACCCTCCCCATCACCCTCACCCTCCCCATCACCCTCCCCATCACCCTCACCCTCCCCAACACCCGAACCCTCCCCATCACCCTCACACTCCCCATCACCCTCCCCATCACCCTCACACTCCCCATCACCCTCACTCTCCCCATCACCCTCCCCATCACCCTCCCCATCACCCTCCCTACACTCTCACCCTCCCCATCATCCTCACCCTCCCCATCACCCTCCCCATCACCCTCACCCTCCCCATCACCCTCCCCATCACCCTCACCCTCCCCAACACCCGAACCCTCCCCATCACCCTCACACTCCCCATCACCCTCCCCGTCACCCTCACCCTCCCCATCACCCTCCCCATCACCCTCCCCATCACCCTCACCCTCCCCATCACCCTCACCCTCCCCATCACCCTCCCCATCACCCTCCCATCACCCTCCCCATCACCCTCCCCATCACCCTCCCCATCACTCTCACCCTCCCCATCATCCTCCCCATCACCCTTACCCTCCCCATCACCCTCACCCTCCCCATCACCCTCACCCTTCCCATCACCCTCCCCATCACCCTCACCCATCATCCTACCCATCACCCTCACCCGCTCCATCACCCTCCCCATCACCCTCCCCATCACCCTCACACACCCCATCACCCTCCCCATCACCCTCACCCTCCCCATCACCCTCACCCTCCCCATCACCCTCCCCATCACCCTCACCCTCCCCATCACCCTCACCCTCCCCATCACCCTCCCCCTCCCCATCACCCTCCCCATCACCCTCACCCTCCCCATCACCCTCACCCTCCCCATCACCATCCCCATCACCCTCACCCTCCCCAACACCCTCCCCACCACCCTCACCATCACCCTCACCCTCCCCATCACCCTCACCCTTCCCATCACCCTCCCCATCACCCTCACCCTCCCCATCACCCTTCCCATCACCCTCACCCTCCCCATCACCCTCCCCATCACCCTCACCCTCCCCATCACCCTTCCCATCACCCTCACCCTCCCCATCACCCTCCCCATCACCCTCACCCTCCCCATCACCCTCACCCTCCCCATCACCCTCACCCTCCCCATCACCCTCCCCCTCTCCATCACCCTCCCCATCACCCTCACCCTCCCCATCACCCTCCCCATCACCCTCCCCATCACCCTCACCCTCCCCATCACCCTCACCCTCACCATCACCCTCCCCATCACCCTCCCCATCACCCTCACCCTCCCCATCACCCTTCCCATCTCCCTCCCCATCACCCTCATACTCCCCATCACCCTCACCCTCCCCATCACCCTCACCCTCCCCATCACCCTCCCCATCACCCTCACCCTTCCCATCACCCTCCCCATCACCCTCCCCATCACCCTCACCCTCCTCATCACCGTCACACACCCCATCACCCTCACAGCCCATATCACACTCACTCTCACCGTCACCCTTATCCTCCACATCTCCCTCCCACCACCATCATTGGTCACATTACCTGCTCAACTTTAACTGCCCACCTGTTGGACAGCTGGAGTTAAAGTTGACCTTTCGATCTATTCCCTGACTATCTTAATATTATGCTTTGCAGTATGGGCAGGACCTGAACCCAGGCTCGTGGTGGCCAATTCATTGTGCAGCCTAGTCACTCCCTTCATTATATATGAACATCCCCTTTTCAGACATGGCACAATGCCCAGTGTCACTGCATCTTAGGTAAATATACTGGGATTGATGTTTCAAGGATACTAAATGATGCCGGATCCATCAGTCAATGCATAATACATTTTACTCAATGCCGGGTTCTCCACCTTTAGGTTTGGGATATGAGGCTTCCCGTCTTTTACAGTTGGCACCTCAGGCACGAGGATGAACTTCCTGAACTTGGATGTAGGTTCTATTTTGGCTTCTTCATAATGCAGGAGAATAACTGGCTTGTCAAATCCATATTTCATCATATTCATTTTTTCAAAGTTTCTGAATGGAGAGTAAAAGGGAAAATTGGTTGTTATTGTGGGGGTGGGAAGGGTTTGAATGCTTTGTGTGTTGGAATAGGTTCTGATGTACCTTCAATCCACAGAGAGGCAGCAAGAGCGAGTGAACTTGAGGCTTTATTAGTCATGAACTTGCCTAGCCAGAGTCAGTAGTACAGATGAATGCCGCCCACAAGAGGCCGGCCTATATATGCCCCAGTGTGGGCGGAGCCAGAGGCGGAGCCATACCGGGGTTACAGAACAGTACCCGGAAGCAGTTCATATCACCACTTCCAGGTCATAGGTCACAGGTTATGGTATCATGCATGCATTATGGTGAATACATTCACCACAAGTTCCCTATAGTTGTTGCAGAATCCAGATCCTGTGGTGACCTTTGACCCAGATGCAGTATAAAAAGAAACATTTGTTGTTTTTTAAAAGGTTTGGGGAATCTGTACTTAATATGTACTGAACAATATTTGAAAATAACTTTTATGAGTTTGCATCAATTATAAAGCGGGCGGGGGGGGGTGCGGCAAATACTTGTACCCAGGATCAACCAGGCAATGGTCTATTGTTCCAGGAGATTCATCCATTGCAGCACCCAGTAATCCTGTCAGGATCCCACTCTGGATTAGTGTGGACTGCTTGAATGTCAGCTTCCCTGGGAATCAGTCAACACAAAGCCAAAAGAGAGACAGTTTAAGTGAGTGGAAAAGAACCAGCTCTAAAAATATCGAATCATCGAATGTTATAGCATTAAAGGAGGCCATTCGGCCCATTGTGCCTGTTTGGTTCTTTGAAATAGCTATTCAATTATTCTCGTTCATAGCTCTTCCCCCCCCTGTATCTCCTTTTCAAGTATCTGTCCAGTTGTCTTTTGAAAGTTATTATTGAATCTGCTTCCAGCACCCTTTCAGCATTGCCTCCCAGATCACAACAACTCTTTGGGCAGATTGTTCAACTAGCTCTCTGCTGAAACCGCAGGACAATTAGCAGCGTGCAAACCCGGTGCACTCGGTGGCTCTTTGACTGAACCATGACATGGGCATCCCCCTCTCTGGCCAATTAGATGATGATTCTGACAAAGGAAGGATTTTTTTAATGCAGGGAATGTGACCTGGGTCAGAATGGGTCCATTGGACATGGATCTTTGAGACTACAGCAACCACTGGAATGGGACCAGAGGAGACCTGGACTGGCTGCTCTCCACGCTCCCACCCCACACCTGGCTCCCATCGAATCCCCCCCCCCCCCCCCGGTCTCTCAATCTTTCCTCGGGCTCCTGGTGCTGGGGTCTGAGGGATCTACCAAGGCCTCTCCAACCAAGCACGGGTGGATGGAAGCTCTGAGGAAGTCAGCAGTAGGAGTGTGCTCCTCTAGCTTGGAGAAAATGCAATGAGGATCCAGGATCTCAGCAAGGCAGCAGGAAAGTCGAATCATGTTAGCAGGTGCCAAGCCCCACACTCTGACTTCCTCAGCATTCTCCAGCACAGCAGTTCTCAGAACAACACCCCTTACAGCTCCACATGAACATACAAGAACACAAGAAATAGAAGGAGTAGCCTTCAAGCCTGCCCCCCAATTTAATATGATAATTGCTGATCTATGCTGGCCTCATCCGCTTTTCTGTGCCATTCCCCCATAGCCCTCTATTCCTCAATCCATCAAATATTTATCCACCTCCACTTTAAATACTTCTAATGATCACCCTCCCGGGCTAGAGAATTCCAGAGATTCACCACCCTCTACGAGAAGAAATTGCTATACACCTCAGTTTTATATGACCTCACTCATGAAAACACCTCCAACCCCTTTGCAATAAAGGCCAAAATACCGGTTGCCTTCTTAACTACTTGTTGGACCTGCCTGCTATCATTTTGTGATTCATGCACTAGAACACTGAGATCCCTCTGTACTTCACTCACCTATAGGGCGCAATTCTCCGGGCGTGTTGCACTCAAACGAGAGCACAACGCGGCCGGAGAATGCTGGGAGAGGTCTACAGTGAGGCTCCTGACAAGCTCCACGCCTCGCAAGATTCTCCGAAGTCCCGAGAGACGTCGGATTCTGGCCTTGGCTGCAGCTCTTCAGTTTCACTGATCAAAGACGCCCCAGTCTGTCAGTTTCACTGAATCAGAGAATCATAAGAATTATAACACTTACAGTGCAGAAGGAGGCCATTCGGCCCATCGAGTCTGCACCGGCCCTTTGAAAGAACACCCCACTTAAGCCCACGCCGCCACCCTATCCCCGTAATCCAGTAACCCCAGCTAATCTTTTTGGACACTAAGGGCAATTTAGTATAGCCAATCCACCTAACCTGCACATCTTTGGACTGTGGGAGGACGCCGGAGCACCCGGGGGAAACCCACGCAGACACGGGGAGAACGTGCAGACTCCGCACAGACAGTGACCCAGCCGGGAATCGAACCTGGGACTCTGGAGCTGTGAAGCAACTGTGATGACCATTGTGCTATCGTGCTGCCACTGTGCACTCCCTTCAGTGACCCTGGTGATTTCCCCACAATTCGATTAAAGCCAGAATGGGTCATCAAAGCAGCAGTTAGAGATCTATTTCAATATCTAAATACCTTACTTCACAGCTCCCTGTACGCATACAAATCTACCGGGGTGAGACCCAGAAGTGGGCAGGACAATGCTAGGATCCTCACCTGGCCTCACAGGGGATTTAAGTCAGGGCAGGTGACTAAGCCCATGTCCCCTTGCTCCCTAACCCCCACATTCACCCTCCCCCCTCCCCTGACCCTCGAGTCTAAACATTGCTCCTCATTCAGACTCTGGTTGTTAGGCTAATTAATTATTTTAAACCCGAGTCCTGCGGTTACTGACTGTCTGCCAATGGACAGAATTTTGTCTTTGCTGACTCTATCAAAACCCCACATCATTTTGAACACCCCCATTATCCTTGCTGCAAGGATAAAAGCTCAGTTTCTCCAGTCTCTCCACAAGACAGAAGTCTCTCAAACCTCGCCACGCCTCCACTCCATACCCTTCTGTTAAATCTCCCATGACATCTGGTTACATATTATAATGTTAAGAAATGATTCCATTTTAAATATTTACATCCTTGCGTTTTCAGCTTGAATTCTATCCAACACCATAATGCAGACCTCCTCCCAGTTCAGATTTTCAATAGTTTCATCGCGTGGCTTAATGATCCATCCTAGTAAACAACCAAAGGAAGATAGTTAATGTGGTGGCAGTAAGCGTTTTAAAAAATTAATTCACTGGATAAGAGTGGCTCGGTCCAGGCTGACATTTATTGAAATGAAATGAAATGAAAATCGCTTATTGTCACAAGTAGGCTTCAATTAAGTTACTGTGAAAAGCCCCTAGTCGCCACATTCCGGCGCCTGTTCGGGGAGGCTGGTACAGGAATTGAACCGTGCTGCTGGCCTGCCTTGGTCTGCTTTAAAAGCCAGCGATTTATCCCAGTGAGCTAAACCAGCCGGTCCCAGATGCTCCTGAAGTGGTGGGTATGAGGGGCTTTTGTAACGTGCAGATGGTAGCGATTTAATGTGACTGAATGGCTTGCTCGGTGTAGCACCATCGATCACACACGAGGCGAGACGTAAAGAACTTCAATCGAGGCTTTATTGAGCAGACTTGTTCAGACTCGTTCCCCAGCAGCTCAGTCACAGAATGCAGCTGCGGGGATTAACCCAGGTTCTTATACCCCACCTATCTGGGTGGAGCCCAGTAGGCGGCGGATCCAATCGGGATCCAGCATCTGTCCTCCAATGGCTCCTCGGCATTCATGGTGTACCTTATTACCCTTAATACATACCACCACACTCGGTCAATTCGGAGTCAATCACTATATCCTCCCTCCCCCGGACCATGACTCCACCACCAAACATCAAGCCATCATTTCCAGGTCTGCCACTAACATCATCTGTTCTGTAGATCTTCCCTCTGCAGCTTCCAACCTCAGCCCTCCAACCCTGCACAATTTGCTTCAACCTCCTTCCCAACATCCACAAACAGGACTGTCCTGGTGGACTTATTATTTTAGTCTGCTCCTGCCCCACTGAACTCATCTCTTCCAATCTCAACTCTTATTTTTTCCCCTCTTTGTCCAGTCTCTCCTCACCTATACCTGTTTCTCTTCTGATCCCCTTTGTCCAGTTTCCAGATCCCTGGCCCAAACTGACTTCTTTCACTATGGATGCCCGATCTCTTTACACCCCCATCTCCCAACCGGTCCCTGTCCACCATCCTTCTCTTTGGCTGAGTTTGTTCTCACATTGAACAACTTCTCCTTTAACTCCCCTCATTGCCTCCAATTAAAAGGTGTTGCTCTAGTGACCATAAGACATAGGAGCACAATTAGGCCCATCGAATCTGCTCCGCCATTCAATTATGGCTGATATTTTTCTCATTCCCATTCTCCTCCCTTTTCCCCATAACCCTTGATCCCCTTATTAATCAAGAACCTATCTATCTCTGTCTTAAAGACACTCAGTGATTTGGCCTCCACAGCCTTCTGCGGCAAAGAATTCCAGATTCACCATCCTCCGGCTGAAAACTAATTCCTCCTAATAGTAATAACAATCGCTTACTGTCACAAGTAGGCTTCAATTAAGTTACTGTGAAAAGCCCCTAGTCCTCACATTCCGGCTCCTGTTCGGGGAGGCCGGTACGGGAATTGAACCCGCACTGCTGGCATTGTTAGTCAGCTGTTTAGCCCACTGTACTAAACCAGCCCCTCATCTCTGTTTTAAAGGATCGTCCCTTTAGTCTGAGATTGTGTCCTCTGGTTCTAGTTTCTCCTACAAGTGGAAACATCCTCTCCACATCTACTCTATCCAGGCCTCGCAGTATTCTGTAAGTTTCAATAAGATCCCCCCATACAGGTCCTCGCTATGCCGGCCTTATTGTGGTATATGTGGAATATTCCTTGTTCCAGTTCTACTCAGGCCCCCTCCCTCATCTCTATTTTCTAGTACATTGATGGCTGTATTCGTGCTGCCTCCTGCTCTTTGCCAGACCTGGAAAATCTCATTAACTTTGGGCGGGATTCCCCATCAGTTCACGGCAGCGGGATTCTCCGGTTCCGCTGCAGTAAATGGGAGATTTGGCTGAGAGCCAAATTCTCCCTTCTCGCTAGCAGCGGTAGCGGGGCGGACTCGCAACGGAAAATCCCAGCCTTTGTTTCCAATTTCTACCCTTCTCTCACCTTCCCGTGGTACGTCTCCAACTCGTCCCTTCCCTTCCTCACCTTCTCTGTCTCCATTTCTGGGGATAGGTTATCAATAAATATTCACCAGAGACTCTCACAGTTACCCCAACGACACTTCCTCACACCCTGCTTCCTGTAGGGACTCCAATCTGTTCTTCCAGTTTCTCTGTCTCCATCATATCAGCAATCTTTCACAAAAGTGTCTTTCTCCTCAAACATGTGTACCCACCACCCTTTACCCCATCTACCGTGCTTGATAAGGCCGACCCTGCGATCTCCTCCCATGCCGGTGTAATCAGGGAGGGCTGCCTTCTCCCAACAGGGCAGAGCAGTCAGCAGACTGCCTCCATCTCTGTTGTGGCTATCAGGGCTGCACCTAGATGTAGTGGTGGGGTTCGGAAAATTAAGACCTATCCAATGCACACTAGTGGCATGGATGTTCACTCAGTGTATATACTTTACACCTTTGTAAATATATGCTGTATCTATCCTTCTCCGAGTCTCATGTATTCAATTCATTATCAATTGTCTTCCAGATTCAGACTTCCGGTGGCAGCCATGGAGGAGTAGGTCGTATATTTGATAGCTCCCACCTGTAACGGACTTTTGGACCTTTTTCCCCCGGTATTTTCCGGATTTTATGGGATAAACCGGTGAAGAGTGAGACAGTGAGGAGAAATCCCCCTCCAGTGTATGGAGAATTGGACCAGAAGTGGCCGTGTGAGAAGACAAAGTCCTATAAGGGAGACGCAAGCAGAGCTGGTAACACGGGAGAGCATGGCGGGGCAGCAGGGCCGTGGGGAGACGACACAGATAGATTAGTGGAGGAGATACTCCCAGGTGGACAGGAGATACTCGGAGGCCCCGGAAGTGGGGCTACCGAGGGAGCGGCGGAGGTTACAGGTGGAGTTTGGGCAACAGTTGAGGAAGGCAAGGGGTGCGATCTGTGAGTACGGGGAAAAGGCAAGCAGAATGTTGGCGCACCAGCTCAGGAAAAGAGAGGCGGCCAGGGAGATAGGTAAAGTAAAGAGTAGAGACGGTAATACTGTCCTGGACCCAGCGGGGGTAAACGAGGTGTTTAAGGACTTTTACAGTAAATTATATGAGTTGGAACCCCCGGCTGGGGTGGAGGGGATGAGGCAGTTTTTGAGTCAGTTGAGGTTCCTGACGGTGGAGGAGGACCTGGTGGAATGGCTGTGAGCTCCAACTGAGATTGAGGAAATAATCAAGGGGCTAGATGCCATGCAGTCGGGCAAGGCCCCTGGGCCTGACGGCTACCCGGTGGAATTCTATAAGAAGTTTTCAGAGACATTGAGCTCACTGCTGGTGAGGACATTTAATGAAACAAGAGAAAAGGGAGTCCTCCCACCAACAATGTCGCAGGCCTCGATTTCATTGATCCTGAAATGGGAGAAGGATCCGGAGCAATGCGGGTCATACAAGCTGATTTCTCTACTGAATGTGGATGCCAAACTGCTGGCTAAGATACTGGCCACGAGGATAGAGGACTGTGTCCTGGGGGTGATAGGGGAAGATCAGGCGGGATTTGTTAAGGGCAGGCAACTCAAGGCCAATGCTCGAAGGCTTCTAAATGTTATTATGATGCCCTCAGAAGGAGAGGAGGCAGAGGTGGTGGTAGCGATGGATGCGGAGAAGGCTTTTGAATTGGTGAAATGGAATTACCTTTGGGAGGCGCTGGGAAGGTTTGGGTTTGGTGAGGGCTTTATTGACTGGGTGCGGTTGCTCTGTCAGGCACCAGTAGCGAGTGTGCGTACGAACCGGCTGAGGTCGGGGTATTTTAAACTACACCGAGGGACGAAGCAAGGGTGCCCCCTCTCCCTGTTACTGTTTCCTTGGGCCGTAGAACCATTGGCCATGGCGTTAAGAGCCTCTAGGAACTGGAAAGGGCTGGTTCGGGTGGGGGGGACACCGGGTCTCGCTCTACGCAGATGACCTGCTCTTGTACATTTCAGACCTGCTGGAGGGGATGGGGGAAGTAATGCGAATCTTGGGGGAATTTGGCAATTTTTTGGGGTATAAATTGAACATGGGGAAAAGCGAGATGTTTGCGATCCAGGCAGGAGGACAGGAGAAGAGACTGGGAGAGCTGCCGCTTAGAATGGTAGGGAAGAGCTTTCGATATCTGGGAATCCAGGTGGCCCGGGAATGGGAGGTACTGCACAAGTTAAACCTATCCCGATTGGTAGAACAAATGTAAGGGGACTTTAAGAGGTAGGACATGCTCCCGCTATCATTGGCAGGGAGGGTACGGACCGTGAAAATGACGGTTCTTCCTTGATTTCTGTTTGTCTTTCAGTGCGTCCCCATCTTCATCCCTAAGGCCTTTTACAAGCGGGTGAATAAGGTTATTTTGGGCTTTGTGTGGGCGAGTAAAACCCTGCGAGTGAAGAAAGTGTTTCTGGAGCGCAGTCAGGGGGAGGGTGGGTTGGCGCTGCTGAACTTCTGCAATTACTACTGGGTGGCTAATATAGCCATGATTAGGAAGTGGGTAGTGGGGGTGGGGTCGGCATGGGAGCAGATGGAGGCGGCGTCATGTAAAGACACCGGTTTGGGAGCACCGCTAATGGCACCTCTGCCATTCTCGCCGGCCCGATACTCCACAAGTCCGGTGGTAGTGGTGCTCTGAGGATTTGGGGGCAATGGAGGAGATACAAGAGAGTGGAGGGAGCATCGATTTGGACCCCGATTTATAATAACCACAGGTTTGTACCGGGTAGGCTAGATGGCGGGTTCCGGAGTTGGCAGAGGGCATGAATTAGAAGGATGGGGATCTATTGATAGACGGGAGCTTTCCCAGCTTGAAAGCCTTGGAGGATATATTTAAATGACCAGTAGGGAATGGTTTTAGGTATTTGCAGGTGCGATACTTCCTGAGGAAACTGGTGTTGGCCTTTCCGCTGCTGCCGTCATGGGGGATACAGGATAGAGTAGTTTCCAGTACCTGGGTGGGAGAGGGGAAGGTATTGTATATTTACCAGGAGTTTTCGGAGGCGGAGGAAATCCCAGTGGAGGAGCTTAAGGGCAAGTGGGAGGACGAGCTAGGAGCAGAATAGAGGCGGGTCTATGGGCGGATGCCCTAAGCAGGGTTAGTACCTCCTCATCATGTGCCAGGCTTAGCCTGATACAATTTAAGGTACTGGGCACACATGACTGCGGCTAGGATGAATAAGTTCTTCGGGGTAGAGGATTGGTGTGCGAGGTGCGCGGGAAGCCCAGCAAATCATGTCCACATGTTTTGGGCATGCCCGAAGCTTAGAGGGTTTTGGCAGGATTTTGCTAAGGCAATGTCCAAGGTGATAAAAACACAGGTGGTGCCGAGTCCGGAGGTAGCGATCTTTGGAGTGTCGGAAGATCCGGGAGTTCAGGGGGCGAAAGAGGCCAACATCTTGGCCTTTGCCTCCCTGGTAGCCCGGAGACGGATCTTGTTAATGTGGAGGGACTCGAAGCCCCCGAGTGTAGAGACCTGGGTTAGTGACATGGCTGGGTTTCTCAGTCTCGAGAAAATAAAGCCTTAAGAGGGTCAATATTAGGGTTCATCCGGAGGTGGCAGCCGTTCGTTGACTTTCTCGGGGAAAATTAAAATGTCAGCAGATGCAGTATTCCAAGGAGGGGAGGATTGTTGTTGTATGGTTGAGGTGTGTGAAGATTGGGCTGGGGAGGAAAATGTTTTTTTTAACCACGTTGATGTCATTGTTTATGTTACAGTTATAAAAATTTTCAAATACCTCAATAAAATATTTTTTTTTTTTAAATTGTCTTCTACGTTTCATCATCATTTAAGGATACAAAATGTAGCTTCCAATGAAATCCCATCTGGATCTTCAGTTGGGGCGGGATGGTGGCACACTGCGGCCTCACAGTGACCTGGGTTTGATTCCGATCTTGGATGACTGTGTGGAGTTTGCACATTCTCCTTGAGTCGATGTGGGCTTCCTCTGGGTGGTCTGGTTTCCTTCCACAGTCCAAAGACATGTAGGTTAGGTGGATTGGTCATGACAAATACATGGGGTTATGGGGATACGGAAGGAGATGTGAGCCTAGGTAGAGCGATCAAAGGATCGGTGCAGACTCGATGGGCTGAATGGCCTCCTTCTGCATTTTGGGATTCTATGGATAAATCCTCACACACTTTCACCACACGGACTAGTCTGTAATTCTACATCCGCAACATTGCTGCCTGACCAATACACAAGTCTACCTATTTTCTCCGGCAGACATGCTATGACGTTGGGAGAAGTGTTCACCAAAGATAATAATAATCGCTTATTGTCACAAGTAGGCTTCAATTAAGTTACTGTGAAAAGCCCCTAGTCGCCACATTCCAGCACCTGTCAGGGCTGCTGGTACGAGAATTGAACCTGCACTGCTGCATTGTTCTGCATTACAAGCCAGCTGTTTAGCCTGCTGTGCTAAACCAGCACCTAAGAATGATTTAACTGCTCCTATTGCATTGATTATTTGTGGATAGCACAAATAAACACCGTGATTCACATTATATTGGTATGTCCAATGTGTCGTTTAGAATGGCTTTTACCAAGGGTTCACCAGGCGGTGGCAGCCATTTCTCGACTACCAGGGGAACGTTAGAGGGAAGACAGATGACCAGCAGCAGCAACCCGGGGGGGGGGGCGGCGGCGGGGTGGGGGGTTTAGTTTAGTTTAGGTCAATAGACAATGGGGTTTTGTTACCTGTGTATTGTTAAACATTTCTGTTTTGTTATTGTTTCGTTTGCTTTGTAAGAGGGAAAAATTGTTGTTTGGAAAAAAAATTCTATAAAATATATTTTTTAAAAGAATGGCTTTTACATTATAGAGTTCATGAAAAATATACAGTGAACATTCCATCTGCCATCTCTCCGCCCAAGTCTCCAAACAATCTAAATCCTGCTGTATCCTCTGACAGTCCTCATCGCTATCCGCAATTCCGCCAACCTTTGTGTCGTCTGCAAACTTACTAATCAGACCAGTTACATTTTCCTCCAAATCATTTATATATACTACAAAGAGCAAAGGTCCCAGCACTGATCCCTGTGGAACACCACTGGTCACAGCCCTCCAATTAGAAAAGCATCCTTCCATTGCCACTCTCTGCCTTCTATGGCCTAGCCAGTTCTGTATCCACCTTGCCAGCTCACCCCTGATCCCGTGTGACTTCACCTTTTGTACTAGTCTACCATGAGGGACCTTGTCAAAGGCCTTACTGAAGTCCATATAGACAACATCCACTGCCCTACCTGCATCAATCATCTTAGTGACCTCCTCGAAAAACTCTATCAAGTTAGTGAGACACGACCTCCCCTTCATAAAACCATGCTGCCTCTCACTAATACGTCCATTTGCTTCCAAATTGGAGTAGATCCAGTCTCGAAGAATTCTTTCCAGTAATTTCCCTACCACTGAAGTAAGGCTCACCGGCCTGTAGTTCCCTGGATTATCCTTGCTACCCTTCTTAAACAGAGGAACAACATTGGCTATTCTCCAGTCCTCCGGGACATCCCCTGAAGACAGTGAGGATCCAAAGATTTCTGTCAAGGCCTCAGCAATTTCCTCTCCAGCCTCCTTCAGTATTCTGGGGTAGATCCCATCAGGCCCTGGGGACATATCTACCTTAATATTTTTTAAGACACCCAACACCTCGTCTTTTTGGATCTCAATGTGGCCCAGGCTATCTACACACCCTTCTCCAGAGTCAACATCTACCAATTTCTTCTCTTTGGTGAATACTGATGCAAAGTATTCATTTAGTACCTCGCCCATTTCCTCTGGCTCCACACATAGATTCCCTTGCCTATCCTTCAGTGGGCCAACCCTTTCCCTGGCTACCCTCTTACTTTGAACATTTTTAAGGCAGAGGTGGATAGATTCTTGGTAAACCAGGGGGTGATAGGTGGTCCAGGGTAGGTAGGATCCAGATTTGAGGTTACTATCAGATCAGCCATGATCTTATTAAATGGTGGAGCAGGCTTGATGAATGGCCTACTCCTGCTCCTTGTTTGTAATGTTCATATCTGCACCGGCTCTCAGTTACCTGCTTGGATCTTTTTGGGTCTTGGTCCTCATCCATCTGGCAGGGAAAGCCCCAATGGCCATATCATTGAGTTAAAATCGCAGTTGCCATTTCCCAGCGGCATCATCAGAACCCAACGTGCATCTGTGAAGGGTTTAGGCAGATGTTCCCGCTGCCTGCTCCGTTGACCAGGTGAAAAACGGAAACGTTCAGCTCCAGGAGACTCCAGGTAACCTGAGTGATTGTACCTGCCCCTCCCCCAATGCTTGGGGAGTGGAATCACTCCAAATGTCGCAGCTAGGCAACTATCTAACTGATATGCAATGGGAGGTCATGACACGGAGAGGCCTCTCACTGTTGCCAAATCATCTCGACAACAAAAAGTCCATTCTGCTTCACTGATTCAAAACAAAGGATAAAATAATCTGTGAGAGCTCTCTTACTCTTTAACAAAAAGTCTTACCTTGGTCCAAACAGGCTTTTGATGACACTGCAAAATTTATTGTAAATCCTAGTAATCAAACAGAAACAACATTTCAAACCCAGTGCATTCCGGACTGACTGTTGCTGCCTTCCTCTCAGAACCAGGAAGCACAATTTTAAACTGAGAGCGAGCCCGATCGGGAGAGAAATCCAGAAGCCCTTAACACCCAAAGGATAATGGAAATCTGGAATGTTCTCTCCCAAAAGGTTCTGGTGCTGGGAGAAAGTCTTCAAGTCTGAGATCGTGAAATCTGGTAATTTGACCTGAAATGTTAACTCTGGGGGAGCTTTAACTCCAGAATGGGGGAATTTGGGTCTGGTGAAATATAAACATTCTAAAAATCTGAATCCTGACCAATCCACCTCCAACTCACTCATTTTCAGGCGTGTGTGTCAACCAACCTGCTTGCAGGAGGAGGGTTGGCAATTTAAATATTATAATGAGGCTGTGTGCCCCATATTTAACCAACATTTTGAATTTAACTATGGCTGGCCGGTCTTCCTAGGCATTGTGATTTATTGAATTAACCAAAATCGTGAGGGACAATAGCTGCCCTGTGCATTCTCCATGTCAATGCCTCAACCAATCAGAGCCCACTTGTCAACCAATCAGCATCCTTTTCTCGTGCAGTATAAATTGGTGCTCCCTTTGAAAATTGGCATTCTTGTGTCTGTCCTGATGAGTGCAAGATGAAAAACTTCTACAGCATGTTTCTTTTTTCAACAATATTTAAGTCCTGTATGACCAAACATTCGACAAAAACATGTTAAATTTCGCAGGACCTGGGGAAGAACCTGTTCTTCTGACTTGTCTGACCTGCTGAGTATTTCTAGATTTTTCTGATTTTATTATAGATGGATTATTTTGGGGCTAATACCTTTCATTTCAATCCACCCTGGTCAGATTCCTTTACAATTCAAGATTGCTCGGCTCCAGTTCAGCATCTTCACATTTGAATTTTTCTCGTCCTTATCCATTACTTTTCTGATCCTGATTAGACTGTGCTCAATATGTCCCAAATGCTCTCCACTAAATGTGTTCATTTGCCCCACTTCATTCTCCAGTGTTAGATCCAGTGCTGCTTCCTTCCTTGTTCGGCTGGAAACACACAGATCAAGAAATTTTTCGAGAATACATTTCAGGAATTCCGGGCCTGAATTTTGAGGATGTCGTGAGCTTGGCCCCTGCCACCCGAAGAGTTGGTGGGGAACACATTCCCGCCGACTTGTACAGCCCTGCCCTGTTGATTTGCATTAGGTAGGACTTCCACCCCTCACTCAGGCACAAGTCCCGCCTTGGGGAGCTCCCGCCCAATCTGATTATTCAGCAGCTCTCCAGTCCCTCCAGGAACAGTGCTGCACTGGCCGGAAGAGCTCCACGAACCTTCCTGAGCCGAAGTTCTGGGAATGGGAGAAGAAAAGGTAAGTGTTTGTAGTCGGGTCAGGGAGAGGGGGGGTGGGAGTGTAAAATATTGGCCCAGGAATCCCAAACAATAGTCCAATTCCGGCTCAAAACGGTAACTCTGTTTGTCTCTCCACAGATACTGTCAGATCTGCTGAGATTTTCCAGCATTTTGTTTTTATTTCAATAATTCATTCCACCTTTGCCCTTTACAAACGAGATCAAGATTGGAGGGGCTGAATGGTATCCTCCTGTTCCTAAGTTCTTAGATGGGTTCCCATTCTATGCTTTCTCTGAACTTGCTACAAGTTGTTGTTGGTTGATGTATATCGAGATCACACCAGCAAGTCACACCTTGGCCCAGGTTTTAAAGCTATAAAGTAATATTGATGAAGATCAACATTAAAAGAACAGGCTGCTTTCTAACTTCTAATTCAAATCCCCAAAATCCTAAAATGGGGATCTTGACTCATGGAAGGATTAATAATGTGAAACTTAGAATCATAGAATCTCAACAGTGCAGAAGGAGGCCATATGGTCCATCGGGTCTGCACCCGACCAAGCCCAATGTCCCACCCTATCCTCGTAGCCGCTGATATCCTTTGGACACTTAGGGGCAATTTAGCATGGCCACTCCATTTAACCCGCACACCTTTGGATTTATGGAATAATTTGACAGAAGGGAATTGGTCTCAAGGTAGGTTAGATTATTGTTACACTGGGAGTAATTTTCACCGACACGTTTGCCAATTCTAGTCGGGTATATGCCAAGAGGTTTCAACCACTTCACCACTCCCCCATATTCCCACCACTGCTCCATCCTCAAGGCACATTGCCTTCTCATTGGCAATTGGAAAACTAACTCTCTCTGGACTAACCTTGGCTGTCTCAGGAAACGTCTTCCCCATATCTGTGTGGTAGAGTTTAGGGAGCTTAGTATTCCCCGCCCCCTCCCGTCACCAACTCAAATGTCAGTCAGGATCCCACCCACAAAACAGCTGGCTGCCTCGCAGCCATTTTATAGTCGGAAGGCTGTTAATTGGCTCAGACCTCCTCTGAGGAGGGGGGGTCCCATCTTATAGAATTGTCACCCAATCCGATTGGCCGGCAGCTCTGTAGTCCCAGCAGCGCCAGGTTCGAGTGGTGATCACTGCTGGGACTGCAGCCAGAACCCAAAGATGAGAGGTTATGGAAGCCGGACGTACGATAATCCAAGCTATTGATAGAGCCGCCCCTCCTCCCTCAAAGGAGGTCCTCCCTCCCTTCTTGCCTGACACAAAATGACGTAAAATGTGGCAGGCTACCCACCTGTCATGAGCCTCCCTCAGCCAAGGGTAAAATAGCAGCTAGGGTGAGATGAAGCCCTTGCCTGTGTCCATGGGCTTCAATAGGTCGGCGGCATGTGGCGCAGTGGTTAGTACTTGGACTGCAGCACTGAGGACCCGGGTTCGAATCCTGGCCCTGGGTCACTGTCCGTGTGGAGTTTGCACATTTTCCCCATGTCTGTGTGGGTTTCACCCCCACAACCCAAAGATGTGCAGGTTAGGTGGATTGGCCATGCTAAATTGCCCCTAAATTGGAAAAAATAATAATTGGCTACTCTAAATTTATTTTTAAAAAAAAATAAATAAAATAAAATCCAGCCCCATATTTCCACAATTAACAAATGGAAGGGTTAAAAAATAAATAGAATTCTGCTCAAATCTTCCTGATTCTTGTCCTGGGTTTCCCCACAGTACATCCTGCAGATTAATCTTTAATTTTAGGAGCCCTCCGGGGACGATTTGGGAGGGTTGGCAATCCCACTGTAATCTGGAGGTGAGGATTATTGAAATCAATTGAAAACAAAATTTGGTGCTGTGCACTGAGTAATCGCCAACATCAAGTTTCACACAAAGCCAACCAGTTAAAATCCAACCATGAAGTTCATTCCTTTGTGATCAGCCCCGACATTTCCACAATGAGATGGCAAGGAAATCTGGAATTACAGTTATGGTATGATGTAATGGGAACTCCACATCTAAATTCATTTCCTCTGTTTCTCAGTCAGTGACCAGCAGGATTGAGAGGCTCATTTGATGAGTAGACCTGTGATACCAAGCTGCAACAGAGAGTAGAGTGAGAAGGGTAGCTTTGGTATGGGGGCGATGTGGGGAGAAACAGTCCTGGCCCAGAGTAGTGCCAGAAAAGCACTTGCCTGTTGGATCAGCCATTCCCACCTCCCTCCAGCTGCCGGATTTCTGTTATATGTAAAACTGCCCTAAGATTTGAAATATGTGGTCTCATTAAAATAACTAACAGTGGGAGCACCACTGGAGAGCAGACTAGTCTCCCATACCCCAATCCAGCCCTAGGTGAACCCCGACCCCAATGTGGTCCCTCAATCCAACACCCCCAAATGGCTTCAAACCAAGTCCCCCCCCCCCCCCCCCCCCCCCCCCCCACCTTCTGCATCCATCCTGCATCCAGTTAAATATTAAATAGCTTCTTTTGAGACAAGTTGGGGTCTTATTTTCCATTTTTGAATTTTTATCCCCTTTGTACCTTTCTCCTGTCTGGCCTGGGGGGAGGAGGGTTTCAATGCCCCACATTGCTATTATAGATATTGATTGACAATAAAATACTTGTTCTGGTTCTTCTTTATTTCAAATAGCACGACAATATTGATGCATAACAAGGATTAAAACTGAGCAAAAGCCATTGTTTGCTTCAGTGGACCACACTCTTGTTTCAGTGTTAGAAGTTTATGGGTTCAGACATTAACCCCAGTGCAGTACTAAGCGGGTGCGCCACCATTGGAGGTAATGTCCTTTACATGAGATGTGAAAGTCAGGCTGTCCCTGCCTTGTATATCTGTGCAGGTGGGTGTTAAAAACACAGTGACAGAGGGTCTACTGGTGTGCTTCACATTCCTCCCTCAACCAACATACCAAAAAAAATGCAATGTGTCAATCATCTCACTTCCTGTCTGAGGGATCTTGCTTTGTGTGAAATAGCTGCCATGTTTATAAGAGTAACTACAGTTCAGAAATAATTAATTGGCTTTGTGTCATTATGGGATGTCTACAAGCCTACAGATATTACAAAGAAAATCCCTCGTCCATTTGTCATGATGTATAAAACAGTAATTAATTTTTAGAAATATATAAAACAAACTATAAAATAGTAATTAATTAACAGGATAACAAAATGCCCGTCTGAACACTGTATTAATATGAAGGAACTCTGTACCTGCTAAACGTCGAAGTTTACTCAGTGCAGTCTTTTCCGGAGATTTAGATTTCTTCACAGCTTAAGTAGCACAAAAACAATCACAATTCATTGAATGGTCAAAAAAGAAGAATTGGCAGGAACAGTGTAAATCAGAAACATCATAACCCGTCCAACCCTCTTTGTCCCTCTTATCTCTTGATCTTCTCCACTTGTCTGTCTCATTCACTGTCTGCTGTGGCTAGTTGTTCACACTCTCGCCTCTTGAGACGGCAACATGGACCTCGCTCCAGGGATTTGGGCATTAAATCTAGGCTGGCACTTTAGTGCTGCACTCAGTGGGTGCTCCGATGTCAGTAGTGCCAACTTTTAGATAGACATTAAAGTGAGGTCCTGTCTGTAGTATGATGGTCTGGTTTCCCGGTGGTGTGGGATGGCTTTAATGGGAAATCCAATTGAGAGGCGGTGGGAAGAGAGAATTCCGTCGTTAGCAAGCGGCGCGCCAGTGAGAAACATGCATCTGGGGGACTGGAGAATCCAGCCCCAGGTGTTCCTCGGGCTGCAAAGCTCTTCATGTTGCTGACTATAAACAGAAGGGGCAGAATAAACATGACATTTTGCCAGAACAACACTCAATTGTTCAACACTGGGACATAATACCTCAACCGGGACCTGGGATTCATGTCGCATTACATTCATCCCCCACCATCTGGCCTGCGAAATCCTACCAACTGTCCTGGCTTGATACAATTCACACCTCTTTAACCTGGGGTTACCCCATCTCTGGATCTGTAAAGATTTAATCACCTGCTAATGGTCACATTCCAAGCATTGTTTGGCATCTTTGAATTTGTCTATATATGTGTTTCTGGAACATACCTCTTCATTCACCTGAGGAAGGAGCAGCGCTCCGAAAGCTAGTGACATCGAAACAAACCTGTTGGACTTTAACCTGCTGTTGTAAGACTTCGTACTGTGCTCACCCCAGTCCAACGCCGGCATCTCCACATCATGGACATAATACAGTCAAGGAAAGACAGCAGAACGGATACGGAAGGCAATGGGGTGGGATGTCTTAGTTCTGCTCCTGGACCCGTAGTCTAGAGAATTGGAGCTCGAATCCTATCACAGCAGTTTCAGAATTTAATTCCAGTTTTAAAATGTTTTGTAAATAAACACCATGCACCTAACAAGGTGCCCATGAAAGATGTCAGATTGTTGTAAAAACCTCACTGGTTCACTAATATGCTTCACAGGAGGCAGACAGCCATCCTTACCTGGACAACATTCCCAGCATTATAGAATAGAGTCGAATCCCTACAGTGCAGAATGAGGCCATTTAGCCGTCGATTCTGCACCGACCCTCTGAAAGAGCACCCTACCTAGGCCCACTCCTCCGCCCTATCCCGTAACTTCACCTAACCTGCACATCTTTGGACTGTGGGACGAAACCGGAGGACCTGGAGGAAACCCAAGCAGACACTGGGAGAAAGTGCAAACTCCACACAGACAATCACCCTAGGTTGGAATTGAACCCGGGTCCCTGGCGCTGTGAGGCAGCAGTGCTCACCACTGTGCCACCGTGTTGCTTTTAATAGGGACACAGGGAATTCACACCAAGTAAAATAAAGAAACTTAGGTTTATTTACAACATGATATACACTACCTGGTAGATCCCTACCAGGTCCCTATTCTGGTTGGTGCCTTACTGGCCAACCTTTTATACAGCAGTTAATAGAGATCCCCCACCCCTGGGGGTGCTCGGACTCTGCAAGGACCATGAGGGAGATAATCATTCCCACCCCGTAGGCCCATTGCCGACTATTACAGCTCAAATCACTCAAAATCTGCTCCATTGGGCAGGTATGTTGTTCATAGACCTGACACCAGACTCCTGAAGCAAACTTTCTACTTGAAAGCTAATTATAGCAAGACACCAAGGAAGACAGTGGAAATGCTTTAGGGATATCCTCAAGACATCTTTGAGGAGGTCAAACATCCTCAACACCTCACCGGGAGTCCTTGGCTTGGGACCGACCAAAATGGTGTAAGCTAATCCGGGAGGGCGCTTAACACATTGAGAGACTATATCGGGAAACCTGCAGAGGCAAGATAGAGCTATCGGAGGGAAGTGCACAAACCTCCGAACACCCATCTACGAAACCATTCAAGCACCAACTGCCCTACATGTGACAGAATCTACCAATCGCACATTGGACTTATCAGCTGTGGTGATATGCCTATGGGCTCTATCATAATTGGAAGGTGTGCGACCTCCAACCAGCAGGTGGTGGTACAGAAACACCATGCGGTCTCTAGACTAAGGTCATGTGACCCACGACCCCGATATAAGGGGAGACACATCCTCAGAGGAAGATTGAGAGGGTAATAAGACATACATGTGAACGGTCAGTGCTAGGTGCAAGTTCCAGAGTAGTTAGCAGACGCCATGATAATGTGCTCTGTATCAGATTGCTATCTTACCACATGAGACTCAATAAAAGATTCTGGTTTGGACAAGTCGAAGTGTTTGGTGAGTTCCTTCGTGAAGCACAAAGGACCAAACACAACATCAGCTATCTCAGAACGCGTCAAACAGGGGTGAAAGCAATTTATCCTCAATCCCGCAGGACCGCCAAAGAAGGCTGAAGGTGGACTGTATGTGACTTCAATATTAATGTGGTTAGCTCGAAACTGCTCTTTGAAGTGGCCTAGCAAGCCACTCAGTTGATTGAATCACAGGCAGAAAGAGGCCATTCAACTCCTCAAATCCACACTTGATCTTTCAAAGAGCAATCTATTTAATCCCGCTTCTTCACTTTTCCCCTATATCTTTGCATTTTTTTTCCTTAAAACGTGGAAGACTGGGCAGAGGGTTAAACCTTATATCTTGTAGATATAAAAATTCTGAGCTGGCTGAAGATGAAGCTGCTAAATGGAACAAGCTGTTTCTCCCTACCATGGTAGGGGAAAACAGTGGGGGAAAAGTTATTTTGGAAAACTTGCTGTTAACGTCAACTTGTGAGACATTAACCTTGTTTTCCAAATGGCAGATGAAGGCAGGAAGGAGAGTAATTTCAAATGGCCCCACAAACTGGTGAAACCAGAGATCTGCCACTGGCGGGAGATAGGACTGTTGAGAAGTTTTACACCATGTTTATTGTGACTGAGCAACTCGCAGGATGTGTACATTTGAAGAATTGACAGCACTGAAAACTCAAGCCAACCTTTTTGGGGAGGGGGGGGGAGGAGGCACCTCACTGTACTTTTGTATGATGGGAGTTTATTGATCAGGACAAGAACTGTTTAAAAAAGTGTTATGTATTCAAGTGCCACTGCCTACTGGTGAAACATTACGTGATCTGTAATGATATTAGCGGAGCATTTGCATGGACTTTGGAGTGTTCACCATCTTACCCTGTAGAAGTAACTCTCTTCATAAACCCTGCGCTGTGTTTATGAACTTAGAGCGTGACACCTCTACATCTTTTTCTCTTTGCAGCAGCAACAAATATATAACTGAAGAGAAATCTGGCAATGAGGATTCAGAGCATAAACAACCATCGATGAAGATTTGGGCCAGAGAAAACCATCAATGAAGATTCGAGCCAGAAACAATCATCAAAGACTTCCGGTCGCGGCACGTAGGTGGAAGTCGCATATTGGCTAGCTCCTGCTCGAGGCTTGGTTTTTTGGAATTTAATGCCCAGTCCCAGGGGCAATTTTTGAATGAGCAGGTGCAGGAAGACAAAAGGGAGTAGGAGGATGTCTAAAAACCAGAAGAAAGCCGTTGAGCGAACATGTCAGCCCGGCAGCAGGAAAGATGGCGGATGCTGAATCGCTGGGTGGGGTCTGCGCCCTTCACAGTAGAGAAGATGACCGAGGTGATGGCCGAGAGTTTGAGAAGCATTTCACCAAACACAAGGAGGTGATGAGGTAGGAAATGATGGCAGCAATGACAGTATTGGTGGAGGAGGCGATTGCCCCGGTGAAGGTGGCGGTGTTGAAGACATTGGCCGAGCTGTGGGAGCAAGGAGAAAAGCTGAAGGGGTGGAGGAGGCTTTGTCGCAGCATAGTGACCAGTTCACCTCAGTGAGTGAAAGCTGCGGAGGGTGATGGAGGCCAACAAAGGACTGAGAGCGAAGGTGGAGGGCCTGGAGAATAGATCTAGGTGGCAGAACGTAAGAATTGTGGATCTGCTTGAAGGGGTGGAGAGCCCGAGGCTGACTGAGTACTTTGCCAAGATGTTGGTGGAGCTGCTGGGGAAGGGGGAAGATCCCTCCTGGTATGAACTGGATCGGGCTCATCGGACGTTGAAGCCTAAACTGAAGACAAATGAATTGCCAAGGGCGGTAATAATTTGTTTCCACAGGAACCATGAGAAGGAGAAGGTCCTGAGTTGGGCAAAACAGAAGCGGGAGGTGCAATGGACAGGAGGTGGTATACGTATATACCAGAACTTAATCGTGGAGCTAGCGAGAAGGCGGGCGGCCTTCGGCTGAGTGAAGGCGGCACTGTACAGCAGTGGTGTATCCAGCGAAGTTGAGGGTGACCTGCAACTCAAAGAATTTTTACTTTAAGACGGTGGAGGCGGTGGAGGCTTTTGTGAAGGCTGAAGGAATGGGGCAGAAATGAGAAATGGGACTGCGATCTTGTCTTGGACTGAGGGTAGGGTGGTGGAAGGTTGTGTTTGGTTTTGTTTCTTGTTTTTTATTAGTGGCATAAGGGTGTTAAGTTGCCTGTTTGGGAAGGGTAGGAGTTGGGATTTTTCACGATGGCAGTTTTCTAGGGTTTGTGTGTTTGCACTGGGTTAGTTTAGCTGTTTATCTGATGGGTATTTTGTTTTCAGGGACTTGGCATGGGGAAGGGATTGAGAGGAGGGGGGCCTGGGCAGGGACCTTCACACTAGCAAGCTGGCTAGTGAAAGGCAGTGTGGTGGGGGAGGGGCCACTGACAATGGAACCTGGTCGAATAGGTTTTGATGGGCCAGGGAGGTGTGAAAAGTGGAGTGCTGGGATCGATACTGGGAGAGGTGTTTTTGAGAGGACGTGGATGAGAGTTTCTGGGGGTGGGGGGTGGTAACAAGGGGACGAGGCGGGCCAGGCCTATTCGGCAGAGCCCAGAGTTATGATGGTGGCGGATAGGAGGGGCGGGGGGGATGCGGCGTGAGAGACGCCGGTCACAATAGTAATGTGGAACGTGAGGGGTTTGGAGGGGCCGGTGAAGAGGTTGAGGGTGCTTGCGTACCTAAAAAGCTTAAAGCCCGATTTACTTATGTTGCGGGAGACCCAACTGAGGGTGAAGGACCAGGTGAGGCCCAGGAAGGGCTGGTGAGTCAGGTGTTCCATTCTGGATTCGATAGTAGGGCTCGGGGGTAGCAATGTTGGTGGGCGAGGATGAGGTTCCAGGTGGAGAAGGTGGTAGTGGACCAGGGGGGTAGTTATGTGATTGTAACAGGGGCATTGGAGGGGAGGTTGGTGGCACTGGCGAGTGTATATGACCCTAACTAGGATGATGAGATTTTAAAAGATCGCGGCCTAGTTTCGGGAGCCGTTCGGAGGAGGAGGAGCAGTCTCTGTCAGGGGGAGAATCTGAGAACATCTAAGACCATCAGAAGGTAAGAAGGTAAGTAAGTGATTTTTACACATTTTTACTTTTATACCTTTTTCAAATTGTGTGTGTTGGGGGGAAACTGAAGTGACATCACAGAAAAGCTGTGACGTGAGTGGCTGGTTGGGAATCTACACTAAATTAAAAAAATTAAGCATTGGTAACTAATTAAACATAATTACTTAATTATAATTTAGAGGGGTATCTAAGCCAGAGATCAGAGAGTACTATATTTAGCTTTCGCATTTATATTAGAAATCTAGTGCTAGGAAACAGATAGTTAACAGTAACTTTAAAAAAAAAAAATGTAAATATATTTTTTAAAAATTTAAACTTTTAATTTTAATTAATTGACGCAATATCAGTTAGAGGGGTGCAGTGCTCTGACTGTGAGATGTGGCAGGTCCGGGAGGCTTCTAGCATCCCGGATGGCTTCATCTGCAGAAAGTGCACCCAACTGGAGCTCCTCACAGACCGCATCGTTCGGTTGGAGCAGCAATTGAACATAGAACATAGAACAATACAGCGCAGTACAGGCCCTTCGGCCCACGATGTTGCACCGAAACAAAAGCCATCCAACCTACACTATGCCATTATCATCCATATGTTTATCCAATAAACTTTTAAATGCCCTCAATGTTGGCGAGTTCACCACTGTAGCAGGTAGGGCATTCCACAGCCTCACTACTCTTTGCGTAAAGAACCTACCTCTGACCTCTGTCCTATATCTATTACCCCTCAGTTTAAAGTTATGTCCCCTCGTGCCAGCCATATCCATCCGCGGGAGAAGGCTCTCACTGTCCACCCTATCCAACCCCCTGATCATTTTGTATGCCTCTATTAAGTCTCCTCTTAACCTTCTTCTCTCCAACGAAAACAACCTCAAGTCCATCAGCCTTTCCTCATAAGATTTTCCCTCCATACCAGGCAACATCCTGGTAAATCTCCTCCGCACCCGCTCCAAAGCCTCCACGTCCTTCCTATAATGCGGTGACCAGAACTGTACGCAATACTCCAAATGCGGCCGTACCAGAGTTCTGTACAGCTGCAACATGACCTCCCGACTCCGGAACTCAATCCCTCTACCAATAAAGGCCAACACTCCATAGGCCTTCTTCACAACCCTATCAACCTGGGTGGCAACTTTCAGGGATCTATGTACATGGACACCTAGATCCCTCTGCTCATCCACACTTTCAAGAACTTTACCATTAGCCAAATATTCCGCATTCCTGTTATTCCTTCCAAAGTGAATCACCTCACACTTCTCTACGTTAAACTCCATTTGCCACCTCTCGGCCCAGCTCTGCAGCTTATCTATATCCCTCTGTAATCTGCTACATCCTTCCACACTATCGACAACACCACCGACTTTAGTATCGTCTGCAAATTTACTCACCCACCCTTCTGCGCCTTCCTCTAGATCATTGATAAAAATGACAAACAGCAACGGCCCCAGAACAGATCCTTGTGGTACTCCACTTGTGACTGTACTCCATTCTGAACATTTCCCATCAACCACCACCCTCTGTCTTCTTTCAGCTAGCCAATTTCTGATCCACATCTCTAAATCACCCTCAATCCCCAGCCTCCGTATTTTTTGCAATAGCCTACCGTGGGGAACCTTATCAAACGCTTTGCTGAAATCCACATACACCACATCAACTGCTCTACCCTCGTCTACCTGTTCAGTCACCTTCTCAAAGAACTCAATAAGGTTTGTGAGGCATGACCTACCCTTCACAAAGCCATGCTGACTATCCCTGATCATATTATTCCTATCTAGATGATTATAAATCTTGTCTCTTATAATCCCCTCCAAGACTTTACCCACTACAGACGTGAGGCTCACCGGCCTATAGTTGCCGGGGTTGTCTCTGCTCCCCTTTTTGAACAAAGGGACCACATTTGCTGTCCTCCAGTCCTCTGGCACTATTCCTGTAGCCAATGATGACATAAAAATCAAAGCCAAAGGTCCAGCAATCTCTTCCCTGGCCTCCCATAGAATCCTAGGATAAATCCCATCAGGTCCCGGGGACTTATCTATTTTCAGCCTGTCCAGAATTGCCAACACCTCTTCCCTACGTACCTCAATGCCATCTATTCTATTAGCCTGGGGCTCAGCATTCTCCTCCACAACATTATCTTTTTCCTGAGTGAATACTGACGAAAAATATTCATTTAGTATCTCGCCTATCTCTTCAGACTCCACACACAATTTCCCATCCCTGTCCTTGACTGGTCCTACTCTTTCCCTAGTCATTCGCTTATTCCTGACATACCTATAGAAAGCTTTTGGGTTTTCCTTGATCCTTCCTGCCAAATACTTCTCATGTCCCCTCCTTGCTCATCTTAGCTCTCTCTTTAGATCCTTCCTCGCTACCTTGTAACTATCCATCGCCCCAACCAAAACTTCACACTTCATCTTCACATAGGCCTCCTTCTTCCTCTTAACAAGAGATTCCACTTCCTTGGTAAACCACGGTTCCCTCGCTCGACGCCTTCCTCCCTGTCTGACCGGTACATACTTATCAAGAACACGCAGTAGCTGATCCTTGAACAAGCCCCACTTATCCAGTGTGCCCAACACTTGCAGCCTACCTCTCCACCTTATCCCCCCCAAGTCACGTCTAATGGCATCATAATTGCCCTTCCCCCAGCTATAACTCTTGCCCTGCGGTGTATACTTATCCCTTTCCATCATTAACGTAAACGTCACCGAATTGTGGTCACTGTCCCCAAAGTGCTCTCCTACCTCCAAATCCAACACCTGGCCTGGTTCATTACCCAAAACCAAATCCAACGTGGCCTCGCCTCTTGTTGGCCTGTCAACATATTGTTTCAGGAAACCCTCCTGCACACACTGTACAAAAAACGACCCATCTATTGTACTCAAACTATATCTTTTCCAGTCAATATTTGGAAAGTTAAAATCTCCCATAATAACTACCCTGTTACTTTCGCTCATATCCAGAATCATCTTCGCCATCCTTTCCTCTACATCCCTAGAACTATTAGGAGGCCTATAAAAAACTCCCAACAGGGTGACCTCTCCTTTCCTGTTTCTAACTTCAGCCCATACTACCTCGGCAGAAGAGTCCCCATCTAGCATCCTCTCCGCCACCGTAATACTGCTCTTGACTAGCAGCGCCACACCTCCCCCTCTTTTGCCTCCTTCTCTGAGCTTACTAAAACACCTAAACCCCGGAACCTGCAACATCCATTCCTGTCCCTGCTCTATCCATGTCTCCGAAATGGCCACAACATCGAAGTCCCAGGTACCAACCCACGCTGCCAGTTCCCCTACCTTGTTTCGTATACTCCTGGCATTGAAGTAGACACACTTCAAACCACCTACCTGAACACTGGCCCCCTCCTGCGACGTCAAATCTGTGCTCCTGACCTCTATACTCTCATTCTCCCTTACCCTAAAACTACAATCCAGGTTCCCATGCCCCTGCTGCATTAGTTTAAACCCCCCCAAAGAGCACTAACAAATCTCCCCCCCAGGATATTTGTGCCCCTCAGGTTCAGATGTAGACCATCCTGTCTGTAGAGGTCCCACCTTCCCCAGAAAGAGCCCCAGTTATCCAAAAATCTGAATCCCTCTCGCCTGCACCATCCCTGTAGCCACGTGTTTAAATGCTCTCTCTCCTTATTCCTCATCTCACTATCACGTGGCACGGGCAACAACCCAGAGATAACAACTCTGTTTGTTCTAGTTCTGAGCTTCCATCCTAGCTCCCTGAAAGCCTGCCTGACATCCTTGTCCCCTTTCCTACCTATGTCGTTGGTGCCAATGTGGACCACGACTTGGGGCTGCTCCCCCTCCCCCCTAAGGACCCGGAAAACACGATCCGAGACATCACGTACCCTTGCACCTGGGAGGCAACATACCAAACGTGAGTCTCTCACGCTCCCACAAAATCTCCTATCTGTGCCCCTGACTATAGAGTCCCCAATTACTAATGCTCTGCTCCTCTCCCCCCTTCCCTTCTGAGCAACAGGGACAGACTCCGTGCCAGAGGCCCGTACCCCATGGCTTACCCCTGGTAAGTCGTCCCCCCCACAAGTATCCAAAGCGGTATACTTGTTTCTCAGGGGTACGACCGCAGGGGATCCCTGCACTGACTGTTTTTTCCCAGTCCCTCTTACAGTTACCCACCTATCTCCAATCTTTGGTGTAACTAATTCCCTGAAGCTGCTATCTATGACCCCTTCTGCCTCCCGAATGATCCGAAGTTCTTCCAACTCCAGCTCCAGTTCCCTAACTCGGTCTTGGAGGAGCTGGAGATGGCAGCACTTCCTGCAGGTAAAATCAGCAGGGACACTAACTGCATCCCTCACCTCAAACATCCTGCAGGAGGAACATTGCACTCCCTTCCCTGCCATTCCTCTAACTTTCTACCAAGATCTGGCTAAAAAATAATAATAATATAATAAAATATGGTACTTACCTCAGACCAATGGGTTTTATTATTAGGTTAGAGGAGGAGGGCGGGTGGGAGACACTACACGTGTAGTGTCTCGGGTTTCCTCTCCACCAGAATTTATTGGGGAGGGTCTTCCCAGACGTCCGCGGGTCGACTTCCTGTTCCCGCCTAAAAAACTAATTTAAAATAAAAAAAAATAAAAATTCTCAGCTCCTGCTGAAATTGACTAACCAGCCAGCTGTTCTCACGCCGCCGAAATCGACTGGCCTGCCCCTGCAAAGACAAGTGCTTTTAAAGGTTGACTTACCTCCCAGCAACCTCCTTCCGCAATGCTCCCGCTGAAACTGACTCACCACTCACCAGCTGTTCTCCCGCCGAAATCGACTGGCCTGCCCCTGCAAAGACAAGTGCTTTTAAAGGTTGACTTACCTCCCAGCAACCTCCTTCCGCAATGCTCCCGCTGAAACTGACTCACCACTCACCAGCTGTTCTCCCGCCGAAATCGACTGGCCTGCCCCTGCAAAGACAAGTGCTTTTAAAGGTTGACTTACCTCCCAGCAACCTCCTTCCGCAATGCTCCCGCTGAAACTGACTCACCACTCACCAGCTGTTCTCACGCCGCCGAAATCGACTGGCCTGCCCCTGCAAAGACAAGTGCTTTTAAAGGTTGACTTACCTCCCAGCAACCTCCTTCCGCAATGCTCCCGCTGAAACTGACTCACCACTCACCAGCTGTTCTCACGCCGCCGAAATCGACTGGCCTGCCCCTGCAAAGACAAGTGCTTTTAAAGGTTGACTTACCTCCCAGCAACCTCCTTCCGCAATGCTCCCGCTGAAACTGACTCACCACTCACCAGCTGTTCTCCCGCCGAAATCGACTGGCCTGCCCCTGCAAAGACAAGTGCTTTTAAAGGTTGACTTACCTCCCAGCAACCTCCTTCCGCAATGCTCCCGCTGAAACTGACTCACCACTCACCAGCTGTTCTCACGCCGCCGAAATCGACTGGCCTGCCCCTGCAAAGACAAGTGCTTTTAAAGGTTGACTTACCTCCCAGCAACCTCCTTCCGCAATGCTCCCGCTGAAACTGACTCACCACTCACCAGCTGTTCTCACGCCGCCGAAATCGACTGGCCTGCCCCTGCAAAGACAAGTGCTTTTAAAGGTTGACTTACCTCCCAGCAACCTCCTTCCGCAATGCTCCCGCTGAAACTGACTCACCACTCACCAGCTGTTCTCACGCCGCCGAAATCGACTGGCCTGCCCCTGCAAAGACAAGTGCTTTTAAAGGTTGACTTACCTCCCAGCAACCTCCTTCCGCAATGCTCCCGCTGAAACTGACTCACCACTCACCAGCTGTTCTCCCGCCGAAATCGACTCAAATTGGATGCACTTAGGAGCATGCAGGTGGTGGAAAGCGTCATAGATCGCAGTTATATAAATGTGGTCACACCCAAGGTGCAGGCAGAGAAATGGGTGACCACCAGAAAGGGCAGGCAGTCAGTGCAGGAATCCCCTGTAGTTGTCCCCCTCTCGAACAGGTATACCCCTTTGGGTACTGTCGGGGGGGATAGCCTATCAGGGGAAAACAGCAACAGCCAGAGCAGTGGCACCACGGCTGGCTCTGATGTTCAAAAGGGAGGGTCAAAGCACAGAAGAGCAATAATAATAGGGGACTCTATAGTCAGGGGCACAGATAGGTGCTTCTGTGGACGTGAAAGAGACTCCAGGATGGTATGTTGCCTCCCTGGTGCCAGGGTCCAGGATGTCTCTGAACAGGTAGAGGGCATCCTGAAGGGGGAGGGCAAACAGGCAGAGGTCGTTGTACATATTGGTACTAACGACATAGGCAGGAAGGGGCAAGAGGTCCTGCAGCAGGAGTTCAGGGAGCTAGGCAGAAAGCTAAAAGACAGGACCTCTAGGGTTGTAATCTCGGGATTACTCCCTGTGCCACGTGCCAGTGAGGCTAGAAATAGGAAGATAGAGCAGCTAAACACGTGGCTAAACAGCTGGTGTAGGAGGGACGGTTTCCGTTATCTGGACCACTGGGAGCTCTTCCGGGGCAGGTGTGACCTATATAAGAAGGACGGGTTGCATCTAAACCGGAGAGGCATAAATATCCTGGCCGCGAGGTTTGCTAGTGTCACACGGGAGGGTTTAAACTAGTATGGCAGGGGGGTGGGCACGGGAGCAATAGGTCAGAAGGTGAGAGCATTGAGGGAGAACTAGGGAATAGGGACAGTGGAGCTCTGAGGCAGAGCAGACAGGGAGAAGTTGCTGAACACAGCGGGTCTGGTGGCCTGAAGTGCATATGTTTTAATGCAAGAAGTATTAAGGGTAAGGCAGATGAACTTAGAGCTTGGATTAGTACTTGGAACTATGATGTTGTTGCCATTACACAGACCTGGTTGAGAGAAGGGCCGGATTGGCAGCTAAACGTTCCAGGATTTAGATGTTTCAGGCGGGATAGAGGGGGATGTAAAAGGGGTGGCGGAGTTGCGCTACTGGTTAGGGAGAATATCACAGCCGTACTGCGGGAGGACACCTCAGAGGGCAGTGAGGCTATATGGGTAGAGACCATGAATAAGAAGGGTGCAGTCACAATGTTGGGGGTTTACTACAGGCCTCCCAACAGCCAGCGGGAGATAGAGGAGCAGATAGGTAGACAGATTTTGGAAAAGAGTAAAAGCAACAGGGTTGTGGTGATGGGAGACTTCAACTTCCCCAATATTGACTGGGACTCACTTCGTGCCAGGGGCTTAGACAGGGCGGAGTTTGTAAGGAGCATCCAGGAGGGCTTCTTAAAACAATATGTGGACAGTCCAACTAGGGAAGGGGCGGTACTGGACCTGGTATTGGGGAATGAGCCTGGCCAGGTGGTAGATGTTTCAGTGGGGGAGCATTTCGGGAACAGTGACCACAATTCAGTAAGTTTTAAAGTGCTGGTGGACAAGGATAAGAGTGGTCCTAGGATGAATGTGCTAAATTGGGGGAAGGCTAATTGTAACAATATTAGGTGGGAATTGAATAACATAGATTGGGGGTAGATGTTTGAGGCCAAATCAACATCTGACATGTGGGAGGCTTTCAAGTGTCAGTTGAAAGGAATTCAGGACCGGCATGTTCCTGTGAGGAAGAAGGATAAATACGGCAATTTTCGGGAACCTTGGATAACGAGAGATATTGTAGGCCTCGTCAAAAAGAAAAAGGAGGCATTTGTCAGGGCTAAAAGGCTGGGAACAGACGAAGCCTGTGTGGAACATAAGGAAAGTAGGAAGGAACTTAAGCAAGGAGTCAGGAGGGCTAGAAGGCGTCACGAAAAGTCATTGGCAAATAGGGTTAAGGAAAATCCCAAGGCTTTTTACATGTACATAAAAAGCAAGAGGGTAGCCAGGGAAAGGGTTGGCCCACTGAAGGATAGGCAAGGGAATCTATGTGTGGAGCCAGAGGAAATGGGCGAGGTACTAAATTAATACTATGCATCAGTATTCACCAAAGGGAAGAAATTGGTAGATGTTGAGTCTGGAGAAGGGTGTGTAGATAGCCTGGGTCACACTGAGATCCAAAAAGACGAGGTGTTGGGTGTCTTAAAAAATATTAAGGTAGACAAGTCCCCAGGGCCTGATGGGATCTACCCCAGAATACTGAAGGAGGCTGGAGAGGAAATTGCTGAGGCCTTGACAGAAATCTTTGGATCCTCACTGTCTTCAGGTGATGTCCTGGAGGTCTGGAGAATAGCCAATGTTGTTCCTCTGTTTAAGAAGGGTAGCAAGGATAATCCAGGGAACTACAGGCTGGTGAGCCTTACTTCAGTGGTAGGGAAATTACTGGAGAGAATTCTTCGAGATAGGATCTACTCCCATTTGGAAGCAAATGGACGTATTAGTGAGAGGCAGCATGGTTTTGTGAAGGGGAGGTCGTGTCTCACTAACTTGATAGAGTTTTTCGAGGAGGTCACTAAGATGATTGATGCAGGTAGGGCAGTGGATGTTGTCTATATGGACTTCAGTAAGGCCTTTGACAAGGTCCCTCATGGTAGACTAGTACAAAAGGTGATGTCACACGGGATCAGGGGTGAGCTGGCAAGGTGGATACAGAACTGGCTAGGTCATAGAAGGCAGAGAGTAACAATGGAAGGATGCTTTTCTAATTGGAGGTTTGTGACCAGTGGTGTTCCACAGGGATCAGTGCTGGGACCTTTGCTCTTTGTAGTATATATAAATGATTTGGAGGAAAATGTAACTGGTCTGATTAGTAAGTTTGCAGACATCACAAAGGTTGGTGGAATTGCGGATAGCGATGAGGACTGTCAGAGGATACAGCAGGATTTAGATTGTTTGGAGACTTGGGCGGAGAGATGGCAGATGGAGTTTAATCCGGACAAATGTGAGGTAATGCATTTTGGAAGGTCTAATGCAGGTAGGGAATATACAGTGAATGGTAGAACCCTCAAGAGTATTGAAAGTCAAAGAGATCTAGGAGTACAGGTCCACAGGTCACTGAAAGGGGCAACACAGGTGGAGAAGGTAGTCAAGAAGGCAAACGGCATGCTTGCCTTGATTGGCCGGGGCATTGAGTATAAGAATTGGCAAGTCATGTTGCAGCTGTATAGAACCTTAGTTAGGCCACACTTGGAGTATAGTGTTCAATTCTGGTCGCCACACTACCAGAAGGATGTGGAGGCTTTAGAGAGGGTGCAGAAGAGATTTACCAGAATGTTGCCTGGTATGGAGGGCATTAGCTATGAGGAGCGGTTGAATAAACTCGGTTTGTTCTCACTGGAACGAAGGAGGTTGCGGGGCGACCTGATAGAGGTCTACAAAATTATGAGGGGCATAGACAGAGTGGATAGTCAGAGGCTTTTCCCCGGGGTAGAGGGGTCAATTACTAGGGGGCATAGGTTTAAGGTGAGAGAGGCAAGGTTTAGAGTAGATGTACGAGGCAAGTTTTTTACGCAGCGGGTAGTGGGTGCCTGGAACTCACTACCGGAGGAGGTGGTGGAAGCAGGGACGATAGTGACATTTATGGGGCATCTTGACAAATACATGAATAGGATGGGAATAGAGGGATACGGACCCAGGAAGTGGAGAAGATTGTAGCTTAGTCGGGCAGCATGGTCGGCATGGGCTTGGAGGGCAGAAGGGCCTGTTCCTGTGCTGTACATTTCTTTGTTCTTTGTTCTTTGATGCAGGGTTTGTGAGGAAGGTGCTGGGGGGGCCTTCCCAGACTTGGACACACACAAGCTAATAGTGGGAGGGGATTTGAATATGGTACATGAGCCGAGGATGGACAGGTCACAGCCTCGCTCTCTGGCCCAGTTGGGAGAATGAAAGTGCTGACCGGGTTTATGAAGGAGATGGGAGGGGTGGACCCCTGGAGGCTTTTGCGTCCAAGGGAGTGGGAGTATTCGTTTTTTTCCCCGGTAGACAAAGTATATTTGAGGATAGACTTTTTTGTGGTAGGGAAGGCATTACTGGGTGGGATTAGGGGATGTACAGGGGAATAATCACAGGCGGTAGTGTGGGAGGCCCAAAAGGCGTAGTGAGGGGGGAGGTCATATTGTTTCAGGCCAAGTTGGATAAAGAGGAGAGGAAGGAGTGTCAAAGGTTGGCGGAGGAGATGTTAGAGGTGGACAGGAAATATGCAGGAGATGCAAATCCAACCCTAATGGACAGGAGGAAGGAGCTCCCGGTTAGTTTTGACCGGTTGTCTATGGGAAGGATGGTGCGCCAACTGAGGCGGGTAAGGGGAGCGGTTTATGAACATGGGAAGAAGGCAGGGTGTATGTTGGCAGGCCAGCTTCAGAGGGAGGTGGCGGCGAGGGAGATAGTCCAGGTGCGGGACAGGCTTCGATCTCCCTGCTGTTAAAGAAGACAAGGACCCGAAGGAGTGTGGGTCGTATAGGCCCATATATTTATTTCATAGATTTCATAGAATTTACAGTGCAGAAGGAGGCCATTCGGCCCATCAAGTCTGCACCGACTCTTGGAAAGAGCACCCTACCCAAGCCCACACCTCCACCCTATCCCCATAATCCAGTAACCCCACCCAACACTAAGGGCAATTTTGGACACAAAGGGCAATTTAACATGGCCAATCCAACTAACCTGCACATCTTTGGACAGTGGGAGGAAACCGGAGCACCCGGAGAAAACCCACGCACACACGCAGACTCCGCACAGACAGTGACCCAAGCCGGGAATCGAACCTGGGAACCTGGAGCTGTGAAGCAATTGTGCTAACCAATATGCTATCGTGCTGACCCTTTATTGAATGTAGACGCCAAGATACTGGTGAAGGTGCTGGAGACTAGGCTGGAGGGGTGCCTCCCGAAGGTGATAGGGGAGGACCAATCAGGGTTTGTGAAAGGAAGGCAACTATTTTTGAATGTCAAAAGGTTATTAAACGTGATCATGACGCTGGCAGAGGGAAAGGAGATGGAGGTAGTGATGGCATTCGAGGCGGAAAGGTGTTTGATCGGGTAGAGTGATCATAGAGAGATTTGGGATTAGACTGAGATTAACGGAACGGGCACGGCCACTGTATAGGGAACCGATGGTGAGTGTCCGCACAAATAATATGAGATTGAGATACTTTGCTCTGCACCTGGGTACTAGGCAGGGGTGTCCTATGTCCCCCCTGCTATTTACATTAGTGATAGAGCCATTGGCCATCGCTCTAAGGAGTTTGGGACTGTGGAAAGGAATAGTGCGTGGGGGGATAGGGTATCTTTGTACACGACGATTTATTGCTGTACATTTCAGAGCCGAGTACGTCGGTGGGGAACATAATGGGGCTGTCCAAAGATTCGGGTTGTTTTCACAGTGTAAACTGAATTTAGAGAAGAGTGAGTATTTTATGGTGTCCCAGCCAGGAGTGGGGGTGGGTGTGGGGGGTCTGGTATTTCACAGGGCGGCAACCCACTTCAAGTATTTGGGATGCAGGTGTCGAGGGAATGGGGGGGGGGGGGGGGGGGGGGGGGGGCGGGGGCTGCTCCACAGGTACAATCTCATTAGCTTGGTGGAAAGGGTGAAGGCCGACTTGGCAAGGTGGGGCAATCTCCCTTTGTCACTGGCGGGCCGGATGCAGGCGATTAAAATGAATGTGTTGCTCGATTTTTGTTTCTGTTCCAGTGCCAGCCGGTCTTTTTACCCAAGTCATTTTTTTAAGGAAGTGGAAAAGTGGTCACTTCGTTCATCTGGAGGGGAAAGGTAGCCAGGGTCAGGAAGATGGTCCTGCAAAGAGGGCAAAAAGCAGG
This sequence comes from Scyliorhinus torazame, assembly GCF_047496885.1. Classification (NCBI taxonomy): domain Eukaryota; kingdom Metazoa; phylum Chordata; class Chondrichthyes; order Carcharhiniformes; family Scyliorhinidae; genus Scyliorhinus; species Scyliorhinus torazame. Next base: position 83,605,245 of record NC_092719.1, read on the forward strand.
GGGCCCTAGGTGGCAAACGTGGAGAAGGTGCAGGGTTGGCTCGTTGAGGGGGTCCCGGTGGTTAGGATGGAGGAAGGTTTGTGCAGGAAGCCAGGGTTGAGGGTCCTGGCAAAGGTGCCACTCCCGATAGCGCCAGGCAAGAACACTGGGAGTCTGGTGGTGGTGGCAACACTGAAGATTTGGAGGCAGTTGAGGCAGCACTTGGGGGAAGGGTCAAGGGAGATGCCGAGCAGGGGGAATCATAGGTTTGAGCCGGGGAGGTTAGATGGGACGTTTTGGAGATGGGAGGTGAGGGGTATCAGGGTATTAAAAGACCTGTTCCTGGGGGGACATTTTGCGAGATTGGAGGAGTTGGGGACGAATAATGGGTTGGAGCAAGGGGAAGGGTTTAGGTATCTGCCGCTCCGAGGCTTTGTAAGGAAGGTGTTTCCGAACTTCCCGGCCCCCTCGTTGTTGGAGGAGGTATTGTCGGCAGGGGGATTGGAGAAAGGAGTGGTGTAGCTGAATTACGGGAAGATTCTGGAGGGTTCCCATGGAAGGGATTTAAGCCAAATGGGAAGAAGAGTTGGGGGAGGTAATGGAAGAAGGTATGTGGTGTGAGGTGCTACAAAAGGTGAATGCCTCAACCTCATGCGCTAGGCTGGGGCTGATACAACCGAAGGTCATGTATAGGGCGCACCTCACGAGGGTGAGGATGAGATGGCTCTTTGAGAGGGTGGAGGATGTCTGTAAGCGGTGTGGGAGGACCCGGCAAACCATGTACATATGTTGTGGTCCTGCCCGAAGCTGGAGAGGTAGTGGAGGGAGGTATTTAGCATCATCTCGGGGGTACTACATGTGGACTTGGAACCGGGTCCTTTAGAGGCTATTTTCGGAGTGTCGGACCAGCCCGAGCTGCAGGCAGGTGCGGGGGCAGATGTTTTAGCCTTCGCCCGAAGGCGGGTTGGGGTGGAGGTCAGCTTCTCCACACTGCGCCTTGGCATGGTGGGGGAACCTACTGGAATTCTTGACCCTGGTGAAGGTGAAATTTGAGCAAAGAGGGGCAAATGAGGAGTTCTACAATTCATGGGGATTGTTTATCATGCACTTTCGGGAACTTGTTCCCATTGAACAGTGGGGGGGGGGGGGGGGGGGTGGAAGGGGAGGGATTGGATTTATTTTTCTCTGTTCTGTTGTAAAATGATGTTTGGAATGTATGAGTTGATGTATCAAACTCTATATTGATGGGGCTGTTTTTGGGGGGGTTGTTGCTTTGTTTGTTTTTCCTTTGTTATTTGTTTGATGCAAATGTGGAAAATAAAAAGGAAACAATTATCAACAAGAATTTGGGCCAGAGGAAACAATTGGCAGGGATTCGGTCTGGAAACAATCATCGATGGGTTTGTGGCAAATAAAAAAAAGTCAAGTAAAAGAAAAACTATTCAGACCTTGAGAAGCCATCAATGAGTAAATCGATCAATCATGACCGCCAGTGTAAATAGGGTTTCAAGAATAAAGTTACTAAGTTACTAAGGACAACATTAAATGTGGCCTTGTTGCCAACATTCATGACCTGAGAACGAGCTATGTTTAAAAATAGTTTCAAAACATGGAACGTTAAACTAATTTTAAGGGCAACAAGGATTTTTTTTTAAAAAGTTTTTGAGTATCCAATTATTTTTTTCCAATTAAGGGGCAATTTAGCATGGCCAATCCACCTAACCTGCACATCTTTGGGTTGTGGGGGTGAAACCCATGCAGACACGAGGAGAATGTGCAAACGCCATATGGACAGTGACCCAGGACCAGGATCTAACCCAGGTCCTCAGCCCGGGCAACAAGTATTTTAATTAATTTTAAAATCATGGAATTCAGCAGGTAATCAATTAGTGGGGTTGTCAAATAAGAATGGATTCCATGGAGAAGTACAAATGTTGGGCATACACAGCAGCCCAGTCAGTATCTGTACACAGCAAGGAATGGTTAGGGTGGAGGGGCTTTAATGACAATGGGAGGGGAAGCATCAGTGGAGAAACCTGCCTTCCCACTCGAGAGCCTCTGTAACAGATCCCGACCGATTTTAGCAGCCAGTCTTCCTTTCTATTCTCGTAACAAGCTGCTCAACCGAAACATGCAGAAAGAGGGAGCTGACCAACTTCAAACAGGCGGTGGCCAAGGAGAGGATGGGTTTGTGGAACCTGGGGTCTGGAGGAGCTCCTGGTTCCAACAAAAACATTTTTGGACTTACCTTGGAGGAGCCACCTCTTCTTCCCTGGAAATAGGCCATTAAAATGCCACAGGGGTCTCAGGATATCATCGGACCTCCAATAGTACACACTGATGAGGTTGTCACTTGAGGCAGGAGGGGATCATGACTATCAAAGTCAAAGTTGAGATATTGACGGATGGGCAACTCCAGCAGGAACAGGATGCCCATTCATGTCGGGCAGCAGAGGTTAAAATTCAATTTGATTGGTTACTAATGATTTGGGAGCATGGAAGTTCCAACTAATATCTTAGCGTTTGTGTCTCAAGAATAGTCAGCATGGCTTTTTCATGGGGAGATCGTGTCTAACTAAATTTGATTACATTTTTTGAAGAGGTGACTAGGTGTGTAGGTGAGGGTTGTGCAACTGATGTAGTCTACATGGACTACATGTCCATAGATCATTGAAGGCAGCAGGACAGGTAAATAAAGTGGTTAAGAAGGAATATGGGATGCTTGCCTTTATTAGACAAGGCATAGAATATAAGAGCATGGAAGGTTGTTAGGCCACAGCTGGAGCTGGAGCGTTTCAGCTATGAAGGGAGGCTTGTTAGGCTGGGATTGTATTACTTAGGGCAGAGAAGGCTGAGGGAGGATCTGATCGACGTGTACAATATTTTTAGGGACATAATAGAGGGATTAATAATCAGGGGGCATTACCTCGAGGGTGGTGGCAGTCTGGAACTCACTGCCTGAAAGAGTGGTGGTAGCAGGACCCTCACAATATTTATGAAGCATTTAGATGAGCACTTGAAATGCCGTAGCATACAAGGCTACGGACCAAGTGCTGGAAAATAGGATTCAAATTGATAGGTGCTTGATGGCCGTGCCGACACGATGGGCTGAGGGGCCTCTTTTTGTGCTGTAAAACTCCATGGTTCTATGATACGCTACTCGAGAGTGTGGTGGAGGAATCAAACATTCAAAAGAGAATTAGACTTGTTTCAAAAGAAAGAATGTGTAGGGTTACCGTGGGAGAAGGCAGGAGGATGGCTTGGTAATGTAGCGATTTTTCACAGGCCACATGACCCGCATGAGGCCTATCACGTGGGAGCGTGCAAACCTCGACCAATGGGGTAAAAGCACAGGGCCCTGGGAGCAGGGGCAGAGTGGGCGTGTGTGTCAAGGAGTAAAGACCTGTATGAGATATATATAGTTAAACCTCAATGTTGTTTCCAATAAACCCTTCTGCTATACAAGAAGCCTTCCCAGTGATACCTCGCACTATTTAAATGGCACTAAGTAAATTTCTCACTCGTGAACCGGCGCAGACGTGATGGGCCTAATGGCTTCCTTTGGAACTGTAACAATCCTGTGATAAACTAACCTGAGAATTGCTGAGAAAGGCACAACCTCTCAATCCTTGGCAGTTGCAGTGAAGGTAAGACCACAGGGTGATAGAATGAAGGTGGAGCATAGGGTTTACCCATTGTGCAAGAGCTGCTCACTGTGTACTGTGGTGTGTAAACATATCAGCCAATGATATGGTCAGCTTTGAGATCCGCAGTTGGGTGAAACAGGGCTGTGTTCTGGCACCAACATTTTTTGGCGTATTCTTCTTGTTGCTACCGTCAGATGCTTTCAGGTTATCGACAGTTATCTATTTACATACCAGAACTGACGGAAAGCTGGTCAACTTTGCTCATCTGAGATCCCAGACAAGGGTATGCTAAGTCCTCATCAGAGTGTTGCTGTACGCTGATGATGCAATACTAGCATTCTATACTGAGGAACACCTGTAGCCGCAAATGGACAGATTTTCTCACACCTGTAAAGAGTTTGGTTTGATCACCAGTATCAGACTGGAATTTAATCAAAGGGTTCGGGAGGTTTATATGCAGAATAACAGATACCCAAGAGTGAGTTACAGACTGGAATCTAATTGAGGGGTTCGGTGGGTAGATAAATGTCATGGTCCAGGATGTTGACGTACCGCTATCTATCAGAATTAACAATGTCACAATGGAGGTTATTGACAGCTTCACATATTTCGGCTCCACAATCACCAGTAATCTGTCACTTGATGCTGAAATCAAAACACACATCACAAAAGTTGCAGCTGTTCTGTCCAAGCTGAGTAAGAGATTATGGAACAACAGCAACCTGACTTAGAACACCAAACTGAGAGTCTATAAAGCCTGTGCCCTCAGTGTGCTCCTCCATAATGGGGAGATCCTGACAACATACGCTAGGCCGAAGAAAAGGCTGAACAGTTTCCACCTTCACTGTCTCAGACACATCCTCGGGCAGCACGGTAGCACAGTGGTTAGCACTGTTGCTTCACAGTGCCAAGTTCCCGGGTTCAATTCTCAGCTTGAGTGTCTGCATGGGTTTCCTCCGTGTGCTCCGGTTTCCTCCCACAAGTCTCAAAAGAATTGGACATTCTGAATTCTCCCTCTGTTTACCCGAACAGGTGTCGGAGTGTGGAGACTCGGGGATTTTCACAATGACTTTGTTGCACTGTTAATGTAAGCCTACTTGTGACACTAATAAAGACTAATAAAGATATCTCCTGGCAGGCAAGGTCACCAACTCAGAGGTCCTGGAGCCTGCTAATTCCATCAGTAATCACTCATTGCTAAGTCAATGTCCGTGTTGGTTCGGACGTGTTCATCAGATGAATGATGGTTGTAAACCCAAAGACCTCCCTTAGGTGGTCAGTTAACAAAGTGAACTTCCTACTGTACAAATATTTGTGAAACTTAGGGCAGGATTTACCGACTAACCTGCCACCTGTTTTTCGGTGGCGGAGGCAGCCCACCAGCATGGTTTACCGACCCCACCGTTGTTAATGGGATTTTCCAGGGACTCCACCCCATTGACTGCACCCGTGCACTGGCATGGGACCGGAATATCTCACCAACATGAACAGTCGGTAGATCGTACCCTTAGTTTAGTAACACCATATTTAATCACCGCTGTCTCTTGTTTCATATGAGTAATTTTACTCTTTGTTAAAGTGCATGAAGAATATGCTACTAACCTCGCCATTGTCTTCCATTGTGTGAGTTAATAACACCTTGTGGTGATTCATTTCACTCAAAAAACAATTGTTTGGTCTAAATAGCATCACTAGTCAGTACCTTCTTTGCTTCTTCAAATGCTTTCTGACACTCCCAAGCTGCTCCCGATCTAGTCCATCTTTGAGCAGTTGATACAGTGGAGTAAGTGTATTGGCCAAGTTGGGGATGAACTTGAAATAGCACACAACAATTCCTGTGAATGTTCTAAGTTCTGCTTTGTTCTCGCATCTCTTGGCTTTCAAAATCCCTTCAAGCTCCTCCTGATGAATACCTTCGCTATCTATTTGGTGACCCTGGAATGTTACACTTGACCCCATGAAGTAACACTTGTGCTTTCTAGCTTTGATGCCACACTCTTCAAGTTGATTTAGGGCTTTGTTCAACCTTACAATGTGTTCTCTCTCTTAGAGGTCAGAATGTTACCCAAGAAGCAGCACACTCCCTTCATCCCACTTAGTGCCTGATCCATGATACTCTGGAACAGAGAGCAGTCACCACCCCAAAGGTCAATTCTAATTTGATGAAATTGAATTGTAGATATACATTTGGCAAATCTATCTTACTGAACACTTTCCCATTGGCTCAATTAGAAAACAAATCTTCACTGGTAGGCAGTGGTTAAGTATCATTCTCGATCACCTTATTTACCATTAGTTTAGAATCACCATCTATTTACTGACTGCTTCTAACTGTGCATAAAGTACAGACCTAATCTTGCAAAATGTCACCTGTACATTGCCCTTTATCTTGACTTTGGCCTCTTCATGTTGTAGCCACCTAAAATGGCTGATTCCCTATTAATTTGGCCAAAACCCGATTTAAAATGGCTAACCGAAAAGGCTGATGGGAAAAGCAGCCAACAGGACACAAACGGACAGCTGCAGACAGAATAGCGTATTCGGCTCTGGGGAAGTCGGCACAGATCGATACTCAAGACTATTAGCAGCACATCAACCCAGACATCTGCAGTTTAATTGGCTATCCCCGGGAACAATTGCAACATATTAGCAATTGAATGCCGGGCCAGACCTGTCGGCGCCTGCAGTGGCCGAAACAAAGACAGGTGAACGACCACCCCCTGATCGAGGAATCGCCCCGTTATTGGACATATCGAACCCAGTGATTGGGAACAAGTCCAATCACTTGGGACTCAGGGTCAAGGGCCGCCCCGAGAGGCAGGAAGCCCCTGGGCCCTATAAAGTGAGGGGCCAAGTTCAGATCTCTCTCTCTCTACCTTCTTCTCCTGCTCGCGACCTTCGCAAGAACATCGACCAGAAACTGTAAGTTTGACTCCAGCGATCGCTACCCGATAAAGACTCCTAGCCAACGACCCGTATCAGCCTTTTGAATCCCGTGGGCCAGGTCCGATTCGATAAGCCATTCGTTTCCCTGACCTGGTGGGCCCTTCCTAAAGTTAAGTATTGGCCAGTAGTGGTAGGTTTCGATATAGATAGTAGGATTATTGTGTAAGCATTAATTGTTGTATATAATAAATGACCGTTGATTTCAATCTTACTAAGCGGTGTGTTGACTTATTAATCATAACTCGAGCTTGAACCACGTGGCGCTATCAGAAAGATACCTGGCGACTCGTGAGCAAAGGTGACAAAATCAGAGCTAATAAAACTAAGGCTAAAAAGAGCAACATAATTGGCGACTCTGGTGGGACCCGACATAGAAGTGGCAAACCACTCTGGGAGAACCCCAGAAATTTGAATAGAATCCAATTGGAAACAAAAACAAAAAAACCCACAAGTGTTCAAGCGGTTCTGGTTAATAATTCACAATTCGGAAGTGTGTGTATGCATGCGTAACTAACAGGGTTATAAGATAAAACTGATAGATTTTTGTTGCGTCAAAACTGTCGGAAGTCGGTATTTTCGGAAATTAGCGCAAGCCGTACCCGCATCTACGACACCACCTTAGCCCCCTGTTCCAAATTTGAACGTAGCGAGCAGATAAGAGAGATGGCAATGCAGGCAATGCAACGCCTCATGAACCCCGAAGAATTTGCGGTCGCACCGATCAGCAGCATTAAAGTGGGACAGTGTCCCATTTGGGAAGTGGAAATTCGGAAATTTCTACAAGGCAAAGGATCCGTGTGGAGCGGTTTCTGTAATAATGACGACTCAGGTCCCGGAAATATAGGGCATACTTAGTGGGAGAACATGAGTGAAATTCATAAGAAAAGCTTAGCAAAAGCGCGCAAGCCGATGGCAATCGTGTCCTGCATGGCACAATTGCGAGGCACAGAGGAGGTCGTCAGGACGCTCCGAAAAGAAATAGAAGGCATACATCGAATGAATAAAATCGATGTATGCGAGATGGAAAAAGAGAACCTGGAATTGAAAAGGCAGCTAGAAGCCAAGGACGAAGAGGTGGCTGACGCCAAACGGGGTCACCAGTCTTGTCTGGCGCATTTAAGCAGTTTTCAATCCCAGTATGAGAAGGCTTATCAAGACGCGCAGCGTGCAGTCCAGGTTAAGAAAGAGACAGAGAAGCAGGTGGAGATGCTACAGAAGCAATGTAGTGATCTCAAGGCAGCCTTGAGAGCGCTCCACGCTGCAACCACGGAACAAAGGCAGAGTACCTTAGACCATGCGAAGTGCCGAAAGCAAATTGCAGACCTGCAATCAATGCTTTCTGTCCAAAAGGGATTCCAAGACACCTTTGGGGAAAGTTTAGAACAGGAAGACGGCCCTGATTGGGAAGAACTGCAAGAGACAGCGCAGGGATATGTTCAGGGAACATGTGCGCAGAGAAAGCCCCAAAGGAGGAAAGCACCCCCACCCCCCCACACAGCAGGTAATACAGGCTCCCATGAACCCTGTAACAACCCACCGCACAGCCACAGCAGACGAGGCGGAAGTCTTATATTCCACCCCCCTCACAGTGACCCAATTACGGGACGCGTGTGCTAAAATCACACCGTTCCTCCCCGCTTCAGACCCACACCATTTCTTTGCCACCGTCAAACACCAGGCGACCTTGTACGGCCTGGATGAGAAAGAGCAGGTAAAACTCACGGTCCTCAGCTTAGACCCATCGGTCGCAGCAGCCCTTCCCGACCCACAGAATGTAGGAGGAGGCACCCTTGCAGAAATGCATACCGCAATCCTGGATGCGATCGGGTATAACCGGGTCGACCCCATAGATGGCCTAAATAAGTGCAGACAGAAAAAGTCTGAGCACCCCACAGCGTTCGCAGGACGCTTGTGGATTTACTTTGAAGCGGTTTTCGGAAACGTAGGCCGTGCCCATTTGTCCGCAGACAATGTGGCCAAATGGACCCGCACCCTTATCTCCCATGCCACGGAAGCAGGACAGAATGCCCGTAGTAATTATGAGAAGTGGGTAGTCAAAAGATTGTCCCGCATTTGGGAACAGTCGGCTCACAATAAACCCGCCGCTAGAACCCCCGAGGAAAAACAAGCCGCCGCAGACGTGCAGGCAGTAAGAACCACTCTTCACAACCCCGCCTGGGTAAACGAGGGAAAGAGCAGCCCCCCAGCAAAACCGCAAGAATGCTACAATTGCAGACAGTTGGGACATTTTGCCAAAGAATGCAATGGCCCTAAAAAGCCACAGAGAGCCCAACAGACAGGCACTCTCAATAAGAAAAAGGCAGAGCCCATACATAGCGTTAGCGCCCAGTCGGATCAGACAGACTTGACCGGAACGGACTGACGGTGTACAGGCTCCCCCAGTTGGGTCTGCGATACCCTTTGGGATAGGTCAGGACGACCCGTAGTCGCAGCGAAAGTTAGGGGACAGCCGATCGAGCTTCTCTGGGACACAGGAGGGTCCCGCACCACCTTAAATTCCTCCACCCTTGGTAAGGACACGTGGCCCACTACAGCCACTATCACCCTCAGCGGCTTTACAGGCCACTCACAGCAGGGACACATCACAACCCCTGTACCCATCCAAATCGGAACCATAAACACAAAACACCCCGTAGTTTTAGTCGACCTGCCCCCAACAGCAGAGCACATTCTGGGGATCGACTTCATGAATTCTCACCACCTCTCTTTCGATCCAGTCAACCAGTGTGTCTGGAAGATGGCGAAATCCGCTAGAGCCCCGCTAGAGCCTCAATAGGGGATTATATGAACAATATTAGCGCAGTAGGCGAGTTTTGGTTCAACCCCACCACACTCAGCACGGACCGACGGGTTAGGGCAGTCCTGCAAAAAAACAGGGCCGCATTCGCGACCCACAAACACGACTGTGGACGGATGACTTGTTCCGTACAAATAACAGGACCGGACCCTAGACCCCAAAAGCAGTACGGATTTCCCCTAGGAGCAGAGGGAGAAATCCTCAAGGTTATAGAAAGTTTATTAGAGCAGGGCGTCCTAAGATCGGTAGCCTCAACTAATAATGCCCCGATTTGGCCAGTAAGGAAGCCCGACAGATCATGGCGCTTGACCATAGATTATCGGGAGCTCAATAAAGTCACCCCCGTAGCAGCACCCACTGTTGCAACAAGTCCCGAGACCATGCTCAAACAGGGACTCCATGCCCAATAGTTCACAGTTTTGGTCGTCAGTAATGGATTCTGGTCCATTCCATTGGCAAAGGCGTGCCACTACAAATTTGCCTTCACTTTCCGAGCGCAGCAATACACGTGGACATGCCTGCCACAACAAAGAACAAGAACAAAGAACAAAGAAATGTACAGCACAGGAACAGGCCCTTCGGCCCTCCAAGCCCGTGCCGACCATGCTGCCCGACTAAACTACAATCTTCTACACTTCCTGGGTCCGTATCCCTCTATTCCCATCCTATTCATGTATTTGTCAAGATGCCCCTTAAATGTCACTATCGTCCCTGCTTCCACCACCTCCTCCGGTAGCGAGTTCCAGGCACCCACTACCCTCTGCGTAAAAAACTTGCCTCGTACATCTACTCTAAACCTTGCCCCTCTCACCTTAAACCTATGCCCCCTAGTAATTGACCCCTCTACCCTGGGGAAAAGCCTCTGACTATCCACTCTGTCTATGCCCCTCATAATTTTGTATACCTCTATCAGGTCTCCCCTCAACCTCCTTCGTTCCAGTGAGAACAAACCGAGTTTATTCAACCGCTCCTCATAGCTAATGCCCTCCATACCAGGCAACATTCTGGTAAATCTCTTCTGCACCCTCTCTAAAGCCTCCACATCCTTCTGGTAGTGTGGCGACCAGAATTGAACACTATACTCCAAGTGTGGCCTAACTAAGGTTCTATACAGCTGCAACATGACTTGCCAATTCTTATACTCAATGCCCCGGCCAATGAAGGCAAGCATGCCGTATGCCTTCTTGACTACCTTCTCCACCTGTGTTGCCCCTTTCAATGACCTGTGTACCTGTACTCCTAGATCTCTTTGACTTTCAATACTCTTGAGGGTTCTACCATTCACTGTATATTCCCTGCCTGCATTAGACCTTCCAAAATGCATTACCTCACATTTGTCCGGATTAAACTCCATCTGCCATCTCTCTGCCCAAGTCTCCAAACAATCTAAATCCTGCTGTATCCTCCGACAGTCCTCATTGCTATCCGCAATTCCACCAACCTTTGTGTCGTCTGCAAACTTACTAATCAGACCAGTTACATTTTCCTCCAAATCATTTATATATACTACAAAGAGCAAAGGTCCCAGCACTGATCTCTGTGGAACACCACTGGTCACAGCCCTCCAATTAGAAAAGCATCCTTCCATTGCTACTCTCTGCCTTCTATGGCCTAGCCAGTTCTGTATCCACCTTGCCAGCTCACCCCTGATCCCGTGTGACTTCACCTTTTGTACTAGTCTACCATGAGTGACCTTGTCAAAGGCCTTACTGAAGTCCATATAGACAACATCCACTGCCCTACCTGCATCAATCATCTTAGTGACCTCCTCGAAAAACTCTATCAAGTTAGTGAGACACGACCTCCCCTTCACAAGGCTTCCACAACTCCCCCTCCATTTTCCACCGACAGCTGGCAAATGGACTAGCGAAATATCTCGCCCCGAATGTCTGGTACAGTATGTAGATGATCTACTACTGCAGACAGACAGAAAGGAAGAGCACATTGAGCTTCTGTCCGAACTCCTGGAATTACTACATTCCATTGGCTGTAAAGTCAACCCCAAAAAGGCCCAGATATTGTAAGATAAGGTGATATATTTGGGTACTATCATCACACACGGCAAATGCGAGATCGAGCACAAAAGAATTGACTCGATCGCTAAATTGCCCCTTCCCCAAAACGTTTCAGCCCTCCGGTCATTTTTAGGACTGGTTGGCTACTGCCGCAACCACATCGACGGTTTCGCCAGCAAGGCAGCGCCCCTCTCAGACCTCCTAAAGAAAGGAGCCCCCTGGGAATGGCTTCCCCAGCATACGGAGGCTGTGGAATCATTAAAACAGGCGCTCATAGCCGCCCCCGCACTACAAGTTCCCAACCCGCTTTCCCCTTACGCAATAGAGATAGCGACCACAGACCGCACCCTTTCAGCCGTGCTCCTGCAGGAACGGCACGACCATCTAAGACCCGTGGCTTATGCCTCCCGACTTTTAGATGCTGTGGAGCAGGGATTTTCAGCCTGTGAGAGGCACCTGCTCGCAGTTTTCTGGGCAGTCCAGTACTTTTCATACATTACCGGACTGAACCCCATCACCATTTTGACCGAGCACACCCCCACCCAACTTTTACTGGACGGACGACTTAAAGACGGTACCGTCAGCCAAATCCGCGCTGCTAGATGGACCCTTCTCTTACGAGGACGGGACATCACAGTCAAACGGACCAAAACACACACATACTTAGCGGACAATCTACAGTACCCCGGAACCCCCCATGAGTGCGAAATCATCTCACCCCATCATAATACAGGCCCCTTTATCGTGAAAACACCCCCCAGAAAACTAGCCACTCCATCTCAAAGCCCCCCTCACCCGGACATGTGTGACCCCATTAGGATTTATGTGGATGGATCTTCCACAGTCCTGGATGGGCAACGCATAACAGGTTGTGGGATTTATGTGGAGGACGCGCAGGGACGCGCCCTCGAGGAAATCGCATTAAAATGACCCGGACACTTAGGCGCGCAGGCAGCAGAGATTGCGGCCATCGCTTACATTATAGAGCACCCAGATTCCTTCCCCAGCCCAGCAGACATATATTCGGACAGTCTATACGTTTGCAACAGCCTCACCGAATTTCTACCCCTCTGGGAAACAAGAGGTTTTGTTTCCGCGGATGGGAAACCCCTCCCCTCAGCCCCATTACTCCGCCATATTCTGGAAAAAGCCAAGAACAGGACTTTTGGCATCATAAAAGTCCGCAGCCACCATCGTTCCTCCCCCCCTGGAAATGTTAAAGCCGACGCACTGGCTAAGGCAGGATCCAGGCATGGGTATTTTTGGAAGCCCCCCGAAAGCGCCCCAGTGAGTGTGCCAGTGAGTGCAGTTCAGGTCACGCAGACTAGGATCGAAGATCTAGTAGAGGCCCAGAAGCAGGATAGCGCTCTCACTGAGATTGTGAAAGGGAAGTTCCCAGCCTCATATGAGAGGTACAGAAATATGATAACCACACATGACGGTGTGGTGTTGAAAGACACCCTTTATATAGTTCCGAAGCAGGATCGGAACCAACTAATCTGTTTATTCCATGATGGTCATGGACACCAGGGAATCGATCCCACCGCAGCCCACCTCAAACAGCTTTGTTGGTGGCCAAATCTCAAAGAGGATGTATCCCATTACATTAAGAATTGCCTCATCTGCGCACAGAACAACCCAGATAGGTATGCCAAAAAGGCACATCTCAGCCACACCCGACCCGTTAACGGCCCCTGGACTAACCTCCAGATCGATTTTATAGGTCCATTACCCCCTTGCAGGAATGGCTGTAAATATGTTCTGGTGGTCATAGACACTTTTACAAAGTGGGTGGAAGCATTTCCAGCCCGCACCAACACCGCGAAAACCACAGCCAAAATCCTAACCCACCACATTTTTACAAGATGGGGACTCCCCCGCAGTATTGAATCGGACCAAGGTTCTCACTTTACGGGACGGGTCATGCAGAACGTCCTCACGATATTTGGCATAACCCAAAAATTTCATATTGCGTACCACCCTCAATCGAGTGGTATAGTGGAGCGCATGAATCGGACCCTAAAAACCACCCTTAGAAAAATGGTCCAGCAAAACAACACCACTTGGGATTCTGTCCTCCCCTTTGCGCTGATGTTTTTGCGTAACACTGTTTCCACCTCCACAGGCTACACCCCACACACCCTCATGACCGGACGCCCCATGAAAGGGACAGAGTACTTGTTGGGTTTGGACCTGACCAGCCCTGAAGTTACGGCACTCACCCACGAGAAAGCCGTTGAACAATTACTTGTAAATGTAAAAACGGCTCAGTTAGCAGCCGCTGTTAAATTGGGCATTAAAAAGAAACAGAGCAAGGCCTGTTTTGATAAGGCAGTACATGCAACCGAGTAGAATATAGGACAACAAGTGATGTTGTCTGTGTATAACCCCAGCACATTTCTGTCTCCGAAATACTCGGGTCCGTACTCCATTACGGATAAAGTAAGCCCATCGGTATACAAAATCAAATACCAAAATGGTAAGACTGCGTGGTTTCACAGAAACCAGCTAAAGGCTTATGGAGCACAGTCAAACCACGCCCACCACGCCATGCTTGACGCAGCAGACCAAACCCCGCCCACAGCCAACGTGACCACACCAACCCCCTCCACGTCCAGCCCAGACACGGACTCGCCCCCGACTCCACCCACAAACTTTACACTCCGCCCCGAAACGCCCACAGACTGCAGCAGCAGAGACAGCGACTGTGACTGTGACGGCAGCCACAGCACACCTCCCTACTATCCTAGACCCACACCCAGCGACTACGAGTTCGACTCCAGTGATCCCTTCCTCATCACTTTCTTAAACAAACCACACCACCGACCACCGAACCACACGGACGATCCCGACTTTATCCCCACACAACTTGACAAACGCCATTGGCACCACGACAACTCCTACAGACTCGTCCGCAACGACGAGAGCAACCCCAACTCATACCACGCAGCCCTCTCAACATTAATTCACTCCAGAATTTGGCACCCGGGAGAAGGGGACAACCCCGAGTCAGACCCCCAATCCGCCAACCCCTTTGCGACCCTGTTCACAACAGAGAACTGAGGTGTCCACATGATGATTTAAGGGAGACACTTGGTGAAAAGTGTTGTCCTTCCTGATGGAACCTGCAGGATGTTTTGCGTTGTTTGTATGTTTGTTTAAATGTTGTTCGTCCGACAGGAGAATTTTCTCACCGCCACACACCCATTCACCTGAAACTTTTTAGCTCTTTCCAAATCCCCCACCGCGGCCAGACGCTTGTTCAGCGGTACCAACTTGTCCACAGATACCACAATGGTACCAACTTATCTGCAGATACCTGGTCAGCAGACCACACGCTCGTTCAGAGGAACTAGCTTTTCAGCTGGTACTGGTCCAAGTGCCAGACGCCCGTTCTGATTCGAGGGTAGAAGCACAGCACGCGCTTTTCAGCTGGTACTGGTTCAAGGACAGACGCCTGTTCTGATTTGACGGGAGAATCACAGCAGCAACCCCACCATGATGACTACATTTTTGCCTGTTCTTGTCGGTTGCTCAGGCAATGGAGAAACGGCGTGAGACCCGCCCTGCCTGGGGACCCCCCGCTGGTCAAAAATGCTCGGGTAGGGGACATACGGTATTGGTAGCCGTCCAACCCGGGGACTCCATCCAAATCTTACCCGTCGCGGCCCATACGCACCTCATTCGACCTTTTCCTTTCAAAACAGTTTTATTTATTTAGGCGACCCTTGGGTTGCTGCCTCATGCTATTTACATCCAGGAACATTTGGATGATAAACTTAGCACTGGTTCACCATTGGGAAGTGTGCCGTGTCCTAACATTTGTTTTGAGAAAAAAAAAATGGGGGGGAAGTCACATGGGTGGGTGAAGAATGGGGGGGGAAGATGGGTAAGATTTGGATGGAGTCCCCGGGTAGGACAGCTACCAATACCGTATGTCCCCTACCCGAGCGTTTTTGACCAGCGGGGGGGGTCCCCAGGCAGGGCGGGTCTCACGCCGTTTCTCCACTGCCTGAGCAACTGACAAGAACGGGCAAAAATGTAGTGACCAATTATAAGGGTTTAATTGGCCCCAAGAAGGACAGACACACTAACATACCGGATATTATACCAAGGTAGTTACAGAGACTATGCTTGTTTTACAGAACTCCAGAAGCTCCAGGACCGGAGAAAACAGAGAACACAAAGCAAGAAAAAGAAAGAGGACAGCCATGAGGACTTCTTTCATCGTGATCAAGATTTTTATACTGAACATTTGGTTGCGCGGGAACGCGGACCCCATTACTCCAAACCCCTCTGCCGTTAATGTTTCACTGCCCCGCAGTACCGAGGGCCCAGTCACCAGCCACGCTGCATTATCCTGGTGTGCCAAGTTCATAACCTGGTACTCCCTGTCGTACGTCATTGAAACACTATTAGCGTTTTTCTGTAAATAAAAGATGTACAAACTGCCAGTAACAAAAAATGTATGATCCTGAGCTTGACTGCCAAGCCAGGAAAGAATATATGGAATGTTATGATTGTTGTTGTATGTTTTAGTGAGATAGGATGATGCAATGCTTGATGAGTGTATTTAGGTAAATTTAGAGGTTCCAAGTTTTTATTTTTTTAGATGCATGCCCCTGCCTGACATAGCGCCCTCAAGAATTGTTTTGGTAAATTTTTGTGCATAGCTAGGGTCAGAGTAGTGGCCATGTAGGAGGAGTCCCCCCCCCCCCCGCCCGGTTAGGGACCGGAAAGGACAAAATTTATGTGATCCTTCACGCTTCGCGTAAGGATCACAAGGAGGGTCTGTAGCCACCTAAAATGGCTGATTCCCTATTAATTTGGCCAAAACCCGATTTAAAATGGCTAACCGAAAAGGCTGATGGGGGAAGCAGCCAACAGGACACAAACGGACAGCTGCAGACAGAATAGCGTATTCGGCTCTGGGGAAGTCGGCCCAGATCGATACTCAAGACTATTAGCAGCACATCAACACAGACATCTGCCGTTTATTCGGCTATCCCCGGGAACAATTGCAACATATTAGCAATTGAATGCCGGGCCAGACCTGTCGGCGCCTGCAGTGGCCGAAACAAAGACAGGTGAACGACCACCCCCCGATCGAGGAATCGTCCCGTTATTGGAGCATATCGAACCCAGTGATTGGGAACAAGTCCAATCACTTGGGACTCAGGGTCAAGGGCCGCCCCGAGAGGCAGGAAGCCCCTGGGCCCTATAAAGTGAGGGGCCAAATTCAGATCTCTCTCTCTCTCTCTTCGTCACCTGCTCGCAACCTTCGCAAGAACCTTCAACAAAGAACCGTAAGTCTGAATCCAGCGATCGCTACCCAATAGAGATTCCTAGCCATCGACCCGTATCAGCCTTTTGAATCCCGTAGGCCAGATCCAATTCGATAAACTATTCGTTTCCCTGACCTGGTGGGCCATCTCCTAAAGTTAAGTATTGGCCAGTAGTGGTAGGTTTTGATATAGATAGTAGGATTATTGTGTAAGTATTGATTGCTGTACATAATAAATGACCGTTGATTTCAATCTTACTAAGCGGTGTGCTGACTTATTAATCATAACTCGAGCTTGAACCACGTGGCGGTATCAGAAAGATACCTGCCGACTCGTGAGCAAAGGTGACATAATCAGAGCTAATAAAACTAAGGCTAAAAAGAGCAACAATGCCTTAAGTTTTATCATTTTATCCTCCTTGTTCAGAGACCGCTTTGTGCTCTCGCTTAGCATTTCCTCAGTGACAGGCATTTCCTTTCTAAACCCTATTGTAAATAACTTGTCTAGATTTATCTGACTGGGGACTACATTAGCTCAGTTGGCTGGACAGCTGGTTTATGATGCAGAGCGAGGCCAATTCCCGTATAGGCTGAGGTTATTCATAAATCATAGAATACCTGAAGTGAAGAAGGAGGCCGTTCAGCCCATCAAGTCTGCCTCGACTCTCCGAAGGAGCACCCTATCTTTTTCAAATATTTTATTGAAACATTTATATGAACAAACACACAACAAACACACAAATAAGAGCAAATGTAAATGTGTACAGTATAATAAATAACACCCCCCCCGCCCTTCCCCTCCTGCCGTCCTGCCTTCCCCATTTAAACCCCCTTATCCCCCCTCCCCCCCTTCTCCCTCTCCTCTGCTGACACCTCAATCTTCCTTAAAGAAATCAATGAACGGTTTCCACCCCATGCGAACCCATCAACTGACCTTTTCAAGATGATTTTAATCTTTTCCAACCTCAGGAATTTGGCCAGGTCAGTCACCCACCACCCCGCTTTTGGTGACTTTGAGTCCCTCCACCAAAGCAAAATCCGTCCCCAGGCTATCAGGGAGGCAAAGGCCAATACCATCGGCCTCTCTCGCCCCCTGGACTACCGGGTCTTCCGACACCCCAAATATCGTTATCTCTGGGCTCAGGACCACCTTTACCCCAACACCTTGGACATAACTTCCATAAACCCCTGCCAGAACTCCTTCAGTTTCGGACATGCCCAAAACATGGACATGGTTCACAGGCCTGCCCGCGCACCATCCACACCTGTCCTCCACTCCCTCAAAGAACCTACTCATCCTCGCCACCGTCTTATGCGCCCTGTGAACAACTTTAAACTGAACAAGGCTGAGCCTTACACACAAGAATGCATTCACCCTCCGCAGGGCTTCTTCCCACATCCCGGCCTCCACCTCCCCCGTAGCTCCTCCTCCCATTTCCACCTAACATCTCCGATCGGGGCTCCCACCCATTCCAACAGCTCCTTATACAACTCGGACACCTTCCCTCCCCTACTCCCTCTCTCAACAGCACCTTATCTTGCAGCCCCTGGGCGGCAACCCAGGAAAGGTGGCACCTGCCTTGTCACAAAGTCCCGGACCTGTAAGTACCAAAACCCATTCCCGCTGAGCAACTCATATTCTTCCTCCAGGTCCTCTAAGCTCTCAAAACTGCCCCCTACGAACAATTCCTCAAACTGCTCAATCCCCACCTGCCGCCACCCCTGAAATCATGCGTCCAGCCCCCCTGGTGCAAACCTATGGTTGTCACACATCAGTGCCAACACCGAGGCACCCTCCAATCTCAAATGCTGCCTCCACTGCCCTCAAGGCCAACACCACCACTGGGCTCTCGGAGTACCTGGCCGGTGAGAATGGCAGAGGGTCAGTCAACAATGCCCCTAAACTCGTTTTGCTGTGTCATGTGAGAGTACCCTTTACGAAATGGGTGTTTAAGAAATGTACCTTTAAGAAATGGAGCTGCTCGTGTTACTGGAGTGATGTCAGAGTGTGGGTGGAGCTGACCTCTAGTTCTGCTTTTTGGGTTTCAGTTTGAGAGAGCTTGGGTGTGTCTGTTTTTCAGTGAGCTGAATCTGAAGTTAAAAGTGAGCTACACTGCTGTTGATCTCTGCCATCAAAAGACTATCTATGGATCATTTGGTGAATTTAGAAGAATTATAAATGTTTTCAGTCTTGAATGTAAACCCTAATGTGCTCCTGTTTGAAGGTTTGTTAAGCCTTTTGGATGTTAAAAGGACAGCATACAGATTACTTGGTGTTGTATTCTTTGGGGGGTGTATTTGATTTACTGGTTGCTAAGATATTCACTGTTTGTTTTAAAAAGGTTAACTTGAGTTCATAGAATAAACATTGTTTTGTTTTAAAGACCACTGGTCCATTTTCTGCTGTACCATACCTGTAGAGTGAGCCATGTGCTCCCCATACCACAATCTAGTAAAAGTTGTGTGTCAGGTGAACTCCATGATACACTTTGGGGTTCTCTAAACCCTGGCCCATAACAATTGGGGGCTCGAGAGGGATAAAAGTTGATCTATTGGATTGGCTTAGTGAACTTAAAGACAGTGAGGGGTGAGCATATTGTGGTTGCTTTTCAGGTGTGGTATTTTAGTTTAAGTGGGGAGTGTGTTGTGGACAATGGCTCTTTCAGAGGCTCAGAATTCTTTGGGGGTGGAGACAGTCACATGCAGTTCCTTATGGACAGAGACTAAAAGCAGACTGTTAGATTTGGCAAAAACACTGCAGTTAACATTACCTGACAAAATGCGAAAAGATGAGGTAATTATGGCGGTGGCTAAGCATTTAAAGTTTCCCGAGATACAGTCTGACTCATTAGAAATGGCAAAGATCCAGTTGCAGATTGAGCAACTTGAATATGAAAAAGAACCAAAGCAGCTTGAATACAAAAGAGATAGAGAGGAAAAAGAAAGAGAGAGAGAGGAAAAAGAGAGAGAGAGGAAAAAGAAAAGGAGAGAGAAGAAAGGAGAAAAGAAAGAATAGCCCTAGCAGAACGAAAAGAGAGAGAAAGGGAGATACAGATCAGGGAAAAAGATAAGGAGAGAGAGTTTGAACTTCAGAAAACGGCCATGAAACATGACAGTCAGTTAAAATTGGCAGACGTAAAGAGAAACGTACAGTTGGAAGATAGTGATGAGGATAGTGAGAAAGAGCGTCAAAGGCAAAGGCTTGGTGGGAATCTATTTAAATATGTCCAAGCATTGCCACGGTTTGACGAGAAGGAAGTGGAAGCCTTTTTCATTTCATTTGAGAAGGTAGCTAAACAAATGAAATGGCCACAGGACATGTGGGTATTACTGATTCAAACAACGTTGGTAGGTAGAGCTAGTGAAGTCTTTGCATCACTATCAGAGGAGGTATCTGGGACGTATGAGGAGGTGAAAAATCCACCTTGGGTGCATATGAACTAGTGCCTGAAGCCTACAGACAAAGGTTTAGAAATTTAAGGCAAGAATTTGGTCAAACATACATGGAGTTTGAAAGGATCAAACAGAGTAATTTTGATAGGTGGATAAGGGCTTTGAAAATAGACCAAACGTATGAAGCTCTCAGAGAAATTATACTTTTGGAGGAGTTTAAAATTTCAATTCCTGATGTAGTGAGAACTCATATAGAAGAGCAGAGGGTTAAAACTGCGAGATTAGCAGCAGAAATGGCAGATGATTGTGAATTAGTTCATAAATCAAAGCTTGGTTTCCGACATCAGTTTCCGCCTGTGAGGGATAGAAACTGGGGACATGAGAAATACTCAAGTGGTAAAGGTAAAGGTGATCTGATGGATGATAATAAGGAGAGTGCATCTCCAATTAAAAAAGAAATCCAGGAGGGTGGAAAAGGAATGAAAAGTTTCAAATGTTTTCACTGTAATAAACTAGGCCATGTAAAGTCACAGAGTTGGTGGTTGAAGAAAAGCACTGAGAAGGCTGATGTGGTAAAACAGGATAAGACAGTGGGGTTTGTTAGAGTGGTAAAGGAAAGCCCAAGTGAAGCGAAGGAAGTGCAAAAGATTGTACAGCCTGATCAAGAGGTGATTGATAAGAAGGTGCCAGATCACATTAAAGAATTTATTTGTGTGGGTAAAGTTTACTCATGTGTATCAGGAGGAGTAGGTAACGAAGTCACAATTTTAAGAGATACGGGAGCTAGTCAATCTTTAATGGTAAGAGATGAGGAGTTATGCAGGTTGGGAAGAATGGTGCCAGAAAAGGTGGTAATATGTGGAATTCAGGGTGAGAGGAGTAGCGTTCCATTATATAAGGTAAGGTTGGAAAGTCCAGTGAAGAGTGGTGAAGTGGTAGTAGGATTAATAGAGAAACTATCTTGTCCAGGAATACAGTTTTATCTTGGGTAATGATATAGCTGGATCGCAGGTGGGAGTGATGCTTCGTGTGGATGCTAAGCCAGTGGGAAATCAAACAACTGAAGTGTTGAAGGACGAATATCCTGTGATTCTTCCGGATTGTGTAGTAACAAGGTCGCAAAGTCACAGGTTAAGACAAGTGGAGAAATCAAAGAGTGAAGATGAAGTTGAAGTGCAATTATCAGAAACGATTTTTGATCAGATGGTTGAAAAACAAGAACAGGTGGAGGATGAGACGGATATTTTTACTTCAGGATAATTGGCGGAGTTGCAACAAAAAGATATAGAAATAAAACGGATGGATCAGAAAGCGTACAAGGAAGAGGAATCTGAGTGTATACCAGAGTGTTATTACGGTAAAAGTAAGGTCTTGATGAGAAAATGGAGACCTTTACATATGCAGGCGGATGAAAAGTGGGCAGAAGTTCATCAAGACATTACTTTTACAGTATAGAAAGGAGGTGTTGCACATGAGGTCATTTGGGGATAAGGAAAACTCAAGCTAAAATCCAGAAACATTTTTATTGGCCTGGACTACATAAAGATGTAGTTAAATTTTGTCAATCATGTCACACATATCAAGTGATAGGGAAACCTCAGGCAGTGATAAAACCAGCACCCTTAATACCCATTCCAGCATTTGAAGAACCTTCTGCAAGGGTCCTAATTGATTGCGTAGGACCGCTTCCGAAAACAAAAATTGGGAATCAATATCTTTTGACTATAATGGATGTGTCTACTAGGTTACCAGAGGCCATTCCAGTACGTAATATTACAGCTAAAAAGATTGTGGAGGAGTTACTTAAATTCTTTACTATATATGGACTACCCACAGAAATACAATCGGATCAAGGATCAAATTTTACCTCGAGGTTATTCAAAGAAGTAATGGATAGCTTCAGAATAAAACAATTTAAATCAACTGCGCAACATCCAGAATCGCAGGGAGCGTTAGAAAGGTGGCATCAGACATTAAAGACAATGTTGAGGGCGTATTGTCAAGATTATCCAGAGGATTGGGATAAAGGAATTCCATTCGTACTGTTTGCAATTAGGGATGCACCGAATGAGTCAACCAAATTTAGTCCTTTTGAACTAATCTTTGGTCATGAGGTAAGAGGACCACTTAAATTGATTAAGGAAAAATTGGTGAGTGAGAAATCGGAAATCACATTATTGGATTACGTGTCAAATTTTAGGAATGATAAAATAGAGCAGGTGAATTGGCTAGACAACATTTGAAAGTTGCACAAAATGTGATGAAACGGGTAGTGGACAAGAAATCCAAAGTTCGTAGTTTTGCCAGTGGAGATAAAGTTTTAGTATTGTTACCAGTGGTAGGTGAACCTTTAAAAGCAAGGACTTGTGGACCTTATCAGATTGAAAGGAAATTAAGTGAGGTAAATTATGTGGTAAAAACATCAGATAGAAGGAAGACTCACCAAGTGTGTCATCTGAATATGCTTAAAAGGTACTCTGACAAGGAAGGAGAGAAAAAGGAGGTTTTAATGATTCTCACTCAAAGTGACGAACCAAATCCAGATGACTGTGATTTCGACATACCTCAAATTAAATTGGAAAATGAGGATGTTCTTAAAAATTGAGATAAATTGTTGAGTTACCTTCCAGAGGAAAAACGAACTGGCCTGAAAGATATCACATTGATATCACATGGGCATGTTTGTGGAGATAAATTGGGAAGTACTAAAATAACTATACATGATGTAGATGTGGGAAATGCTGTTCCGCTCAAACAACATCCATATAGACTGAACCCTTTAAAATTGGCACAGGTTAACAAAGAGATTGAGATTTTGCTTAAAAATGGCATAATTGAAGTGGGTTGCAGCCAATGGAGCTCACCCATAGTGATGGTACCAAAACCAGACGGTACCCAACGGTTGTGTGTGTACTATAGAAAGGTTAATGCTGTTACAAGAACGGACTCTTATCCTATCCCATGTTTGGAGGATTGCATTGAGAAAGTGGGACAATCAGTTTTTATTTTCAAACTGGATTTACTTAAAGGTTACTGGCAGGTACCTTTATCTGAAAGGGCGAAGGAGTTTTCAGTTTTTGTGACTCCAGATGGTATATACCAATTCAAAGTTATGCCATTTGGCATGAAAAGCCCCCCAGCCACATTTCAACGGTTAACGAACAAAGTTGTTTCAGGATTACCCAATTGTGCGGTATACATCGACGATCTGATAATTTTCAGCCCAACATAGAAAGAACAGTTAAAACATCTGATGGAGTTATTCGATCGACTTCAGGAGGCGGGTTTGGCGATAAATCTAGCCAAAAGTGAATTTGGAAAAGCCCAAATCACTTTCCTTGAAGAGTTTTCGATACCCTCGAGACGAAGGAAAATCATGCGATTTCTTGGCACGAGTGGATTTGATCGAATATTTGTGCAAAGGTTTTGTAGCGTGATTGCTCCACTGATGGACTTGCATAAGAATTGTCGAAAATTTCAATGGACAGCGGACTTTCAACAGGCATTTGACTGCCTGAAAACTGTGATAACCAATGCTCCTGTGTTGGAGAATTTCAAGGGACTCTATGATCAGATTGAACTAAATTATCTGACTTTAAAGAGAAATGCCGAGGTGTAGAGCAATGGACAGATCATGCAGAGACCTTCTTGTGCAAAGAGACTGTTAATCGAGACGAATTTCAGTTGGAGGAAGAAGGAAAAAATGGACTATATTATTGTACCTGTTTGCGTGTGTTTTTGCGTGTTTTTTTTAAACGAAAAGTATATTTACTGTGTGCATTTCTTAAAGGATGGTGAAAAGGTGAAAAATGAAACCATCTTGAAGTTGATGGATTATTTTTTTTCTTGGGGGGCGGTGTCATGTGAGAGTACCCTTTAAGAAATGGGTGTTTAAGAAATGTACCTCTAAGAAATGGAGCTGCTCGTGTTACTGGAGTGATGTCAGAGTGTGGGTGGAGCTGAGCTCTGGTTCTGCTTTTTAGTTTCAGTTTGAGAAAGCTTGAGTGTATCTGTGTTTTCCAGTGAGCTGAATCTGAAGTTAAAAGTGAGCTGCACTGCTGTTGATCTCTGCCATCAAAAGACTATCTATGGATCATTTGGTGAATTTAGAAGAATTGTAAATGTTTTCAGCCTTGAATGTAAACCCTAATGTGCTCCTGTTTGAAGGTTTGTTAAGCCTTTTGGATGTTAAAAGGACAGCATACAGATTACTTAGTGCTGTATTCTTTGTGGGGGGTGTATTTGATTTACTGGTTGCTAAGATATTCACTGTTTGTTTTAAAAAGGTTAACTTGAGTTCATAGAATAAACATTGTTTTGTTTTAAAAACCACTGGTCTATTTTCTGCTGTACCATACCTGTAGAGTGAGCCGTGTGCTCCCCATACCACAATCTATTAAAAGTTGTGGGTCAGGTGAACTCCATGATACACTTTGGGGTTCTCTAAACCGTGGCCCATAACACCTGCAAGACGCTGCCTCCATCCGCTCCCATACCGACCCTTCCCCCACTGCCTATTTCCTAACCATAGCAATGTAAGCCGCCCAGTAATAATTCAATATGTTCGGCAGTGCCGGCCCCCGCACTCCCTCCTCGCCCCACTCCAAAATCACCCTCTTGACCTGTGGGATGCACCAACGAGCCAAATTCAACTTAAGCAGCTGTGCCCAACCCCGCACCACCTGAATGCCCAAATACCTGAAACTCGCACCCACCACCTTGAACAGCTGCTCCCCCAACCTCCTTTCCTGCCCTCTGGTCTCAATCAGGAACACCTCGTTCTTTCCCATGTTCAACTTGTAATGGAGAAGCCGACCAAAGTCCTCCAAAATCCCCATAATTCTGCCAATGCCCCTCAATGGGTCCGAAATATATAGCAATGGCGAAACCCTGTGCTTGGGCATCCTACTTAGGCCCACACCCCCATCCTATCCCCGTAACCCCTTTTTTGGTGGACGGCACAATGGTCATCACTGCTGCCTCATGGTGCTGAGGACCTGGGTTCGATCCTGGCCTGGGTCACTGCCCGAGTGGAATTTGCACATTCTCTCAGTGGCTGTGAGGGTCTCAACCCCGTAAACCCGAAGGTGTGCAGGGTAGGTAGATTGGCCATGCTAAAGTGCCCCTTAATTGGAAAGAAAGAATTGGGTACTCTAAATTTATTTTTAAAACTTTTTTGGACACAAAGGGGCATGTCCAATCAATCTAACCTGCACATCTTTGGACTGTGGGAGAAAACTGGAGCACGCAGAGCAAACCCACGAAGACACAGGGAGAATGTGCAAACTCCACATAGACAGTTACCCAATGCCGGAATTGAACCCGATCCCTGGCGCTATGAGGCAGCAGTGCTAACCAGTGTGCTGGTTAACAGTAACACCTGCACGGGATTCTCAACCTTGCTTTCTGCCTGAGATGTCGCGATTCTCAGATTAAATCACCACCAGACAGCTCTCCCCCGCCAAAGAGGAAAGCAGCCTTTGGGACTATGGCGACTTTACTTTATTTTCTTAAACCAATTCCTCCCCATCAAGGAATCTCTATTCCCTCCAACTACCGCCAATAGCAAGTAATAGGGTGGATCATTATGTTCCACTCTAAGTCTAACTTCTCCTACCACTGTTTTTGGAAGAACCAGTCAGTTTCACACCAGTTTTGAGTAGGGCAGTGTGACTTGGGTATTTCTTGTACTCTCCTTCCGCGATGTCAGACACTGCTGCAGCTGTAACAACAACAAAAGTAAGTTATGGGTCTCTGACTCTCATTTCTACTGTGGCCGCTGGAATTTTATTTTCAGCCGTTTTACTCTCATACTCCATGAGCTGCTTTCCCTGTTTCTCTGCCGGGCGCACTGCTCAATTACATCACCTTCTGTTTCCAGATCTATCATGTGGGCATTTGACGATTTCCAGGCCACTGAAATAACTTTAGATCTACCGACTATTCCTGTAGACAAAGATGACTTAAAGATCAAAGCCAAAGGCTCAGCAATCTCCTCCCTAGCTTCCCAGAGAATCCTAGGATAAATCCCATCCAGCCCAGGGGACTTATCTATTTTCACACTTTCCAGAATTGCTAACACTTTCTCCTTATGAACCTCAAGCCCTGCTAGTCTAGTAGCCTGAATCTAAGTATTCTCCTCGACAACATTGTCTTTTTCCTGTGTGAATACTGACGAAAAATATTCATTTAGCACCACTCCTATCTCCTCAGACTCCAAGCACAACTTCCCACTACTGTCCTTGACTGGCCCTACTCTTACCCTAGTCATTCTTTTATTCCTGACATACCTATAGAAAACTTTAGGGTTATCCTTGATCCTACCTGCCAAAGGCTTCTCATGTCCCCTCCTGGCTCTTCTTAGCTCTCTCTTTAGGTCCTTCCTAGCTAACTTGTAACTCTCGATCGCCCTAACTGAACCTTCATGTCTCATCTTTACATAAGCCTCCTTCTTCCTCTTGACAAATGTTTCGACTGCTTTAATAAACCACGGTTCCCTCGCTCGACCACTTCCTCCCTGCCTGACAGGTACATACTTATCAAGGACACGCAGTAGCTGTTCCTTGAACAAGCTCCACATTTCCATTGTGCCCATCCCCTGCAGTTTTCCTCTCCATCCGATGCATCCTAAGTCATGCCTCATCGCATCATAATTGCCTTTCCCCCATATATAAGTCTTGCCCTGCGGTATATACCTATCCCTTTCCATCACTAAAGTAAACTTAATCGAATTGTGGTCACTATCACCAAAGTGCTCACCTACCTCCAAATCTAACACCTGTCCTGGTTCATTACCCAGTACCAAATCCAATATGGCCTTGCCTCTCGTTGGCCTATCTCCATACTGTGTCAGGAAACCCTCCTGCACACATTGGACTATAGCGTTTCCAGTCAATATTTGGAAAGTTAAAGTCATAACTACCCTGTTGCTTTCGCTCCAATCCAGAATCATCTTTGCAAACTGAGAGCCTCAAGGGGCTGGAAGGGGTTGGTCTGGGGGGAGTGGAACACAGAGTCTCACTTTACGCAGACGACCTGCTCCTGTATATATCGGACCCAGTGGAGGGGATGGAAGAAATCATGAGGATTCTGGGGGAATTTGGTCGGTTTTCGGGGTACAAACTAAATATGGGGAAAAGTGCGATGTTTGCAATTCGGGCAAGGGGACAGGAGAGACGACTGGGGGAACTGCCGTTTAGAGTGGTAGGAGGAAGGTTTAGGTATCTCGGCATCCAAGTGGCGCGGGAATGGGAACGATTGCACAAACTTAATCTGGCCCGTCTGGTGGACCAAATGAAGGACGATTTTCGGAGGTGGAACGCGCTCCCGTTGTCGCTAGATGGGAGGGTCCAGACGGTGAAGATGACGGTCCTTCCGAGATTCCTGTTTGTGTTCCAGTGTCTCCCCATCTTTATTCCGCGGACCTTTTTTAAACGAGTTAACAAAGTTATCACGAGCTCCGTATGGGTGGGCGAGTAAAAAAGGGGATGATTGAGCGGAGCCGGGGAGAGGGTGGGCTGGCGCTGCCAAACTTCAGTAACTATTATTGGGTGGCGAATATAGCCATGATCAGGAAGTGGGTGGTGGGGGGAGTGTAGGCATGGGAGCGTATGGAGGCGGCCTCATGTAAGGGCACTAGTTTGGGGGCATTGATAACGGCGCCTCTGCCGACCCTGTCGGCACGGTACCCCACCAGCCCCGTGGTGGTGGCAGCCCTCAGAGTCTGGGGGCAATGGAGGAAGCATGTGGGAGCGGAGGGAGCTTCGGTCTGGTCTCCAATTTGTAATAATCACCGGTTTGCCGCGGGAGGGATGGAAGGGGGGTTTTGGAGATGGCAGAGAGCAGGAATTGAGAGGATGGGGGATATGTTTATAGAAGGGAGCCTTCCTAGCTTGAGGGAGCTGGAGGAGAAATTTGGATTGACGGGAGGAAACGAATTTACGTACCTGCAGGTGCAGGACTTCCTACGTAGACAGGTCTCAACCTTCCCGCTCCTACCACCAAGGGAGATTCAGGATAGGGTAGTTTCCAGAGAGTAGGTGGCAGAAGGGAAGGTTCCCGACATCGAGAAGGAGCTCATGCGGTCAGAGGACATGCAGACTGAGGAGCTGAAGCGCAAGTGGGAGGAGGAGTTAGGAGGAGAGATAGAGGATGGTCTCTGGGCGGAAGCGTTGAGTAGTCAACGCGTCCACAACATGCGCCAGGCTCAGCCTGATACAGTTCAAGGTCGTTCACCGGGCTCACATGACAGTGGCCCGGATGAGCAATTTCTTTGGTGTAGAAGCTAGATGTGCAAGGTGTGCGGGGGGGCAAGCGAACCATGTCCACATGTTTTGGACATGCTCAAAGCTCAGGGGATTCTGGCAGGGGTTTGCAGACGTCATGTCCACAGTGTTAAAAACAAGGGTGGCACCGAGTCCGGAGGTGGCGATTTTTGGGGTGTCGGAAGGTCCGGGAATCCAGGAGGAGAAAGAGGCAAACGTTCTGGCCTTTGCTCCCCTGGTGGGCCGGAGACGGATATTATTAGCTTGGAGGGACTCAAAGCCGCCGAAGTTGGAGGACTGGCTATCGGACATGGCTAGCTTTCTCTGTTTGGAGAAAATCAAGTTCGCCTTGAGAGGTTCACTGTTAGGGTTCGCCCAGAGGTGGCAACCGTTCTTCGACTTCTTTGCAGAAACTGATGATATTTAAAATTCTACTTTCAAGTTTATATTACAAAATATAGCTTGTTTGATATTTCAGATTCTACCTTCATCCCAAGTGTATGTCACAATTATTTCACTCTATGGGAAGGTTTAATTTAAAATGAAAACATTCAATTCATTTTACTTCCTGGTTTGCGTTCTGTGAGAATATGTCGATGTAATTAGCTGCTTATGCGGTTTGATGACATCACAGTTGGATACCTTTGAGATCTTGACATAGCACCATATTCAAACTGACATTGAGAAACAGGTAATCCACATCATAGAGGTAGCTAGATCTTTATTGGTAGCTTTCTTTGAGCGTCTTTGTTTTGCATTTATGAAATACAGGTCCATGTCTCAAAAGAGACACTCACCTTTTCTAAGGCGAGCACAACCATTTAAGAGTGAAACCAGGAAACACTTTTCACACTCGGGTAATGGAAATCAGGAACTGTCTCCTTCAAAGGATTGAGGATGCTGGGCACAACTGATTTTTTTTAAGGACTGGGAACCATCTTTTATTCATTAAGAGAACATAGAACATAGAAAATACAGCACAGAACAGGCCCTTCGGCCCACGATGTTGTGCCGAACCTTTGTCCTAGATTAATCATAAATTATCATTGAATTTACAGTGCAGAAGGAGGCCATTCGGCCCCCTGAGTCTGCATCGGCTCTTGGAAAGAGCACCCCATCCAAACTCAACACCTCCACCCAACACCAAGGGCAATTTTGGACACTAAGGGCAATTTATCATGGCCAATCCACCTACCCTGCACATCTTTGGACTGTGGGAGGAAACCGGAGCACCCGGAGGAAACCCACGCAGACACGGGGAGGACGTGCAGACTCCGCACAGACAGTGACCCAAGCCGGAATCGAACCTGGGACCCTGGAGCTGTGAAGCAATTGTGCTATCCACAATGCTACCGTGCTGCCCTTAAGAACAAATAAATCTACACTATATCATTTTACTGTAATCCATGTACCTATCCAATAGCTGCTTGAAGGTCCCTAATGTTTCCGACTCAACTACTTCCACAGGCAGTGCATTCCATGCCCCCACTACTCTCTGGGTAAAGAACCTACCTCTGATATCCCTCCTATATCTTCCACCTTTCACCTTAAATTTATGTCCCCTTGTAATGGTTTGTTCCACCCGGGGAAAAAGTCTCTGACTGTCTACTCTATCTATTCCCCTGATCATCTGATAAACCTCTATCAAGTCGCCCCTCATCCTTCTCCGTTCTAATGAGAAAAGGCCTAGCACCCTCAACCTTTCCTCGTAAGACCTACTCTCCATTCCAGGCAACATCCTGGTAAATCTTCTTTGCACCTTTTCCAAAGCTTCCACATCCTTCCTAAAATGTGGTGACCAGAACTGTACACAGTACTCCAAATGTGGCCTTACCAAAGTTTTGTACAGCTGCATCATCACCTCACGGCTCTTAAATTCAATCCCTCTGTTAATGAACGCGAGCACACCATAGGCCTTCTTCACAGCTCTATCCACTTGAGTGGCAACTTTCAAAGATGTATGAACGTAGACCCCAAGATCTCTCTGCTCCTCCACATTGCCAAGAACGCTACCGTTAACCCTGTATTCCGCATTCATATTTGTCCTTCCAAAATGGACAACCTCACACTTTTCAGGGTTAAACTCCATCTGCCACTTCTCAGCCCAGCTCTGCATCCTATCTATGTCTCTTTGCAGCCGACAACAGCCCTCCTTACTATCCACAACTCCACCAATCTTCGTATCGTCTGCAAATTTACTGACCCACCCTTCAACTCCCTCATCCAAGTCATTAATGAAAATCACAAACAGCAGAGGACCCAGAACTGATCCCTGCGGTACGCCACTGGTAACTGGGATCCAGGCTGAATATTTGCCATCCACCACCACTCTCTGACTTCTATCGGTTAGCCAGTTTGTTATCCAACTGGCCAAATTTCCCACTATCCCATGCCTCCTTACTTTCTGCATAAGCCTACCATGGGGAACCTTATCAAATGCCTTACTAAAATCCATGTACACTACATCCACTGCTTTACCTTCATCCACATGCTTGGTCACCTCCTCAAAGAATTCAATAAGATTTGTAAGGCAAGACCTACCCCTCACAAATCCGTGCTGACTATCCCTAATCAAGCAGTGTCTTTCCAGATGCTCAGAAATCCTATCCTTCAGTACCCTTTCCATTACTTTGCCTACCACCGAAGTAAGCCTGTAATTCCCAGGGTTATCCCTAGCCCCTTTTTTGAACAGGGGCACGACATTCGCCACTCTCCAATCCCCGGGTACCACCCCTGTTGACAGTGAGGACGAAAAGATCATTGCCAACGGCTCTGCAATTTCATCTCTTGCTTCCCATAGAATCCTTGGATATATCCCGTCAGGCCCGGGGGACTTGTCTATCCTCAAGTTTTTCAAAATGCCCAACACATCTTCCTTCCTAACAAGTATTTCCTCGAGCTTACCAGTCTGTTTCACACTGTCCTCTCCAACAATATGGCCCCTCTCATTTGTAAATACTGAAGAAAAGTACTCGTTCAAGACCTCTCCTATCTCTTCAGACTCAATACACAATCTCCCGCTACTGTCCTTGATCGGACCTACCCTCGCTCTAGTCATTCTCATATTTCTCACATATGTGTAAAAGGCCTTGGGGTTTTCCTTGATCCTACCCGCCAAAGATTGTTCATGCCCTCTCTTAGCTCTCCTAATCCCTTTCTTCAGTTCCCTCCTGGCTATCTTGTATCCCTCCAATGCCCTGTCTGAACCTTGTTTCCTCAGCCTTACATAAGTCTCCTCTTTCCTCTTAACAAGACATTCAACCTCTCTTGTCAACCATGGTTCCCTCACTCGACCATCTCTTCCCTGCCTGACAGGGACATACATATCAAGGACACGTAGTACCTGTTCCTTGAACAAGTTCCACATTTCACTTGTGTCCTTCCCTGACAGCCTATGTTCCCAACTTATGCACTTCAATTCTTGTCTGACAACATTTTATTTACCCTTCCCCCAATTGTAAACCTTGCCCTGTTGCACGCACCTATCCCTCTCCATTACTAAAGTGAAAGTCACAGAATTGTGGTCACTATCTCCAAAATGCTCCCCCACTAACAAATCTATCACTTGCCCTGGTTCATTACCAAGTACTAAATCCAATATTGCCCCTCCTCTGGTCGGACAATCTACATACTGAGTATCAAGGGATATGAATCAAAGGCTGGGAAATGAAGTTGAGCTAATGATCACAGCTCCAGGGTCCCAGATTCGATTCCGGCTTGGGTCACTGTCTATGCGGAGTCTGCACATCCTCCCCGTGTGTGCGTGGGTTTCCTCCGGGTGCTCCGGTTTCCTCCCACAGGCCAAAGATGTGCAGGTTAGGTGGATTGGCCATGATAAATTGCCCTTGGTGTCCAAAATTGCCCTTAGTGTTGGGTGGGGTTACTGGGTTATGGGGATAGGGTGGAGGTGTTGACCTTGGGTAGAGTGCTCTTTCCAAAAGCCGGTGCAGACTCGATGGGCCGAATGGCCTCCCTCTGCACTGTAAATTCTGTGAAATTCTGTGGCCGCAACCTTGTGCATGGCTATTAACCTGGAGCTTTACCGCGATCTGGAGCACGACTATTTTCTCTGAATATGACTGACTTTCCCAAAGGCATGAAGTCCTTTGACTGCAGAGGGGGCATTTAAATGGTTGGTGGCTACCATAGCAACAGTAGCATCTACATTTCTGGCTCTGAGACTGAGAACCTGCCTACTGCCTGGATCTCACTGAAATCGCCCCCCCCCCCCCCACCACCAGCTCAGGAAAGGAACTCCCTTGTAATTTGAAGCTAACTGTTTCTGCAATTTCCTTGGCTGTGGTCTCATCACAGTCCCTTCCCATGTCAGCTTATTGAATTTTCTCAAACGCCTGGCCTGTATTTGATCATTCTTCAACCCACAGGAACATTTTTCTGAAGCTGATTTCTACATTTGCGCCATACCCACCATGAGGAGAGAGTTTCTTTAATTTGAGAATGTAATTGGCAGTAGTATCACTCGGCAAATGCTTCCTCTCATGGAATACAACTTTCAGTCTCACCTCGTTCTTAGTTGAGCCACAATCTCATTAATTTTAAAATAGTCCATAGTCCTGGGGTCTCATGAGAAACACTGAATAGACACCGACTCAAAAGCATCTGGCCCCATCATGGTGAGGAAAATACTTACTCTTATCGTTATCTCTGACTTTATTTACTTTCAGCAGAATGTATAACCTTCACTCGTAATTACATCAGTCCTCTTTATTTGGGTTGAATTCCCCCATTGTCCCCAAATGGGTGTCAGTGCCATTTTTCCAATTATATATCAGCTGACCCACTGTGTGACTGAATGCAATGTGCACACATGGAGCAAAGCTTTTAAATCTCTCAAAGGTCCTCAAAAATTCTTATTTATTCGTTCAGAACTTCCAAATGTGTGTCACAATGTTCAGCAGTCCTTAATTTCGCAAATAAAATGTAAAAAAGAATTCCATCCAATCTTCATCATCGTCTTTGTGTTGTATATTGCACTGAGTAAGATGAACACATGTGCATCTGGTTCAGCTTTAGGGAAGGAAATCAGCCATCCTTACCTGGCCTGGCCTACATGTAACTCCAGACCCACGCAATACCCACACTTCCCAAAAATTTAACTTTTATGGTGATTCTGAACTGCCCTCTGAAATAGCCAAGAAAGTCACTTAGCTCAAGGGCAATTAGGGATGGGCAACAAAAGCTGGACTTGCCAGCCACACCCACATCCCATGGAGGAGAAAGCAGGACTGGTGGGGGGTAGATACGTTTAGGTACTTCCAGGTACGGGATTTTGTTCGTAGGACAAAGTAGCAAACATTGGAAATTGCCTAAATTTGGTAGTAAGGGGTTGTGAGTTTGCAGTGTTCTGTCTTTAAGGTCCTCTAGATACTAGAGAATCAACAGTTTGAAATTTACAGATGTGTGAATGTGTTGCTTTTGCCTTAACCAAAGGGGGGAAAGCTTCACTAGACCATCTAGAATGGGGTGAGGAACAAGAACTATCTCACACAGCCCCCAAAACAGGCACTTGTACTAAATTGTACATGGGATTACCATGCTTGGGACAGGCATTTCATTCAATAAAACTCCCCAGCCAAGGTTATTTGCCTTTTAAAAGAACAGACAATTTCTAGCTAGGTTACAAACAAGCTTTGATAATAAACCGACCCAGAGTTTTAAAGTAAACTTAAAAAGAACATAATAAAGACATGGAGATTAAAAAAATTAAAACAAGAGTTGAAAGCTGCAAAATCAGATTTATTTACAGAGGTGCAAAAGAACCAGATGACTTTGGGAAACATGAGGAAATCAAAACGGTTATCCTCTATGTGGGATACAGCAGAGAGGATCCGTAGAAATTCCGAATAAGTGCAAGCAAAGGATCGGAGAAAGGAGTCCTTTGCTAACCGCCTGTGAACACTAACATTCCAACATTCTAAGGCTATGACACTACAGTTAAGAGCATCAGAACACCTACCCTCTCGCAGACAATCCCAGTTACGAAGGGGAACAGCATGAACGTCAGGTCTTGACAGCGAATGATCCCAAGGGGCCGTTCATCGCAAAACAAAAAGGCGTGAAGCCTGGAGCACCAAGGCCCGGGCCGGCCAGAGCTGCTTGCCCCACTCTTAAAATTTATTTTCAAGACACAGAAGGCAGATGAGGGTTTAGAACAGATCAGAGATGGAGTGTTTCTGGCATTTTATAACTAATGAAAAACTAATACAGAGGTAAAGGACGGGTATCCAGAGCACTATGCTTAGAATGGAGGGATTAGACACACCAGGACGGTAAATGGGCCATGGAAGAATTTACAAATACTCTATGGGCATGATCCAACGGTCGCGCTGCCCCCAAAAAGCAGCCTGCCGCAGCACAGCGTGGCCAATAAAAGCCGGGAGACCCTGGGGGTGGGGGGGGCCTCGGATATCGGGACACCATTTAAATATGGCATCCCAATCGCTAACTACACTGGGGAGTTCCGGTGAGCGGAGCTCCCCACTGTACAAAATGGGGCTATGTGCGGCCTCGGCCATGCGATCCCCATTCAGGCCCCTTATGCAACACGAGTCGCGCTGAATAACCACTGCGACCGCCATAAATCACGTAGCTAAACTCGCTCGCGAGGAGACTTTTGGGAGATTCGCACCTGACGTGGGCCCCATGTAACAGGGGTTTTACAAATACCTTTTTGTCATCATTGATATCTTTAGTAAATGGGTTGAAGTATTCCCTACCAGGACGAACATGACAAAAGTAGCAGCCAATGTGCAGGTGTTCACTAGATGGGGCCTCCTTGTCCAAATAGCCTATCCTCCAGAGTCGAGCAGTTTAGTGGAAAGAATGAAACTAACTCTGAAAAGCATGATTTGGAAATCTGCGCAACAAAATAATTCTTCCGATGAGATCCTAGTGAAGAAGAAACTTGTGCCGAGTGGCTAGCAAGATTGAAACTATAAATAAGAGCATATACTATCTTGATCTCACTAACAGGTACATAAAGATGGACTGGAAAACATACTTGGTGATTAAAAGTGTTGTGACTCTTGGGACTGGCAGACCCATAGTATTAACAGAGATAGACATCTATGAAAATTTGGTCACGATATCCGGAACTCCCGAAGCGGTAACCAGGAAAGCATGAAACAGTGTCCAATGGGGAAACTTCAACAAAAATTAATAGACCCTGAGAACTGTAAAGGATCTGAAAATGGTATTGTCCTGAAGAATATTGGAGAAACATAGTTTGAAACATGATGATGTAC
Organism: Scyliorhinus torazame; assembly: GCF_047496885.1. Classification (NCBI taxonomy): domain Eukaryota; kingdom Metazoa; phylum Chordata; class Chondrichthyes; order Carcharhiniformes; family Scyliorhinidae; genus Scyliorhinus; species Scyliorhinus torazame. The sequence continues at coordinate 83,640,856 of NC_092719.1, forward strand.
ACCATGGATTAGTACCAGTAGTTATAAATATTGCAAAATTAGGACTCCAGAATTGGTGTTCTCCCCAGATCAAGAGATTATATAATCGACAGACTAAAATATTGTTAGGCCCAGTAGGGAATGACGGGGGGCGGCAAAGGCTGATGGGAAAGTCAGCCAACAGACAAAAACGAGCAGCTGCAGGTTGGCTGTGTATTTACCTCTGGAAAGGCCAGACAAGATCGATACCGGCAACCATCAGCATAACAAAACACCAGCCATCTGCATACTAATGAGCAACCCCCAGGAACAATAAGCAACATTTAGACACACAAAGCAAAACCAGACTCTTCGGCGCCAGCAGGAGCCTACACAAAAGGGAGGTGAACGAGCACCTCAAGACCGCCCATCGATCAGGGAATCGCTCCAGTATTGGAGAAAATCAAACCAAGCGATTGGGACAAAGTCCAATCACTTGGGACCAGGTACAGGGTCTGCCCTGAAAAGCGGGAAGCCCCTGGGGACTATAAGAATTGAGCCCCAAGTTTAAATCGCTCTCTTCTCCAGCTCTTCTCCAGCTCTTCTCTAGCTCTTCTCCACCGCTCGCCTCCAGCTCTTCACACTTCAGCAGCTGATCGAACCTGTAAGTCTTAATTCAACGCTCGCTACGAGATAGGTGCTCAGAACCCGAACGAAAGGCCATTTGCTTCCGTGACCTGGTGGGCCAGTTCCAAGTTAAGTATAGGCCTGTTAGTTGTAGAAGTAGCTTAGACGTAGAATTTGTGCGTGAGTAGCGATTACTGTGTATAATAAATATGCTTTGATTTAAATCTTACTAATCGGTGTATTGGATTATTGGATCATTACTCAGACTTGGAACCACGTGGCGGTATCATAAAGATACCTGGCAACTCATGAGCAAAGGTAATAAAACAGAGTAATTGAACCAAGGCAAAGTTAGCAACACCAGCGAAATTATAATCGTTCCATATCCAATATACTCCTCCAATCAAGCAGAGTGTGGATTTAAGACAAATGAGAATATAACTTGTACCCTAAAAGTTAGAGACCTAGAAGCAGAGATCACAAGGGTGGCTCATGTGGGTAAAGGAGAGTATTGTGTTACCACCTCACTGAGAAGATATTGGTATGGGACTAGAATGTGCCCTGTTGAGAAATACACATTTTGCATAAAACCCCAGGTTTCACCTAGAATTAGTGAAATTAAGTTGGTTGTTATTCATGAATGAAAAAAAGAGAGAATAGATGTCACGAAATAAATTAAATCTGAATTCAAGGGTTATTGGGAAAATAATGTGACAAATACACAACTGCTGCCAGAAATTTTAAGAAATATTAAAAAGTGCCTTATATATGCTCATATAATATATCAGAAAGTATCACAAGAAGTAAGTGTAATCAAAACTGACATAAATGAAATTATGAATTTAGTTGGTGATATTTGGAACTGGGGAACAAATGTCCAGGTTTACCCATGGAAACAAAATTATATCTCATTTAATAATAATAGCCATGCTTATTATTTTATTGTATCAAACGTATATTATGAATATGTTAAAGTACTGGAAAGTTAAGATGGAAAAGAAATTAGACATGGAATTGTTTTTGGAAAAACAAGAACGATTGATGAGAAAATTATATGCCAATGAATAATTATATACATATGCACACTCATGTAATTGCTTTAAGTAGTTATGAACAGTTGTAACAGAGCTTGGACTTGAATGTCTGCCCAATTTGCTCAATTCAGTGGATCAAAGTAGGAAAGATGGCTAACATTGTGCCGTGAGGCATGATGGTAAAAAAAGCCAACAGATTTGTGTGTGTGGAAACTGCAGGTAAGCAGAATGACTTTCATGGGAACAGACAGAACGGCGGCTTACAACCAGGCATTTTGCTGACAACACTTTGTTTAGGTACAGCGAGAACAAGGCTCTTTCAAGGACGAGTAAGGCCTATGTGTGCTAACGGATTGTTTATATGAATGAACTACAAACAACAATCTAAAAACTTTTAAAAGCATGCACTTCTGAGATTTGAGAGGATGATAACTCCGGGGTCAACATTCCCAAGACAGACCCGAGTTTGAAGCTCATACCCTCCAGAGCGAGCCTGGCCAGGTTCTCTCTAGCGGGTAGTATTTTTGTTCAAGTTGTGAGTCTTGACACTTATTTGATCGTTTAAATAAACACATACCGAAAGTCTTAGAGAAATAATAAAATTGTATTAATTCAATTGGCAGTGAGTATTAAATTTGTCTGTGTCATCTGTTGATGCACCACGTTGGGCACCAGAATATCCCTTAAGCAATACTACTCAATATAATGAATGCAACCCCCTTGACTGCTATCTTTATTCCCACTCAAATAACAAGAGAGAAAAAAACATCTCAGCTCTCAATCCATTATTAAATACCACTGGCACTCAGGAATACTAGCTTTTCAGAGATGTTCTTTACAGAAAAGATCCGACCTGTCAGACACATGCAGAAACTCTGACTGTATTTCTTCAGACACTGTTTCAGCTGGTTTGTTCACCTTTCCAAACACATTGCTAATCAGTCTACAGACTTATCTTTAACTGAACTGCAGAGAGCAAACTGCTTGATTTCTGTTCACAGCTTCATCTAAAACTCCACTGACCTGCTTTCCCTGCAAAATGCCTGATACCTTTGCTCCACCCTGTAATTACATCATCTTACCAAGCTGAAATCTAGTTAGCTCCACATGGAATCCCCTTAATCCAAACAAAACTGCATTAGTCCAAGTCTTTTACAATGGTTTAATTGCACCCCTGGCTCCCAATATATACTTGCTTTTCAAACTAGGATTTATTTTAAAACATGATTGCAGCAGTCACACACGCACACACTAACCCAGGCTTTAACCCTTACTGCACCAAATACCTATAATACAATATGTCTGAAATTCCTACATCCATCACAGACCATTAGTCTGTGAAACAAACAATAAGCAACTTTTATATTTGTACAATTACAAAGCGGCAAACCCTGTTCACTGGCCTGTTCGAAAATGATGATCCTAAACAGTAAAATGAAACTATCTGAAGCATCGGTTGGTCAGTTTTGTTTTTCTTATTTGCAGTTCATGAATAGCCGAATTAAAAGAAAATTGTGGGACTAAATTACTTGGTTTGCCAAGCACAGTAGTTTGCCCCGCAATGTGTAATACCTCCAAGGTGTGACACCTGTTTTGTTATGCTCTTGGAGTAGTATAAGCTGCTTCTGACAAAGGAAGGTTCAGACTTGGAGATAGCTTTAACACATTTATTAAACTGTTAACGATTCTCCTACTTGGATTCGACTCTCCTGTTAATCCTGCTATAGCTACTCAGACTAACTGACCAGTCTGCGTGGTGGTGTGATGTGTTTCAATCAACCCTGTCTGTACTCACTAAGTGTCTCCAGTGGAAAGAGAAAGATCATGTGTGCTGTGTCCTTTTATATGGGTAGCCCCCTTGTGGTAGTGTCACCTCTGGGTGTGTCTTGACTGCCCATTGGTCGTGCCCTATCTTACTGACCTATTGATTGAATGTCTGTGTGTCATGATTCTGGTGCTCCCTCGAGTGTCTAGCTAGGTGTAGTGTCTTTATGTTAATCCCTTGTCTATTTACAGTGATACACATCACCACAATACCATTAACAGTATTGACACCACAATGCCCACTAGATAGAAAATATTTAAATCTATCGATTAATACAATAGTATCTTCTATGGTCATTATAGGTGTTAGTCATGGTTCAGTGGGTTGCACATTCACCCCTCAGGCAGAAGGTTATGTGTTCAAGTCCCACTCCAGACACTTGAGCACATAATCCAGCATCAGTGCTGCACTGTGGGAGTGTTGTCGCTCAGGTACATATATCACAAATGATGCCATTACATTATTGAAGAGCAGGAGAGTTCTCCCACTGTCATGACCATTATTTATCCCTCAGCCAATAACACCAATTCGATCGACCGGTCATTGAACTCATTACTGTTTTGTGGGATCTTGCTGTGTGAAATTTGGCTGCCATGGTTGCCCAGCTTACAACAAGAACTCCACTTCAGGAGTACCGTGAAGGTCTTTGGAGTCTAGAGGTTGTGAAAAGCACTTTACAAATGCAATTTATATCTTTTCTTTCATAGAATCTCTACAGTGCAGAAGGAGGCCATTTGGCCCGTCGAGTCTACACCGACCTTCTGAAAGAGCATCCTATCTAGGCCCAATCCCCCACCCTATCCCCAGAGCCCCATCTAGAGGCAATTTAGCATAGCCAATCCACCTAACCTGCACACCTTTGCACTATGGGAGGAAACTGGAGCACTCAGAGGAAACACACGCAGACACGGGGAGAACATGCAAACACCACACAGACTGTATTCCATTACTTATTTCGATTTGGAGTTTCACTGTTGAAAAAATTGTTGAGTGGTGATTTTTGCAGAAACAGTTGATTCAGACAGACTGCTATGGTCCAATTGAAAACCTAGACTAGAGTGTTACCGAGAGCGGAGCTGACTGTTCCCTCTATCTCGTTCCCTGAATCCAGCACTTGTCACGTACTGGGTCTGGTTTCTCTGCAAACCATCCCATCTACGTTGCAAAATGAATCTCAGTGCACTGACGTTGCATTTGCTCATAACTGTCAATGCAGAATGGGTTAAAAGTTGGAATTGGGAATTTTTAAAAATGGTATCTGTCCATGGATCTTCCTTGCTGACTAGGATAGGTCCCACTCATCCCAGTGCTGTGAAAGTCACTCCTGAAACATAATCTAGCCTGTCTGTGGTCAGGAAGTATAGCAGCCCAGAATGGGCAGTTACCCCAGGTGTCCTCTTGTACAGGAAAACATTAATCCAGTGCTACAATACTCCAAGAACCATCACCAGCCACAATGCTGCAACATAAAGTTGATTGTTGCACCACTAACCTAGTGCTGCAGGTTTCAATACAAATCTCCCTCTGGGACTCGATGACTACTTCGAGAGCTGGCATTACTGTCAGTATAAAATTTAGGAAGCAGCTGGTATTCACTATAGTATCCTGTCATTTTCCCACCTCTCACTCTTTGGATGGTTAAAGGACGACAGCTCTAGATTCCTGCACAGTTTGTGCTGCATTACTGAGGGATGATGCAAGTGTCTCTGATTGGACTTCAGCTTCAAGTTAGTTTCTTTCTCTCGGGTTTACATGCTGCAGGCCTGTGCACCCAGTGTCATAAAGCGAGGCCTAGCTGTTAACCTTTGGAACCCGTCGCACATGATGACGTATGCGTTAAAATAGGATCTCATTTATTTGCAAATAACTTCATTGGCAAATGTAATATTTGGTGTCATATCGGTGTGATTGGTAACCAACCGGTTTAAACAACCAACAATTTATTAGAATAACTATAACGCATGATAGCACAGTGGTTAGCACTGTTGCTTCACAGCACAAGGGTCCCGGGTTTGATTCCCGCTTGGGTCACTGTCTGATGAAGTTTGCATGCTCTCCCCATGTCTGTGTGGGTTTCCTTTGGGTGCTCCTGTTTCGTCCCACAAATCCCGAAAGAGGTGCTTGTTGGGTGAATTGGACTATTCTGAATTCTCCCTCAGTGTACCCGAACAGGCGCTGGAATGTGGCGACTAGGGGATTTTCACAGTAACTTCATTGCAGTGTTAATGTAAACCTACTTGTGACACTAATGAACGATTATTATAAGATTATTGGGCGGGATTCTCCGACCCCGTGTCGGGTCGGAGAATCGCTGAGGGCGGGCACGATTCACATGACGCTGCTCCGATGCCGGTCCGCCGATACTCCGGTAACTGGAGAATCAGAGCCTTTGGCGCCGGCGCGGCACAGGTCGGGGGCGGCTCTTCGCAGACCCTCGACGATTCTCTGTGCGCGATGGGGCGGGTGCCTGCCGGGTTAGGCGAGCCCCGCCAGTGCCGTTCACGTGTGGTCCTACCCGGCGGGACCTCGGCGTTCATGTTGCGGGAGGCGGCCTGATGGAGGGTAGGGGGATCCGACCCCGGGGGGGTGCCCTCCATGAAGGCCTGGCTGTGATCGGGGCCTACCGATCGGCGGGCGGGCTTATCCTGGTGGGGACACATGTTCCACCGCGCCGGGCCCCTGTAGCTCTCTGCCATGTTGCGTCGGGGTTGGCGCGGAGAAGGCAACTAGTGCACATTGTCATGATATTCAGATAAACATCATGGTGCAAACACATACACGCTGATGGACACAGAGTGAGCTCAGGGCACAGAGCTCACAGCAAGCCACTCAGACATTCACCATGTGCTGAGTGCCTCTCTAAGATAGTGTGAGGGCTGGGTCCACAGGTTAAAGGGTAATGAGCGAACCACAGTAACCAGTTTACAGATGTTTTATTGTTAGTAATAAAACAGAGTTGTACCATCTACAACCGTGTTGGGCAGAGCACCCAACACAACATAGTACCAGGTTTGGAACCCAGCAACTGTGAGACCTACCTACACATCTTCAGGAATCCGCCATCCTGCGTCATGGACACCATCATCCCGCCGCAGCCGCTCCAAATCGCTGGAAACCTCGGCGTCAGCTGGAAGCTGTTTAAACAGCACTTCCAGTTCTTCCTAGAAGCCACAGGGAGGGAGAATGCTTCGGAAACCAGGAAAATCGCCCTCCTCCTCTCCACGGCAGGGCAACACGACATCCACATCTACAACTCCCTGGTGTTCGCGGAAGGTGAGGACAAGACGAAGTACAAGACAGTCCTTCTTAAACTCGAACAACACTTCAGCGTCGAGGTAAATGAGAGCTTCGCGAGGTATCTCTTCTTTTGCTGCTTCGTATGGCTTCACACACGTGACGTCCAGCCCTCTGCATCCCCAGTCAAATGGCAAGGCGGAAAAGGGCGTTCATATCGTCAAGCGGCTCCTCTGCAAGGCTGCTGATGCCGGATCGGATTTCTGCTTAGCCCTGCTGGCCTATCGCTCGGCCCCACTAGCCACTGGCCTCTCACCAGCCCAGCTGTTGATGGGTCGCGCCCTCAGGACCACTGTGCCATCCATTCTTGTCCCTACACTCAACTATGCTCCAGTACTGCAAAGGATGCGACAGCAGCGTGCTCTGCAGAAGGTGGCACATGACACTCGGGAACTGATCTTCCTGCTTTGGCGCCTGGAGACACCGTCCGCATCCACCTACCAGAAGGTGGCTGGTCGGCAACTGCCGAAGTTCTCCGACGCGTGGCTCTCCGCTCGTTCCTGGTTCGCATGCCTGATGGCTCCATTCACCGGCGCAATCGCCGGGCTCTTCGCCTGCTTCCGCGCTCGCTACGTGATCATACACCGGTGCCACGCCCTCCTGTTGTTCCTGATGTCGACTTTGTGGAGCTTCCTGCCACCATGCCCATTCCTCTGTCGCCTGTGGCCAGGCCCATTCCTCAGCCGATGGATCCTGACCCACCCTTGAGGCGGTCAACCTGAATTCGTCGCCCACCTCCTAGGCTGGACTTATGAGCCTGTTTGAACATTGGATTCACTGAAGTATTATGCCACAATGTTAATATGTTTCTCTTTTTGTCGTTACAGGAGTTCGTTTTGATGCTTGATGTTTACACTTGTTTTGTTTATGGTACAACCTCGTTGCTATGTTGCATACTTCCTATGTATATAGTTTAGCCTCATGTACATGTTGTAGATATTGCACACACACACTCAGCTGCACTCAGTACACATCTATATTTATTACCACATAGGCACATTTTCTTGTAAAAAAGGGGGGGATGTCATGATATTCAGATAAACATCATGGTGCAAACACACATACACACTGATGGACAGATCAACGGACCAATCAACACACACGCAACATCACAGCCAATCACAAGCAAGAGCAGACACATTATAAAACGGGGAACACCACACTTCCCGCTCATTCCAGCAGGAGACAGCTCAGGGTACAGAGCTCACAGCAAGCCACTCAGACATTCACCATGTGCTGAGTGCCTCTCTAAGATAGTGTTAGGGCTGGGTCCACAGGTTAGAGGGTAATGAACGAACCGCAGTAACCAGTTTACAGATGTTGTTATTGTTAGTAATAAAACAGAGTTGTACCATCTGCAACCGTGTTGGTTCGTCTGTGTAGCAGAGCACCCAACACAACACACATGTGCGAGCTCGCGCCGGCCATAGCGGGCATGCGTGGACCCGCTGCGCCCATTCTGACACCGGTATTGGCAGCTGGAGCAGCGTGAGGCTCTCCAGTGTCGTGCGGCACTGTGTGGCGCAGGATCGCTGCTCCTAGGGGCCTGTTGTCACCGTTGTAAAATGCGACGGCGTTTACGACGGCGTCAACACTTAGCCTCAGGATTAGAGAATCCCGTCCATTACATGCAGAGCAACAGGATGTGCGACCGGCTTCTACAGCTCCAGGATTGATTTTGACTGGGAAAGCCTGCACTCAGCCCCTAGGATCCGCGCGTTATGGCCCAAATGGCCGATTGGGTCACATGAAACTTTGAAAGCTCAGCCGTCAAGGAGCCCACGACTACACCCCCCCCCCCCCTCCACCCCCCCCCCCCTCCACCACCACCCCCCTCCACCACCACCCCCCCTCCACCCCCCCCCTCCACCCCCCCCCCCTCCACCCGCCCCCCCCCCTCCACCCGCCCCCCCCCCCCCCCGAAGTCTCGTCCTACAACATAACAATAAAAATTTAAATTATTTACAGGACAATATTAATAATACAGTTCATTATAAACTCAGTTTATCTGGTGATTTACCCTTCCTCTGGGAGCAAAGTAGCTGAATAGGTCATGTCTCAGAGTAGAGGTCGCCTCAGAAATTCTCAGAAACCTGGCTTTTTTCTTGCCCGGATGCAGTAGTACTCCTTATTTCTTCCCACTGGAACAGTATTGGGCCTTCTTCAGGCTGACCCACCTCTTCAATTCATTAACAGCCACATTACTGGCAGGTACACTCAGAGCGGACTGCCCGACCGGTTCTCAAAGTGACTCCCGTCTCCTCAAATAATCCACATGCTTTTTCTGGATTTTGTCCTTTACCTCCATATCAGATGATACCGGGTCCGTTCTGGCCACCACAACACCTGGGACCCAACGTGTTCCACTTCCAAAATCTTTGGCAAACACTGGATCGTCTACTTCGAATGCCCTCTCACCACTTGATGCATCGCCATTCTTCTTCTGAACACTTTGTCTCGACCCTCCCTGCCAAAGTTGGAAACACCAGATCCAACCTGGTTCTTAACAGACAACCTATAATTTACTCAGCAGGCGTTAGTCCAGTGGTCATGGGTGGCATGGTTCTGTAAGTAATGAGGAAATGTTGATGGTGTTTTTTTTCATGGCTGCTTTAAAGGTCTGTACAGCACATTCAGTGAGTCCATTCGAGGAGTGGTGCTATGGCGCGGTACGTATGTGTTTGATCCCATTTGGTGACATGAAGTGTTGGAACTGAGCACTGATAAATGTTGTCCCATTGTCTGCTAGTACCTCTGGAAGACCCTGAAGAACAAAGCAGTGATGTAGCTTCTCCACTATAGCACAGGCAGTGGTAGACATCACCTCGGAAATGTCCAACCACTCTGAATGCGCGTCCACTAATAGTAGGAACATTGTACTCATGAATGGGCCTACATAATCAACATGGTTCTCACCGAAGGCTAACCTAACCATTCCCAAAGATGCATTGTGGCTGCAGTTAGTAATTTCTGCTGCAGTTGGCATTGGATGCACTGTTTTACCATTCCTTCGATATCTGTGTCTACCCCGAACCACCAAATGTAACTACAAGCCAACAGTTTCATCTTTGACATTCCAGGGTGGCCACTGTGCAACCCATCAAGTAATAGCTTTCTTCCAGGTATGGAGATGACCATGCTCACTCTCCACAGGAGGATACCGTCCTTGCAGCTAAGTACATCTCCTTGTTTGATAAAACGTCAAACTTCAAATGTCAGGATGAATGCGTGGCTCGCGAGATGGTGCAAGAGGGAGGGATTCAAGTTCCTGGGGCATTGGAACCGGTTCTGGGGAGGTGGGACCAGTACAAACCGGACGGTCTGCACCTGGGCAGGACTGGAACCAATATCCTAGGGGGGGGGTTTGCTAGAGCTGTTGGGGATGGTTTAAACTAATGTGGCAGGGGGATGGGATCCAATGTAGGAAGTCGGACAGATGTAAAACAGGGCCAGAAACAAAAAGCAGTAAGGGGGAAAGTGTAAGGCAGAGAAGCCATAGTCAAAAATCAAAAAGGGCCACAGTACAGGGTACAGTGCCTGAGGAGAGTGTGAAAAGGGAGGTGGCTAATGCAGGATTGAGGGCGTTGTACGTAAATACGCGCAGTATACGGAACAAGGTAAATGAGCTTGTTGCGCACATTGAAATTGGCCGGTACGATGTTGTGGGCATCACAGAGACGTTGCTGCAAGGGGATCTGGGCTGGGATCTAAATATCCAAGGATATATGTCCTATCGAAAGGACAGGCAGATGGGCAAAGGGGGAGGGGTTGCATTGTTAGTAAGGAATTAAGTTAAATCGATAGCAAGGAGCGATATAGGATCAGAAGGCATAGAATCTCTGTGGGTAGAGTTGAGGAATCACAGAGGTAAAAAGACCCTGGTGTGAGTTATGTACAGGCCCCCTAGCAGTGGTCAGGATGCAGGGCAGAAAATAAATCAGGAGATAGAAAAGGCATGTAAAAAAGGCAATATTACAATAATCATGGGGGACTTCAATATGCAGGTGGACTGGGAAAATCAGGTTGGTAGTGGATCCCAAGAAATGGAATTTGTGGAATGTCTAAGAGATGTTTTTTGGGAGCAGCTTGTGACAAAGCCTACTAGGTGTCATGCAAGAGTGCCTTTAAGAACTGGATGTTTAAGCAATGTACCTTTAAGAAAACAGGGATGTCATAGAGTGGGTGGAGCTCAGCTCAGGTCAACCATTTTGCAGGTTTTTAGTTTCAGTTTTGAAAAATGCCTGGCTGGTTTTGTTGAGAGCAGTTTAAAAGTGCCTGGCTGTTTTGCTATGAACTGATTAAAAGGAGAAAGCCAGTTGGAGACAGCAGCTTGAGAAGTTCTGGTTTTCTGTGAGTTGCTTGGAGGGAGAAAGCCAGATGGAAAAAGCAGTTTGTGTGTGTCTGTGTGTGTCCAGAGAGCTGCAAGAAGAAAGAAAGGTGCTGGAGCTGAAATCAACCAAGCTAATAAATCTCTGCCATTCTACAGAAAATATATATTTAACCTGATGTGATACTGTTTAAAGGTGTTAAGTCTCTTGGAAGTTTGAAGGAACATTTTAAGGAGTTATTTACTGTTGCAATATTTTCTGTGTTATCTTTGAAGTAAGGGGTGTTAAGAGAAGCAATGTTTATTTAAGATGTTAAGTTGAGTTCATGGAATAAACAGTGTTTTGTGTTTAAAAACCCACATGTCCATAATTGTAATTCCACACCTAGGGAAAAATCCGTGTCCTCGGAAAAGCAACAAATCCATTAAAGGGAAAGGTTGGTTGAACTCCATGATACATTTTGGGGTTCTTGAAACGCCTCCCCCATAACATAGGGAACAGGCAATTCTGGATTTGGTGATGTGTAATGAGGCAGATTTGATTAGGGAACTTAAGGTGAAGGAACCCTTAGGGAGCAGTGACCACAACACTCACCACATTGGGCTAAACCGCTGGCTTGTAATGCAGAACAAGGCCAGCAGCGCGGGTTCAATTCCCATATCAGCCTCCCCGAACAGGAGCCGGAATGTGGCGACTAGGGGCTTTTCACAGTAACTTCATTGAAGCCTACTTGTGACAAGCTATTATTCTGTTCTGTGTCTGCACGTTCTCCCCGTGTGTGCGTGGGTTTCATCTGTGTGCTCCGGTTTTTTCCCATAGTCCAAAGATGTGCTGGTTAGGTGGATTGGCCATGCTAAATTGCCCTTAGTGTCCAAAATTGCCCTTAGTGTTGGGTGGGGTTCCTGGGTTATGGGGATAGGGTGGAGATGTGGGCCTGGGTAGGGTGCTCTTTCCAAGAGCCAGTGCAAAGTCGATGGGCCGAATGGCCTCCTTCTGTACTGTAAATTCTATGATTCTATATGATAGAATTTACTCTGAGGTTTGAGAGGGAGAAGCTGCAATCAGATGTAACAGTATTACACTAAAATAAGGGCAACTACAAAGACATGAGGGAGGAGCTGGCCAGAGTTGATTGGAGAAGGAGCGTAGCAGGGAAGACAGTGCAACAGCAATGGCAGGAGTTTTTGGGAGTTATTAGGGAGGCACAACAGAAATTCATCCCAAGGAGGAGGAAACATACTAAGTGGAGGACAAGGCATCCATGGCTGATGAGGGATGTCAAGGACAGCATAAAGGCTAAGGAAAAAGAATACAAAGTGGTGAGAATTAGTGGGAAACCAGAGGATTGGGAAGCCTTTAAAAGTGAGCAGAGGACAACTAAAAAATAAATAACGGGGGAGAAGATGAAGTAGGAGAGCAAGCTAGCTAGTAATATAAAGGCAGATAAGAAGAGATTTTTTTCAACATATAAAAGGTAAGAGAGAGGCAAAAATAGACATTGGACCACTAGAAAATGTGGTTGGAGAAGTAATAATAGTAAACAAAGAAATGGCAGACGAACTGAATAGTTACTTTGCATCAGTCTTCACAGTGGAAGACACCAGTGGGATGCCAGAGCTCCAGGAGAACCAAGGGCAGGGGTGAGTGCAGTGACCATTATTAAGGAGAAGTTTCTGGGGAAACTGAAAGGTCTGAAGGTGGATAAGTCACCTGGACCGGATGGACTACACCCCAGGGTCCTAAAAGAGATAGCTGAGGAAATTGTGGAGGTATTAGTGATGATCCTTCAGGAATAACTGGAGGCTGGAAGGGTCCCAGAGGACTGGAAGGTGGCTAATGTAACACCACTGTTTAAGAAGGGAGGGAGGCTGAAGACAGGAAATTATAGGCCGGTTAGCCTGACTTCGGTCATTGGTAAGATTTTAGAGTCCATTATTAAAGATGAGATCGCGAAGCACTCGGAAGTGCATGGTAAAATAGGACTGAGTCAGAATTGGCTTTGTCGAAGGTCGTGTCTAACAAATCTGTTAGAGTTCTTTGAGGAGGTAACAAGCAAGTTAGACAAAGGAGAATCAGTGGACGTGATTTATTTAGATTTCCAGAAGGCTTTTGACAAGGTGCCGCATAGGAGACTGTTAAATAAGTTAAAAGCCCATGGTGTTAAGGGTAAGATCCTGGCATGGACAGAGGATTGGCTGATTGGCAGAAGGCAAAGAGTGGGGATAAAGGGGTCTATTTCAGGATGGCAGCTGGTGTGCCTCGGGGGTCTGTGCTGGGACCACAACTTTTTACAATATACATTAATGATATGGAAGAAAGTACTGAAGGCACTGTTGCTAAGTTTGCAGATCTGTAGGGGGATGGATAGTATTGAGGAAGCAAGGGGGCTGCAGAAGGACTTGGACAGGCTAGGATAGTGAGCAATGAAGTGACAAATGAAATACAATGTGAAAAAGTGTGAGGTTATGCACTCTGGAAGGAGGAATCTAAGCATTGACTATTTTCTAAATGGGGAAATGCTTCGGAAAGCAGAAACACAAAGGGACTTGGGAGTCCTTGTTCACGATTCTCTTAAGGATAATGTGCAGGTTCAGTCGGCAGTTAAGAAGGCAAATGCAATGTTAGCATTCATGTCAAGAGGGCTAGAATACAAGGCCAGGAATGCACTTCTGAGGCTGTATAAGGCTCTGGTCAGACCCCATTTGGAGTATTGTGAGCAGTTGTGGGCCCCATATCTAAGGAAGGATGTGCTGGCCTTGGAAAGGGTCCAGAGGAGGTTCACAAGAATGATCCCTGGAATGAAGAACTTGTCGTATGAGGAACGTTTGAGGACTCTGGGTCTGTACTCGTTGAAGTTTAGAAGGATGAGAGGGGATCTTATTGAAACATACAAGATACTGCGAGGCCTGGATGGAGTGGACGTGGAGAGGATGTTTCCACTTGTAAGAAAATCTAGAACCAGAGGACACCATCTCAGATTAAAGGGACGATCCTATAAAACAGAGCTGAGGAGGAATTGTTTCAACCAGAGGGTGGTGAATCTGTGGAACTCTTTGCCGCAGAAGGCTGTGGGGGCCAAATCATTGAGTGTCTTCAAGACAGAGATAGATAGGTTCTTGATTAATAAGGGGATCAGGGGTTATGGGGAGAAGGTAGGAGAATGGGGATGAGAAAATATCAGCCATGAATGGCGGTGCAGACTCGATGGGCCAATTGGCCTAATTCTGCTCCTATGTCTTATGGTCTTATGTTGTGACATCCTGGCGTAACGCCAGCCATGTAGAGTCATATGCTTGACTTTTGACAATATCGGATCTCTCTCTGGGTCGAGTACTTTATCTGTTGTGCAGATACAGATAATGTAACAAGAAAATTTAAGACGATTTCCTGAGGCACTGATGGGGATGGCATACTTTCTGGGAATGGAAGATTTGTGCCCTGGTCGGTGTTGGACATTGTATTTGTAAACAGCCAATGATAAAGCCCAATGCTGAATCCTTACAGAAGCGATTGGGCCGATTAATTTATCTTCCTTGAAAAGGCAAAGTAAAGGTGATGAATGTGAAGTGCCTTCTATAAACGTACTGGCAAAACTTTCTGATACCAAAGATGACGCCTAGGCCCTCCTCGATTTGTGACTATCCTGTCTGCATCAGTCAGGGTCCTTGAAACAAAGACAAGGGGCTGAATACTCCGCACCCCAACTCCAAATTCGCTGCCGGTGCTGAGATTCCAGTTTCCCACATGGAATCGGGACCGCCACCGGTTCACCGATTCTGTGGGCCCCGAAAAGCGGCGTACTTGGAGAGTATGCTGCGTATCGCCTACCTGCGGCCATTCTCAGCCTCCGACCGGCTGAAGTCCCGATGGCGGAGATCTAACATGGTCCTGCCGGTCAGGATACTAGCGTGGCGGCTGCAAACTCAGTCTGCGGTAGCCCTGGTCTGGGGCGGGCCGGTCGGAGGGCAGGAGGGGGGGTGCCTTATACAGCACCGGGCTAATTTTGGGCGAAGAGTCCAGGTCGGGCGTGCGGCTGATCGGGGCACTATTTGGAGGGTCCAGCTCTGCCGGTCTGAGTCTGCCATGGAGCATGGCGCGGTCGCTGGAGGCTGCCGCCGTGCGCATGTGCGGCCTCCGACCTGGAAGTGTGGGGGCCCGTACCTGCAGTAAAAGCTGTTAGTTTCACAAAGGTTCACTGCTGGCCCCCTGCAGGGCTATGAATATGTGGCCCAGGGCTAAATCGCTGGCTTTGAAAGCAGACCAAGGCAGGCCAGCAGCACCGTTCAATTCCCGTACTGGCCTCCCTGAACAGGCGCTGGAATGTGGTGACTAGGGGCTTTTCACAGTAACTTCATTTGAAGCCTATTTGTGACAATAAGCGATTTTCATTTCATTTCATTCATTTCACGCCAGTTTTTCTGGCGTGAAAGGCCACAGTTTTTACGACGGCATGGGGACATAGTCCCAAAAACAGAGAATCCAGCCCAATGGATCGTTCTGTCCCATCATTCATTGTATGTGACAAAACAACGCCAACGCCATATGGAGGCACATTGCAAGTGAAGATTTTTTAAAATTATTATTTCCAGTACCATTTCTGGTGTTTTTTAAATAGTGCATGCAGGGGTGCTAGCATTGTTAAGAAATTGGGAATGAACTGCCCATAGTAATTTACAATTCTGAGAAAAGAATTTAGCTCGGATGTATTCCTTGGGCTGGTGCTTACTTGATAGGTCTTACTTTATCTCCTGTTGGATGTAAGCCTTGTGCATCCACTCTATAACCTAGATAAGCCACCTCATTCACTTGAAAGGTGCACTTCTCTCTCTTCGACCACACTCCAGCTTTCTGGAATCTTTATACAACTTCCTCCAGGTTGGATAACTGGTTCTCTTCTGTGGCTCCCGTTATCAATACGTTGACAAAGTAAATGATTACTTTTGGTAAATCTTGCAGCAGACTGTCCATAGTACATTAAAAATGGCACAAACCAGCGAGACCCCAAATGGTGAACGAATATAATGATATAGCCCCTTGTGCGTATTAATGGTAACAAATTCTCTGGAAGCATCATCCAGTTCAGATGCTGGTATGCATGATTCATGGGTCCCAGGTTCAATTCCCGGCTTAGGTCACTGTCCGTGCAGAGTCTGCATGTTCTCCCCGTGGCTGCGTGGGTTTCCTCCAGGTGCTCTGATTTCCTCCTACAAGTCCTGAAAGACATGCTGTTAGGTAATTTGGACATTCTGAATTCTCCCTCTGTGTATCCGAGCAGGCGCCGGAATGTGGCAACTGGGGACTTTCACAGTAACTTCATTGCAGTGTTAATGTAAGCCTACTTGTGACAATAAAGATTATTATTATTTTGGAAATTGTATAGCTGTCTAATTTCGCTGCCTGGTCAACTTGCAGTCTCCGCAGATACAAATGGTCTTGTCAGCTTTGACTACAGGTACAAAGGGTGCTGCCTACTCTGTAAATTGTATGAGCTTGATGATGCCCAAATCCTCTAATTGCCTCAACTCGGTCACCACTTTTTCATGCAATGAATAACAATTGTTTCACCCCAGCTGAGTAACATTTTATTTAGTGTCCAGTTTCTGGTCATTTCGGCTCCATCACTTGTGAAACTGGATGGAGTAAGCATGGTGCAGGTTCCAGTCCGTCCAATCTTAAATAGCGATCAGGGTCAGATTCCAATAACCTATCGCCTGAAACTTAACAGGTGAACTATAGAAACGTCACTGTGCAGAAGGCGGCAATTCACCCCATCATGTCTGCACCAGCCAGAAAAGAGAAAGAAGAAACTAGCCACTCATTTAAATCCCATTTTCCAGCACCTGGTCTATAGCCTTTCAGATTACAGCATTTTAGATACAGATCCAGGTACCTTTTAAATAAGCTGAGCATTTCAGCCTCAACCACCAATTTAGACAGTGACATCCATCGCCCTTTGGGTTGAAAGTTTTTCCTCATGTCCCCTCTAATCCTTCCACCAATCACTTTAATCTGTGCTCCTTGGTAATCGACCCCTTAGCTAAGGAAAACACATCTTTCTTGTCTACCCTATCTAGGCCTCTCATAATTTTGTACACCTCAAGGTCACCCCCTCAGCCTGCTATGTTCTAAAGAAAACATTCCTAGCCTATCCAATCTCTCCTCGTCGCTGCAATTTTCAAGCCCTGCCAACATTCTTGTGAATCTCCTCTGCGTTCTATCCAGAGCATTGAAGTCCTTCCTGTAATGTGGTGACCAGGACTGTACACAAAATTCCAGCTGCGCCTTGGACACCCAGCCCAAAGCCCCTTTCATTCTCTCCACGTCCACGCTATCCAGGCCATGTAGTATCCTGTAAGTTTCAATATGATCCTCCCTCATCCTTCTAAATTCCAACGAATACAGACCCAGAGTCCTCAACTGTTCCTCATACGACAAGCTCTACATTCCAGGGATCATTCTTGTGAACCTCCTTTGGACCCTTTCCAAGGTCAGCACATCCTTTCTTAGATACGGGGCCCAAAACTGCTCACAATACTCCAAATGGGGTCTGACCAGAACATTATATTACCTCAGAAGTACATCCCTGCTCCTGTACGCTAGCCCTCTCGGCATGAATGCTAACATTGCATTTGCCTTCCTAACTGCCGCTGAATCTGCACGTTAACCGTAAGAGAATCGTGAACAAGGACTCCCAAGTCCCTTTCTGCTTCAGATTTCCTAAGCATCTTACTATTTAGAAAATAGTCTATGCCTCCATTTCTCCTTCCAAAGTGCATAACCTCATACTTTTCCACATTGTATTCCATCTGCCACTTCTTTGCCCACTCTCCTAGCCTGTCCAAGTCCTTCTGATGCCTGCCTGCTTCCTCAATACTACCTGCCCCTCTACAGATCTTTGTATCATCTGCAAACTTAGCAACAGTGCCTTCAGTTCCTTCTTCCAGGTCATTAATGTATATTGTAAAATGTTGTGGTCCCAGTACCGACCCCTGAGGTACACCACTAGTCACCGGCTGCCATCCTGAAAAAGACCCCTTTATCCCCACTCTCTGCCTTCTGCCAGTCAGCCAATCCTCTATCCATACCAGGATCCTACCCTTAACTCCATGGGCTCTTAACTTATTTAACAGTCTCCTATGCGGCACCTTGTCAAAGGCGTCTGGAAATCTAAATAAATCACGTTCACTGGTTCTCCTTTGTCTAACTTCCTTGTTACAACCTCAAAGAAATCTAACAGATTTGTCAGACATGACCTCCCCTTGACGAAGGCGTGCTGACTCAGTCCTATTTATCATGCACTTCCAAGTACTCTGCAATCTCATCTTTAATAATGGACTCTAAAATCTTACCAATGACCGAAGTCAGGTGAACCAGTCTATAATTTCCCATCTTCTGCCTCCCTCCCTTCTTAAACAGCGGTGTCACATTAGCCACTGTCCAGTCCTCTGGGGCCCTTCCTGCCTCCAGTGATTCCTGAAAGATCATCACCCATGCCTCCACAATCTTCTGAGCCATCTCTTTTAGAACCCTGGGGTGTAGTCCATCCGGTCCAGGTGATTTATCCACCTTCAGACCTTTCAGTTTCCCCAGAACCTTCTCCTTAGTAATGGTCACTGCACTCACTTCTGCCCTCTGGTTCTCCTGGAGCTCTGGCATCCCACTGGTGTCTTCCACCGTGAAGACTGATGCAAAGTAACTGTTTAGTTCCTCTGCCATTTCTTTGTTTCCTATTATTACTTCTCCAGCCACATTTTCCAGTGGTCCAATGTCTATTTTTGCCTCTCTCTTACCTTTTGTGTATTGAAAAAAACTCTTCCTATCTTCCTTTCTTTTACTAGCTAGCTTGCACTCATACTTCATCTTCTCCCCCGTTATTGCTTTTTAGATGTCCTCTGCTCGCTTTTAAAGGCTTCCCAATCCTCTGGCTTCCCACTAATTCTCGCCACTTTGTATGCTTTTACTTTAGCTTTTATGCTGTCCTTGACTTCCCTTGTCAGCCATGGATGCCTTGTCCTACCCTTAGCATGTTTCCTCCTCCTTGGGTAAAATTTCTGTAGTGCCTCCCTAATAACCCCCAAAATCTCCTGCCATTGCTGTTCCACTGTCTTCCCTGCTAGGCTCCTTTTCCAATCAACTCTGATCAGCTCCTCCCTCATGTCTTTGTAGTTACCCTTATTTAATTGTAATACCATCTCCCTCTCAAACTGCAGGGTAAATTCTATTATATTGTGGTCACTGCTCCCTAAGGGTTCCTTCACCTTAAGTTCCCTAATCATGTCTGCCTCATTACACATCACTAAATCCAGAATTGCCTGTTCCCTAGTAGGCTCTGTCACAAGCTGCTCCAAAAAAACATCTCTTAGACATTCCACAATTTCCTTTTCTTGGGATCCACTACCAACCTGATTTTCCCAGTCCACCTGCATATTGAAGTTCCCCGTGATCATTGTAATATTGCCTTTTTTTACATGCCTTTTCTATCTCCTGATTTATTTTCTGCCCCACCTCCTGGTTTCTGTTTGTCTTCTTTATTTTCCTTTCCTGTGCAGTTTTGTAATATGTAACTTATGAGTTGTGAAATATAAGATGTGAAAACCCAATAAAAACATTTTTTTTTAATTAATTTTTTAAAATGGCAACAACTTGTCCATCAAGTTGCACTGTGCTGAGTCACCGGGTCTCAATGATGAGGCAGAGCGACGATCGAGAAGGAAAGAAAAAGAAGCAAATCCTGCACTCCAGATCCCACTGCCTGCCCCATGGGACATCCTGCCCCATCTGCCTTAAGATGTGTGGGTTGAGAATCGGCCTGTTCAGTCACATGAAAACCCATGGTAGAAACTCGCAAACACGAGTAGACATAATCCTCAAATCAAAAGGCAGCTGTGCTCCGGCGACTACGCAAGTTTGGAAGACAGGACACACCAATACCAATACCATTACACTTTCAGGGCCAGAGAGGTTACGTGGCGGTGATTATGACTTATCACACCATTAAAATTAATTTCATTTACATCTGAATGCACCAGACCTAATCTTTTCTATTTGGTAATGGATAAGGAGTACAGCAACTTCACACCTGTACATTGATTTTGATGGTGAATCTATCAGCAGGGCATTGTTATAGCTTAACAGGTTAACTCAGACAGGAACTTCCAGATTTCTATGCTTAACTTTGTGTGTGCAGACTGTGGAAGTTGTTGTTCAATGTACACCATAACAGGGAACACTGATAAGGTTAGTGACCCGATGTCATCACACCGGACTTTATGCATGCTTGGGAGGGCAGCGCACCCGATTTCTGAATATAAAATCCCCCCTCAAAGTCTAAACCAGGACATATAAAGCAGCAATTCTAAATTATGCACAGAAAACATTTTCTTCTAACTCTTGCATGGGATGCAAGCATATCACTTGTAAGGCCAGTATTTAGTACCCATCCCTGGTTGCCCTAGAAGAACTGGTGATGAGGCACCTTCTTAAACTACTGCAATCTGTGTCTAACTACACCATAGTGCTGTTAGGGAGGGAGTTCTAGTTACTCTAAATGCTAAATCCAAGACATTGAACATGAAGCCAGTCATACACAGTAATAGCAGGATGAAAGGTAATATAGAGTTGAACTTATGACATTTGGTTCAAGAGATAGGGAGGTATTGGACATTTGCTGACTTTGCACATTCCTTCAATTTTTTTACTGGTACATGAAAAGCGAACAGAACCCTAAGAATACAGGAGTTTGTAAATATTGGAATATATTAGAAGAGAACATCAAAATTATTGATCTCCTGTGGAGTCAAGAAATTAACAATCCAACAGTCTTCTGACTCTTTCTCTCTCCTTTCCTTTCTCTCTCTCTCTCTGCCCACCCTCCCTCCCCAAATATACACATGTTCAACTTTCTTTCTCACCTCAATCATTGAAGAAATCTCTCCTTTCTGTCTAATTTTCCTATCTATGGCCAGGATTTTTCAGCTCTGCCTACCAGCACCATCTCCATCTCCCCCCCCCCCCCCCTCCCCCCCCCCCCCCCCCCCCCACACACACGCACACACCGTCCCCCACCTCCCCCAAACCCACTGGGGATCTTCCAGTCCCATCGAAAGTCAATGGACTGTTGGCTGATCCGCTGCATCCCCGACGGTGAGGCTGGAAACTGAGGACTGTTGGTTGTGTCGCTTTTTGGGTGAGATATGAATTAGAGGCCCCGTCTGCTCCCTCACATGGACATAAAAGATCCCCTCCGGCACTATTTTGAAGAACACTGGAATTCTCCCTCGCCTCTTGCCCAATATTTCTTCCTCAACCAGCACCTAAACAGAAGACTTGGTCATTTATTTAGTTGCTGTTTGTGGGAGCTTGCTGTGTCAAAATTGGCTGTCACGTTTCCTACATTTTAAAAGGTACGTCATTGGCAGTGAAGCACTTTGGGATGCTCGGAGGCTGTGAACTGCGCTCTACAAATGCAAGTCTCTGAAGTAGTACAATAGGCAGGTGAATCATTGCCTGAGATTTACTTACGATTGACTGCAGTAAGTGAAACGGGTTCCTGCTCTACTTTCACAGTTACGGTTTCTGTCACCTCATCTGACATCGAGACAGACTTGGACCTGTTTCTGGTCTTGTCGGATTCAGCGCTTTCAGGTGACAGATTACCAGCAGGCCTAGCCATTTTTGACGAGGCTCTCCTTGACTCACAAATGTATCGGCAGGCTGCAGTTGGCCATCTCTTCCTGCTATAGGACACCTCATTGACGAAATCCTTCCAGCAGTAGTTCAAAATGTTCTCCAGACCCCGCGGAAATGGGATTCCAGCAACCTTACAGTGAAGAATCATCCCATCAATCTCGGTCAGCAGAGAAGAGGCAGAATTTTTCAGTTTCTCAAAATAATACATATGCTCGATTTCATCAGCATATGCAGAAATAAAGACATTAAGCCCAACGACAGCTGCACCATGTCGCTCGGATAACTCAGTAGTAACGGATCTCCTATGTTTAGCAATGATGGACGAGGATAGCCTTTTTCTCTTAGGTCGCCTGAAAATAATGGAAGAGACAAACTGGAATAAATTAATGTCCCAGATTTAAAACAGCAGACAACACCTTCCAAACCGACGACTACTGCCATCTCGAAGAACAAGAGCATCAGATACCTGGGAACCACACCAGCTGGAGGTTCCTCTCCAAGTCACTCACCGCCCTGAGGGACGCCGTCAGTGTCCCTGCTGATTTCACCTGTGGGAAGTGCACCCATCTCCAGCACCTCAGAAACCGCGTTAGGGAACTGGAGCTGGAGTTGGATAAACTTCGGATCATTTGGGAGGCAGAGGTGGTCATAAGTAGAAGCTTCAGGGATGTAGTTACTCCGAAGAATGAAGATAGATGGGTGACATTGAGAGGGGCTAGGAGGAAGCAGTCAGTACAGGGATCCCCTATGGTCGTTCCCCTTACTAACAAATATACCGCTTTGGATACTGGTGGGGGGATCGACTTACCAGGGTTAAGCCATGGGGTACAGGTCTCTGGCACAGAGTCTGTCCCTGTTGCTCAGAAGGGAAGGGGGGAGAGGAGTAGAGTATTAGTCATTGGAGACTCAATAGTTAGGGGGATCAATAGGAGATTCTGTGGGAACGAGAGAGACTCGCGGTTGGTGTGTTGCCTCCCAGGTACCAGGGTCCGTGATGTCTCGGATCGTGTTTTCGGGATCTTTAAGGGGGAGGGGGAGCAGCCCCAAGTTGTGGTCCACATAAGCACCAACGACATAGGTAGGGAAAGGGATAGGGATGTAAGGCAGGAATTCAGGGAGCTCGGGTGGAAACTTAGAGCTAGAACAAACAGAGTTATTATCTCTGGGTTGTTACCCGTGCCACGTGCTAGCGAGATGAGGAATAGGGAGAGAGAACAGTTGAACACGTGGCTACAGGGATGGTGCAGGAGGGAGGGTTTCACATACCTGGATAATTGGGGCTCATTCTGGGGCAGGTGGGACCTCTACAAACAGGATGGTCTACACCTGGACCAGAGGGGTACCAATATCCTGGGGGGGAAATTTGCTAATGCTCTTCGGGAGGGTTTAAACTAATTCAGCAGGGGGTTGGGAACCTGAATTGTAGCTCCAGTATGCAGGAGGCTAAGAGTAGTGAGGTCATGAGTAAGGTTTCAAGGTTGCAGGAGGGTACTGGCAGGCAGGAAGGTGGTTTAAAGTGTGTCTACTTCAATGCCAGGAGCATCCGGAATAAGGTGGGTGAACTTGCAGCATGGGTTTGTACCTGGGACTTCGATGTTGTGGCCATTTCAGAGACATGGATAGAGCAGGGACAGGAATGGTTGTTGCAAGTTCCGGGGTTTAGATATTTCAGTAAGCTCAGGGAAGGTGGCAAAAGAGGGGGAGGTGTGGCATTGTTAGTCAAGGACAGTATTATGGTGGCAGAAAGGACGTTTGATGAGGACTCGTCTACTGAGGTAGTATGGGCTGAGGTTAGAAACAGGAAAGGAGAGGTCACTCTGTTGGGAGTTTTTTATAGGCCTCCGAAAAGTTCCAGAGATGTGGAGGAAAGGATTGCAAAGATGATTCTGGATAGGAGCGAAAGTAACAGGGTAGTTGTTATGGGGGACTTTAACTTTCCAAATATTGACTGGAAACGCTATAGTCCGAGTGCTTTAAATGGGTCTGTTTTTGTCCAATGTGTGCAGGAGGGTTTCCTGACACAGTATGTAGATAGGCCAACAAGAGGCGAGGCCACATTGGATTTGGTACTGGGTCATGAACCAGGCCAGGTGTTGGATTTGGAGGTAGGTGAACACTTTGGTGATAGTGACCACAATTCGGTTACGTTTACTTTAGCGATGGAAAGGGATTGGTATGTACAGCAGGACAAGAGTTATAGCTGGGGGAAAGGCAATTATGATGCGATGAGGCAAGACTTAGGATGCATAGCATGGGGAAGGAAACTGCAGGGGATGGGCACAATTGAAGTGTGGAGCTTGTTCAAGGAACAGCTACTGCGTGTCCTTGATAAGTATGTACCTGTCAGGCAGGGAGGAAGTGGTCGAGCGAGGGAACAGTGGTTTACTAAAGTAGTTGAATCACTTGTCAAGAGGAAGAAGGAGGCTTTTGTAAAGGTGAGACGTGAAGGTTCAGTTAGGGTGCTCGAGAGTTACAAGTTAGCTAGGAAGGACCTAAAGAGAGAGCTAAGAAGAGCCAGGAGGGGACATGAGAAGTCTTTGGCAGGTAGGATCAAGGATAACCCTAAAGCTTTCTATAGGTATGTCAGGAATAAAAGAATGACTAGGGTAAGAGTAGGGCCAGTCAAGGACAGTAGTGGGAAGTTGTGCGTCGAGTCTGAGGAGATAGGAGAGGAGCTAAATGAATATTTTTCGTCAGTATTCACACAGGAAAAAGACAATATTGTTGAGGAGAATACTGAGATACAGGCTACTAGACTAGACGGGCTTGAGGTTCATAAGGAGGAGGTGTTAGCAATTCTGGAAAGTGTGAAAATAGATAAGTCCCCTGGGCCGGATGGGATTTATCCTAGGATTCTCTGGGAAGCTAGGGAGGAGATTGCTGAGCCTTTGGCTTTGATCTTTGTGTCGTCATTGTCTACAGGAATAGTGCCAGAAGACTGGAGGATAGCAAATATTGTCCCCTTGTTCAAGAAGGGGAGTAGAGACAACCCCGGTAACTATAGACCAGTGAGCCTTACTTCTGTTGTGGGCAAAGTCTTGGAAAGGTTTATAAGAGATAGGATTTATAATCATCTAGAAAGGAATAATTTGATTAGGGATAGTCAACACGGTTTTGTGAAGGGTAGGTCGTGCCTCACAAACCTTATTGAGTTCTTTGAGAAGGTGACCAAACAGGGACTTCTGGTTGCGGCTATGCCTAGGTAGGTCGCACGTTCGACAGCTCCCGCCGGGAACGGACTTTTGGGCACTTCAGAGGGGCCCCAACGTCAATTGTTCGACGGCTCCCAGTGTGGGAAGGTGACAGCAAGGTTCCCCCGACACTAAAGGATTGGACCAGGAGTGGAGCGGTTAAAAAAGTGATACTGGATTCAGGTAGCTAGGAGCTGGGGGGCACTGCACAAACTTAATTTGTCGCGGCTGGTGGAACAGACGGAGGAGGATTTTAAAAGGTGGGACATGTTGCCACTCTTGCTGGCGGGCAGGGTACACTCCATTAAAATGGTGGTCTTCCCGAGGTTTCGTTTTGTATTCCAATGCCTCCCAATTATGATTACAAAGGCCTTCTTTAAGAGGGTAAGCAGGAGCATTATGGGATTTGTGTGGGCGAGCAAGACCCCGAGGGCAATGAGGGGGTTCCTGGAGCGTAGCAGAGATAGAGGAGGGTTGGCGTTGCCGAATTTGGGTGGCTACTACTGGGCAGCCAACGTGGCGATGATCCGTAAGTGGGTGATGGAGGGAGAGGGGGCGGCGTGGAAGAGGTTGGAGATGGCGTCCTGCAAAGGAACGAGCCTGGGGGCGCTGGTGATGGCACCGCTGCCGCTCTCGCCGACAAGGTACACCACGAGCCCGGTGGTGGCGGCAACGCTAAAGATCTGGGGGCAGTGGAACGACACAGGGGAGCGATGGGAGCCTCGGTGTGGTCCTCGATCAGGGATAACCATCGGTTTGTCCCAGGAAGGATGGACGGGGGGTTTCAGAGCTGGCATCGGGCAGGGATTAGAAGAATGGGGGACCTGTTCATCGATGGGACGTTTGCGAGCTTAGGGGCGCTGGAGGAGAAATTTGGACTACCCCCGGGAAATGCCTTCAGGTACATGCAAGTGAGGGCGTTTGTGAGGCGGCAGGTGAGAGAATTCCCACTGCTCACGGCACAGGGGATTCAAGACAGGGTGATTTCGGTCATATGGGTCGGGGAGGGCAAGGTGTCGACGATATACCAGGAGATGAAAGAAGAGGGGGAGGCTTTGGAAGAGGAGCTGAAAGGTAAATGGGAAGAGGAGCTAGGGGAGGAGATTGAGGAGGGGCTGTGGGCTGATGCCCTAGGTAGGGTTAATTCCTCTTCCTCGTGTGCCAGGCTTAGCACACGAGGAAGTTTAAGGTAGTTCACAGAGCGCATATGACGGAGGCGAGGCTGAGTAGGTTCTTTGGGGTGGAGGACAGATGTGGGAGGTGCTCAGGAAGTCCGGCGAATCATGTCCATATGATTTGGTCATGCCCGGCACTGGAGGGTTTCTGGAGGGGAGTTGCGGGAACAGTATCTAAGGTGGTGAAAGTCCGGGTCAAGCCAAGCTGGGGGCTAGCACTATTTGGAGTAGTGGACGAGCCGGGAGTGCAGGAGGCGAAAGAGGCCGGCATTCTGGCCCTTGCGTCCCTAGTAACCCGGCGAAGGAGCTTGTTAATGTGGAAAGAGGCGAAGCCCCCCAGCGTGGAGGCCTGGATAAATGATATGGCAGGGATTATCAAGTTGGAGAGGATAAAGTTTGCCTTGAGAGGGTCTGCGCAGGGGTTCTACAGGTGGTGGCAACCGTTCCTAGACTATCTCGCGGAGAGTTAGATGAAGGTCGGACAGCAGCAACAGCAACCCAGGGGGGGAGGGGGGGGAATATCTTTAGTTGGGGCCGGGGGGGGGGGGGTGGGCGGGGGGAAGGGTGTTTTTTTCTGGGGGGCATTTGAGCAAGCAAACACATGAATGACCCGGACAACTGACATGTACGGGAGGAATCCAATGTACAAAGTTCTGTATCATATTGACTTGCCATGTTCATGTCTTGCTATGCGAGCTTTCTTTCTTTCTTTGTTACGGGGGGGGGATAAAAAGTGATACTGGAGCAGCGGACAGTGCGAGGGAGGAAAAGCAAGATGAGGGCGGGTGGAGACCAAGCAGCGTGGTCGCAGGAGCAGCAGGAGTTCCTTAAACGCTGTTTTGCGGAGCTGAGGACAGAAATGCTGGCGCCAATGAAGGCGGCGATTGAGAAGCTTGTGGAGACACAGAAGGCCCAAGAGGCAGCAATCCGGGAGGTGCAGCAAAAAGCCTCGGAGAACGAGGACGAGATCTTGGGCCTGGCGGTGAAGGTGGAGGCGCACGAGAGGTGGCAGGAAAAATTTGAGGACCTGGCGAATAGGTCGAGGAGGAAGAATCTTCGGATTCTGGGTCTCCCTGAAGGAGTGGAGGGGCCCGATGCCAGGGCATATATGAGCACGATGCTCAATTCGCTGATGGGCGCGGGAGCTTTCCCGAGGCCCCTGGAGCTGGATGGGGCTCATCGGGTCCTGGCAAGGAGACCCAAGGCCAACGAGCCACCAAGGGCTGTAGTGGTGAGGTTCCACCGCTTTATGGACAGAGAGTGTGTCCTGAGATGGGTCAAAAAAGAACGGAGCAGCAGGTGGGAGAACACGGAGATCCGAATTTACCAGGACTGGAGTGCGGAGATGGCTAAGAAGAGGGCTGGTTTTAACCGGGCTAAGGCAGTTCTCCATTGGAAGGGGGTGAAGTTTGGGATGCTGCAGCCAACGTGATTGTGGGTCACGTTCCAAGATCGGCACCACTATTTTGAAACGCCTGATGAGGCATGGAACTTTATCCAGTCTGAAAAGTTGGTCTCAAACTGAGGGTTTGTCGTGGGGGGATGTTTACTGTGTTTACTGCGTTTGGGGAATGTTCTTTTTGTTTTCGTGCTGGGTGGGGATGGGTGAATGGATTTGATGTGGGGGCTGTGGGAGAGTGTGGGCGTCGGTGTTGGAGGGGCAGGGCCCCGCGGAGGAAGAGGGGGGTTGGAGGCCCGAGGATGGGGGGTTGGGGTAAGGCCGCAAAAAGGAGCTGCGACAGAGGGGGCGGGGCCGGCTCAGACGTTAGGGAAGGATGGGGGTGAGGCCGGGAGGGAAGGGCGGTGCTGGAGAGGAGCGCACACTGACTGCCAACGGGTGGGGGGATTCTCACACTGGGGGGCCGATGGAATGGCGGGGGAGGCCGGGGTCAGCAGGAGTCAGCTGACTTACGGGAGTGTCATGGGGGGGAGCAAAATGGCTAGATGAGGATCTAGCTGGTGGGGGGGGGGGGGGGGGGGGGGGGCGGTACTGGGTTGCTGCTGCATTGGCCAAAGGGGAGCTGGAAGTAGGAGAGGTAGTCGGGGCGGGGGTCCGCCGCCTGGGGGACTGGAGGGTGCGAGAGGCGCGGACACGTGGCTGGCCTAGAAAAGGAGATGGCTAGTCGGCATGGGGAGGGGGGCGGCGAGTAGCCCCCTGATCCGGCTGATAACGTGGAATGTGAGGGGCCTGAATGGGCCAGTCAAGAGGGCCCGGGTGTTCGCGCACTTAAAGGGACTGAAGGCAGACGTGGTTATGCTCCAGGAGACACATCTGAAGGTGGCAGATCAGGTTAGGCTGAGAAAGGGATGGGTAGGGCAGGTCTTTCATTCAGGGCTGGATGCGAAGAACAGAGGGGCTGCAATATTGGTGGGGAAGCGGGTGTCTTTCGAGGCACAGAATATTGTAGAGGATAATGGAGGTCGATATGTGATGGTGAGTGGTAGGTTGCAGGGGGTGCGGGCGGTACTGGTGAACCTATATGCCCCAAATTGGGATGATGCCGGATTTATGAAACACATCTGGGTCGGATTCCGGATCAGGAGGTAGGAAGCTTGATAATGGGGGGGGACTTCAACACGGTGCTGGACCCAGCACTGGACCGTTCTAGGTCCAGGACGGGTAAGAGGCCGGCTGCGGCCAAGGTGCTCAGGGGGTTTATGGACCAGATGGGAGGAGTGGACCCATGGAGGTTTGCCAGGCCGCAGGCCAGGGAATTTTCCTTCTTTTCCCAACTCCATAGAGCCTACTCCCGGATAGATTTTTTCATTTTGAGTAGGGCGCTAATCCCGAAAGTGGAGGGAACGGAATATTCGTCCATAACCATTTCGGACCAAGCCCCGCATTGGGTGGAGCTGGAGTTGGGGGAGGGGAGGGACCAGCGGCCACTGTGGCGCCTGGATGTGGGACTGTTGGCGGATGTGGGGGTGTGCAGGGATGTATTGAAAGATATTTGGAGGCCAACGACAATGGGGAGGTGCAGGTGGGGGTAGTCTGGGAGGCGTTGAAGGCGGTGGTCAGGGGAGAGCTAATCTACATTAGGGCCCACAGGGAGAGGAGAGAGAGGAGGGAGAGGGAGAGGTTGGTGGGGGGGGATTTTAAGGGTAGACAGGAGGTATACAGAGGCCCCCGAGGAGGGGCTGCTTAGGGATCGACATAACCTCCAGACGGAATTCGACCTGTTGGCCACGGCGAAAGCAGAGGCACAGTGGAGGAAAGCGCAGGGGGCGACGTATGAGTATGGGGAGAAGGCGAGTCGAATGCTGGCAAATCAGCTTCGTAAGAGGGAGGCAGCGAGGGAGATTGGTGGTGTTAGGGATAGAGGGGGGAATACGGTGAGGAGTGCGGTGAGAATAAACGAGGTATTTAGGGACTTCTATGGGGATCTGTACAGGTCTGAGCCCCCAGCGGGGGAGGAGGGGATGCGACGATTCCTAGATCAGCTGAGGTTCCTGAGGGTGGAGGAGGAGCAGGTGGCTGGTTTGGGGGCGCCGATTGGGCTGGAGGAGCTGGTTAAAGGATTGGGGAACATGCTGGCGGGGAAGGCCCCGGGGCCAGATGGGTTCCCGGTTGAATTTTACAGGAAATACGTGGACCTGCTTGGCCCGTTGCTAGTGAGGACTTTTAATAAGGCGAAGGAGGGGGGACCTTGCCCCCGACAATGTCCAGGGCACTGATTTCTTTGATCTTGAAGCGGGACAAGGATCCATTGTAATGTGGGTCGTATAGACCGATCTCGTTCCTCAATGTTGATGCTAAGTTGCTGGCGAAGGTGCTGGCTACAAGAATTGAGGACTGTGTCCCGGGGGTGATTCATGAGGTCCTGACGGGATTTGTGAAGGGTAGGCAGTTAAATACAAATGTGCGGAGGCTCCTCAATGTGATTATGATGCCCTCGGTGGAGGGGGAAGCGGTGGTAGTGGCAGCTATGGACGCGGAGAAGGCCTTTGATCGGGTGGAGTGGGAGTATCTTTGGGAAATGTTGCGGAGGTTTGGGTTCGGGGAGGGGTTCATCAGTTGGGTCAGGCTGCTGTATAGAGCCCCGGTGGCGAGTGTGGCTACGAACCGGCGGAGGTCGGAGTACTTTCGGCTGTACCGGGGGACGAGGCAGGGGTGTCCCTTATCCCCCTTGTTGTTTGCACTGGCAATTGAGCCACTGGCCATGGCACTGAGGGAGTTCAGGAAGTGGAGGGGATTGGTTCGGGGGGGAGAGGAACACCGGGTGTCGTTGTATGCCGATGACCTGTTGTATGTTGCGGATCCAGTGGAGGGGATGGCGGAGGTCATGCGGATCCTTCGGAAGTTTGGGGACTTTTCGGGGTATAAACTCAACGTGGGGAAGAGTGAGCTCTTTGTGGTGCATTCAGGGGACCAGGGAAGGGGGATAGACGAGCTACCGCTGAAGAGGGCGGAAAGGAGCTTTCGGAACCTGGGGATCCAAGTAGCTAGAAGTTGGGGGGCCCTGCACAAGCTCAATTTGACGTGGTTGGTGGAGCAGGTGGAGGAGAATTTTAAAAGATGGGATATGCTGCCACTCTCACTAGCGGGTAGGGTGCAGTCGGTCAAAATGACGGTCCTTCCGAGGTTTCTCTTTGTGTTCCAGTGCCTTCCCATTTTGATCCCCAAGGACTTTTTCAAACGGGTAAGCAGGAGCATCATAGGATTTGTGTGGGCGAATAAGACCCCGAGGGTAAAGAGGGTGTTTCTGGAGCGTGGCAGGGACAGTGGGGGGCTGGCGCTGCTGAATTTGTGTGGCTATTATTGGGCAGCCAATGTGGCGATGATCCGTAAGTGGGTAATGGAGGGAGAGGGGGCGAGGCTAGCGGCTAGACATGGCGTCCTGTGTGGCCACGAGCCTGAGGGCGCTGGTGACAGCATCGCTGCCGCTCTCGCCGACAAGGTACACCACGGGTCCGGTGGTGGCGGCGATGCTGAAGATCTGGGGGCATTGGAGGCAACACAGGGGTGAGGTGGGAGCCTCAGTTTGATCCCCGATTCGGGAGAACCATCGGTTCATCCCGGGAAGGATGGATGGGGGGTTTCGGAGCTGGCATCGGCCAGGGATTAGAAGAATGGGGGACCTGTTCATCGATGGGACGTTTGCGAGCCTAGGGGCGCTGGAGGAGAAGTTTGGGCTACCCCCGGGAAATGCTTTCAGGTACATGCAAGTGAGGGCATTTGTGAGGCGGCAGGTGAGGGAATTCCCGCTTCCGAACAGACGCCGGAATATGATGACTGGGGGCTTTTCACAGTAACTTCATTTGAAGCCTACTTGTGACAATAAGTGATTTTCATTTCATATCCTTTGATCCCTTTAAGCCCAAGAGCTATATCTAACTCCTTCTTGAAAACATACAGGCCGAGATCCAACAGAAAGGTTTCTAAGTGTCATTTGTGGCGGATTTTGCTAGGAGCTTCCCACCGGCTCTGCCGGCAAGTTCCCCACCGCTATCTAACGACACTTCGGGCGCGATTTAACAGAAAATCTTCTAAGTATGGTAGCGAGCGGGTACTGCCACCAGCTCCCCAACGGTCGACCCGGAGGGGTCGTTACCACTATCAAACGTTAATTGGTCCACTTAACGAGGCCCCACAGGCTTCACACCGCAAATGACTGTCCCACAGGCTGATTCGCTGGGACCGTGCTCACTGCCCCCCCGCTAACGAAGGGGAGCAGCACTTAAACTGTTACCGCAGAAGTAATCCTACAGCCGCAGCCATGCCACCAAGGAGACCGGCTCCAAGATTCGGGTATAGAATTCATTGGATTTACAGTGCAGAGTGAGGCCATTCGGCCCATCGGGTCTGCACCAGCCTTTGGACCAGCCACCATATTCCCGTAACCCAGTAACCCTCCCAACCTTTTTAGACACGAAGTGCAATTTAGCAAGGCCAATCCACCTAACGTGCACATCTTTGGACTATGGGAGGAAACCGGAGCACCCGGAGGAAACCCACGCAGACACGGGGAGAAGGTGCAGACTCCACACAGACAGTGACCCAAACTGGGAATCAAACCCAGCACCCTGGCACTGTGAAGCAACTGTGCTAACCACTGTGCTACCGTGACACCCATACCGACCTGGACCCACCTGCTGGACGTGGTGGAGTCTCAACATTGTACCTGATACCCCAAGGGGCTTGGCAGGTCAGCCACAGAACAGCCAGTACCACCTGGGAGGAAGTGGCAGCGGCCATCAGCACGGGGAGCGCAACCTGGAGGATCGTCACACAGTGCTACAAAAGACAAATGACCACCCACCAGGCCGCACGGGTGAGTTGGCATCGGCCCCTGGCACTGGTCCTGCCTGTCATCCCTGCTCTCCCCATCCCCCCCACCCCCACAACAACCATGTGCCTAGCACCGCCCACATCCAGCACCATGCCACGTTCCACCCAATCCATGCCCAGCAATGGTGCTCACCTCATGGGCCCCATTATATCGGGTCTTGGCATCAGTCACCGGCCTCTGTACTGGTGTCATTAGCCAGGTCCTAAGCGGGTATCCCTAATCCCCCAAGAGCCACCCTGGGGTGCCCCTCGAAGATGCCGGGGATCTCCGAGTGTACCAGGATGTAGCTGGGAAGCATGCGCACACTCCCTGGGAAGCATGCGCACACGCACATGATCTTCATGTGGTGGTCGCACGCAAGTTGGACGTTCAGGGAGTGGAACCCCTCCCTGATGTCCCGGTGCATGCAAGGTGACATTTGTGCCATCTATTACCCCCTGGACCTGGGGCATCCAGCGATGGCAGAGAATCCTGCTGCCCGGGCAACCTTTTGGGCTTGGTCCAGGTCAAAGTTTATACAGTTCACTGCCCAGGCAAACAGGGCATCTGTTGCCACACAAATCCTCGCTTGAGTCCTGGAATGATCCTGAGGCGTAAAGGTTCAATGCTGCATTGACCTTGACGACCACCGGGAGCAGGTATCCTCGTCCATGTGATGCCATGTCCTCAAGGACATGGCTCAGGTGCCACAGCAACCCCTTGTTGAGGCAGAGCCTCCTGCGGCACACACTGTCCGTCATCTATTTGAACATTCAGCGACGTCTGTACACCTTGTGCCGTCATTGGCCTCCCCCTCTGGGTCCTTTCCTGGCCTGGTGGGCAGCCGGGTCCCCAGGGTGTGGGGCAGGGCCCTGCACATGGGCTGCCACCTCGAGCCTCTGTCAACGCTGCTGCCGCTGCCTTCTCCGGCCTCTGGCTGCCTGGACTTTGAGTCCAGCTTTCGCAGGATCCAAGAAATCATCCATCCCATGTAATATTTGTAAGGAATTGACAAGAGTGAGGGACAGTTAATCAGCGATGGCTTACAGCCCGGTACCCAACACACCATGCATACGCACCCTTGCCACAGTGGGTGCCCCTGGGCACTAGAGCCTGCACCCCAGGCACCCCTGGTAACGTTACCTGACCCGGGCACCGGTTACCTCCCTGGTACACATACCCACCCTCTGGGTGTGGGGATATCCCCAGTGCTGGGGCCCAGCTCCTTGTGGACTTGGCCCCACATGAAGGAGGATACCCCCTCCCGGTGGTCGTCAAAGTCACCACAGCACTGAACTTTTACGCCTCAGGATCATTCCAGGGCTCAAGCGAGGATTTGTGTGGCATCTCCCAACAGCCCATAAGTTCATCTGTGAAGCCACGGGTGCCGTGTTTGCACCCCAGACACCCTCTGGTAACGTAGCCTGAACCGGGCACTGATTAGCTCCCCAGTGCACACACCCACCCACCCTCTGGTTGCAGGCACGTCCCCAGTGCTGAGGCCCAGCTCTTGGGTATTTGGATGTTGCCTTCTGCTCTGTGGTGTTGAAGCCTCCGGTGTTCAGGCAAAGTGTCCAGGCCTGACAGTCTGGTTGGGATGCGAGGCAGTAATTCTCTCCTGCTACATGGCACATGTACCCACTGGAATCCACTTGGGGCTGCAAAGTGCTCACATTACAACAATTGCCAATTCTTTATTAGCAATGGCCTTCAGCTGTGGGCCTCCCGGAGGTCACCACAGTCAGTGGGGGTCATGGGTGATCAGTGGGACAGATAGGCAGTAGCCAGAGTTGCCCCCCCGTTATGGGTACAGACAATCCAGTGGGTGACATGGTGGATCCACAGGCACCAGGGCACCACCCCCCCATGGGTTTGTTCCCATACATTCTATGGAGATTGGCTTTAGTTGGTGATAATTGATTTCTTGCCAGGCCGTGGCACGATCCTGATTTTGCCAACAGGAGCGGGCAGGTTAGATTGCAAACTGATCGGCGCCCAGCACGGTTCCCAATGTTGGCCTCTCCCATCATTTTTTAAAAAAATTTTTAAAATATATTTTATTGAAGTTTTTCAAACAAAAATTTTCAGTTTTTACAACTTAATAAAGAAATATACATTAAACGGTATTTAAATAATATATTAAACTAACAACAACATGAAAAAAAAAGAAATAAATAAGAAGCAAATATCAACAACTAGCAAAGAAAAAACAAAAACACGGAATGGTACCCCCACCCCCCCCCTCTCCCCCCTCCCCCCTGGGTTGCTGCTGCTGTCTTTTCTGTTTTTCCATTATCGTTCTGCGAGATAGTCAAGGAACGGTTGCCACCGCCTGGTGAACCCCTGAGCCGATCCTCTTAACGCATATTTTATTCGTTCCAGTCTTATGAACCCTGCCATGTCGTTTATCCAGGTCTCCACGCCCGGGGGCTTCGCTTTTTTCCACATAAGTAGAATCCTTCGCCGGGCTACTAGGGACGCAAAGGCCAAGACGTCGGCCTCTTTCGCCTCCTGCACTCCCGGTTCTTCTGCAACCCCAAATATAGCTAACCCCCAGCTTGGTTTGACCCGGACCCCCACCACCTTTGAGATCACTCTTGCCACACCCTCCCAGAACTCATGCAGTGCCGGACACGACCAGAACATGTGAGTGTGGTTCGCCGAGCTTCCCGAGCACCTCCCACACCTGTCCTCCACCCCAAAAAACCTGCTCAGTCTTGCTCCCGTCATATGCGCTCTGTGTAGAACCTTATATTGAATCAGGCTAAGCCTGGCACACGAGGACGAAGAATTTACCCTACTTAGGGCATCTGCCCACAGCCCCTCCTCAATCTCTTCCCCCAGCTCCTCTTCCCATTTTCCCTTCAGCTCCTCTACCATCGCCTCCCCCTCATCTCTCATCTCCCTGTATATTTCGGACACTTTGTCTTCTCCAACCCATGCCCCCGAAATCACTCTATCCTGGATCCCCTGCGTCGGGAGCTGCGGAAATTCCCTCACCTGTTGCCTCGTAAATGCCCTCACTTGCATGTATCGGAAAGCATTCCCTGGTGGCAACTTATATTTTTCTTCCAATGCTCCCAGACTCGCAAACGTCCCGTCCACAAACAGGTCCTTCAGCTTCTTAATTCCTGCTCGCTGCCAACATTGAAATCCCCCATCTATCCTCCCCGGAACGAACCTGTGGTTATTCCTTATTGGGGACCACACCGAGGCACCCGTCACTCCCCTGTGTCGTCTCCACTGCCCCCAGATCTTCAAGGTCGCCACCACCACTGTGTTTGTGGTGTACCTTTTCGGGGAGAACGGTAGCGGCGCCGTCGCCAGCGCTTTTAGGCTCGTTCCCTTACAGGACGCCATCTCCAGCCTTTTCCACGCCGCACCTTCTTCTTCCCTCATCCACTTACAGACCATCGACACATTGGCGGCCCAATAGTAGTCACTCAGACTCGGCAGTGCCAATCCCCCTCTGTCCCTACTGCGCTGCAGGAACCCCCTCTTTACCCTCGGGGTCTTTCCCGCCCACACAAAGCTCATAATGCTCCTGTCTATTTTTTTGAAAAAGGCCTTTGTAATCAGGATGGGGAGGCACTGAAACACGAAAAGAAACCTCGGGAGGACCACCATTTTAACTGCCTGTACTCTGCCCGCCAATGACAGGGGCACCATATCCCACCTCTTAAAGTCCTCCTCCATCTGCTCTACCAGTCGCGTCAAGTTAAGTTTATGTAGGGTTCCCTAGTTCCTGGCCACCTGAATCCCCAGGTATCGAAAATTCCTTGCTACTCTCCTCAGCGGCAGAGCATCTATCCCCCTGCCCTGTTCCCCGGGGTGCATCACAAAAAGTTCGCTCTTTCCCATATTTAATTTGTATCCCGAGAACTCTCCAAACTCCCTGAGTATCTGCATTACCTCTGGCATCCCCTCTACCGGGTCCGCCACATATAGCAGTAAATCGTCTGCATATAATGACACTCGATGTTCCTCTCCCCCTCTAAGCACCGCCCTCCACTTCTTAGAGTCCCTCAGCGCTATGGCCAATGGTTCAATTGCCAACGCGAACAGTAACGGGGACAGGGGGCACCCCTCTCTTGTAGCCCTATGTAATCGAAAGTATCCCGATCTTTGCCTGTTTGTAACGACGCTTGCCACCGGGGCCCCGTACAGGAATCTAACCCATCTAATGAACCCCTCCCCGAACCCAAATCTCTTCAGCACCTCCCACAGATAGTCCCACTCCACCCTATCGAATGCCTTCTCTGCATCCATCGCCACCACTATCTCTGCCTCCCCCTCCAGTGGGGACATCATCATCACCCCCAGCAACCTTTGTATATTGGCATTCAATTGTCTCCCTTTAACAAACCCTGTCTGGTCGTCATGTACCACCCCTGGGACACAATCCTCTATCCTTGTCGCCATCACTTTGGCCAGCAGCTTGGCGTCTACGTTTAGGAGGGAGATGGGCCTGTATGACCCGCACTGCAGCGGGTCTTTGTCTCGTTTCAGAATTAACGATATCGTCGCCTCCGACATTGTCGGGGGTAATGTCCCCCTTTCCTTAGCCTCATTAAAGGTTCTCGCCAGAAGCGGGGCCAGCAGGTCCATATACTTCCTATAAAATTCCACCGGGAACCCATCTGGTCCCGGGGCCTTCCCTGCTTGCATGTTCCCAATTCCTTTGATCACCTCCTCCACCTCAATCTGCGCCCCCAGACCTGCCACCTCCTGCTCATCCACCCTCGGGACCTCCAGCTGGTCCAAAAAGTGTAACATTCCCTCTTTCCCCTCCGGGGGTTGGGACTTATACAGCCTCTCATAAAATGTCTTAAACACCTCGTTCACTTTCCCTGCTCTCTGCTCCATCTTTCCCATTTCGTCCCTAACTCCTCCGATCTCTCTCGCCGCTCCCCTCTTCCGAAGTTGTTGGGCCAGCAGCCGGCTCGCCTTTTCCCCATATTCATATTGTATCCCCTGTGCCTTCCTCCACTGTGTCTCTGCCTTTCCCATGGTCAGCAGGTCAAACTCCGTCTGTAATCTTCGTCTTTCCCTGTATAGCCCTTCGTCTGGGGCCTCCGCATACTTCCTATCCACCCTCAGAATTTCCCCAACTAATCTCTCTTTCTTTACCCTCTTGTTTCCCCTTGTGGGCTCTGATGGAAATCAGCTCTCCTCTAACCACCGCCTTCAGCGCTTCCCATACTACCCCCACCTTGACCTCCCCATCATCATTGACCTCCAGGTATCTTTCGATACATCCCCTCACCCTTCCGCATACCCCCTCGTCCGCCAGTAGTCCCATGTCTAATCGCCAGAGTGCTGCTCCCTTTCCTCTCCTAGTTCCAGATCCACCCAATGCGGGGCGTGATCTGAAACGGCTTGGGCCGAGTACTCCGTTCCTGCCACTTTCGGGATCAGCGCCCTTCCCAAGACAAAAAAGTCTATCCGGGAGTATACCTTATGGACGTGGGAGAAAAAGGAAAACTCTTTACCCATCGGTCTGGCAAATCTCCACGGATCTACTCCCCCCATCTGCTCCATGAATCCCTTAAGCACCTTGGCCGCTGCCGGCCTTCTCCCGGTCCTGGATCTGGACCGGTCCAGCCCTGGGTCAAGCACTGTGTTAAAGCCCTCCCCCATTAACAGGTTTCCCACCTCCAGGTCCGGGATACGTCCCAGCATTCGCTTCATGAATCCCGCGTCATCCCAGTTCGGGGCATATACGTTCACCAGCACAACCGCCTCACCCTGCAATCTGCCACTCACCAATCACATACCTGCCCCCACTATCCACCACTATGGTCTTAGCCTCGAACGATACACGTTTCCCCACCAGTATTGCCACCCCTCTGTTTTTCGCATCTAACCCTGAGTGGAATACCTGTCCCACCCATCCTTTCCTTAGTCCAACCTGATCCGCCAACTTCAGGTGCGTCTCCTGGAGCATAACTACATCCGTCTTCAGTCTCTTTAAGTGCGCAAACACCCTTGCCCTCTTAATCGGCCCATTTAAACCTCTCACATTCCACGTGATCAGCCGGGTTGGGGGCCATTTACCCCCCCCCCCTCGTCGACTAGCCATCCCCTTTTTTAAGCCATCTCCTCACCCAGGTCTCATGCACCCGTCTGTCCCCCAGACGGCGCCCTCCCGTCCCGACCACCTTGTCTCGTATCAGCTCCCCCTTACCCTCAGCAGCAGCAACCCAGTTAATCCCCCCCCTCCCCCGCTAGATCCCCCTCTAGCTTGATTACTCCCCCCATATTGCTTCCGGGAGTCAGCTAACTCTGGCTGACCTCGGCTTCCCCCGTTCATCCTTTGACCTCCCTGCGTGTGAGGCTCCCTTCCTTCCTGCGCCCTTTTTCCCGCCATAATTTCCATAGCGCGGGAAAAAACCCGCGCTTTCCTCTCGGCCCCGCCCCTAATGGCGCAGTTCCCTCATTCCCCTCCCCTGTCCCCTTTTCCACCAGCGCCCACATTTCTTCGTGTCCTCCCCCTCGGGGGGGGGGGGGGGGGGGGGAGAGAAAAATTCCCCGTCAAACATTATTATATATTAGCCCTCCCCTCTCCCCACTTTACATTTCTGTGCCACCACCTCGCTCCGGACATCAATTTCTCAAGTCTAGTCCAATTTCTCTTCCTGAATGAATGTCCATGCCTCCTCCGCCGTCTCGAAGTAGTGGTGTTTGCCCTAATGTGTGACCCACAATCTCGCCGGCTGCAGCATCCCAAATTTGACTTTCTTCCTATGGAGCACCGCCTTGGCCCGTTTGAAACTCGCCCTCCTTCTCGCCACCTCCGCACTCCAGTCTTGATATACGCGTATCACCGCGTTCTCCCACTTGCTACTCCGTGTCTTCTTAGCCCAACTCAGGACCATCTCCCTGTTCCTGTAGCGATGGAACATCACCACTATTGCTCTTGGTGTTTCCCCTGCCTTTGGTCTTCTCACGAGGACCCGGTACGCGCCCTCCACTTCCAGGGAGCCCGTTGGGGCCTCAGCTCCCATTAGAGTATGGAGCATCATACTCACTTACGCCCCAGCATCAGCTCCCTCTGTTCCTTCGGGGAGACCTAAAATCCTTAGGTTCTTCCTCCTCGACCTGTTCTCCAGGGCTTCCAGCCTTTCTATGCACCTCTTATGTAGTGCCTCGTGCGTCTCCGTTTTTACCACCAGGCCCTGTATCTCGTCTTCGTTCTCGGCTGCCTTTGCCTTCACTCCACCGAGCTCCGTCGCCTGGACCTTTTGTGTTTCCTTTAATCCCTCG
Source organism: Scyliorhinus torazame (assembly GCF_047496885.1). NCBI lineage: Eukaryota > Metazoa > Chordata > Chondrichthyes > Carcharhiniformes > Scyliorhinidae > Scyliorhinus > Scyliorhinus torazame. Next base: position 83,680,512 of record NC_092719.1, read on the forward strand.
ATTGCCAGTAACATCGGCGCCAGCACCTCTTTCTTGAGCTCCTCCACACATCGTCGGAGGAACTCCTGCTGTTCTGGGCCCCATACCATCTGGGCTCCCTCGGCCGCCATCTTGCTTCTCCCTTCTCTTCTCTGCCGCTGCTCCAGAGGATCCTCCGCAATCTGGCCACTACTGTCGCTCCTTTCCATCCACACCCGGGGGGACTCCTTCCTTTGTCACCTCACACTAGGTTTGGCCATAAAAAATTTCCGTTGGGGCTCCCGATAAGAGCCCAAAAGTCCGTTGAAACGGGAGGTGCCGAAACGTGCGGCTTAGCTGTGCATGCCGCAACCGGAAGTCCTCTCCCATAATTTTAACGACCGCATTGCGCTTAAGCAAAAGTGCGATGAGGCTGGTAGATTATACCCATTAGTCCCTTTTTGGGGCCCTGTCGAGTTTCTCACTGGTTTAGCCCACACTTCGAATGATTTTCATCATGGGGAGCTGAACTCAGTGATCTGGGCGGTGGGGGATGGGGTTAGATGCCAGGAGGCCTGTAAATCCTGTGTGAGTAGGCCTTAGTAGTTTTAACACCTCCTTAAGCGAGTAGGGCTTGGTCCCGCCCATTGTGGGTTGGATTCTGGTCGTGCCGCCTCGCAGGACTTGGATGAATCCCGCGAGGCATAGTGGCTGCGAGGAAGCCTGCGGGAGGCTTCACCCAGCATCTACCGGCCACGTCACCCTCCCGTCTGGGCGCGATGTTGCTGGTAGATCACGCCCACAATGTTTTGGCCTCAACTGCTTTCTGTGGTAGCAAATTCCACAGGCTCGCCACTCTCTGGGCGAAGAATTTTCTCCTCATCTCTGTCCTAAATAGTCTGCCCTGTATCCTCAGACTGTGGCTCCTGGTTCTGAACTCCCCCATCTTCGGAAACATCCTTCCTGCATCTACCCTGTCTAGTCCTGTTAGAATTTTATAGGTTTCTAGGAGATCCTTCTTCATTCCTCAAAATTCCAGCAAAAATAATCCTAATTGACTCAATCTCTCCTCATATGTCAGTCCGACATCCCAGAATCCGTCTGGTCAACCTTGCTGCACTCCCTCTATAGCAAGAACATGTTTCCTCAGGTAAGGAGACCAAAACTGCACACAATATTCCAAGTGTGATCTCACCCTGTATAACTGTAGCAAGACATCCCTGCTCCTGTATTCAAATCCTCTCGCAATGAAAGCCAACATACTATTTGCCTTCTTTCCCGCCCGCTGGACCTACATGCTTAATGGTGGTGCAGTGGCAATGCTGCTAGACTGCCAGAGGCCCAGGCTAGCTGGTTTAGCTCAGTGGGCTAGACAGCTGGTTTGTAATGCAGAACAAGACCAGCAGCGCGGGTTCAATTCCCATACCAGCTTACCCAAACAGGCGCCGGAATGTGGCGACTAGGGGTTTTCACAGTAACTTCATACTTAGGACAATAAAAGGTTATTATTATTATTATTATTAATACTCAAGGCAGCTGGTGGAATTTAAATTCAATTAATAAAATCTGGAATTAAAGGTTAATCTCAGCGATGGTAACCATGAAACGATCATCGATTGTTGTAAAAACCCATGTGGGTCACTGATGTCCTTTATGGATGAAAATCTGCTGTGCTTACCTGGTCTGGCCTACATGTCACTCCAGAGCCACAGAAATGTGGTTGACACTTAATTGCTCCTCTGAAATGGTAACTCAGTTCAAGGACAATTTGGGATGAGCAATAAATGCTGTCCTTATCAGCAACATACATAACCCATGAAAAAAATAAAGAAAAATCCTCAGTGGGCTAAATATTACACTGACAAGGGTAATACGGTGGCGGTGGTTAGCACTGCTGCCTCACGGCGCCGAGGTCCCAGGTTCGATCCCGGCTCTGGGTCACTGTCTGTGTGGAGTTTGCACATTCTCCCCGTGTTTGTGTGAGTTTCGCTTCCACAACCCAAAGATGTGCAGCGTAGGTGGATTGGCCATGCTAAATTGCCCCTTAATTGGAAAAAATGAATTGGGTACTCTAAATTTATTTAAAAAAAATATTACACTGACAACCAATTTAAGATGGTCAGTCAGGATTGCAGTGTGGCGCAGTTACGTGTACCAGAAACTGCAGATATTGAGACACAGGGCCATGTTCTTTGCGGACAGAAAAGACACATACAGATTGCGCCTGTTTCAGCTGAATAAAATAGGTGATAATCATTCACTAGTTTTTTTCCTCAGGGCAATGCCTTAACCAATCAGAATTAAGCTGCCAGGTTTAAATTTTCAAACAATGCTTCGCAGTTAACTGTCTGTCATCAACAACTGGTGCACTCTCCATGGCAATGCCTCCACCATAAGACCATAAGACCATAAGAAACAGAAACAGGAGTCGGCCATTCGGCCCCACGGGCCTGTTCCACCATTCCTTAGGATCATGGCTGATCAGACATTCCTCGTGTCCACTTTCCTGCCCGTTCCCTGTAACCATTGATCTCCTCACTGATCAAAAATTTATCTATCTCAGCCTTATCTCAGACTCTGCCCTTACTGCTCTCTGTGGCAAGGAGTTCCAAGGACTCACAATCCTCTGAGAAGAAATTCCTCCTCATCTCAGACTCTCCTATGAGGTGAAACATCCTCTCAGCATTTACCCTGTCAAGCCATTGAAGAATCCTGTATGATTGAATGGGATCACTTCTCATTCTTCTAAATTCCAATGAGTATAGAAAGCCAGCCTGTTTAACCTTTGCTCAGAAGACAATCCCTCCATACTGGGGATCATCCTCGTGAACCATCTCTGAATCGCCTCCTTTTGTGTTGCAGCCTTCTGCAGTTTTTCTCCATTTAAACAATACTCTACTTTGGTCTCCCTTCCAAAATGAACAACTTCACATTTTCCCACATTATACATCATTTGCCAACTTTTTGCTCGCTTACCTAACCTATCAATATATTTTTGCAAACTGTTTGTATCCCACTTGTAATTTGCCTTTCCATCTTTTTTGTGTCATCTACAAATTTGGCTACAGTACATTTGCTTCCTTCTGCCAAATCAATAATGTATATTGTAAACAGTTGTAAGGACTGTGGGATCCCACTCGTTACAGGTGGCCAACGTGAAAAATAATCCCTTATCCCCACTCGCTGCTTGCTGCCCATTAGCCAATTTTCTATCTAATATACTACCTCCAACACCTCTTATCTTATGACTTAACCTTTTTTTGAGCTACTTTGTCAAACGTCTTCAGGAAGTCCAAATACAACACATCTACTGGTTCCCCTCTCTCCACTCTTGTTCAGACTTCCTCGAAAAACTGATGAATTAGTCAGACACAATTTTCCTTTCATGAAGCCATGTTTACTCTGCTTGGTTAGATTATGATTTTCCAAATGTGATTTTCCAAATTTCCTTCATAATCGATTTCAACATTTTTCCAACCATAGATGTTAGGCTAATCAGAGTCTACCTGCGAACTAATCAGCGCTCTCTTCTCACAGAGGTTGTTGTTTCCCCTGACATTGGTATTCTTATGATTGTCCCGATGAGTGCAAGACCTAAAGCTTCAACAAAATGTATTTTCTCAGCAACACTAAAGTTCTACCAAACAAGTAAGGAAAAAAACAATCATCTTCACCTCACAGGTTCCTCATTCTAAACTATCTCAGACTAAATACATTTCCCACAAATTGTTTATTGGTGATTCTCTATATTTATGGTTTTGGACTCTGGCAATCCCTCACTAAACAATTGCCTGCTACAAATGAATAAAAACAAATCTGGAAGGAGTAAAAATTCCCTATAATTTCCCTTCATTATGGATGGCCAGCTTGCCTCGACCCTTTAAGATTGCTGCTTGTGTGTGCCTGTATGCATCTGAAAGGGAACATCAGGGGCGGGATTCTCCCGTACCTGGCGGGGCAGGGGATCCCGGCAGGACGGAGTGGCGTGAACCACTCGACATCGGGCCGCCCCAAAAGGTGCGGGATAGGGGCCTGGCGCCACGCCAACTGGCGCCGAAGGGCCTCCGCCGGCCGGCGCGAGTCGGCGCATGTGCGGGAGCGCCAGCGCATGCTGCCGTCATCCCCGTGCATGCGCACAGGGATTCACTTGCGTATCGGCCATCGCGGAGGACCACAACGGCCGATGCGGAAGGAATAGAGTGCCCCCACGGCACAGGCCCGCCCGCGGATCGGTGGGCCCCAACCGCGGGCCAAGCCACCGTGGGAGCACCTCCCGGGGCAAGATCCCCCTGCGACCCCCCAGGAACCCCGGAGACCGCCACGCCGCCAGGTCCTGCCGGTAAGGGATATACTCTGATTTACTTCCACGAAAAACTCTGATGAATTAGTCAGACACAATTTTGCTTTCATGAAGCCATGCTTACTCTGCTTGGTTAGATTATGATTTTTCAAATGTGATTTTCCAAATTTCCGCCAGGTCCCGCCGGTAAGGGACCTACTCTGATTTACGCCGGCGGGACTGGCTACAGGAGGGCGGGACTTCGGCCCATCGCGGGCCGGAGAATTCAGGCAGCCCCGGCGCCCATTGAGTCGCACCGGACCCCGCCATTCTCCGAGGCGGGCGGCGTGACTCACGCCGGGCCGGTTTTTGGGGGTGCGGGAGAATTGGGAAGACGGCAGGGGTGGGATTCACGCCGACCCCCGGCGATTCTCCCACCCGGCAGAGGGGTCAAAGAATCCCGCCCCAGTTGTTTGTGGTCCGTCTGCCCCGTGTGTGTTACATTCCAGTTGCTGTGCACCCACACAGCTGAGAGGGGACATTTGTCAGGATGATCTGCGCTCAAAGGGCGGAATCTTCCAGCCCCTCATGCCAGCAGGATCTTCTATTCCCGCCTATGTGGACGGAGATTTTAATGGCAAGCCAGCCCCGTCACAGGAGGGACTTGGAAAATTCCGGGGAAAGTCATTGCATCACCAACCACTGACATGTGCAATGTCAGACGTTCACGGTTCAGATAAAGGAGATCTAAACAAGTTTGGATCCTTAATGCTGTACTGCTTTTCTGTGCGCTGAAACTGGATGTATTGAATGAATGCATTGACTAGTGATCATTGGTTATCTTACCTAAGAGCTGATTTAACCACTTGTGGACCCTTGCCTGGAGAAGCCAGTTGAGGACCTGTGCTTTCTGGTATCTGCTTCCGTGGTTTTTTAAAGTTTCTAAAACTTGCCTGTTGAGATAGAATTGAATTGAATTCTTACTATCGATTCTCTATTGATTGTTTAATTGAATTTAAAGAAGCTGCCATTTCCTTACCTGATCAAAAAAATACAAATCCTGTGCAATCAGAGGCATTGTTTAAGATTGCCTGAATGCACTGCAGTCACCTGTTCAGACAAAACACATGTCAAAACCAGTCAATTCATATTTTATTATGCTCATAAAAACCCTATTTAAGTTTTCTTGACACACGAGACAAGAAAGACCTTTAATTGCAGAGCTTCTATTCCCACTGTGGGATCTTGCTTTGGCAGGAGTGTGAATTGGAGTGTCGATTGGCAGGAAACTCACCTTTCACTCATCAAAATGAAAAGCCAGAAACTTAGGACTTGTTACAAATTGGCTGACTGATACTTGGCCCATGTGCCCCTCTCCATCCAATTATCACTCTCTTCTTTCTGCTGCCAAATACACAACCCTCCCCCGAACCAGCACTGGCCTCTGCACCAACTTGAATACCATGGATCCCGTTCTTTCCACTCACTATTAATCCTATTCTACCCCAAGGAAACTCTGTGTAGGCAGGTTCAGAAAAAATGCAATTACACTTAACATGCTCCTGTGAGGGATTTACACCTGTCGCTTGGGCTCTGGTGCTAGCCTTGGCGTTTCTTGTATGGGTTTGTGGTTTTGAGAGTACACCTTTGATTCAGTGGTAGCACTCTCTGTTCTATACTGCCAGTCATTTTGCAGTTTAAAAATCCTACTCTTCAGACCTAGACATGTAGGTCTGTTTTTTCTCAGATGGGAGGGCTGCTTCGTCTACTAAAGTGGTTGAGGCTTGAAAGCGGGATTCCCACTGCTCAGTGAGAGGAAGTCCTGCCCTCAAGACCTGCCAACCAATCTGATTAAACAGCAGCTCCAGAAGTCCCAGAATTCAGTTGTGGGTTCTACCAGGACTGCAGAAAGGACAATGAAGATGAGTGGCTCTCCCAGAAAGGTAAGTCCTGGGGTTATAGGGCAGGTAAAGATCCTGGAGACCAGAGAAGCATGGTGGTGGTTCGGGTGGGTGGGTGGGTGGGGGTGGGGGTGGGGGGTGGGGGGGGGGGGGGGGGGTCAGACTTTGGAGGGCAGGCAACACAAAAGGGGAATTGACATTTAGGGGCAAGGGCTGTTAATTCTAATAGTAGTACATGGTGGAGGGACAATTCAGGAGCTTCTCTTTACCTTCAGCAAGTTTATTCTTTGCACAGCTCAGTAGCATGACAACTTCCTAATGCTTCTCCACACCCAACTGTTGCAGCTGTCTCTATTTATAGTCCTATTTTTCACCTGCTGGAGAGGGTAAAATTCTGACCACAGAGAAAAGGTATTCTGCAATTGCGAGGGAACCATCAGCAGCAATAAGGGTGTATGAGAAATTCTTGGGCATGATGGGATTACAGTTCAAAATTGAAAAATAATATAGACTCTGAGACACTCTTCTGAATCTGAAAGGGGTTGCAAAGATGTCTCCAAGGTTCCAACAGTTCAGATTAAGATTAATGAGATATGAATCCATAACAGAGTACATTCAAGGATAGTACCAGATGATAGCAGAATCACGAATCCTTATTGAAGAAAACAATCTAGAGGATTGGCATGTCATTGAGGAGGTGGAAGCATTTTTTCTCTCATTACTCAACACCTAGCTACTGTAAAGAAGTTGCAGGAGCTATAATAAGCACAGCAGCAAGATGACAAATGCGTCCAGATAAAGGAATACTGTCTGGAAGGATATAAGAACATAAGAATTAGGAGTAGGCCATCTGGCCCCTTGAGCCTGCTCCGCCATTCAATGAGATCATGGCTGATCTTTTGTGGACTCAGCTCCACTTTCCGGCCCGAACACCATAACCCTTAATCCCTTTATTCTTCAAAAAACTATCTATCTTTATCTTAAAAACATTTAATGAAGGAGCCTCTACTGCTTCACTGGGCAAGGAATTCCATAGATTCACAACCCTTTGGGTGAAGAAATTCCTCCTAAACTCAGTCCTAAATCTACTTCCCCTTATTTTGAGGCTATGCCCCCTAGTTCTGCTTTCACCCGCCAGTGGAAACAACCTGCCCGCATCTATCCTATCTATTCCCTTCATAATTTTATATGTTTCTATAAGATCCCCCCTCATCCTTCTAAATTCCAACGAGCACAGTTCCAGTCTACTCAACCTCTCCTCGTAATCCAACCCCTTCAGCTCTGGGATTAACCTAGTGAATCTCCTCTGCACACCCTCCAGTGCCAGTACGTCTTTCTCAAGTAAGGAGACCAAAACTGAACACAATACTCCAGGTGTGGCCTCAGTAACACCTTATACAATTGCAGCATAACCTCCCTTGTCTTAAACTCCATCCCTCTAGCAATGAAGGACAAAATTCCATTTGCCTTCTTAATCACCTGTTACACCTGTAAACCAACTTTTTGCGACTCCTGACTTGTGGTCACACTAAACTTCAAACAATCCAGTACTATAGCAGCATTTCAAACAGAGAAAGCATCTCACAGTCATTGATGATCTAGCGTTTAATGACAGAATCGTCATTCCAAGAACACTTTGGCTTGATATTCTTCAAATACTTCACCGAGGTCACTCAGGCATAGCAAAATCTTGAGTGAATGCCCAGAAAACAGTCTGGTGGCCAGACATCACTCAATCTATAGAATAACTTATTTCTAGTTTTCTTACATGTACAGTAAACAGCTAAGAGTAATTGGAACCTTCTACTTTTCCATCAAAGCTGTGGTAGCGCCTGGAAATGTATTGATTTTATTTTTAAAACACGATATTCCTTGTTGTCATTTGTTACTACCGAAGGTAGATTGAAGTGAAAAGAATACACAGCATCACAGCAGAAGCAGTTGTTCAATTACTGTAGAGAACTCGTGCAACACATGGCATTCCAGACATTGTTGTGTCAGACAATGGTCCGTAATCGACTAACGAATTAGTCCAAAATGTTCCTATGCAATATGGATTTATTCACGTAACCAGCTCACCTCATTATCCTCAAGGAAATGGAAAAGCTGAGAGAAGTGTGCGAATCATCAAAGACTTGATGAAGAAGAATAAATATCTTCATTTAGCCCTTCTGAGTTATCGAACCTCACTGCTACAGAATGGTTTCTCACCATTAGGGTTGTTAATAAGAAGATGATTGAGCACACAACTGCCAGCTCTGCAACAGAAACTAAAAGCTAATATTACCCTGAATGAGTGGGTAAAACAGTACTGGGAAGAACAGAGACACAAACAGGACTAATTGCTTTAACTTCAGGCTTAGAGCACAAGATTTATCCGTACTGAAGCTCGGGAAGAGGGAATGGGTACAAAATCTACAGAAACAATGTATTATTATTATTATTATTATTAATCCAAAAAGCTCAACAACCAAGATTGTACAGGATTGAGACAGGCCAGGACTAAAAGGAGAAACTGCAGAGCCTTAATGGCCTTAGAAAGAGGTCAATTGAAACTTGGACTTGCAATTCAAATCCTGATTGAAATAAGGAACAAGAAATAAGACCAAGCTCGACGGTAACTGGGGGAAGTAAGACATCACATTTTCAATCAAAATATATAAGCTATACATGGTTAATTTCAATTTTTTTTGAGAAACAGTCAAATATTCTTTTTAAAATGGCTGAAGCTATGTCTGTTTGTGTCACTTGAACAACACTAGCTAATATTGTTATCTCTGAAGAAGCTCTTAACAGCTCCCTGGGGGTTGAAGAGACCAAATTCCATGTGAACTATACAACGGCCACCTACATTTCATAAGCCAGGTTTGGCCAATGGGGGCCGATTTGCCTGCTAGGACAAAGAACCCTCAACCTCCCTTTAAGACTTAATAGTTGGAACATTAACAATCTCAGAAGCCCAAACAAAAGGGCACACATCCTTTGTCAAAGCCAAAGGGGAGAGATGGGAGTCATGTGGCATGACCCCTTCCAGCTGCGGGCATGCGCAGTGGTGCCGCACCAACGCATGCATGCGCAGTGGCCTCCTTCAGTGCGCCGGCCCCGGCACAACATGGCGCAGGACTACAGGGGCCGGCGCGTAGGAAAGGAGGCCCCCAGCCACAGAGGCCGGCCCGTCGATCGGTGGTCCCCGATCGCACGCCAGGCCACATCGGAGGCCCCTTCCGGGGTCGGACCCACCTCTCTCTCCCCCCCCCCCCCCCCCAAAGGCCGCCACCCCACCACCTTCTGAGGGCAATTAGGGATGGGCAATAAATTCTGGTTTTATCAGCGATGCACATCTCAAGAAGGAATAAATAGAAACACACACTGACTCAATGGACCAACGCACACAAGCACACACACACATAGATACCTAAAAGCAAACAATGAATAATAACCACCTAACACAGTTGGTGGCAAACACAAACACACACTCAAATACACACTTGCGCAATCACACATGAACACACAATCACATTTATACAACTCCCTCCCTCCCCATACATACACACACACAAGCAATTCTGTAAATGATGGGAATCTGAAATAAACACAGAAAATGCTGCAACAACACTCAGCTCCAGACAGAGAGACAGTGAGTTAACTACTCGGGTCTGTGAGTTTTCATCAGAACTCCCTCGGGTCTGCGCTGAGCGTTCCCACCAGAAATGAAGGAGCTGTACCAGGAGGTACTGTAAAAAAAAGTTTGCCAGGTTTGACACCCCCCTCCCTCCTCCGCCCCGTTTCAAACCTCAAAGGACATAAAGGCCGGAGCTGGGTGCTGGGCTTTCCCCCTTCTGGGATGTGTGCTGCCGGCCAGGGGATGGTCTCAGTGAGGGCTGGGCTGGGGATTGTCGCAACAGCTCCGGCTCATGTTGCTGGGAGTCGGCTCTGAGGCGGACTCTCCCGCAGTGTCGCGGCGTCTCCCTGTTGCCCGGGTGACAGTGTGTTTTAGTTCCAGTTCCAAGGCTGACCCGGCTGGACTGGGCTGGCTTAACAGGTGTTGTGTGCTGCTGCTGCTGATGATGAAGCATGCTCTGTCCCACTGAGGGAAGGCTGCTCTGCCGCCAGGCTGACCCATGTTGACCTCTCGGTGCTGGCTGCTAGCAGCTGGCAATGGTCAAATTTCACAAAGTGTGAGCTAAAGACAGCAAATGGTCACCAGCCCTGGACCAACCACCACCTTCCTCCCTTTAGTCAGGTGGGGGGGGGGGGGGCGAAAAGGCATCAATTCAGTCCATGATGGGAAGGCTCATGGAGGACCTTCCCACCCCTACCATAAACCTGAGGGTGGATAGCAGCATGTCCCTCACAGCACTGTGTTGTGAAGGGTGAGGTCTTGTATCCACAATTCAAGGAGCTGGGCAGCAGATTAAAAAGCAGGACCTCAAAGGTTGTGATCTCTATATCAGTCTTTCCCAACCAGTGAACCGCGTGTGCTGTGAAGAACCCCCAAGTGTGCTGAGGAAAAAAAAGAGTAAAAATGATTCAAAATTCATCTAACTAAACTAAAACTAACCACTCTCTTCAGCTCTGTGGTTGGCATCTCCAAGACCCGATAAATCTTGGGCCTCCCGCACATGCTCCAGCTGGGAGAGAGCCGCACATGTGTGGTTTAGATCTTATTAGTTGGTCACGCCCATGCGCATGGCCAACAGGACTTGGAGCTGAAGAAAAAGGTCCCATGCGGCTCCACAAAAAGCAAAAGTTCAAAAAGGGCACAAAAAGCAACAGGAGAGAGGACAGGGAGAAGTTAAAAATGAAGTGCCCAGTTAAGGGTAGAAGGCAGATAAAATTGGAGATGTGCATTAACATTTTTTTTATCGCATAGAGGTGTGCAATGACATGTAAAAGGTTGGGAACCACTGCTCTAGATTATTCATGGTGCCACGTGCTAGCGAGTACCGAATAGGGCCGCTGAATGCATGGCTCAAGAGCTGGTGCAGGAGGGAGGGTTTTAGATTCATGGATCACTGGGACCATTTCTGGGGAAGGTGCGACATGTACAAGTGGGGGACGGTCTGCATCTGAACCAGAATGGGACCGACATCCTTGCGGCTGGGTTTGCTAGTGCTGTTGGGAGGAGTTTAAGCTAGTTTGGTAGATGGAGGGGACATAGAATGTTTGTATAATAGGGACACAGCATACTATAGTGAAGGAAACAAAGCGGAGAGAGTTCAGCCCTGTTGAGTTCCAAGGGAGTAAGGTAAGGCTGCATGGCCTCTACTTTAATGCGAGGAGCATTACAGGCAAGACTGATGAGTTAAGGGCATGGATTGGCACGTGGAATTATGATATTGTTGCCATCACAGTGATTTGGGTGAGGGAGAGGCAGGACTGGCAACTCAAATTTCTGGGGTGTAGGATCTTCAGGTGAGAGAGGGTAGGTTGCAAAAGAAGAGGTGGTGTCACATTATAAATTAAGGAGTCAGTTACTGCAGTAACAAGGGATGATATCTTGGAAGGGTCTCCAAATGAGGCTTTGTGGATGGAACATAGGAATAACATGGGGGCAGTGACATTGCTGGCAGTGACATTGCTGGAAGTGTATTATAGGCCCCCTGTTGCTAACTTTTGGTTGGTTCTTAATTTGTAATTTGCTCTGTTTGTTTAACCTTTGCTCTAGAGTCGCCAGGTATCTTTATGATACCGCCACGAGGTTCAAGTTCAAGTAATGATCAATAACTCAACACACCAATTAGTAAGATTCAAATCAAAACGCATTTATTATATACAGTAAGTCCTTACTTATGCATATAACTCTACTTTCCAGGCTATTTCTATCACTAAAAGGCCTATACTTAGCTTCGGACTGGCCCACCGGGTCAGGGGAACAAATGGCATTTTGTTCAGGTCCTGAGTCTGCATGATTCAAAAGCTGGTATGGACTTGTAGCTAGGAGCGTTGACTGGAGACTTACTTACTTGGTATGGCAGCTGGATAGGTCACTGTCAAGGGTTGCTTCGCGTTGCTGAGTGACCCTGCCAAGAAGGACGATTTGAACTTGGGGGCTTTACTTTATAGTCCCCAGGGGCTTCCCGTCCTTCGGGGCGGACCCCGTACCTGGTTCCAAGTGATAAGACTACTTTCCAATCACTTGGATCGATTTCTCCAATGCTGGAGCGGTTCCCTGATAGCTGGACGGTCCCTAAATGTCCGTTGGCCTTCCTTTGTCTTGGCTCCTGCTGGCGCTGAGGAGTCTGGCTTGGCTTCATTCACCTTAACTGTTGCAATTGCTCATTACTATGCAGATGGCTGCTGGTTTCAGTGCTGTCTGGTTTTTTGCAGGTTTCAATACACATGATTTCTGTACTTATTAGTCTTTGCCTGTGTTGGCTGAATTTCCCTTCAGCCTTTGCGGTTCTCCATTTTATGTCGGGAAGTGGCCAACCCAGGTGGCTACACACCCTCCTTGTGATCCCTAACGTGAAGCGTGAAGGATCACATAACTGCGTTGTCTTCATTCCCTGACCCGGCGAGCACTCTTTCATGACCATAACTATGCAGTAAAAACTTTAACTAACATTTTCTAAGTGGCGCTATGTCATAAAGGGGCATGCATTACAAAATTTAAAAGAACGGTACCTCTAACTGTCCTCAATACACTACACTCACTAAAACATTCAATCCTACTAACTTCCTAAATAATACACACAAAATCTTCACACTATCAGTACAAAAATAAATGCAGCATTCACATTTTTCCTGGCTTGGCAGTCAAGCACAGGGGTGTACAATATTTTCATTTCTTTATTTACAAAAGAACGCAAACGAATGTCCTTTATTATAGATCGAGGGATTCGGGGTCCTGGGGATAACTGAACATAAGAGATTTTATCCTGTATACCGGGGTGCGAGCGCGGTAGGCTCTCCTCCATTTCCTCATGCGGATAGTCTGCACGATGCTGCAGAGTATCGCCAACACTAATAGGGATTCAACTACGTAGGAAAGGGAGTACCATGTTATGAGCTTATCACACCATGATGGTGTGGTGTTGCCTGTTACTGGGCTCTGGGTGCTATGCGGAAGTGAATCATTTACGGCCGGGTGGGTTGGGGTCAGGGGGGTTCACGTTCGCGAGCAACCAAATACATATTATAATGGTGGTGATCAACACGGAGGATGTCCTCATTGTTCTTCTTTCTCTTCTCTTCTTTTCTTTCCTTGGGGCTTCTGGAGTTCTGTGGGATCAAACATAGTGTCTGTTACTATCTTGGTTAATATCTCGTCTGTTAGTATGTCTGTCCTTTAGTGCCAATTCTCCCTTTATAATTTGTCACCATGTGTGACTCCCTCATTTATTTATTTTTAACTGAATACTCAGGACATGACACCCTTAAAAACACTGAAACAGTGCGAGCCGTCTCACAGGCTGTGCGATTTACCATCCGAATGTTTGAGGATGTAAATAGCATAGGGATGGCAACCTAAGGGTCGCCTGAAAACAAATCAAAACTTTTTGAACCAAAAGTGCCGAAATGAGGTGTGTATGGGCCACGACGGGTAAGAATTGGATGGAATCCCTGGGTAGGACAGTGATCAATGCCGTATGCGCTCTACCCGAGCGTAGTTGACCAGAGGGAGGTCCTCAGGCAGGGCGGTGACGAATGCCCTTTCTCCACTGCCTGAGCAACCGGCAAGAACGGGCAAGAAATGTAGTAATTGTGGGGGGTTGCCGTATTGGTCCTACCTTCGAACCAGAAGAGCAGTTATGAACGGGGGTCTGGCAAGCTCTCAGCGGTTTCTGCCGATGAGCATGCTGGCAAGTTCTCATAGGTTTCTGCAGACAAATAAGGCGTGGGGCCATGGAAAAAAAAAATTCCGATCTTACATACAACACTTAACAATCACAGTAACAAACAACATTAAACAACATGCTGCAGGTTCCATCAGAAAGGACATCGTAAATCACATTTGGACTAGGGTGTAACTAGCATATGGAGGCAGTGTAGTGTGGCCGAAGAAGAGTGGAAGGAGGAGTGAAACAAAAATGAAGTGGCCTTGCTGAGGTGTCCCTGCCAGGGGAAGTGGTGGGTAAGCGCTCACAGTTTGCATGGGGCAGCTGGGACCTTGTAGCTGCTGTGGGTGGTGTTCTCTTTCATATCTGGGGGCTAGTCTAGCTGGTGGGGGTCTCCTGCAATCTCGGGCGAAGTATCCTGACTGCCCACAGTTGTAACATGACCCCTGGGGCACGTAAGGTGGAGCAGGCTATCTGGGGTATTGCTCCCTTGGGTATGGTTCCCTGGGTGGGGGGTGGGGGCTGTTGGTGTCTTTGCTGGTTCGGGGGGCATTGGTGGGCTGATTCCGTTGCTGTTCCAGGGGGGCTTGACATTCTCGTGCGTGACGTCCTAACTGTCCACAATTGTAGCATTCCTGGGATTTAGGCTGCTGTGGGCTATTTCCCTCATTTACCCATGCGGGGTTCGGTGCGTCCTCACTGCGTGGATGTCTGCTTCTGCCTGCTGTTCCTCGGGTTTCCTAACTGCGGGTTTGTTTTGTACAGACCGCTCCCAGGCGCGGAACAATCTTTTTAAAACCCATTTCTCATTGTGGGCTTCCTCTGAGGGGTCATAATTCGTACAGGCTTTTTGTCCTGCCTCTGTGGCATGGGAGATAAGGGTGCGGGTCCATTTGGCCATACCGTCTTGGGACAAATGGGCGCGTTCTAAATTTCCGAAAACTGCTGTGAAATGGATCCTCAGGCGTCCAGCAAACGCTGTGGGGTGTTCCGTCTTTTTCTGCCTGCACTTATTCAGGCCTTCTACCGGGCCACCTCTGTTGTAGCCGATCACATCGAGGATCGCTGCGTGCATTTCTGCAAGGGTGCCTCCTCCTACATTTTGTGGGTCGGGAAGGGCTGCTACGACCGAAGGGTCTAAACTCAAAACTGTGAGTTTCATGTGCTCACGCTCATCCAGGCTGTACATAGTCGCCTGCTGCAAAGAAGTGGTGGGGGTCTGAGGTGGGGAGGAACGGTGTGATTTTCTCGCACGCGTCCCGTAATTGGGTCACGGTTAAGGGGGTGGTATAAAGAAATTCTGTATCTCCATCCGATGTGACTGTGGTTACTGGTGGTTACTGGATTCATTGGTGCCTGAACTATCTGCTCTGTGGGGGGTTGGGGAGCTTTTCTCTTCTGGGGCTTTCCTTGCGCACATGTTCCCTGAACATATCTATGCGCGGTCTCATTTAATTCTTCCCAATCCGGGCCGTCTTCTGTATCTAACTAGGATCCAAAGGTGCTCTGGAATCCATTCTGAACTGAAAGCAAAGACTGCAGTTCTGCAATCTGCTTCCTGCACTTCGCATTATCTAATGAGCTTTTTCTCTGCTCCGTGGTGGTAGCATGGAGTGCTCGTAATGCTGCTTTCAGGTCGCTACACTGCCTTTGCAATGCCTCTACATGTTTCTCTGTTTCCTCTCTTACCAGGACTGCACGTTGCGTGTCCTGATAGGCCTTTTCATACTGTGTCTGGAAGCTGCTTAAATGCGCCAGACAAGACTGGTGTGCCATCTTGGCATCATCCACCTCTCAGTCCTTTGCTGCTAACTTCCTTCTTAGTTCTACGTTCTCTTTCTCAACCTCACTTACATCGACCTTGCTCATTCGATGTACTCCTTCTATCTCTTTACGGAGCGTCTGAACGACCTCCTCTGGACACGATTGCCATCGGCTTGCGAGCTTTTCCCAAGCTTTTCTTATGAATTTCTGACAGATTCTCCCACCTGGTTTGTCCTATACTCCGGGTCCTGTTTCCTCATTGTCACAGAATTTGCTCCAAAGGGGCCATCCTTTCCCTTTGAGGTACTTTCTGATTTCCTCTTCCAAACGGGACATTGTCCTACTCTGCTGTTGGTCGCTGCGACCACAAATTCCTCAGGGTTCATGAGGCGTTGCATTGTCTGCATTGCTATCTTTCCTCTCTAAATACTTCTCTTAAAATTTGGAACGAGGGGTACTAAGGCGGTGCTGTAATTACGGGTACGGCTTTCACTATTTTCCGAACTACAAACTCCCGACAGTTTTTCGCAACAAAATCTATCAGTGTTACCTTATAGCCCTGTTAGTTACGCATGCATTAACACACTTACGAATTATGAGGATTGATCAGAACTGCTTGAACACTTGTGGTTTTTCTGTTCCCAATTGGATTTCTAATTCAAATTTTGGGTTCTCCCTGAGTGGTTAAGCCACTTCTAAGTCGGGTCCCGTCAGGATGTCGCCAGTAATATGTTGCTAACTTTTGGTTGGCTCTTAATTTGTAATTTGCACTGTTTGTTTAACCTTTGCTCTAGAGTCGCCAGGTATCTTTATGATACCGCCACGAGGTTCAAGTTCAAGTAATGATCAATAACCTAACACACCAATTAGTAAGATTCAAATTAAAACACATTTATTATAATGATGTGGAGATGCCGGCGTTGGACTGGGGTGAGCACAGTACGAAGTCTTACAACACCAGGTTAAAGTCCAACAGGTTTGTTTCGATGTCACTAGCTATAACATTTATTATATACAGTAAGTCCCTACTTATTAATATAACTCTACTTTCTAGGCTATTTCTATCACTAAAAGGCCTATACTTAGCTTCGGACTGGCCCACCGGGTCAGGGGAACAAATGGCATTTTGTTCAGGTCCTGAGTCTGCAGGATTCAAAAGCTGGTATGGACTTGTAGCTAGGAGCGTTGACTGGAGACTTACTTACTTGGTATGGCAGCTGGATAGGTCACTGTCAAGGGTTGCTTCGCGTTGCTGAGTGACCCTGCCAAGAAGGACGATTTGAGCTTGGGGGCTATACTTTATAGTCCCCAGGGGCTTCCCGTCCTTCGGGGCGGACCCCGTACCTGGTTCCAAGTGATAAGACTACTTTCCAATCACTTGGATCGATTTCTCCAATGCTGGAGCGGTTCCCTGATAGCTGGGCAGTCCCTAAATGTCCGTTGGCCTTCCTTTGTCTTGGCTCCTGCTGGCGCTGAGGAGTCTGGCTTGGCTTTATTCACCTTAACTGTTGCAATTGTGCCTTGGAATTGCTCATTACTATTCAGATGGCTGCTGATTTCAGTGCTGTCTGTTTTTTTGCAGGTTTCAATACACATGATTTCTGTGCTTGCTAGTCTTTGCCTGTGTTGGCTGAATTTCCCTTCAGCCTTTGCGGTTCTCCATTTTAAGTCGGGAAGTAGCCAACCCAGGTGGCTACACCCCAAACAGTCAGTGGGCAATAGAGGAGCAGTTATGTAGACAATTCACTGAGGTGCATAAAAATAATAATAATAGGGCAATTATATTAGGGGATTTCAACTTCCCCAACATTAATTGGGATAGTCATTGTGCAAAGTGTTTAGAGGGGGTAGATTTCTTGAAATGTATTTGGGAGAGATTTTATGAAAATATGTAGAAGGCCCAACAAGGGACGGTGCAGTGCTGGATGAAATTCTGGGGAACAAAGCTGGACAGACGTTCGAGGTGGTAGTGGGGGAGCATTTTAGTAATAGCGACCACAACACAGTACAATTTAAGTTTGTTCTGGAAAAGGAAAAAGATGGTCTGCAAAAAAGCAGTTTTTGATTGTGGGAGCAGATTTTATTAAAATAAGGCAGGATTTGGTCAAGGTAGACTGGGAACAGCTTCTTGTGGGAAAATCTACAGCAGAGCAGTGGCGGGGGGGCATTCATAAAGGAAATCGGGAGAGTATAGGCCCAACATGTTCCCTTTGGGGTGAAATGTAGGAGCATTTGTGAGGGGCAGGAAGTTTAGAGGGGATTTGAGGAGACATTTTTTTACCCAGAGGGTGGAATGCAATGCCTGGGAGGGTAGGAGAGACGGGAAACCTCACAACCTTTAAAAAGTACGTGGATGAGCACTTGAAATGTCAAAACATTTAAGGCTACGGGCCATGTTGCTAACTTTTGGTTGGTTCAATTGGCTCTGTTTTATAACCTTTGCTCTTAATTTGTAATTTGCACTGTTTGTTTAACCTTTGCTCTCGAGTCGCCGGGTATCTTTATGATACCGCCACGAGGTTCAAGTTCAAGTAATGAACAATGACTCAATACACCAATTAGTAAGATTCAAATCAAAGCACATTTATTTACACGCAGTCAAATCTACTCATGCATAAAATCTACTTCTAAGCTATTTCTACAACTAACGGGCCAATACTTAGCTTCGGACTGGCCCACCAGGTCAGGGGAACAAATGGCCTTTCGTTTGGGTTCTGAGTCTGCGGGATTCAAAAGCTGGTATGGACTGGTAACTAGGAGTGCCTATCTCATAGCGAGCGTTGACTTGAGACTTACGGTCTTTTGGTGGCAGCTGAACAGTTTACTGTCAAGGGTTGGTTCGCGTTGCTGAGTGACCCTGTCAAGAAGGATGATTTGAACTTGGTGGCCTCCCCAGGGGCTTCCCGCCTTTCGGGGCAGACCCCGTACCTGGTTTCAAGTGATTGGACTTTGTTCCAATCGCTTGGTTCGATTTCTCCAATACTGGAGCGGTTCCCTGATCAATGGGCGGTCTTGAGGTGTCCGTTAACCTCTTTTGTGTTGGCTCCTGCTGGCAGCGAGGAGTCTGGCTTGGCCTTATTTATCTCAAATGTTTCGATTGTTCCCGGGGATCGCTCATTAGTATGTAGATGGCTGCTACATTACTATGCAGATGGCTGCTTGTATCGATGCTGTCTGGGCTTTTGTAGAGTTTAATACACAGCAAACTTGCACCTGCTAATTTCTGCCTGTGTTGGCTGAATTTCCCTTCAGCCTTTGCTGTTCTCCATTTTATGTCAGGAGTTGGCCAACCCAGGTGGCTACACTCCTTCCTTGTGATCCTAACGCGAAGCGTGAAGGATCACATAACTGCGTTGTTCTTCATTCCCTGACCCGGCGAGCACTCTTTTGTGGCCTCTACACTGACCATAACTATGCAAGAAATTTTTAACTGACAATTCTAACTGGTGCTATGTCAAAACAGGGACATGCATTACAAAATAAGAAAAACGGTACCTCTAAGTTTCCTCAATAAACTACACTCACTCAAACATTCAATCCTACTAACTTCCTAAATAATACACACAAAATCATAGCAGCATTATACACATTTTTTTTTCTGGCTTGGCAGTCAAGCTCAGGATTGTACAATCGCTCATGAAACATTTCTTTATTCACAAAAAACGCAAAGAATGTTCTTTATTATAGATCACGGGGGTCGGGGGTCTGGTCATATCCGAAAATAGGGGATCTTATCCTATATACCAGGGTGCGAGCGCGGTAGGCTCTCCTTCTCCATTTCCTCAGACGAATAGTCTGCACGATGCAGCAATATCAATAGGGATTCTATCAAGTAGGACAGGGAGTACCAGGTCATAAACCTGTCACACCAAGATGGTGTGGTGACGCTTGTGACTGGGCTCTGGGTGCTGTGGGGAAGTGAATCATTAACGGCTGGGGGAGGGGGGGGGGTTGAGGTCAGGGGGTTCGCATTCGCGCGCAACCAAATGTTCATTATGGTGATGAGCAACACGGAGGATGTCCTCATGGTTCTTCTTCTCTCTTTTCTCTTCTCTGGTCCTGGAGCTTCTGGGGTTCTATGAGATCAAGCATAGTGTCTGTTACTATCTTGGTTTAATATCTCGTACGATAGCCTGTCTGTCCTTTAGTGCCAATTACTCCCTTTATAATTGGTCACTATGTGTGACTCCCTCATTTTTCTTTTCCCCCAAAACTGAATTTCACGACAAGACACACTTACAAATACTGAACCAGTGCGAGCCGTCTCGCAGACTGTGCGATTTACCATCCAAATGTTTCAGGATGTAAATAGCAGAGGGTTGGCAACCTAAGGGTTACCTGAAAACAAAACAAAACTTTTTGAACAAAACTTGCCGAAATGAGGTGCGTATGGGCCGCGATGGGTAAGATTTGGGTGGAGTCCCCGGGTAGGATGGCGACCAATGCCGAGTGTGCCCTACCCGAGCGTAGCTGACCAGAGGGGGGGTTCCCAGGCAGGGCGGGTCCCAATGCCGTTTCTCCACTGCCTGAGCAACCAACAAGAACGGGCAAGAAATGTAATCATCGTGGGGGGCTGCCGAATTGGTTCTTCCTTTGAACTAGAAGGGCAGTTATGAACGGGGGTCTTTGTATCTGTCGACAGACGGGTTCCTCTGAATTGGCGTCTGGGACATTAACAAGTCTCTGCGGACAAACTAGTTCCTCTGAACTAGCGTCTGGACAAATTAGTTTCTCTGATTGCCAGTGGGCATCGGAAGGGTGGTAGCGTGGGGCCGTGGAAAAAAATTTCCAGGCTAACATACAACATTTAACAGTACTAGTACAAACAACATTAAACATGCTGCAGGTTCCATCAGAAAGGATACCATTTTCTCCCAAGCGGTTCCTTTAAAAACATCATCTGGACACCTCAGTTATCGGTTGCGAACAGGGTCGCAAAGGGGTTCTTGTTTTGGGAGTCAGACTCAAAGTCGTCATCTTCACCCGGATGCCAGACTCTCGAGTGTATCAGGGCTGATAGGGCTGCATGGTGTGATTTGGGATCGCTCTCGTCATTCCGGACGAGTCTGTATGAATTATCTCGGTGCCAAAAGGTGGTGTCTAGTTCTGTGGGGACGGAATCGGGGTCGTCATTGTAGGTCGGTGGTCGGTGGTGGGGTTTATTTAGGAAAGTGATCATGAAGGGATCACTCGAATCGTGGTCAGATTCGCTGGGTGTGGGTCCTGTTGCATGGGGATAGTAGGGAGGTGTGCTGTGGCTATTGTCCGAGTCACAGTCGTTGTTGCTGCTGCTGTTGTCTGGGCGTTCCGGGGCAGTGTGTATATTTCAGGGGTGGAGTCGAGTTTGAGTCCGTGGCTGGGCTGGACGTGTTGGGGGAGGGTAGGGTTATGTTGGCTGTGGGCGGGGCATGGTCTGCTGCGTCGAGCATGACGTGATGTGCGTGGTTAGACTGTGTTCCATATGCCTTCAGCTGGTTGATATGGAACCACGCAGTCTTTCCATTGGGGTACTTTATTTTGTAGACGGAAGGGCTTACTTTGTCCACAATGGAGTACGGACCCGAATACTTAGGTGACAGGAGTGTACTGGGGTTGTATACAGAGTGCATGACTTGCTGTCCTACACTGAACTCAGTCGCATGCACTGTCTTATCGAAACAGGCCTTGCTCTGTTTCTTTCTTGTGCCCAATTTCACTGTGGCTGCTAGCTGAGCCGTTTTAACATTCTCCATTAATTGTTCTACTGCTTTCTCGTGTGTGAGGGCTGTCACTTCGGGGCTGGTCAAATCTAATCCTAATAAAAATTCTGTGCCTTTCATGGAGTGTCTAGTCATGAAAGTGTGTGGGGTGTAACCTGTGGATGTTGAAACTGTTTTTCGCAAAAGCATCAGCGCAAAGGGAAGACTGAATCCCAAGTGGTGTTGTTCTGCTGGACCATTTTTCTGAGGGTGGATTTTAGGGTCCGATTCTTACGCTCCACGATACCACTCGACTGTGGGTGGTATGCAATGTGGAATTTTTGGGTAATGCCAAATATCGTGAGGATGTTCTTCATGACACGTCCCGTAAAATGGGAACCTTGGTCGGATTCAATGCTGCGGGGGAGTCCCCATCTCGTAAAGATGTGGTGGGTTAAAATCTTGGCTGTGGTCTTTGCCGTGTTTGTTCTGGATGGGAATGCTTCCACCCATTTTGTAAACGTGTCTATCACCACGAGTACATATTTATAACCATTCCTGCAAGAGGGCAATGGTCCTATAAAGTCAATCTGGAGGTTAGTCCAGGGGCCATTAACGGGTCGGGTGTGACTGAGCTGAGCCTTTTTGGTGTATCTGTCCGGGTTGTTCTGGGCACAGATAAGGCAATTCTCAATGTAGTGAGTTACATCGTCTTTTAAACTTGGCCACCAACAGACTGCCTGAGGTGGGCTGTAGTGGGATCAATTCCCTGATGTCCATGACTGTCATGGAACAAATAAATGAGCTGATTCCTGTCCTGTTCAGGAACCACATAAAGGGTGTCTTTTAACACCACACCGTCATGTGTGGTCAGAGCATTTTTAAATCTATCATAGGGGGCTGGATAGTTTCCTTTTAAAATCTCCCTGAGATTGCTATCCTGCTTCTGGGCCTGCACTAAATCCTCAATATTAGTCTGCGAGACCTGAACTGCATTCACTGGTGCGCTTTCAGGGGGTGTCCAAAAATATCTGTGCCTGGAACCTGCTTTTGCCAGTGCGTCGGCTTTTACATTTCCTGGGGGGGAGGAACGATGGTGACTACGAACTTTGATGATTCCAAAGGTCCTGTTCTGTGCTCTTTCTAAAATGTGGCGGAGTAATGGGGCTGAGGGGAGGGGTTTTCCGTCTGCGGAAACAAATCCTCTTGCTTTCCACAGGGGTAGGAATTCCGTAAGGCTGTTGTAGACATAGAGGCTGTCCGAATATATGTCTGCTGGGCTGGGGAAGGAATCTGGGTGTTCCACTATGTATGCGATGGCCGCAAGTTCTGCTGCCTGTGCGCCTAAGTGTCCTGGAAGTTTTATTGCTATTTCTTCTAGGGCGCGTCCCTGCGCGTCCTCAACGTAAATGCCGCATCCTGTTATGAGCTTCCCTTCTAATACTGTGCAAGAACCATCCACATATATCCTAATGGGTTCGCACGTGTCTGTGTGCTTGGGGCTCTGGGTTGAACTACCTATCTTTCTGGGGGGTGTTTTAGCAATAAAGGGGCCTGTGTTGTGGTGTGGAGAGATAATTTCACATTCATGGGGGGCTCCAGGATACTGTAGGTTATCGGCTAAAAAAGTGTGGGTCTTTGTCCTTTTAACAGTGATATCCCGTCCCTGCAAAAGAAGGGTCCATCTGGCTGCTCTTATCTGACTAACTGTACCGTCCTTGAGTCGTCCGTCCAGTAAAAGTTGGGTGAGGGTGTGTTCCGTCAGGATTGTGATGGGGTTTAGTCCGGTAATGTAAGAAAAATACTGTACTGCCCAAAAAACTGCGAGCAGGTGCCTTTCACAGGCTGAAAATCCCTGCTGCACAGCATCTAAAACTCTGGAGGCGTAAGCTACGGGCCTTAACAGTTCGTGCCGTTCCTGGAGGAGCACAGCCGAAAGGGTGCGGTCTGTGCGTGCTACCTCTATAGCGTAAGGGGAAAGCGGGTCTGGAACTTGTAGTGCGGGGCTGCTATGAGTGCTCTTTTCAACGAGTCCACAGCATCCGTATGCTGAGGAAGCCATTCCCAGGGGGCTCTTTTCTTTAGGAGTTCCGAGAGGGGCGCTGCCTTGCTGGCGAAACCGTCAATGTGGTTTCGGCAGTAGCCAACCAGTCCTAAAAACGACCGGAGGGCTGAAACATTCTGGGGAAGGGGCAATTTAGCAATCGAGTCAATCATTTTATGCTCGATCTCGCGCTTACCGTGCGTGATAATTGTTTCCAAATATATCCCTTGTTTTCCAAAATCTGGGCCTTTTTAGGGTTAACTTTACATCCAATTGCTTGTAGGAGTTCCAGGAGTTCGGTCAGAAGCTTGATGTGCTCTTCCTTGGTGTCTGTCTGCAGTCGTAGGTCGTCTGCGTACTGGACCAGACATTCGGGGCGAGAGAATTTGGCTAAACCATTTGCCAGCTGTCGGTGGAAAATGGGGGGGGGGTTGTGGAATCCTTGTGGAAGGCATGTCCACGTGTACTGTTGGTTTTTGAAGGTGAAGGCAAATTTGTACTGGCACGCCTTTGCCAATGGAATGTCCCAGAATCCATTACTGATATCCAAAACCGTAAAGTATCGGGAATTGAGTCTCTGCTTGAGCATGGTCTCGGGACTTGTGGCTACTGTGGGGGCTGCTGCGGGGGTGATTTTGTTGAGTTCCCGGTAATGATCCATCGGGCTTTCTCACTGGCCAAATCGGGGCATTATTAGTGGAGGCTACTGATCTGAGTACGCCCTGCTCTAATAAGCTGTCGATTACTTTTGCGTTTTCTCCCTCTGCCTCTTGGGAAAATCCATATTGCTTTTGGGGTCTAGAGTCAGGTCCTGTGATTTGTACTGAACCAGTCATCCGGCCACAGTCGTGTTTGTGGGTCGCGAATGCTGTCCTGTTCTTTTGTAACACTGCCCTAATTCAAATTTTTGGGTTCTCCCGGAGTGGTTAAGCCACTTCTAGATCGGGTCCCGTCAGATGTCGCCAGTAATATGTTGCTAACTTTTGGTTGTTTCAATTGGCTCTGTTTTATAACCTTTGCTCTCGAGTCACCAGGTATCTTTATGATACCGCCATGAGGTTCAAGTTCAAGTAATGATCAATAACTCAATACACCAATTAGTAAGATTCAAATCAAAGCACATTTATTTACACACAGTCAAATCTACTCATGCATAAACTCTACTTCTAAGCTATTTCTACAACTAACAGGCCTATACTTAGCTTCAGACTGGCCCACCAGGTCAGGGGAACAAATGGCCTTTCGTTCAGGTCCTGAGTCTGCGGGATTCAAAAGCTGGTATGGACTGGTAGCTAGGAGTGCCTATCTCGTAGCGTGCGTTGACTTGAGACTTATGGTCTTTTGGCCGCAGCTGAACAGGTCACTGTCAAGGGTTGGTTCGCGTTGCTGAGTGACCCTGTCAAGAAGGATGATTTGAACTTGGGGGCCTTACTTTATAGTCCCCAGGTGCTTCCCACCTTTCGGGGCGGACACCGTACCTAGTTTCAAGTGATTGGACTTTGTTCCAATCGCTTGGTTCGATTTCTCCAATACTGGAGCGGTTCCTGATCGATGGGCGGTCTTGAGGTGTCCGTTAATCTCTTTTGTGTTGGCTCCTGCTGGCGCCGAGGAGTTTGTCTTGGCCTTGTTTATCTCAAATGTTTCGATTGTTCCCGGGGATCGCTCATTAGTATGTAGATGGCTGCTACATTATTATGCAGGTGGCTGCTTGTATCGATGCTGTCTGGGATTTTGCAGAGTTTAATACACAGTAAACCTGCACCTGCTAGTTTCTGCCTGTGTTGGCTGAATTTCCCTTCAGCCTTTGCTGTTATCCATTTTACGTCGGGAGTTGCCCAACCCAGGTGGCTACAGCCAAGTGCTGGAAAGTGGGATTAGTGTTGATTCAGTGTAGTTTTTTTGGGTGCAGGCTCGATGGGCCGAAGGGCCTCTTGTTTCCTGTATGACCCTCTGACTGGGCCTGTCTCTGCAGTGGGTGGCGCTACGACAATTGGGTATACAGGCCAGGGTTAGAAATACACAGGGGTAGTGAGTGAATTCACCTTCGAAAACCCCAAGAAACGCACAAACAAATCATTCTTGGGGGCATCCAATGAGAGAAAAGTCACCTCATGCTCACTGCTCTGGCTTTTCCCATCACAGGCTCTCTTTCGATCACACTTGTTCTCCTCCAGAGATAGAAGGTTGGATTCTCCGTAGCCCAATGCTGAAATCAGGAACGGCGATTGGGCGTAGAATGGCTTCTGCACAGAATCAGGGCAGGTGCCAGTTTGACGCTGCTTCGCAATGCTCTGCCACCTCCAAATCGGCATCATCAGGACGCGCGCTGCTCGCAGCCGCAATGCCGTTGGTGCGTAATCAGCCGGCCCACCTGTGATGCTCCGCTTCTGGTGGGCCTTGCTCCTGACAGCGCTGGCCATTTGTGGACCCAGCTGTTGGGAGCCTGGCATGCCGGCTGCAGACAGTGCCCGGCGCTGCCACACTCAGCCGACATCTGTGCCTCTGCCCGGGGGGCTTTTGCTAAGCCCGGGGGAGTGGTGGAGGGTGGCCAGGGGATGGGGTGGGGGTGGGCGGGTACATGGTCCAGCACGGCTGGCGCCATGTTTGCCGGCGCGATCGGTGGGGGAAAAGACATGCACGGCTGTAGCTTTTCCGGCAATTGGCCGGCCATTCTTCACGCAATACGGGGGTGTTCCACACGGTGCCGGTGCTAGTTCCTCACCGGTACTGGAATCGGTGAAGGATTCACGCCGATTTTCCCCCCATGGAACACCACAGATTCTCTGTTGGCATCGGCACTAATCCTCAGAAACAGAGAATCCAGCCCAGAATCTATGATTGCAGGAGCAGCAAGGGCTAGACTGAGGGTTCTTGTGATTGGAGTAACTGGAGTGGTGATGCTAGCTAGTTTTAGTGCCACCATTGAGAGAAGGTCATTTTGATGTGGAATATTTGAAGTCTCCAGATAGTCCATGAGTGAAAAGCCCTCTTAACATCACTGGAGTTCAAATCATTGGGTGATGATTATGGATCTTTATTGGCACTGGCATCCTTTAAATCCAACAAGGAGAGCAGCAATGCTGCTATAATCTGTCACTTCAATCATCACAGGATCATGGCACGAGCAGTCAACATCCGCAAACAAGAAATTCCAGTGATCACAAGAGTGAGAACAGCAACACTGATGGTACCTCCTCTGATTCTGGAAGTGAGAAATGGCTTCTTCTGTTAATATATCCATATGAATTATTTTTATTTTTTATTTTTTCTCTTTCTGGTTGGGTGAGGGTGGTCAGGGCGGGTTGGGCACTGTTTTGGTTGGGTTGGTCGGGGGGGGCTCTTGGAGGGGGTAAGCAAATGGAACAGGGGTGGATGGCCGGCAGTGAGATGGGGCCCCGCGAGGGAGGGGGAGGCCCGAGTCGGGGGTGAGAGGACTGGGCCTGTAAAAGGAGCTGTGTCAGAGGTGGCGAGGCCGGGTAGGTGGAAAGCGCGGGCTTTTTCCCGCGCTGAAGACTGGAGGGGGTGGGGCCGGGGCAGAGAAGCGAGGGTTGTTTCCCGCGCTCGGGATGGAAGGGGGAGGTGGAGAGCCTGCGGATGGGGAATGGAAGAGGAGGGTGTGTCACACAATGGGAGGAGTCGAAGGAGAGGCGGGAGTGGCCGGGGTCAGCAGGTGTCAGCTAACTTGCGGGAGTGCAATGGGGGGAGTAAAGCAGCTAGGATGGGTCCTAGCCGGGGGGGGATCGAGTTGCTGCTGCTATGGTCAAGGGGAAGCTGGACGAGTGGGGGGGAGTCGAGACGGGGGTCTGCCGCCGTGGGGAACGGGCTGGGCGTGGGGTGCGGGCGCGTGGCTGGCCGAGGAGGGGTTATGGCTAGTCGGTGGGGGAGGGGGGCGGGTAGACCCCTGATCCGGCTGATAACCTGGAATGTAAGGGGACTGAACGGGCCGGTTAAGGGGGCCCGCATGTTCGCGCACCTGAAGGGGCTCAAGGCGGATGTGGTTATGCTCCAGGAGACACACCTGAAGGTGGCAGACCAGGTAAGATTGAGGAAAGGGTGGGTAGGTCAGGTGTTTCATTCGGGGCTGGATGCCAAAAATCGAGGGGTGGCGATCTTGGTGGGAAAGAAGGTGTCATTCGAGGCGTCGAGCATTGTGGCAGACAATGGCGGTAGGTACGTAATGGTAAGTGGTAAGTTACAGGGAGAGAGGGTGGTACTGGTCAATGTGTATGCCCCGAACTGGGACAATGCGGGTTTTATGCGGCGCATGTTAGGTCGGATCCCAGACTTGGAAGTGTGGGGCCTGATAATGGGGGGAGACTTTAACACGGTGTTGGATCTGGCACTGGATCGCTCCAGGTCTAGGACGGGTAGGAAGCCAGCGGCGGCTAAAGTGCTGAGGGGGTTTATGGACCAGATGGGAGGGGTGGACCCTTGGAGATTTGCAGGGCCTGGGGCTAGGGAATTTTCATTCTTCTCACATGTCTATAAGGCTTATTCCCGGAACGACGTTTTTACTTTGAGCAGGGCGCTGATAGCGAGAGTAGAGGAAACCGAGTACTCAGCGATAGCCATTTAGGATCACGCCCTGCATTGGGTGGACTTAGAGCTGGGGGAGGAGAGGGACCAGCGCCCGTTGTGGCGCTTGGAGGTGGGGCTGTTGGCGGATGAGGAGGTGAGTGAGCGGGTCCGAGGAAGCATAGAGAGGTACCTGGAGGCCAACAATGCTGGGGAGGTCCGAGTGGGGATGGTATGGGAGGCGCTGAAGGCGGTGGTTAGGGGAGAGCTGATGTCCATTAGGGCCCACAAGGAGAGGAGGGAGTCGAGGGAGAGGCTGGTGGGGGAGATGGTGAGGGTAGACAGGAGGTATGCGGAGGTGCCCGAGGAAGGACTGTTGAGGAAGAGGCCCAGCCTCCAGGCCGAATTCGACCTGGTGGCCATGAGGAAGGCGGTGGTGCAGTGGAGGAAGGCCCAGGGGGCGATTTACGAGTATGGGGACAAGGCAAGCCGGATGCTGGCGCATCAGCTTCGGAAGCGGGACGCAGCTCGGGAGATTGGGGGAGTTAAGGACAGGGGAGGGAGTATGGTGCGGAGTGGGGTTGGCATCAATAGGGTCTTCGGGGACTTTCATGAGGAATTGTATCGGTCCGAGCCCCCACTGGAGGAGGGAGGGTTGGGCCGCTTTCTGGACCAATTGAGGTTTCCGAAGGTGGAGGAGGGACGGGTGGCGGGATTGGGGGCCCCGATTGGGCTGGAGGAGCTGGCCAAAGGGATAGGGAGCATGCAGGCGGGGAAGGCACCGGGGCCAGACGGTTTCCCGGAGGAATTCTATAAAAAATATATGGACCTGTTGGGCCCGTTGACAGTTAGGACCTTCAATGAGGCAATGGAGGGGGGGGGGGGGGCTTTGCTCCCGACGATGTACCGGGCACTGATTTCCCTGATCCTGAAGCGGGACAAAGATCCCCTGCAGTGTGGGTCTTACAGGCCGATTATGTTGCTAAACGTAGATGCCAAGATGCTGGCGAAGGTTCCATATGAATTATGAAGGCAAAGGATGGATGCAGGACATTTCGTTGTGGAAATTATAATAAAGACAAATTCTTCAAGGTTCGATTAAGGAAATTTATTTGATCTAAAAGCAGGTGGGGGAGGGGAGTCAATTCAGGACAGTTTAAAAAGAGCCACTTGTAAACTCACGCCCAGTGAGTTCTCCCAGTGAGCCAGAGAGGAGACAGCCAGGAGTGAGACAGCAAAGAGTGAGTTTGGGAATTTGAATCGAGGTGGGAATTGGAAGCTGGGTGGGGAGGAAGTGCTTTTTGTGACTGGTAAGTAGTGTTTCTGTTTTTCTGTTTCTTTGCATTGGTATATTTATTTTTTTTTTTCTTCGTTGTTTATTTATTTATTTAAATTTTTTGGGGGGGAAATTGAAATTGTTGAAGTTAACCAAAGGTTTAAGACATGGCAGGAGATCTCAGACCCGTGTCATGCTCCTCGTGTGCGATGTGGGAGCTCAGGGACACGTCCACTGTCCCTGGCTCCTTCGCGTGCAAGAAGTGTGTCCAGTTGCAGCTCCTGACGCTTGACGGCTCTGGAGCTGCGGATGGACTCACTTTGGAGCATCCGCGATGCTGAGGACGTCGTGGATAGCACGTTTAGCGAGTTGGTCACACCGCAGGTGAAAGGTACTGAGGGAGATAGTAAATGGGTGACCAAAAGACAGAGCAAGAGTAGGAAGGCAGTGCAGGTGTCCTCTGCGGTCATCTCCCTGCAAAACAGATATACCGCTTTGGATACTGTTGAGGGAGATGGCTCACCAGGGGAAGGCAGCAGCAGCCAGGTTCATGGCACCGTGGCTGGCTCTGCTGCGCAGCTGGGCAGGAAGAAGAATGGCAGGGCTATAGTGATAGGGGACTCAATTGTAAGGGGAATAGACAGGCGGTTCTGCGGACGCAATCGAGACACCAGGATGGTATGTTGCCTCCCTGGTGCAAGGGTCAAGGATGTCTCGGAGCGGCTGCAGGACATTCTGGTGGGGGAGGGTGAACAGCCAGCTGTCGTGGTGCACATAGGTACCAACGATATAGGTAAAAAACGGGATGAGGTCCTACAAGCTGAATTTAGGGAGCTAGGAGTTAAACTAAAAAGTAGGACCTCAAAGGTAGTAATCTCAGGATTTCTACCAGTGCCACGGGCTAGTCAGAGTAGGAATGTCAGGATAGAGAGGATGAATACGTGGCTCGAGAGATGGTGCAAGAGGGAGGGATTCAAATTCCTGGGACATTGGAACCGGTTCTGGGGGAGGTGGGACCAGTACAAATCGGACGGTCTGCACCTGGGCAGGACTGGAACCGATGTCCTGGGGGGGTGTTTGCTAGAGCTGTGGGGGAGAATTTAAACTAATGTGGCAGGGGGATGGGAACCGATGCAGGAAGTTGGAAGGTAGTAAAACAGGGACAGAAATAAAAGGCAGTAAGGGGGAAAGTGTAAGGCAGAGAAGCCACAGTCAAAAATCAAAAAGGGCGACAGTACAAGGTACAGTGACTGAGGGGAGCTCAGTGAATAGGACCAGGAATACTAAAAGAAATAAAACGGGAAGTGAAAACATTAATGGTAAGCGGCAGGTTGTTACAGGAAGATATGGGTTCGACGACAAGGAAAATTAGGAGAAAGGTTAAGAGGAAATATAACTTAGGAGAGGTTACTGATCGAGGTGTTAAGATTAAGAACAGAGGTAAAAAAAGCCAACATAAGTGTACTTTACCTGAATGCTCGTAGTATTCGGAATAAGGTAAATGAGTTGATGACGCAAATCATCGTGAATGACTATGATTTAGTGGCCATTACTGAAACATGGTTAAAGGATGGTCACGACTGGGAGTTAAATATCCGAGGGTATCAAACTTTTCGGAAGGACAGAGTGGATGGTAAGGGAGGTGGTGTAGCTCTGTTATTTAAGGATGACATCTGGGCTACAGTAAGGGATGACATCGGTGCTATGGAGGATAAGGTTGAATCCATTTGGGTGGAAATCAGGAATAGTAAGGTGAAAAAGTCACTGATAGGAGTAATCTATAGGCCACCAAACAGTAACATTATGGTGGGGCAGGCAATAAACAAAGAAATAACAGATGCATGTAGAAATGGTACAGCAGTTATCATGGGGATTTTAATCTACATGTTGATTGGTTTAACCAGGTCGGTCAAGGCAGCCTTGAGGAGGTGTTTATAGAATGTATCCGCAATAGTTTCCTAGAACAGTATGTAATGGAACCTACGAGGGAACAAGCGGTCCTAGATCTGGTCCTGTGTAATGAGACAGGATTGATTCAGGATCTCATAGTTAGGGATCCTCTCGGAAGGAGCGATCACAATATGGTGGAATTTAAAATACAGATGGAGGGTGAGAAGGTAAAATCAAGCACTAGTGTTTTGTGCTTAAACAAAGGAGATTACAATGGGATGAGAGAAGAACTAGCTAAGGTAGACTGGGAGCAAAGACTTTATGGTGAAACAGTTGAGGAACAGTGGAGAACCTTCCAAGTGATTTTTCACAGTGCTCAGCAAAGGTTTATACCAACAAAAAGGAAGGACGGTAAAAAGAGGGAAAATCGACCGTGGATATCTAAGGAAATAAGGGAGAGTATCAAATTGAAGGAAAAAACATACAAAGTAGCAAAGATTAGTGGGAGGCTAGAGGACTGGGAAATCTATAGGGGGCAACAGAAAGCTACTAAAAAAGCTATAAAGAAGAGTAAGATAGATTATGAGAGTAAACTTGCTCAGAATATAAAAACAGATAGTAAAAGTTTCTACAAATACATAAAACAAAAAAGAATGGCTAAGGTAAATATTGGTCCTTTAGAGGATGAGAAGGGAGATTTAATAATGGGAGATGAGGAAATGGCTGAGGAACTGAACAGGTGTTTTGGGTCGGTCTTCACAGTGGAAGACACAAATAACATGCCAGTGACTGATGGAAATGAGGCTCTGACAGGTGAGGACCTTGAGAGGATTGTTATCACCAAGGAGGTAGTGATGGGCAAGCTAATGGGGCTAAAGGTAGACAAGTCTCCTGGACCTGATGGAATGCATCCCAGTGTGCTAAAAGAGATGGCTATGGAAATTGCAAATGCATTAGTGATAATTTACCAAAATTCACTAGACTCTGGGGTGGTCCAGGAGGATTGGAAATTAGCAAACGTGACACCACTGTTTAAAAAAGGAGGTAGGCAGAAAGCGGGTAATTATAGGCCAGTGAGCTTAACTTCAGTAGTAGGGAAGATGCTGGAATCTATCATCAAGGAAGAAATAGCGAGGCATCTGGATGGAAATTGTCCCATTGGACAGACGCAGCATGGGTTCATAAAGGGCAGGTCGTGCCTAACTAATTTAGTGGAATTTTTTGAGGACATTAACAGTGCGGTAGATAACGGGGAGCCAATGGATGTGGTATATCTGGATTTCCAGAAAGCCTTTGACAAGGAGCCACACAAAAGGTTGATGCATAAGATAAAGATGCATGGCATTAAGGGGAAAGTAGTAGCATGGATAGAGGATTGGTTAATTAATAGAAAGCAAAGAGTGGGGATTAATGGGTGTTTCTCTGGTTGGCAATCAGTAGCTAGTGGTGTTCCTCAGGGATCAGTGTTGGGCCCACAACTGTTCACAATTTACATGGATGATTTGGAGTTGGGGACCAAGGGCAATGTGTCCAAGTTTGCAGACGACACTAAGATAAGTGGTAAAGCAAAAAGTGCAGAGGATACTGGAAGTCTGCAGAGGGATTTGGATAGGCTAAGTGAATGGGCTAGGGTCTGGCAGATGGAATACAATGTTGACAAATGTGAGGTTATCTATTTTGGTAGGAATAACAGCAAAAGGGATTATTATTTAAATGATAAAATATTAAAACATGCTGCTGTGCAGAGAGACCTGGGTGTGCTAGTGCATGAGACGCAAAAAGTTGGTTTTCAGGTGCAACAGGTGATTAAGAAGGCAAATGGAATTTTGTCCTTCATTGTTAGAGGGGTGGAGTTTAAGACTAGTGAGGTTCTGCTGCAATTGTATAAGGTGTTAGTGAGGCCACACCTGGAGTATTGTGTTCAGTTTTGGTCTCCTTACTTGAGAAAGGACGTACTGGCACTGGAGGGTGTGCAGAGGAAATTCACTAGGTTAATCCCAGAGCTGAAGGGGTTGGATTACGAGGAGAGGTTGAGTAGACTGGGACTGTACTCGTTGGAATTTAGAAGGATGAGGGGGGATCTTATAGAAACATATAAGATTATGAAGGGAATAGATAGGATAGATGCGGGCAGGTTGTTTCCACTGGCGGGTGAAAGCAGAACTAGGGGGCATAGCCTCAAAATAAGGGGAAGTAGATTTAGGACTGAGTTTAGGAGGAACTTCTTCACCCAAAGGGTTGTGAATCTATGGAATTCCTTGCCCAGTGAAGCAGTAGAGGCTCCTTCATTAAATGTTTTTAAGATAAACATAGATAGTTTTTTTAAGAATAAAGGGATTAAGGGTTATGGTGTTCGGGCTGGAAAGTGGAGCTGAGTCCACAAAAGATCAGCCATGATCTCATTGAATGGTGGAGCAGGCTCGAGGGGCCAGATGGCCTACTCCTGCTCCTAGTTCTTATGACACAAATATTTGCGGAGGGGGAGTGGTCTGGCTGCATAGCCATTCCACAGCACTCTGTTATACACTAGAAAACCATTATATTTATAGTGTGAAATAAACAACTTTGAAGAGATAAACCTTGGGAACATACGCAAGAGGAAATATGAATGTTTTGCCCTTGATTTAAAAACAATTCGAGTATACATTTTGTTGTCCTTCGGAAGAACAACTTATTATCTTAATAAGGCCGAGTCCAAAATACTAAGCAGTATTTCCTTTAACAGAATATTTACCACTGCTCTAGCATCATCTCTTTTGGTTGGAAAAGCCTCTACCCACCGTGAAAACATGTCCACTATCACCAGCATGTATTTGAATCCTTTAGCCATTGGCATGTGTGCAAAATCTACCTGCAAATTTTCCAAAGGCATTTTGGGTTGTGGTAAATGACCAAAGACAGCGGGTGTTTTTATCCCGATTATTCCTATGACAAATCATACATGTGCAGGCTGCTTTTTCAATTGTTACCGTAATACCTGGAGCATACCAGTGTTGACATATGGCATGTGTCATCCCTCCTTTGCCCACATGAGCCTGCCCATGGGCAAGGCGACATAGTGGCAAGAACAGACTTCTGGGGCATACTGCTCGGGTATCTGGCTGGATCCACATTTGATGTTTGTCTTAATAGCAACCCACTTTTAGCCAAGAACGATGCTCCTGTAGGGAGGCTTGCTCCTGTGCCTGTTTTAACTTTGGTTCTGTTATGGTGGACGTAAGTTCAACTGCAGCCGCTTGCAGTTGTGGCTGCTGTTTGAGAGCCACTTCCTTCGCAATTCTATCAGCAATTCTATTGCCGCATGAGACTTCATCGTCTGCGGTAGTATGCGCTTCACACTTTAAAACGGCTATCTTGCTGGGCAGCTGAATGGCATCGAGTAAATTTAAAACCAATTTAGCATGTTTAATAGGTTGGATGGAGGAAGTTATGAATCCCCTGTTTTTCCATAATTGGCCAAAATCATGTACTACCCCAAAAGCATATCGAGAATCAGTATAAATATTGACTGTTTTACTTTCAGCTAGAAGGATAAACTATTTGGCCGCTTGAGCAGTCTTTCCCGAAGGCAGAGCAAAAACTTCCACTATCTCGAATGGAGTTACTATTGCGTAGCCGGTCAGAAGGGTCATATCATTTGGTCGGTTTGCTCAGCCATCGGTGAAAAAGATGATTTCTGGAACTTCTAGTGGATGGCTCAATAAATCGGGTCGAGGGGTTGTGGTGGCATCAACCAATTATAAACAGACATGATCATACACATGCTCTACTTCCGAGAGGGCGGGCAAGAGTGTAGCAGGGCTGACAGCTGGTGCTCGCTTGTAGGTAAAGTTGGTTTTAGTTTGTCCATTGAGACTCTATGCCCTCTCTCTGCCAGATGTGATAATAACAACAGGGTATTCTGTTGACAAACTAGCCCTCTCTCTGAGGCTATCAGTAAGTCGTCAGCATATTGAGGGAATGTTGAGCCTGCAGACAACTGGCACTCGTCCAAGTCTCTATTAAATACTGTTGATTCCGATATGTAAAGGCAAATAGATATTGACTTTCCGGGTGCAATGGTATGGACAAAAAGACTGAGAAAGTATCCACTGTTGGTGGTATAGAAGACAAAATGACATTTGTGTCCGGCACAAATGGAGCAATAGGGATAGCTATTTTATTGATGGCTCTGAGATCTTGCACAAACCGCCGCTCGTTGGGTCTTCCTACCTTTGAATGGGGAGTAGAGGTGTTACAGGGGCTTTGTATTGTCTTCAGCACCCCTTGCTGTAATAGTGCATTGATCACTCCATCTATCCCTTTTTCTGCTTCCGGTGCCAACCTGTATTGTTTTAAGCAAGGCAGGGCAATGTTCTTAACTGCACCCTATGCACTGGGGCAGAATGTACTTTTCCAACATGAATTTTATGTTGGGCCTATAGATGTGCCAGTACCTGGGACAGGATTGAAGGGAGTAATGGGATTGATGGGCAGCATGGTAGCATTGTGGATAGCACAATTGCTTCACTGCTCCAGGGTCCCAGGTTCGATTCCGGCTTGGGTCACTGTCTGTGCGGAGTCTGCACATCCTCCCCGTGTGTGCGTGGGTTTCCTCCGGGTGCTCTGGTTTCCTCCCACAGTCCAAAGATGTGCAGGTTAGGTGGATTGGCCATGATAAATTGCCCTTAGTGTCCAAAATTGTCCTTAGTGTTGGGTAGGGTTACTGGGTTATGGGGATAGGGTGGAGGTGTTGACCTTGGGTAGGGTGCTCTTTCCAAGAGCTGGTGCAGACTCGATGGGCCGAATGGCCTCCTTCTGCACTGTAAATTCTATGATAATCTATGATAAATGATGGCTCTTTCGGGGCGGTTGTTGTCTTTCAAATGTAGCGGGCCATTGCTCCTCTTCCCAAGTCACTCTGCCCTCCTGTTTGCCATAAAATTCTATCAGGCAATTTTGTCCATCTATTTCAATATAAATCTCATGCATTACTTTTTTTCCCTTTGGCCTCTTTCATCAGTTCTCCTATTTGCTTTGCCTTAGCGGGGTGTCTTACGGCCAATGTTAAATGGTGTTCTGAAGTTAAACCCATCCTAAAAAGGTCCCTCTGACTATGGATCAACTGTACAGTTGGAATTTGTACTTGGCAAATACCCAAAGTGTTCCAGGAGGGTCTAGGCAGGATAAAAGGTGCCAAGGCCCATATCTACATGGATCCTGATGCTTTCGGGCGAGTCCAAGCTTGCCAAGATTGACACTGAGCTCTAATGCCTGAAGGATCTGGGGATTATATGCCATGTACAATTTGCAGTGTGGGCCGCAGCAATGGTGCTGGGGATGAAGCCCAACAAATCTGTCTGACTCTGCAGGGATTACAAGGTCACTTTAACCAGAGCTTCACGTCTGGACCGGTATCCAATGCCTAGAGTGGAGGTTCCTTTACGAAGCTTGACATGAACCATGTTTATTTACAGCTGGAGCTAGACCCAGCGTCCAGGAAATTTGCGACCATAAATACCCATAGAGGGTTATTTGAATATACCCGTGTCTCTTTTGGGGTCTCATTTGCTCCAGCGATGATCCAGCGTGTAATGGAAAGTATCCTGTAGGGTCTGCCAAAGGTGGCCGTCTAACTAGATGACGTGCTCATCACGGGCGCCACCGAGAAAGACCATATGGACAACCTGCAAGGAGTGCAGGTGCTGTCCCCTTGTGGGCTAAAGGGCAGCACGGTAGCATGGTGGTTAGCACAATTGCTTCACAGCTCCAGGGTCCCAGGTTCGATTCCCCACTGGGTCACTGTCTGTGCGGAGTTTGCACGTTCTCCCCGTGTCTGCGTGGGTTTCCTCCGGGTGTTCCGGTTTCCTCCCACAGTCCAAAGATGTGCAGGTTAGGTGGATTGGCTATGCTAAATTGCCCTTAGTGTCCAAAATTGCCCTTAGTGCTGGGTGGGGTTTCTGGGTTATGGGGATGGGGTGGAGGTGTGGACTTGGGTAGGGTGCTCTTTCCAAGAGCCGGTGCAGACTCGATGGGCCGAATGGCCTCCTTCTGCACTGTAAATTCTATGTATCTATGTATCTATGTAAGTGTGTGTTCCGCGGTAGAGCGGTGACTTACTTGGGATACAGGGTGAACAGGAGTGGTCTACACCCAGTGGAAGATAAGGTTTGGGCCTAAAAGAGGCCCAACCCCAAAGAACGCCACTGAACTCTGGTCATTCCTAGACTTAGTAAATTATTATAGAAACTTCATCACCAACCTGGCCACCATATCAGCTCCACCCTACATACTGTTGAAGAAGGACCAGACACCATATTGGCTCCACTCTACATACTGTTGAAGAAGGACCAGAAGTACTTTTGGGGTGCATGCAAGGCAAAGCTTTTGCCCGGGTATAAGAGTGTCTGTCATCCACACAACTCCTCACGCATGATGAACCAGCTCTAGTCCTAACATGCAATGCCTCCCCCTACTGCATTGAGGCGGTGCTGACCCACAGATGGGACAATGGCACGGAACGCCCCAACGTTTTGCCTGAATGACCCTGGCGAATGCAGAACGACAATATGCTCCAATCGAGAAGGAGGGCTTGGGGTAATATTTGGGATCAAGAGTTCCACCAATATGTTTAGGGAGGTGCTTCTCCATTGTGACTGATCACAAGCTCTTACTCAACTTTTTTAGGGAAGATAAAGGGATCCCACCCATTGCATCAGCCAGGATTCAGCCTAAGGTGTTTCTACTCAGCACCTATGAATATTCGTTTCAACACTGACCGGTTACACAAATTGACAATGCCAACGCTCTCAGTCATCTACCATCGCCCATGAGTTCCCCATCCCTGCCAGTGGTGGAAGAAGTAGTTGCAATTCTTAATTTTATGGATATCTTGCCAGTGACGGCTACTCCGTTGCGAGCTTGGACACAGCGGGGTTCAAGACCGGTGAAACTCCACCACATGAACATTTGAGCGGTGGAATGGAGGGGACCCTTCCTGTAGCCCGATAGCCTTTTGCCCAGAAGCTCTCGGAGCTCAGTGTGGAGGACGGTGTCATGTTGTGGGGAGCTTGTGTAGTCATTCCGCCGCCGCAGGGTCAGGGGTCCCCAATGAGAGACCTACAAAGTGATCACCCGGGCACCTCTTAGATGAAGGTGTTGGCTGTAGTTATATCTGGTGGCCTGGCATTGATGGGGACATTGAGCAGCTGCCCAGCATGCCAGGAGCATCAGAAGCTCCCTTCATCCACGGGACATCATGGGTGCGGCTGCATGCGGACTTCGGAGAGCCTTTCATGGGGTCGTTGTTCCTTGTCATTGAGAATGGCCACTCAAAGTTGCTTGACATATACAAGATGGTCTCAATGATGTCCTGGGCCACTGTAAAAAAGGTCAGGTGCCCATTCAACACCTATAGGATCCCTGAGACCCTGGTGACGGACAATGGGAAGCTCCTCACGAGTGAGGAGTTCACCACGTTTACAAAACGGAACAGCATACCGCACATCGATTTAAGATAAGTGGCAGAAGGTGTGGAAGGGATATGAGGAACAACGTTTTTACACAAGGGTAATGGGGGTCTGGAATTCGCTGCCTGAGTTGGTGGTGGAGACAGAGACCCTAAACTCTTTTAAAAAGTATCTGGATCTGCACCTTAAGTGCTGTAAGCTACAGGACTATGGACCGAGTGCAGGAAGGACCGATAATAGAAAGGACACCTGGGTGTCCTTGGGCTGGCATGGGCGGCACGGTAGCACAGTGGTCAGCACTGTGGCTTCACAGCTAGAGGGTCTCGGGTTCGATTCCCGGCTTGGGTCACTGTCTGTGTGGAGTCTGCACGTTCTCCCTGTGTCTGCGTGGGTTTCCTCCGGGTGCTCCGGTTTCCTTCCACGAGTCCCGAAAGACGTGCTGTTAGGTGAATTGGACATTCTGAATTCTCCCTCTGTGTACCCGAACTGGCGCGACTTGGGGATTTTCACAGTAACTTCATTGCAGTGTTAATATAAGCCTACTTGTGACAATAAAGGTTATATTATACATGTACATGCTGGGCTGAATGGCCTCCTTCTGTGCTGTAACTTTTCTATAATTCTATAATACTATATTCGTACCAGCCCTCATCCAATGGCTTGGCGGAAAGGGCGGTCCAGACGTTTTTTAAAAAATACTTTTATTCTCCTTTTTCACATTTTCATCCGAACTTACACCCACGAACAAACAATCAACGGTAACAAATACAATGTCAAATCCCCAGGCCAACAATTCCTCCCTCCCACCAACCCCCAAACAACCCTCAACATTTTAAATACAAACATCAAAGAAAATGATTCAGGAATCCACCATCCACCCATACATAGTCACCAACAACATACACAGTCCAACCCGCCCCCTCCCCCCCACGCCCAACCCCGCCCAATGTTCGATGTCATCCAATTCTTGAAAGTGCATAATAAACAAACCCATGAATTGTAGAACCCTTCCATCCTTCCCCTCAACTTAAACTTCACCTTCTTGAGTGTTAAAAGCTCCAACAGATCCCCCCGCCATGCCAGGGCACAGGGTGGAGCAACTGACCACCACCCAACAGGATTAGCCTTCCGGCGATCAGCAAGGCGAAGGTTAAAACATCTGCCTCCGCTTCCAACCCCAGCCGATCCGATACTCCGAATATGGCCTTCAGAGGACCCGGCTCAAGCCTCACATGTACCACCTTCGAAATTACCCTGAACACCTCCCTCCAATACCCCGCCACCCCCCCCCCCCCCCCCCCCCCCAGCTTTTAAAAAAAATTTAGAGTACCCAATTCATTTTTCCAATTAAGGGACAATTTAGCGTGTCCAATCGACCTAACCTGCACATCTTCGGGTTGTGGGGGTGAAACCCACGCAAACACGGGGAGAATGTGCAAACTCCACACGGACAGTGACCCAGAGCCGGGATCGAACCTGGGACCTCGGCACTATGAGGCTGCAATGCTAACCACTACGCCACAGTGCTGCCTACGCCCCCAGCTTTGGACAGGACCAAAACATATGAACGTGGTTTGCGGGCCCCCTCACAAACATCCTCCACCCCCTCAAAGAGTCGGCTCATCCTCGCCTTTGTCAGGTGCGCCCTATACATCACCTTCAGCTGTATCAGCCTGTGGTGAAACCACTGTGTTGTATTGTGCTGCCACAGTATTACGTGTTGTACAGTATTGCCACTATATTACATGTTGTACGGTTTTGGCTCTGCCCGTGGCTCCTCCCCCAGGGCCTGTGTATATAAGCTGCCGACCTCTCACACTGCCTCATTCTGGGGCACACTGCCAGTTCTGTTGTAAGCCAATTAAAGCCATAGTTAATTCACTCTGCGTTCTCCATCTTGATTGATGGCATATCACAGCCCCAACCCCATGCACAAAGTTGAGGCATTTACCCTCCAGAGCACCTCACACCACAACCCCTCCTCCATGCTCTCTCCCAACTCTTCCTCCCACTTTGCCTTAATACTCTGCAGCGGTGCCTTCTCTTCTCCAAGAATTCCCCCATAAATCGCCGACACCACCCCCTTCTCCATTCCCCCTGCCGTCAGCACCTCCTCCAACAATGTGGAGGTTGACGCCACTAGAAAGCTCAGTAACTCCTTCTTACCGAAATCTCGGACCTGCACAAACCTAAACATTTCCCCCTGCCCCAACCCATATTTCGCCACCAGCTCCTTCAATCCCGCAAACTGGCCCCCTAGAAAGAAATCCTTTAATGCCCTGACTCCCTTCACCTCCCATCTCCAAAAAGTCCCATCCCACTACCCTGGCACAAATCTGTGATTCCCCCGAATCGTCATTTCCCTTGACCCCCACCCCCCAGCCTAAAGTGCTGCCTCCAGATTTTCAATGTCGCTACTACTACCGGACTCCCTGAGTATTTCCTCGGGACCATCGGGAGTGCCGCTGTTGCCAACGCCCTCAGCCCCGACCCCCTACACAGACTCTCCTCCATTCTAACTCACTGGGTTCTCCGCGTTTGCAGCCCAGTAATAATACAGTAAATTCGGAAGACCCAACCCCCCTGACTGCCGTCCTCTCTGCAACAGCAACCTCCTAATCCTAGCCAGCTTCCACCCCCCCATATAAACTAAGTAATCATCTTTTTGACCTCCTTGAAAAATGTCTTTGGCAGGAAGATCGGCAGGCACTGAAAAATAAGCAAGAATCGCGGCAATTCGCTCATTTTAATTGCCTGTACCCGACCTGCCAGCGACAGAGGGAGACCATCCCACCTCGCCAAATCCGCTTTCACCCTTCCCACCAGACTAGTAATGTTATACCTATGGAGCCCACCCCAATCCCGTGCCATTTGCACGCCCAGATATCTAAAGTGAGTCCCCGCCCTACGGAATGGTAGCACCACTCCCCACAGCCCCCCCCCCCCGCCCCACCACCACCCCTGCCCCCACCCATGGCCAAGACACCACACAATATTCCTCTTGTCTAAATTTAGTTTATATCCCGAAAAATATCCAAATACTCGAAGCAGCTCCAATATGCCCCCCATTGACACACTCCGTTCCGCTACATACAACAGCAAGTCTTCCGCATACAAAGATACCCTATGCTCTAACCCCACCCCCCACACTATCCCCTTCCACACCTCCGAACTCCTCAATGCGATGGCCAATGGCTCAATTGCAAGCGCGAACTACAGGGGGGACATAGGACATCCCTGTGTCCATCCCTGCACCATTCCCATGGTGCAGAACAAAATAACCCAAATTCATGTTATTCGTGTGGATACTCGCTCTCGGCTCCCTGTGCAGTAGCCTTCTTACCCAATCTACAAATTGTGGGCCAATCCCAAACCACTCCAGAACTGCCATCAAATACCCCCACTCTACTTCTCAGCATCCAATGCCACAACCACCTCTGTCCCCACCCCTCAACTGGCGCCATAACCACGTTCAATACCCTCCTAATGTTCGAAAAGAGCTGCTTCCCCTATCACCTTCGGGGGGCACTCCACCAACCTACCCGCCAATACCTTCGCCAATACTTTTGCGTCCACATTCAAAAGTGATATGGGCCTATACGACCCACATTCTGTCGGATCTTTAGCCTTCTGGGCAGCACCGTAGCACAGTTGCTTCACACTGTTGTGTCACAGCTCCAGGGTCCCAGATTAGATTCTCGGCTTGGGTCACTGTCTGTGTGGAGTTTGTGCGTTCTCCCCGTGTCTGCGTGGATTTCCTCCAGGTGCTCCGGTTTCCTCCCACAAGTCCCGAAAGACATGCTGTTCGGTGAATTGGACATTCCGAGTTCTCCCTCTGTGTATCTGAACAGGTGCCAGAATACGGCGATTAGGGGCTTTTCACAGTAACTTCATTGCAGTGTTAATGTAAGCCTACTTGTGACATTAAAGATTATTATTATTCTTTTTTTTAAAAATATTTTTTATTAAGGTTTTTTAACAACACAATGTTTTTCCCCTTACGAACAATCACCCCGCCCCCCCCCCCCCCCCCACCCCCGTAACAAAATAACGCAAATTCTCCCTGAGCAAGATATATACATGGCAAGATGGTATATTTACATAGCTTTATACACTGGCTCTTGGCTGCGCGTACCGTTTCCCCCCACCCTCCATGCTATCTCCCGCTCGTCCATCCCCTCAAACAGTCTCTCGTTCTCTCGTTCCCCCCTCTCCCCCCCCCTCCAGGGTTGCTGCTGCTGCTGAACGACCTTCTTCTAATGCTCCGCGAGATATTCTAGGAACGGTTGCCACTGCCTGTAAAACCCCTGTGCAGACCCTCTCAAAGCGAACTTAATTCTCTCCAATTTTATGAACCCCGCCATGTCGTTAATCCAGGCCTCCAGGCTAGGGGGCTTCGCCTCCTTCCACAATAGCAAGACCCTTCGCCGGGCTACTAGGGACTCAAAGGCCAGAATTCCGGCCTCTTTCGCCTCCTGCACTCCCGGCTTATCCACCACTCCAAATATTGCTAGCCCTCAGCTTGGCTTGACCCGGACTTTCACCACCTGGGATATTACTCCCGCCACTCCTCTCCAGAACCCCTCCAATGCCGGGCATGACCAAAACATATGGACATGGTTCGCCGGGCTCCTTGAACATCTTTCACATCTATCCTCTACCCCAAAGAACCTACTCAGCCTCACCCTTGTCAGATGCGCTCTGTGAACCACCTTAAATTGTATCAGACTGAGCCTGGCACACGAGGAGGAGGTATTAACCCTACCCAGGGCGTCGGCCCATAGCCCTTCCTCAATCTTCTCCCCCAGCTCCTCCTCCCATTTACCTTTCAGTTCTTCTACTAGCGCTTCCCCCTCTTCTTTCATCTCTTGGTATATTTCCGACACCTTGCCCTCCCCGACCCATACCCCCGAGATCACCCTATCTTGAACTTCTTGTGCCGGGAGCAACGGAAATTCCCTCACCTGTCGCCTCACAAAAGCCCTCACCTGCATATATCTAAATGCATTTCCCGGGCGTAACTCAAATTTCTCCTCCAGTGCCCCCAGGCTCGCAAATGTCCCGTCAATGAACAGGTCCCCCATTCTTCTTATCCCCGCCCGATGCCAGCCTTGGAACCCCCCGTCCATCTTCCCCGGGACAAACCGGTGGTTACCTCTGATCGGGGACCACACCGATGCTCCCATTGCACCCCTGTGTCTTCTCCACTGGCCCCAGATCTTTAGTGTTGCTGCCACCACCGGGCTTGTGGTGTATTTTGTTGGCGAGAGCGGCAGCGGTGCCGTTACCAACGCCCCCAGGTTCGTTCCTTTACAGGACGCCATCTCCATCCTCTTCCATGCCGCCCCCTCTCCCTCCATAACCCACTTACGGACCATCGCCACATTTGC
Organism: Scyliorhinus torazame; assembly: GCF_047496885.1. Classification (NCBI taxonomy): domain Eukaryota; kingdom Metazoa; phylum Chordata; class Chondrichthyes; order Carcharhiniformes; family Scyliorhinidae; genus Scyliorhinus; species Scyliorhinus torazame. Next base: position 83,724,436 of record NC_092719.1, read on the forward strand.
TGCCCAGTAGTACCTCTCTAGGTTTGGCAAAGCCAACCCTCCTCGGTCCCTGTTGCGTTCCAAGAACCCTCTCCTAACCCTCGGGGTCTTATTTGCCCACACATACCCCATGATACTCCTACCTACTCTCTTGAAAAAGCCCTTGGTGATCACGATTGGGAGGCACTGAAACCTCGGAAGGACCACCATTTTGACCGACTGCACCCTACCCACCAACGAGAGCGGGAGCATGTCCCATCTTTTAAAATCCTCCTCCATTTGCTCCACCACCCTCGTCAAATCTCCGCCCTCCTCAGCGGCAGGTCCCCTATCCCTCTTTCTTGGTCCCCTGCCTGTAATACAAAAAGCTCACTCTTCTCTACATTAAGCTTGTAGCCCAAGAACTCTCCAAACTCCTTCAGAGTCTGCATGACCTCCACCATCCCCTCCATTGGGTCCGCCACGTATAGCAGCAGGTCATCCGCATATAGCGATACCCGATGCTCCTCTCCCCCGCGGACTATCCCCCTCCATTTCTGAGACTCCCTAAGTGATATGGCCAAGGGTTCGATCGCCAATGCAAACAAGAGGGGGGACAGGGGGCACCCCTGTCTCGTCCCTCGGTACAGCCGAAAGTACTCCGACCTCCGCCGGTTTGTCACTACGCTCGCCACCGAGGCGCTGTAAAGGAGCTTAACCCATCTAATAAACCCTCCCCCGAACCCAAACCTGAGCAATACCTCCCAGAGGTACTCCCACTCTACTCGGTCAAAGGCTTTCTCCGCGTCCATAGCTGCCACTATCTCCGCCTCTCCCTCCTCCGATGTCATCGTTATCACGTTTAAGAGCCGCCGCACATTGGTATTTAACTGCCTGCCCTTTACGAATCCCGTTTGGTCTTCGTGAATCACCCCCGGGACACAGTCCTCAATCCTAGTGGCCAGTACCTTCGCCAATAGCTTAGCATCCACATTGAGGAGCGAAATCGGCCTGTACGATCCACATTGCTGTGGATCCTTGTCTCGCTTTAGAATCAGGGAGATTGTCGCCTCCGACATTGTCTGGGGCAGGGTTCCCTCCTCTCTTGCCTCGTTGAAGGTCCTCACTAGTAGAGGGGCCAGCAGGTCCACATATTTTCTATAGAATTCCACCGGGAACCCGTCCGGCCACGGGGCCTTCCCCGCCTGCATGCTCCCCAAACCCTTACTCAACTTCTCCAACCCAATTGGTGCCCCCAAACCAACCGCCTCCTGCTCCTCCACCCTCGGGAACCCCAGCTGGTCCAGGAATCGCCTCATCCCCCCTTCCCCCCCTGGGGGCTGGGATCTGTACAGCTCTTCATAGAAGTCCTTAAATACCTTATTTATTTCCATTGCCCTTCGAACCGTGGCTCCCCTTCCATCTTTGATTCCCCCTCTTTCCCTCGCTGCCGCCCTCTTACGGAGCTGGTGCGCCAGCATCCGACTAGCCTTTTCCCCGTACTCTTAAGTCGCCCCTTGCGCCTTCCTCCACTGTGCCTCCGCCTTGCCCGTGGTCAGCAGGTCAAACTCCGTCTGGAGCCGTCGCCTTTCCCCAAGTAATCTTTCCTCCGGGGCTTCTGCGTATCTCCTGTCCACCTGCAAGATCTCCCCCACTAGCCTCTCCCTTTCCATTCCCTCTGTCTTCTCCCTATGAGCCCTGATGGAGATCAGCTCTCCCCTGATCACCGCCTTCAACGCCTCCCATACCACCCCCACTCGCACCTCCCGTTGTCGTTGGCCTCCAAGTACCTTTCAATACACCCCCTCACCTTCCCACACACCACCTCATCGGCCAGCAGTCCCACATCCAGCCGCCACAGCGGCCGTTGGTCCCTCTCCTCTCCCAGCTCCAGATCCACCCAGTGCGGGGCATGGTCCGAAACGGCTATGGCCGAATACTCTGTCCCCCCCACTCTCGGGATGAGCGCCCTGCCCAGAACAAATAAATCTATCCGGGAGTAAGCCTTATGCACGTGGGAGAAAAAAGAAAATTCCCTGGCCTGCGGTCTTGCAAACCTCCATGGGTCCACTCCCCCCATCTGATCCATAAACCCCCTTAGTACCTTGGCCGCCGCCGGCCTCCTTCCCGTCCTTGATCTGGAGCGGTCCAGTGCTGGGTCCAGCACCGTATTGAAATCCCCTCCCATTATTAGTCCTCCTACCTCCAGGTCCGGAATGCGCCCCAACATACGCTTCATGAATCCAGCATCATCCCAGTTTGGGGCGTATACATTTACCAACACCACCCACGTCCCTTGCAACCTACCACTCACCATCACATATCTCCCTCCATTATCCGCTACGATAGTCTTGGCCTCAAATGACACATGCTTTCCCACCAGAATTGCCACCCCTCTATTTTTTGCGTCCAATCCCGAGTGAAATACCTGTCCTACCCATCCCTTTCTTAACCTGACCTGGTCCGCCACCTTCAGGTGTGTCTCTTGGAGCATTGCCACATCTGCCTTCAGTCCCTTCAAGTGAGCGAACACTCGAGCCCTCTTCACCAGCCCATTCAGGCCCCTCACGTTCCACGTTATCAGCCGGATTGGAGGGACTCTCACCCCCCCCCCCCCCGCCGCCGACTAGCCATCTCCTTTTCTGGGCCAGTCCCTTGTCCGCGTCTCCCTCACTCTCCAGTCCTCCAGCTGGGGGACCCCCGCCCCAGCCACCTCTTCTGTGTCCCGTTCTCTTTTGGCCAGTGCAGCAGCAACCCTTTTCCCCCCCCCTTCCTCTCCCCTCCCTTCCCCCCCCCCCCCTGCTAGATCCCTGTCTAGCTTTTTTGCTCCCCCCATGTCCCTCCCGTAAGTCAGCTGACACCTGCTGACCCCGGCTTCCCCCGCCAGCCCTTTAACCCCCCCGTGTGGGAATCTCCCAATCAATGTACATTCCTTTGTTCCCCTTCCCGCCTTTTTTGCCACGCGCGGGAAAGACAACCCCGCGCTTCCCAAAGCCTGCCCCGCCTCCCATGGCGCAGCTCCTGTCATGGCCTTGTCCCTCTCCCCCAGCCCATATATCTTTTCCTGTGCGTGGTTGACCCCCTATGTACAATAACCGTCATACTTCAACCCTCAAACACCCCCCTCCCACACAAACCCTCAATTAGAGTCCAATTTTTCAGCCAGTATAAAGGTCCACGCCTCTTCGGGCGTTTCGAAGTAGTGGTGTTGGCCATTATGTGTAACCCACAGTCGCGCTGGCTGCAGCATTCCAAATTTCACTCCTTTCCGATGCAGCACCGCTTTGGCCCGGTTGAAACCCGCTCTCCGCTTAGCGACCTCCGCGCTCCAGTCCGGGTATATTCTGATCTCCGCATTGTCCCACTTGCTGCTCCGTTCCTTCTTGGCCCATTTCAGGACCCCCTCTCTGTCCGTAAACCGATGAAATCTCACCACCATCGCCCTTGGCGGCTCTTTTGTCTTGGGCTTCCTCGCTAGCACTCGGTGCGCCCTTTCCAGCTCCAGCAATCCCGGGGGGGCCTCCGCACCCATCAGCGTCCCGATCATTGTGCCCGCCTATGCCGCGGCATCGGCCCCCTCCACTCCTTCTGGGAGACCCAGGATCCTCAAGTTGTTTCTCCTTGATCTGTTCTCCAGGTCTTCGAGTCTTCCCGCCCACGTCCTGTGCAGCGCCTCGTGCCGCTCCACTCTCTCCGCCAGGCCCACGAGCTCGTCGTCGTTCTCGCTCACTTTTTCCTGGATCTCCTGAATCTTCATCTCTTGGGCTTTCTGGGTTGCTCCAAGTTTTTCCACCATTGCTAGTATAGGCGCCACCATCTCCTTACGCAGCTCCCCGAAGCAGCACTTGATGAACTCTTTCATCTCCTCTCTGTCCATGGGCGCCGCCATTTTGTTTTTTTCTTCTTTCTTCTCCCGCTGCTCCAGGGCCGCTTTCCTCGCCGTTTCACTGTGGGTCCGGTCCATGCAGGCCTGTAGGGGACTTCCTCCGTTCTTCCCCACGGGTTGATTTTTTTTTTTAAAGGTCCGTTGGGGCTCCGTTAGCGGGCCCAAAAGTCCGTTTCTGTGGGAGCTGAGGACTCGCGTGGCTTAGCTCCGTATCGCCGCAACCCAGAAGTGATTATTATTATTCTTGAGCAACAGGGCGATTGATGCCTGCCTCAAGGTCTGTGGCAACACCCCCTTCCCTATTGCCTCTTCAAACATCCCCCCATCAGCGGCGCCAACTTATCTTTATATTTCTTGTAATACTCCTCCGGAAACCCATCTGGCCCTGCTTCCTTTTCGACTGCATCCTCCCAATCACATCTTTTATCTCTTGCTCCACTATCGTCCCCTCCAAAATGGCCCTGTCCCCCTCTCCCAACCTTGGGTATTCTAAACCTTCCAGGAATTCCTGCATCTCCTGATCCTCCCCAGGGCAGCAAGGTAGCACAGTGGTTAGCACAGTTGCTTCACAGCTCCAGGTTCGATTCCCGGCTTGGATCACTGTCTGTGCGGAGTCTGTGGAAATTATTCTACATTGTATTTTATATCTGTTGCAGTAATGTTTTTAAAAGCCTGGGTTCAGATATATATTTGTTGCAGTAATATTATTGAAAAATCTAGGTTAAGGTACCCCTGTGCTACCGAGGCTGCACAGTAGCACAGGGGGCGGCACGGTAGCACAGGGGGTGGCATGGTACCACAGTGGTTAGCTCCATGCTTCATAACTCCAGGGTCCCAGGTTCGATTCCCGGCTTGGGTCACTGTCAATGCGGAGGCTGCACGTTCTCCCCGTGAATGCGTGGGTTTCCTCCGGGTGCTCCGGTTTCCTCCCACAGTCCAAAGACATGGATTGGCCATGCTAAATTGCCCTTACTGTCTAAAAAAGGTTAGATGGGGTTATTGGGATAGGGTGGAAGTGAGGGCTTAAGTGGGTCAGTGCAGACCCGATGGACCGAATGGCCTCCTTCTGCACTCTATGTTCTGTAGCCACCTAAAATGGCTGATTCCCTATTAATTTGGCCAAAACCCGATTTAAAATGGCTAACCGAAAAGGCTGATGGGAAAAGCAGCCAACAGGACACAAACGGACAGCTGCAGACAGAATAGCGTATTCGGCTCTGGGGAAGTCGGCCCAGATCGCTACTCAAGACTATTAGCAGCACATCAACCCAGACATCTGCAGTTTAATCGGCTATCCCCGGGAACAATTGCAACATATTAGCAATTGAATACCGGGCCAGACCCGTCGCCGCCTGCAGTGGCCGAAACAAAGACAGGTGAACGACCACCCCCCGATCGAGGAATCGCCCCGTTATTGGACATATCGAACCCAGTGATTGGGAACAAGTCCAATCACTTGGGACTCAGGGTCAAGGGCCGCCCCGAGAGGCGGGAAGCCCCTGGGCCCTATAAAGTGAGGGGCCAAGTTCAGATCTCTCTCTCCCTTCTTCTCCTGCTCGCGACCTTCGCAAGAACATTGACCAGAAACTGTAAGTTTGATTCCAGCGATTGCTACCCGATAAAGACTCCTAGCCATCGACCCGTATCAGCCTTTTGAATCCCGCGGGCCAGATCCGATTCGATAAGCCATTCGTTTCCCTGACCTGGTGGGCCCTTCCTAAAGTTAAGTATTGGCCAGTAGTGGTAGGTTTCGATATAGATAGTAGGATTATTGTGTAAGCATTAATTGTTGTATATAATAAATGACCGTTGATTTCAATCTTACTAAGCGGTGTGCTGACTTATTAATCATAACTCGAGCTTGAACCACGTGGTGGTATCAGAAAGATACCTGGCGACTCGTGAGCAAAGGTGACATAATCAGAGGTAATAAAACTAAGGTTAAAAAGAGCAACAGTTCTATGTATCTATGACTGTGTGGGAGTGGCACGATGGCACAGTGGTTAGCACTGCTGCCTCACGGTGCTGAGGACCCGGGTTCGAGGTGTGGAGTTTCACATTCTCCCTGTGTCTGCGTGGGTTTGCTCCGGTTTCCTCCCAGTCAAAAGATGTGCAGGTTAGGTGGATTGGCCATGATAAATTGCCCTCAGTGTCCAAAAAAAGGTTAGGTGGGGATACTGGGATATGATGGAGGCATGGGCTTAAATGGAGTGCTCTTTCCAAGGTGATGCAGACCCGATGGGCCAAAATGCCTCCTTCTGCACTGTAAATTCTATGATTATATGATAGGTGGCTCCGACCTATACAATCTCTCGTAAAACTCCTCAAATACCCTATTAATCTGATCTGGAGCCACCACCAACTTGGTCCAGACTTTTAAAGGGGGCATAAAAAAGCAAACCACAGGCTCCAAGGACACGTGACTGGCGCGGTCCCTTTTGCCTTCCCCATGTTACCCCCCACCATATTCCAACGCCTTTTCCCATCCTATGTCCCCCTTGCCTTATTCCCTCCTACATTCCTTCACTTTTTCCTCTCCCTACCTGCCACCCCCATGTTACCCCCACCTCCCCCGTCGTGTCTTTAGCGTAACTGGGATGCTTCTGTGCCAAGAGCTTTCAATCAATGTTTCATTAAAGCATGAATAATCATGTGAGGAGGTACATTAGAACAAAGAACAAAGAAATGTACAGCACAGGAACAGGCCCTTCGGCCCTCCAAGCCCGTGCCGACCATACTGCCCGACTAAACTACAATCTTCTACACTTCCTGGGTCCGTATCCTTCTATTCCCATCCTATTCATATATTTGTCAAGATGCCCCTTAAATGTCCCTATCGTCCCTGCTTCCACTACCTCCTCCGGTAGCGAGTTCCAGGTACCCACTACCCTCTGCGTAAAAAACTTGGGGAAAACACTAAACTGTGAAGTATATGTGAATTAAACCACTTGTTATATAATGGTTAGCTTGGTGCTGAATAATTAATTTGTGTGTATTCCCCTTCTCGTGCAGTTAGACCATCTTTGGAGGTCAGTAACCTGATGTGTTTGTCAGCAGTCACTTTAAACATGAGCATGGAGGGAAAGAAATATGAAATCAGCAGAACAAAACCAAAGAAAGCTGGACAGTGCTAACTGCTTGTAATTACTTTTAAAAAAGGAATGTGAGATTCATTCCCAATCAGTTACCTTGTGTTAGGGAGTTAAAGTTCATTTGGAAATAGATTGTGGGTGATTAATTTTTAATTATTTATTTATAATAAATAATATTAAAAAGATCCTATTTATAGATTCTAAGTTCAATTAATTTAATTAATATTACTGTGTGACTGTATCACCTGATAAAGGAGCTTGTGAGAATGAAAAAGTAGCCCCTGAAAATTAAACAATAGCCCTCGGGAAAATCTCAAGAACAGCCCTCAAAAAAATGTATTTGCCCCAGTACAGAGCATGAGTTGCAAGAGGGTACAGCTCATGTGCAAGCAATGGGCAGCACAGTAGCATAGTGGATAGCACAATTGCTTCACAGCTCCAGGGTCCCAGGTTCGATTCCGGCTTGGGTCACTGTCTGTGCGGAGTCTGCACATCCTCCCCGTGTGTGCGTGGGTTTCCTCCGGGTGCTCCGGTTTCCTCCCACAGTCCAAAGATGTGCAGGTTAGGTGGATTGGCCATGATAAATTGCCCTCAGTGTCCAACATTGCCCTTAGTGTTGGGTGGGGTTGCTGGGTTATGGGGTTATGGGGATAGGGTGGAGGTGTTGACCTTCGGTGGGGTGCTCTTTCCAAGAGCCGGTGCAGGCTCGATGGGCCGAATGGCCTCCTTCTGCACTGTAAATTCTAAGTCTAAGTCTAAGACAGTTACCCTCACAGTGAGATGTCACAGACACTGCTCAATCTCAATACCGGGCAGCACAGCTCCAGGGTCCCAGGTTCGATTCCCGGCTTGGGTCACTGTCTGTGCGGAGTCTGCACGTTCTCCCTGTGTCTGCGTGGGTTTCCTCCTGGTTCTCCGGTTTCCTCCCACAAGTCCCGAAAAACGTGCTATTTGGTGAATTGGACATTCTGAATTCTCCCTCCATGTGCCTGAGCAGGCGGGAAATGTGGTGACTAAGGGATTTTCACAGTAACTTAATTGCAGTGTTAATGTAAGCCTACTTGTGACATTAAAGATTATTATTATTATCTCCACCCTATCACAAGACCATAAGACATAGGAGCAGAATTAGGCCACTCGGCCCATCGAGTCTGCCCATTCAATCCTGGCTGATATTTTCTCATCCCCATTCTCCTGCCTTCTCCCCATAACCCCTGATCCCCTTATTAATCAAGAACCTATCTATTTCTGTCTTAAAGACGCTCAGTGATTTGGCCTCCATATCCTTCTGCGGCAAAGAGTCCCACAGATTCACCACCCTCTGGCTGAAGAAATTCCTCATCTCAGTTTTAAAGGATCGTCCCTTTATTCTGAGATGGTGTCCTCTGGTTCTAGTTTTTCCTACAAGTGGAAACATCCTCTCCAAGTCCACTCTATCCAGGCCTCGCAGTATCCTGTAAGTTTCAATAAGACCCCCCCTCATCCTTCTAAACTCCAAAGAGTACAGACCCAGAGTCCTCAGCCGCTCAGAACGACAAGTTCTTCATTCCAGGAATCATTCTTGTGAACCTCCTCTGGACCCTTTCCAAGGCCAGCACATCCTTCCTTAGATACAGGGCCCAAAACTGCTCACAATACTCCAATTGGGTTCTGACTAGAGCCTTATACGGCTTCAGAAGTACATTCCTGGTCTAGTATTCTAGCCCTTTTGACATTCTAGCCCTTTTGACATGAATGCTACCATTGCATTTGCCTTCTTAACTGCCGACTGAACCTGCACGTTAACCTTAAGAGAATCGTGAACAAGGACTCCCAAGTCCCTTTGTGCTTTTTGATTTGATTTATTATTGTCACATGTATTAGTATACAGTGAAAAGTATTGTTTTTTGCATGCTGTACAAACAATGCATACCGTACATAAGGAAGGAGAGACTGCAGAATATAATGTTAGTTATAGCAAGGTGTAGAGAAAGGATCAACTTAATACGAGGTAGGCCCATTCAAAAGTCTGATGGCAGTAGGGAAGAAGCTGTTCCTGAGTCGGTTGGTACGTGATCTCAAACTTTGGTATCTTTTTCCTGACAGAAGACAGTGGAAGAGAGTATGTCCGGGGTGAGTGGGGTCCTTAATTAGGCTGGCTGCCTTTCTGAGGCAGCGGGAATTATAGATCGAGTCAAATGGATGGGAGGCTGGTTTGCGTGATCGACTGGGCTACATTCAAGACCTTTTGTAGTTTCCTGCGGTCTTTGGTAGAGCAGGCCCCATACCAAGCTGAGATACAACCAGAAAGAATGCTTTCTATGGCGCATCTGTAGAAGTTGGTGAGGGTCGTAGCTGACATGCCAAATTTCCTCAGTCTTCTGAGAAAGTAGAGTTGTTGGTGGGCTTTCTTAACTATAGTGTCGGCATGGGGGGACCAGGACAGGCTGTTGGCGATCTGTACACCTGAAAACTTGAAGCTCTCGACCCTTTCTACTTCGTACCCACTGATGTAGACAGGGGCATGTTCTCCACCACGCTTCCTAAAGTCGATGATAAATCTCCTTCGTTTGGTTGACATTGAGGGAGAGATTATTGTCGTCGCACCAGTTCACCAGATTCTCTATCTCATTCCTATACTCTGTCTCGTCATTGTTTGAAATCCGACCCACTACGGTGGTGTCATCAGCAAATTTGAAAATTGAGTTGGAGGGGAATTTGGCCACACAGTCATAGGTGTATAAGGTGGATAGTAGGGGGCTGAGGACACAGCCTTGTGGGGCACCGGTGTTGAGGATGATCGTGGAGGAGGTATTGTTGCCTATCTTTACTGATTGTGGTCTGTGGGTTAGAAAGTTCAGGATCCAGTCACAGAGGGAGGAGCCGAGGCCAAGACCACAGAGTTTGGAGAAGAGTTTCGTAGGAATGATGATGTTGAAGGCTGAGCTGTAGTCGATAAATAGGAGTCTGACATAGGTGTCTTTGTTATCTAGGTGTTCCAGGGTAGAGTGCAGGGACATGGAGATGGCATCTGCTGAGGACCTGTTGCAGCGGTAGGCGAACTGTAGTGGATCAAGGCAATCTGGGAGGCTGGAGTTGATTCGTGCCATGACTAACCTTTCGAAGCACTTCATGACGATGGATGTCAGAGCCACTGGACGATAGTCATTAAGGCACGCTGCTTGGCTTTTTTTGGTACAAGGATGATGGTCGTCTTCTTGAAACAGATAGGGACCTCAGATTGTTGTAGAAAGAGGTTGAAGATGTCTGCGAATACCCCCGCCAGCTGATCCGCGCAAGACCTGAGTGCTCGTCCTGGTACCCCATCCGGGCCAGTGGCTTTCCGTGGTTGACCTTCGAGAAGGCTGCTCTGACGTCTGCAGTGGTGATCTCAGATACAAGTTCATCCGCGGCTTCTGGGGTAGAGGGCTCGCTCTCGCTGACCTCTTGCTCAAAGCGGGCATAGAATGTGTTGAGCTCATCAGGGAGGGGTGGGTTGGAGCCGATGATTTTACATGCCTTCATCTTGTAGCCCGTGATGTCTTGCCATAGACGGCGGGGGTCCGTGTGGCTAGCCTGGGACTCGAGCTTGGTCCGGTACTGTCTTTTGGCATCTTTAATGGCTTTCTTGTAGAGGTCAGGGTCGCCTGACTTGAACGCCTTAGACCAAGACTTCAGCAAGCAGTGGCTATCACTGTTCATCCAGGGTTTCCGGTTGGGAAACACGCGGATTTGCTTCTTTGGCACAGTCTTCTATACACTTACTGATGAAGTCAGTTACTGTAGTGGCGTACTCGTTCAGGCTGGTCGCAGAGTTTTTAAATACTGACCAGTCCACCGACTCTAAGCAGTCCCGTAAGAGATCATCCGATTCCTCAGACCAACAATGCACAACTTTCTTTGACGGATTCTCCAGCTTCAGTTTTTGCTTCTAAGCAGGGAGGAGCGCAGCCTTGTGGTCAGGTTTGCCAAAGCGTGGGTGGGCGATAGAGCGGTAGGCATGTTTGATATTTGTGTAGTAGTGGTCCAGGATGTTTGGGCCTCTGGTGGAACAGGTGACGTGTTGGTGGTAACTTGGTAGTATGCTCTTGAGCTTGGCCTGATTGAAGTCCCCAGCTACAATGAACAAGGCCTCAGGATGTTTCGTTTCAAGGCTATTTGTGGTGGTGAATATTTCGTCCAGTGCGATTTTCACATTCGCATGGGGTGGGATGTAAACCGCCGTCAGGATAACGGAGCTGAACTCCTGCGGAAGGTAGAAGGGGCGGCATTTTAGCTTCAGGTATTTCAGGTCCAGGGAGCAGAAACTCGCCAGTGTTGCTACATCTCGGCACCAGGTGGTGTTGATTAGGAGGCAGACCCCACCTCCCCTTGTCTTGCCTGAGGCCGCCGTACGGTCCATTCGGTGGATTGAGAAGCCCTCTGGTTGTAGGGCACAGTCCGGTGAAGCAGAAGTGAGCCATGTCCCCGTGAAGCAGAGCATAGAGCAGTCCCTTAGTTCTCTTTGAAAAGTGAGTCTGGCTTTAAGTTCGTCCAGCTTGTTTTCTAGAGATTGGACATTAGCTCGGAGTAAGCTAGGCAGAGGGGCTTTGGGGCCGCGTTGTTTCACTCTCACCGGCAGGCCTGCACGTTTTCCACGTTTCCTGGAGTGACGGCTTCTTTTCGAGCCTGTTCCGAGGGTGCTGTTGGGCTGCGGTTTGTCTTCACAGGTCGGTGGATGTCCAGACCACGCTCCGAAGCGTGGATGGGGTGAAGGCTGGTAAGTGGATGACGTCTCTGGGATTGCGGTTGCGGATGAGGCGATGGTCGGGTCCATGTGTTGGGGTCCGCAGCGTCCTTTCCAGATCGCGGTTTTCCTTCAGAGAAGGAAGGATCTCTGGACCTGCAAGTAAATTTAAGAGAGCAGTAGTAGTGATTGTTAGGCTGTGGGAGTTGAGTTTTTTGAGTGTGGGGCGACTGTAGGGGGGGGGGGGGGGGGGGGGGGAGTGGAAGGAGTGCTTGGGGCCTGCGCAGCTCTCGGGTCAGTGGAGTTGGAAGCTGGGGGGCTGCAGCTGCTGGTCTGGTCGTTGGCGAGCAGCAGAGTGGAGGTCCCGACTTCTGTGGTGTTTTCCTGGTCTCTGTGAGCTTGCAGAGTGAAGGCCCTGGCTTCTAGGGCGTTTTCCTGGTCTCTGGCAGCCACTGTGGGGGGGATCCCAAGGGTTGGGACTACAGCTCCGGCAGCTGCTGACACGTGGTCCGCTGCTCCGAGTCAGTTTCAGGTGTCTCCAGGGTCCTAAAGATCGCTAAATCTGTTAGTAATTGAATAAGAACATTGTTAGAGAGTTTAAAAGAGTTAGAATGAAGTTTTAGAAGCATAGAACGAGAGTAAAAGATAGAATTAGAGGGTATGTTTCACAGGGACATGGCTCACCCCGCCTCACCGGACTGTGCCATACAACCTGAAGGCTTCTCAATTCACCGGGCGGACCGCACGGCATCATCAGGCAAAGCGAAGGGTGGAGGGGTTTGCCTCCTCATCAACTCCTCCTGGTGCTTGGATGTAGCGACCCTGGCGACCTACTGCTCCCAGACCTGGAATACCTGACCGTGAAGTGCCGCCCATACTATCTTCCACGTGAGTTCACTTCAGCCATTATCACAGCGGTCTACATCCCACCCCAGGCAGAAGTGAGGAAGGCGCTGGACGAACTAGACACAGTTAGAAACAACTACAAAACAGAACACCCGGAGGCTTTGTTCATCGTGGCCGGAGACTTCAACAAGGCCAACCTCAAGAGTGTACTGCCAAAATTCCACCAGCACATCTCCTGTCCCACCAGGGGCGACAACACTCTTGACCACTGCTACTCAAAAATCAAGGGCGCATCCCCCGACCGCACTTTGGGAAATCAGACCTAAAGACGGTGCTCCTTCTCCCGGCATACAAACAGAAACTCAAGCAGGAGAATCCAGCTAAGAAGGTTGTGCAGTGCTGGTCCGAGGAGACAGAAGAGCTCTTATGTGACTGCTTAGAGACAGTGGACTGGTCCATATTTAAGAACTCAGCGACCAACTTAAATGAGTATGCCACCACCATCACAGACTTCATCAGCAAATGTGTGGACGACTGCGTGCCAAAGAAAGCAGTACATACGTTCCCCAACCGGAAACCATGGCTCAATCGCGAGATTGACTCCCTACTGAAGGACAGATCTGAGGTGTTCAAGACAGACGATCCTGACCTATACAAGAAATCCAGGTACAACCTCCGCAAAGCCATCCGCGATGCCAAGAGAGAATATCAAACCAAGCTAGAGTCACAGACAGACTCTCGGCGGTTGTGGCAAGGACTAAACAACATAAGATGACTCGAGATATTGAGACTCTGGTCAAAAAGAAGAAGGAGGCATATGACGTACATAAGCAACTGGGATCAAGTGGATCCCTTGAAGAGTATAGAGATTGTCGAAATAGAGTTAAGAGGGAAATCAGGAGGGCAAAAAGGGGACATGAAATTGCTTTGGCAAATAATGCAAGGGAGAATCCAAAGAGATTCTACAAATACATAAAGGGAAAAGAGTAACTAGGGACAGAGTAGGGCCTCTTAAGGATCAACAAGGGCATCTATGTGCAGAGCCACAAGAGGTGGGTGAGATCCTGAATGAATATTTCTCATCGGTATTCACGGTGGAGAAAGGCATGGATGTTAGGAAACTAAGGGAAATAAATAGTGATGTCTTGAGAAGTGTGCATATTACAGAGGAGGAGGTTCTGGAAGTCTTAAAGCGCATCAAGGTAGATAAATCCCCGGAAAATCATGTCTCACAAATTTGATTGAGTTTTTTGAGGGGGTGAGCAAGAAGGTAGATGAGGGCAGTGCAGTAGACGTTGTCTACATGGACTTTAGCAAAGCCTTTGACAAGGTACCGCATGGTAGGTTGTTGCAGAAGGTTAAAGCTCACGGGATCCAGGGTGAGGTTGCCAATTGGATTCAAAATTGGCTGGACGACAGAAGGCAGAGGGTGGTTGTAGAGGGTTGTTTTTCAAACTGGAGGCCTGTGACCAGTGGTGTGCCTCAGGGATCGGTGCTGGGTCCACTGTTATTTGTGATTTATATTAATGATTTGGATGAGAATTTAGGAGGCATGGTTAGTAAGTTTGCAGATGACACCAAGATTGGTGGCACAGTGGATAGTGAAGAAGGTTATCTAGGATTGCAACGGGATCTTGATCAATTAGGCCAGTGGGCCGACGAATGGCAGATGGAGTTTAATTTAGATAAATGTGAGGTGATGCATTTTGGCAGATCGAATCAGGCCAGGACCTACTCAGTTAATGGTATGGCGTTGGGGAGAGTTATAGAACAAAGAGATCTAGGAGTACAGGTTCATAGCTCCTTGAAGGTGGAGTCGCAGGTGGACAGGGTGGTGAAGAAGGCATTCGGCATGCTTGGTTTCATTGGTCAGAACATTGAATACAGGAGTTGGGACGTCTTGTTGAAGTTGTACAAGACATTGGTACGGCCACACTTGGAATACTGTGTGCAGTTCTGGTCACCCTATTATAGAAAATATATTATTAAACTGGAAAGAGTGCAGAAAAGATTTACTAGGATGTTGCCGGGACTTGATGGTTTGAGTTATAAGGAGAGGCTGGATAGACTGGGACTTTTTTCCTTGGAGCGTAGGAGGCTTAGGGGTGATCTTATAGAGGTCTATAAAATAATGAGGGGCATAGATAAGGTAGATAGTCAACATCTTTTCCCAAAGGTAGGGGAGTCTAAAACTAGAGGGCATAGGTTTAAGGTGAGAGGGGAGAGATTCAGAAGGGCCCAGAGGGGCAATTTCTTCACTCAGAGGGTAGTGAGTGTCTGGAATGGGCTGCCAGAGGTAGTAGTAGAGGCGGGTACAATCGTGTCTTTTAAAAAATATTTAGATAGTTACATGGGTAAGATGGGTATAGAGGGTTATGGGCCAAGTGCGGGCAACTGGGACTAGCTTAATGGTAAAAACTGGGCGGCATGGACTGGTTGGGCCGAAGGGCCTGTTTCCATGCTGTAAACTTCTATGATTCTATAACGGGCTACAAAGCGAAGTCGAACAGTATCTCTGGCAGCAGCGCACCCCTCCCCGATGAACTCAATGCATTCTATGCTCGGTTCGAGCAGGTAACCAACAATCCG
Organism: Scyliorhinus torazame; assembly: GCF_047496885.1. Classification (NCBI taxonomy): domain Eukaryota; kingdom Metazoa; phylum Chordata; class Chondrichthyes; order Carcharhiniformes; family Scyliorhinidae; genus Scyliorhinus; species Scyliorhinus torazame. Next base: position 83,739,512 of record NC_092719.1, read on the forward strand.
TTGTCGAGTGCCCCAGCAGCCCATAATTCACCCATACCCACCATCACAGCTTCCGAAGTCAGATCAGCCTTCCTGAAAGTGAACCCTCGGAAAGCGACGGGCCTGGACGGACAGTCGTGCACTCAGAGCCTGCGCGGACCAGCTGGCAGAGGTATTCGCGGACATCTTTAACCTGTCCCTACTCTACTCCGAGGTCCCCACCTGCTTCAAGAAGACCACCATCATACCGGTACCAAAGAAGAACCAGGCAACGTGCCTCAATGACTACCGTCCAGTGGCCCTGACTTCAGTCGTAATGAAGTGCTTCGAGAGGTTGATCATGAAGCGCATCACCTCCATACTCCCAGAACGCCTTGATCCACTGCAATTCGCATCCACCGCAACTGGCCCACAGCAGACGTCATTTCCCTGGCCCTACACTCATCCTGAGAGCATCTCGAAAACAAGGACTCCTACATCAGACTCCTATTTATTGACTACAACTCCGCCTTCAACACCATAATCCCAGCCAAGCTTATCAAAGCTCCAAAACCTAGGACTTGGCTCCCCATTCTGCAACTGGATCCTCGATTTTCTAACCAACAGACCACAATCAGTAAGAATGAACAACAACACCTCCTCCACAATAGTCCTCAACACCGGGGCCCCGCAAGGCTGCGTACTTAGGCCCCTACTCTGCTCCCTGTACACACACGACTGCGTGGCAAAGTTTGGTTCCAACTCCATCTACAAGTTTGCTGACGATATGACCATAGTGGGCCAGATCTCGAATAACGACGAGTCAGAATACAGGCGAGAGATAGAGAACCTAGTGGAGTGGTGTAGCAACAACAATCTCTGCCTCAATGCCAGCAAAACTAAAGAGCTGGTCATTGACTTCAGGAAGCAAAGTACTGTACACACCTCTGTCAGCATCAACGGGGCCGAGGTGGAGATGGTTAGCAGTTTCAAATTCCTAGGGGTGCACATCTCCAAAAATCTGTCCTGGTCCACCCACGTCGACGCTACCACCAAGAAAGCACAGCAGCGCCTATACTTCCTCAGGAAACTAAGGCAATTCGGCATGCCCAAATTAACCTTTACCAACTTTTACAGATGCACCATAGAAAGCATCCTATCGAGCTGCATCACAGCCTGGTATGGCAACTGCTCGGCCCAGGACCGCAAGAAACTTCAGAGAGTCGTGAACACCGCCCAGTCCATCACACAAACCTGCCTCCCATCCATTGACTCCATCTACACCTCCCGCTGCCTGGGGAAAGCGGGCAGCATAATCAAAGATCCCTCCCACCCGGCTTACTCACTCTTCCAACTTCTTCCATCGGGCAGGAGATACAGAAGTCTGAGAACACGCACGAACAGACTCAAAAACAGCTTCTTCCCCACTGTCACCAGACTCCTAAATGACCATCTTATGGACTGACCTCATTAACACTACACCCTGTATGCTTCATCTGATGCCAGTGCTTATGTAGTTACATTGTATATGTTGTGTTGCCCTATTATGTATTTTCTTTTATTTCCTTTTCATGTATTTAATGATCTGTTGAGCTGCTCGCAGAAAAATACTTTTCACTGTACCTCGGTACACGTGACAGTAAACAAATCCAATCCAATGCTGGACACAGCTTGCAAAAGTCGCCTCGCTCCGGCGCCATCTTGAATTCCTTTCTGATTTCCTAAGCATTTCCCCATTTAGGAAATAGTCTATGCCTAAATTCCTCTTTCCAAAATGCATAACCTCACACTTTTCCACATTGTATTTCATTTGCCACTTCACTGCCACTCTCCTAGCTTGTCCAAATCCTTCTGCAATCCCCTTGCTTCCTCAATACTACCTGACCCTCTACAGATCTTTGCAAACTTAGCAACAGTGCCTTCAGTTTCTTCTTCCAGATCATTAATGTATATTGTGAAAAGTTGTGGTCCCAGCACAAACCCCTGAGGCACACCACTAGTCACTGGCTGCCATCCTGAAAAAAAAAACCTTTATCCCCATTCTCTGCCTTCTGCCAGTCAGCCAATGCTCTATCCATGCCAGGATCTTACCCTTAACACCATGGGCTCTTAATTTATTTAACAGTCTCCTATGCAGCACCTTGTCAAAGGCCTTCTGGAAATCTAAATAAATCACATCCACTGCTTCTCCTTTGTCTAACTTCCTTATTACCTCCACAAAGAACTCTAATAGATTGGTAAGACATGACCTCCTTTTGACAAAGCCGTGCTGACTCAGTCCTATTTTATCATGCACTTCCAAGTACTTCACAATCTCATCTTTAATAACAGACTCTAAAATCTTACCAATGACCGAAGTCAGGCTAATCGGCCTATAATTTCACGTCTTCTGCCTCCCTCTCTTCTTATACAGTGGTGTTAAATTAGCCACTTTCCAGTCCTCTGGGACTCTCCTGCCTCCAGTAATTCCTGAAAGATCAAAACTAATGTCGCCACAATTTCCTCAGCTATCTCTTTTAGGATCCTGGGGTGTAGTCCATCTGGTCCAGGTGACGCATCCACCTTCAGATCTTTCAGTTTCCCCAGAACCTTCTCCTTAGTGATGGCCACTGCACTCACCTCTGCCCCCTGATTTTCCTGGCGCTCTGGCATTCCACTGGTGTCTTCCACCGTGAAGACTGGTGCAAAGTGACTATTCAGTTCGTCTGACATTTCTTTGTTTCCTATTATTACTTCTCCAGCCACGTTTTCCAGTGGTCCAATGTCTATCTTTGCCTCTCTCTTACCTTATATATATTTAGTGGGCAGCACGGTAGCCTTGTGGATAGCACAATTGCTTCACAGCTCCAGGGTCCCAGGTTCAATTCCGGCTTGGGTCACTGTCTGTGCGGAGTCTGCACATCCTCCCCGTGTGTGCGTGGGTTTCCTCCGGGTGCTCCGGTTTCCTCCCACAGTCCAAAGATGTGCAGGTTAGGTGGATTGGCCATGATAAATTGCCCTTAGTGTCCAAAATTGCCCTTAGTGTTGGGTGGGGTTACTGGGTTATGGGGATAAGGTGGCGGTGTTGACCTTGGGTAGGGTGCTCTTTCCAAGAGCCGGTGCAGACTCGATGGGCCGAATGGCCTCCCTCTGCACTGTAAATTCTATGATAATCTATGAAAGAAACTCTTCCTATCTTCTTTTATATTACTAGCTAACTTGTACTCATATTTCATCTTCTCTCCCCTTATTGCTTTTTTAGTTGTCCTCTGCTCGCTTTTAAATGATTCCCAATCCTCTGGCTTCCCACTAATCCTTGCCACTTTGTATGCTTTTTCTTTTGCTTTTAAGCTGCCCTTGACTTCCCTCGCCAACCATGGATGCCTTCTCCTGCCCTTAACATGTTTCCTCCTCCTTGGGATGAATTTCAGCTGTGCCTCCCGAATAACCCCCCCAAAAATCCTGCCATTACTGTTCCACTGTCTTCCCTGCTAGGCTCCTTTTCCAATCAACTCTGGCCAGCTCCTCCCTCATGTCTTTGTAGTTACCCTTATTTAATTGTAATACCATACTGGTAAAATCACACTGGAAATGTCATTTGAAGGCCAATTAACTTAGAATGCTGTAGAAACATGACGACGCTCCTCAATCAACCTCCTTCCCATTCCTGCACCCCGATTTCTCCTCCCACTTGTTCTGACACCAGACCCGCAATATCTACCCCATTTACCGGGATGCATCTCCCTATCAGAGCCATAAAGAACAAAGAACAAAGAAATATACAGCACAGGAACAGGCCCTTCGGCCCTCCAAGCCCGTGCCGACCATGCTGCCCGACTAAACTAAACTTTTGCTTTTAAGCTGCCCTTGACTTCCCTCGCCAACCATGGATGCCTTCTCCTGCCCTTAACATGTGGGGGTGTGGGAGGGGGTTTGGGGGGAGGGGGTTTGGGGGGCGGGGGGAGGGGGGACTTGGGGAGGTGGTGTCAGGAGTTGCAGGAGGGTCACAGTGAAGTTATTCTGTACTGAGACCAAGGCAGATATCTGCCAACATGCAACTGGCCCTGCTAATACCGAGTAGCTCATGCACTGTTCCAGGAAATACACTTAAAAGATATCTCTGTGCAATAGATGCTGATGACACCTTGAACTTCCTGAACCCTTTTCCAGAAAGTAATGACACTGAGCATTCTCTCCTATGCATTCCCCAGCTTTGGCAGGCTAGCTGACACTTCTGACATATATGTTGGCTTATTACAATTTGATATGCTCCCAAATTGATCGTTCATGTTATTCATCACTACTTCTCTGTTTGGAAACTTGAGTAGACACTGATGGATCACAGCTGCATGGATCTGTGAGGCTGTCACTGTTAGTAACAACACACCCCACCGCCACCATACCAGCCCCCATCAGCCTGTGGACTGCTCAATCGCCCAGTCTAGGGTTTCTAACCCTCTCAGGATGGCCAGGAGACGACTGGAATCGCTCTCAAACTCCTGGCGACTATTAAAATCAGTCCAGGAGTGTTGAAAACAATAGGATTGGGAAATCAGATTGATCGATTAGCTCCCGGCAGCCCAGAGTTAATTTAATTGAATGGCAGTATTTCCTGCACAGGTGCAGCCGGCATGGTGACATAAGTCACGCGATTCTCCGGCCTCGCTGTGCTTTTGCTCGAGCGAAATGAGGCTGGTGAATAACGGGAGAGGCCGAAAATGTGAATGGCGCGGGCGTCGAACGGTTTGCGATACAACTAACCTGCTCCCGTAGGCGAAATCGGGATCTCGCGTAGCATGGCGAGAAACCAATAGTCACCTCTTAAGCCCAATTTCTTAACCCCATATCCAACAGCCTCCCGTGATTCACTGATGTCCCCAGCAAGTGGTCATGCTGGCGCCGATTAGCAATCCTTTTTAAACACGTGAACCTGGCACCCTCGACTGGGGTGTGGGGTGAGGCACTCTCTGCAGGGGTGGACTGCCATGGGAGGGCGGGGGGAGGCGCTGGGCGGCAACCGCACACAGCACCACCATTCCAACCCCTGGATTGTGCATACTCGCTCCGGGGCAACTCTTGTCCCTGCCCGTCTGCCCCACCAACCACCCAGAACACCCCACTGACTGCCAAGGCCTCTGGCCGTGTGGCTGAAGGCTATTGCTAATAGGGAATTGGCAATCGTGGTTAAGTGAGCACTTCACACAACCTAAGTAGATTCATGTGGGTGGGCAGGCCATGTAGGATGTGGGAATCATTACCTAGCATCCCAATCAGACCGCAATGCCTGGACACTGTGCCTGAACACTGCGGGAGGCAACACAACACATGCAGCAGCCAACATCCAAACACCTAGGACATGGGAAACAGCCCCGGGGAGGGGTCCAGCAGCTGGTCTAGGTGACATTATGAGCACATTTCTGGGGAACAGGGTCTGGGGTCTGTTGAGGGGGGTCCACTCTGGCCGTGAGTGCGTGGATAGTGCGTTCCGGGCGTGTGAGAGGGGGGATCAATGGGGGAATGGGGGGTCCCCGGGTGGGAGCCACCACTGTTTGTCAGTGAAAACCCTCACCCAATTCCTTACAGATATTGAATGCTATGGATGGTATTTTGGACCCCGCGGAACGTGCCCTAGTCGTGCTGCTGGTAGCACGGGCGGCCAGGCGTTGGAGACGGCGGCAGCAGCAGAGTCTGCAGAGGCCCACGGCGGTAGCCCATGTTCTGGACCCAGCCCCACACCCTGAGGACCCTGCTGCCATCAGGCCAGGGTGAGACCCAGAGGGGGAGGCCCGCAACGGCCCAGGGTGTACAGCCGTCGCTGGTCATTTGAGCAGATGATGAACAGCGCGTGCTACAGGAGACCCAACCTCAACAAGGAGACAGTGCGGCACCCGTGCCATATCCTCGCTCACTTGGCACCTCATGGAGGAGGAGGACGCCCGCTCCTGCTGGCCGTCAAGGTTACTGCAGGTTTGAACTTTCATGCCTCAGAATCATTCCAGGGCTCGAGCGGGGACCTGTGTGGCATCTCACAGGCCACAGCCCACAGGTGCAGCCGACAGATCACGGATGCCCTGCTTGACCGGGTGGAAAAATACATCAACTTTGATATGGACCAAGCCCAGCAAAATGCCCGCTCAGCAGGATTCTCCGCAATATCCAGGATGCCCCAGGTCCAGGGGCAGATAGACTGCACGCATGTCACCTTGCGCTCACCGGGCCATCTGGGAGTGCCCTATGTTAACAGGAAGAGATTCCACTCCCTGAATATACAGCTCATGTGTGACCACCACTTGGAGATCATGCACGTGCGTGCATGCTTCCCTGGGAATGTCCACGACAGCTACATCCTGGGGCAGTTGGTCTTCCCTCTTCGAGGGCCATCTCAGGATGGGTGGTGGGCTCTTGGGGTATAAGAGGTACCCGCTGAGGACCTGACTAATGACAGCAGTACGGAGCTGTCATTGAGAGGTGCATCGGTATGCTCACAACGCGGTTCTGATGCCTCGACTGCTCCGGTGTGTCCTGCAGTAAATCGCCCGGAGGGTCACCCGCTTTGTGGTGCTCTGCCATGACCTCCACAAACTGGCACGGCAGCGAGGCGACATGTTGGCGGTTGGGGATAAGGAACATGTGCCCACCAATGAAGATGAGGATGATGAAGTGGCGCCAGATCAGCAGGGGCTGGAGGACGATTCCAGGGACGAACCGGAGGCTGCAGGACAGGCGGCAACGATTCGGCAAGCCCGGAGGACCAGGGAGGCACATATACTTGCCCGCTTCACATAGCACGTGGCCTGGTCTGTCATCGATACCTCACCCACTCCCACACTCCCAAGATCTGTGTTACATCACTGCAGGATCCGGGACTGTGTCGGCACCGTCAGCGAGTCACTGTTGAAGGCAGGTGAATGTGAGTGATGATAACCCGCAGAGAGCTGAGCGTCGTGCTCCTCCATCTATGCCCTAGTATGACCCTGCCTCTCTGCTGAGTGCTCGCTCACACCCATCACCTGCACGCAGTGTGCCAGGGCTGGAGGGGTGGGAGGGGGGGGGTCTGCAGGTCGGCTCGCGTTGCGGAAGAAACAGACAGAGGTATCATACAGGTTGTGCTCAAGGGTATTTCATGTGTCACAGGTGTCCAACAATTCCGCACTCTCCCCACCAACCCCTGAACACACTTGAGAAACACTCTCCCTGTGCCCTTTACACTGTCACTACCCCAGTATGTATTAGAAGAATGGACATCCCAATTATCGCTGCTCTGCAGTTTTGCACCTTTGGTAAATGCCCTATAAATCTGTTCCTCATTAGACAGTCATAGAGTTTTACAGCACAGAAAGAGGCCCTTCGGTCCATTGAGTCTGTGCTGGCCATCAAGCGCCTATCTATTCAAATCCCATTTTCCAGCACTTGGTCTGTAGCCTTGTATGCAATGGTGTTTCAAGTGCTCATCTAAATGCTTGTTAAATATTGTGAGGGTTCCTGCCTCTACCACTCTTTCAGGCAGTGAGTTCCAGATTCCCACCAGCCTCTGGGTGAAAAAGGTTTTCCTCAAGTACCCTCTAAGTCTCTGCTCCTTACCGTAAATCTATGCCCCCTGGTTATCGATCCTCAACTAACGGAAATAGCTTCTTCCTATCTATTCTAACCTTCATAATTTTGTACACCTCAATCAGGTCTCCCCTCAGCCTTCTCTGTCTAAGGAGAACAATCCCAGCCCATCCAGTGTCTCTTGATAGCTCAAATGCTCCAGCCTCGGCAATATCCTGGCGAATCACCTCTGCACTTACTCGAGTGCAATCACTTCCTTCCCATAGTGTGGTGACCAGAACTGCACACAGTGGCCTATAAATACGCCCAGTAGTGTAATGGCACCTGTTCTTTCTTAGCTCTAACAAAATGGATTCAAGCCTTGAGGACATCCTCTCCCTCAACAGTTTCATCAATCACCCTCTTTGTTCCTTCCCTATTCATCTCAAACAACTTATATCCAATAACATTTAGAGACCATCCTGCCGTTTTCTTTTTTTTGTAAAATAATTTTATTCTCCAGTTTCACATTTTCTCCAGAATTTACACCCCACCAATAAACAGTAAATGGTAACAAATACAAAGTCAATTTCCTTATCAACAACAACGATCCCATCCTCCCACCACCCCAAGCAACGGCCCACCTGACAATATAAGCATCAAATAAAACCAACCCTTCCACGGTGGGACAAACAAAGGAAAAATAAAAGAAAAAGGAATTAGGAATCGCCGATGGTCACCATTAACCTATAGAATCCCTCCCACCCCCCCCCCCCTAACATTTAATGCCATCCAATCCCCGAAAGAGTACCGTAGATGACACCCATGCATTGCAAGCTCCCCCCAGCCCCCCCTCCCCTCCACTTCCTCTTACAAAAATCCTCCTCGCAACCTCTGTTCCTTCCCCCCCATCTTTCCACCCCATCGGGACCCATTCTGACAGGCTCCGATGGCCGCAGCCCCTCCCCCACCTCACACCCATTCACAGTCCGGCTTAAACCGGCCAGCGTGGAGGCCCCCGCCCGGGTCTCTTTTCCCCTTGCCCGGTCCCAGGAAAACCAAGAAATCCCCTTTAGCACACAAACCCCGCATACACACCCAAGCTCCAAAGAACCATCATTGCAAGTTGCAAGTGAAAGTCTCCTCTTTTCCCTTGTCCAAGTATATACAATGTTGGCTAATTTAGCACATACACCCACCGCAGTGAAAAAATACAGCTACATGAGGCTACATCGGTACATGCCCACTTCTCAATTCACCCACAGTCTTTCTGCCTTTGCAAACTCCTCCGCTGCTTCCACCGTCCCAAAATAAAAGTCCTTGGATTTGTAGGTCACCCTCAATGTAGCTGGGTATACTATGCCGCACCGCACCTTCCTGGTGTACAGCACCTTCTTCACCCGGCTGAAGGCAACCCACCTCCTCGCCAGCTCCACCGTAAAGTCCTGATATATGCGTATCCCAGCTCCAGCCCACTGCACCACCCGCTTCTGCTTTGCCCAGCACAGGACCTTCTCTTTCACACTGTACCTACGAAAACACAGCGTCACTACTCTTGGCGGCTCACTCTCCTTTGGTACAGGCCTCCACGACCGATGAGCCTGATCCAGTTCATATCGGGAGGGATCATCACCCTCACCCAATAGCTTCGTCAACATCGTGGCAAAATATTCAGTCGGCCTCAGGCCTTCCACTCCTTCGGGAAGACCCACAATCCTCAGATTCTGTCGCCTGGATCCGTTTTCCAAGTCGTCCATTTTGGCTCGCAGACCCTCGTTGATCTCTATCACCTTCCGCATCTCCTTCCCCATCGAGGTAAGTTGATCGCTGTGCTGCAATAATGTCTCTTCCAATTCCTTCAGCGCCTCACCTTGCTCCCGTACCTCCGCCACTGCGCTCAATACCGCCGCCCTCACCGGGGCAATCGCCTCCTCCACCAGCACTTTCAATACCGCCCCCATCTCCTTCCTCATCGCCTCCATGTGCTTTGTGAAGTGCCTTTCGAGTTCGACGGCCATCACCTTAGTCATTTCTTTAGCCGTGGGCAATGCGGCCTCCCCTGGTGTCCCAGCCTCCATTTTCCTTGCTGTCCCCGCGGTGACCTTTCCACTCCCCGACTGACTTTCAGCTGCTTTTTTCACGGCCGTTTTTATACTAGTTCTCGACATCTCCCTTCACTGTGCCTTCTCCCTGCTTTTGCCACCTCTGTTACCCCTGGGACCGGGCGTTAGACCCTGAAAATGCCGTTCCCGAACTAGAGCCCTCCAATGTGCGGCTGCCTCCCGCCCGCCGTCACCGGAAGTCCCATCCTGCCGTTTTCTGAGCCAGGTCTCCATTTCCGCCATGGGGTTATATTCCCAAATGGTTGTTTTGCACCTGCAGCTCACCAATCTTATTTACCATGCTTCATGCATTTGCGAACATGCACTGTAAACCAAATTTTGGATTTAAAAAAATATAGGGCGGGATTCTCCGTTGCCCCACGCTGAGATTGGTAACGGCGATCGGGCGGAACAGGTGGAGAATAGCTCCTGCCGCTGAAATCGCAGCAGGTGCCGGTTTGACACTGGGTCGTGATGCTCCGTCTCCTCAAAATCGGCGTCATCGCGCCGCACGCTGTTCCAACATCGTTCACATCTAATTACCGGCCCACCCGCGATGCTCCACCTCCGATGGGCCAAATTCCCAACAGCGCAGTCCACGTGTGGTCTCAACAGTCGTGAACCTGGTGTGGTGTCTGCGGGGAGAGAGGGCGTACGGACAGTGTCCAGCACCGCCATATTTTATGGACAGTCATGCCACTGGCGGGGGGCTTCTGCTAAGTCTGGAGGGAGCAGCGGGGGGTGGCCAGGAGGTGGGCTGTTGGGTCGGATGGATGGGGACACAATCCAGCACAACTGATGCCATCCCTTCGGGCACGACCGGTGCGAGTGTGGGGGGGTGTAAGTATACACGCGGCTGCAGCTTGTCAGCCCTGCGCGTGTCCATCACGGACCCGGCGATTCCCCCAGCGTTTTTCGCATGTTCTGCGGGTGTTCCATGCAGCACCGGTGCTAGCCCCTCACCGGTAGCGAATTGGTGCGGGTGTGGTGCTGTTTTTTCCATCATGGAACTTCACCGATCCTCTGTTGGCGTCAGTACTTAGCCGCAGGAACGGAGAATCCAGCCCATATTCTTTCATGGGATGTGGGTGTTAGGCTGGCCCAGCATGTGTTGCCCATTCATAATTGACCCTGAACTGGGTGGTGTTCTAGGCTATTTCAGAGGAGTAAAAGTCAACCATATTGCTGTGGGTCTGGAGTCACCTACATATCAGACTAGGTAAGAATGGCTCAGAAGAAGAGTCTCGAAACGTTAACTCTGTTTCTCTCGGACTTCCGGTGGCAGCTATTAAGGAGTAAGTCGCACATTTGGTGGCTCCCGCTCGGGTAGGACTTTTGGACCATTTCCCCTGATTTTTTACCGGACTTGATTTGGAAAATCGATGATAGAGGCAATTGTGTACTGGATTCCCACATCAGTGCATGGCAGAAACAGACGGACAGAGAAGGCTTGGGATGACGCAGCAGTGGGAGAAAGCATGGCGGAGGATCGGAGCTCTGGCTTGTCGACCCAGCGGTCAACGAAGCAGTTGATGCAAGTTATCCAGGAGGACTTCGTCAAACAGAAGCAGGACTACTTGGATCCGATTAAAGAGTCAATTGTGCGGCTGGAGCTTAATCGGGCGATCCAGAAAGTAGAGAAGGCGCTGGCTGACCAGGAGGAACATCAAACTGCGGTGGAGATGGAAGTGGGGATGCTGAGAGACCAGCAGAAAAGGCTCCTGGAGAAGGTGGAGGACCTAGAGAATAGGTCCCGCCAGCAGAACTTGAGAATCGTTGGGCTCCTGGAGGGGTCCGAAGGAGCGGACACTGGGGCATACAGAGCAGGCATGTTTGAGAAGTTGCTGGGGGGGGGGACGGGACATTCTCCCGACCCTTGGAGGTGGACAGGGCTCACAGAGCACTCGCGAGGAAGCCGCGAATGGGAGACCCCCCCCCGAGGGCAATGGTGGTGAGATTCCACAGGTATTTGGACAAGGAGCGTATTTTACAGTGGGCCAGGCAGACACGGAGCTGTAAATGGGAGAACAGTATCCTGCGGATCTATGAGGACCTGAGTGCGGAGGTGGCCAGGAGAAGAGCGGGGTTCAACCAGATCGACATTTTTCAAGAAAAAGGTGAAGTTCGGACTGCTGTATCCGGCCCATCTCTGGGTCACGTACGAGGCGCAACATTTTTATTTTGAGTCACCTGAGGAAGCGCTGGACTTCGCGAAAAGGAAAGGGCTGGTGGCGGACTGAGAACTTTGCTGCAACGTTCATGTTTAAAAAAGTTTCTTGTTTTTTGATCTGTGGACGTTATTTGTAATGCCTTCTGTATTGATTTGGGGCCAGTTGCAGAGCTGATTGAGTTAAAGTTTACATTTGCACTGTTGGGGGATGGAGGTGTGTTTGTTAGATGCTGGATCTTTTGCTTGATCTTTTCTTTGTTTAGTATTTTTTTTTGTCGTACAATTGTGTTGGGATTGTCTGTCATTTGAATATGTACGAAGTCTTACAACACCAGGTTAAAGTCCAACAGGTTTGTTTCGATGTCACTAGCTTTCGGAGCGCTGCTCCTTCCTCAGGTGAGGACCTGAGTGCGGAGGTGGCCAGGAGAAGGAGCCTGAGGAAGGAGCAGCGCTCCGAAAGCTAGTGACATCGAAACAAACCTGTTGGACTTTAACCTGGTGTTGTAAGACTTCGTACTGTGCTCACCCCAGTCCAACGCCGGCATCTCCACATCATTTGAATATGTGTGTATGAGCAGGGGGGGGGGGGGGGGGGGGGAACAATAGGTGGGAGAAAGTCTGGTGGCAGGGGCGGGGGCCAGCAAGCTAGCTGGGCGGGCTAGCTCACAGAAGCGCAGTGGGGGATGAGCAGATGTTAGGGTTATCGAAGGGGTCGATTTACTTTGTGCTGTTATTAGTGGGGGAGGGGGGGGAAATGTTCTGCTGACGAGGGAGGGACTTTTGCTAAGGGACAGAGAGGAGGTCGGGGGCGGAGGCTGCCTGGGGGCGGGCCGGAGGAAGCATGGGGTGCGGGCTGGAGACTGGCCCAAGAGAGGGGATGGCTGATCGGTGAAAGGGGGCGCGATGAGCCCCCAACTAGGCTGATCACCTAGAATGTATGAGGGCTAAATGGGCCGGTCAAAAGGGCACGCGTGTTCGTGCATTTGAGAGGACTGAAGGCGGACGTGGTAATGCTACAGGAGATGCACCTTAGAGTAGCTGACCAGATTAGATTAAGGAAGGGATGGGTCGGACAGGTTTTTCACTCGGGACTGGACTCGAAGACTAAAGGGATCGCAATCCTGATCAACAAGCGAGTGGTGTTTGAGGCGGGAAGAATAATTTTGGATGTGGGAGGCCAGTACATTCTGGTCAGTGGGAAATTGAAGGGGGTGCAGGTGGTTCTAGTAAATGTGTATGTGCCAAATTGGGACGATGTGGAGTTTATAAAGAGGATGCTGGGGAAGATACCGGACCTGGATTTGCATAAGTTGGTCATGGGAGGGGACTTCAACACAGTTATTGACCCTGGTTTAGACCGGTCAAGCTCAAAAACAGGCAGGGTGCCAGCAATGGCTAAGGAACTAAAAGGGTTCATGGAGCAGATGGGGTGGGTGGACCCATGGAGATTTGGGCAGCCGAGGGTGAAGGAGTTCTCCTTCTACTCTCACGTGCATAAAGTGTACTCCCGGATTGATTTTTTCATTTTGAGCAGGGCTCTACTGACGGGGGTGGTGGACACGGGGTACTCGGCGATCACAATCTCAGACCATGCTCCGCACTGGGCTAACCTGCAGGTTAGTAAAGACAGTAACCAGCGCCCGCACTGGAGGTTAGATGTGGGACTTTTGGCTGACGAAGTGGTGTGCGGGCGGCTGAGGAAATGTATTCAGAACTACCTGGAAGTCAACGACACGGGGAAATTCCGGCGGCGGTGGTCTGGGAGGCATTGAAGGCGGTGGTTAGAGGAAAGCTGATCTCGATACGGGCCCACAGGGAGACGGCAGACAGGGCAGAGATGGACCGACTGGTAAAGAAGATATTACAGGTCGACAGGAGGTATGCGGAGACCCCAGAGGCAGGGCTTTTAAGGGAACGGCAGAGGCTGTAGGCGGAGTTCGGCTTGTTAACCACAGGGAGGGCAGTAGAGCAGCTGAGAAAGGCGAGGGGGGCGATTTATGAACATGGAGAGAAGGCCAGCAGAATTCTTGCACAGCAGCTTAGAAAGAGGGAGGCATCCAGGGAGATAGGGAAAGTAAAGGATGGGGAGAGGAGCCTGGTTGGAGACTCAGCAGAGGTGAATAAGGCGTTCAAGGAGTTTTATAGTAGGCTGTACGGGTCGGGAACCCCAGCTGGACCGGAGGGGATGAGGCACTTCCTAAGGGGGCTGAATTTCCCGAAGGTGGAAGGGAGCTGGTAGAAGGGCTGGGGGGCCCGATCGGGATGGAAGAGATAGCGGAGGGTCTGAAGACCATGCAGCCGGGTAAAACCCTGGGGCCGGACGGGTACCCAGTGAAGTTCTATAAAAGGTTCCCTGAGATATTGGGGCCGCTGTTGATGAGGACATTCAATGAGGCAAGAGAGCATGGGGTGCTTACCCCGACGATGTCACAGGCCACGATTTTGCTGATCCTGAAGTGGGACAAGGCCCCGGAGCTGTGTGGGTCCTACAGGCCAATATCCCTATTGAATGTGGATGCTAAACTGCTGGCCAAAATTTTGTCCTCTAGGATTGAGGACTGTGTGCCGGACGTTATTGAGGAGGATCAGGGGGGTTTGTTAAGGGAAGGCAGATGGTGGCCAATGTAAGAAGGTTGTGAAACGTGAGCATGATGACCCCAGGAGGTGGAGGTAGTGGTCGCAATGGACGCAGAGAAGGCTTTTGATCAAGTAGAATGGGAATATTTGTGGGAGGTACTGGGACGGTTCGGATTTGGACGGGGCTTTATTGACTGAGTCAGGTTGCTGTATCCGGCTCCTGTGGCGAGTGTACGGACGAATAGGACAACATCAGACTATTTTAGGCTGCATCGGGGGACGAGACAGGGATGCCCCCTCTCCCCACTGTTGTTCGCGTTAGCCATAGAGCTGCTGGCAATTGCACTGAGGACTTCAAGGGGCTGGTCCGGGGTGGGGGGTGGAACACAGAGTCTCGCTCTACGCAGACGACCTGCTCCCGTATGTATCGGACCCAGTGGAGGGGATGGAAGAAATCATGAGGATTTTGGGGGAATTTGGCTGGTTTTCGGGGTATAAACTAAATATGGGGAAAAGTGAGGTGTTTGCGGTCTAGGCAAGGGGACAGGAGAGGCGACTGGGGGAACTGCCGTTTAGAGTGGTAGGGGGAAGCTTTCGGTACCTAGGCATCCAAGTGGCGCGGGAATGGGACCGGCTGCACAAACTAAATCTGGCCCGACTAGACCAAATGAAGGACGATTTTTGGAGGTGGGGCACACTCCTGTTTTCATTAGCTGGGAGGGTCCAGACGGTGAAGATGACGGTCCTCCCGAGATTCCTGCTTGTTTTTCAGTGTCTCCCCATCTTTATTCCGCAGTCCTCTTTTAAACGGGTCAACAAAGTGATCACTGGTTTTGTATGGGTGGGCAAGACCCCGCGAGTAAAAAAGGGGATGCTTGAGCAGAGCCAGGGAGAGGGCGGGCTGGCGCTGCCAAACTTCAGTAATTATTATTGGGCGGCGAATATAGCCATGATCAGGAAGTGGCGGGGGGGTCGGCATGGGAGCGTATGGAAGCGGCTTCATGCAAGGGGGGGGGGGTCGGCATGGGAACGTATGGAAGCGGCTTCATGAGGGCACCAGCTTGGGGGTGCTGGTAACGGCGCCTCTGCCGTTCCCGCCAGCATGGTACTCCACCAGCCCTGTGGTGGTGGCAGCCCTGATAGTCTGGGGGCAGTGGAGGAGACATGTGGGAGCCGACGGAGCATCGGTCTGGTCTCCAATCTGTAATAATCAGCGGTTTGCCCCGGGAAGGATGGATGGGGGGTTTCGGAGATGGCAGAGAGCAGGGATTGAGAGGATGGGAGATATGTTTGTAGAGGGGAGCTTTCCTAGCCTGAGGGAGCTGGAAGAGAAATTTCGATTGGCGAGAGGAAACAAGTTTAGGTACCTGCAGGTGCAGGATTCCTACGTAGGCAGGTTTCAACCTTCCCGCTCCTACCACCAAGGGGGATACAGGACAGGGTAGTTTCCTGAGTGTGGGTAGGAGGAGGGAAGGTCTCCAACATCTACAGGGAAGTCATGGGGTCAGAGGGGACGCAGAGGGAGGAGCTGAAGCGCAAGTGGGAAGAGGAGTTGGGCGGATAGAGAATGGTCTCTGGGCGGACGCACTGAGTAGAATCAACACGTCCACAACATGTGCCAGGCTTAGCCTGATACAGTTTAAGGTTGTTCACCGGGCTCACATGACAGTGGTCCGGATGAGCAAGTTCTTTGGGGGAGAAGATAGGTGTGCGGGAGGACCAGCGAACCATGTCCACATGTTCTGGACATGCCCAAAGCTGAGGGGATTTTGGCAAGGGTTTGCGGATGTCATGTCCATGGTGTTGAAAACAAGGTTGGCACCGAGTCTAGAGGTGGCAATTTTCGGGGTGTCGGAAGATCCGGGATTCCAAGAGGAGAAAGCGGCAGACGTTCTGGCCTTTGCTTCACTGGTAGCCCGGAGATGGATATTTATTAGCTTGGAGGGACTCAAAGCCCCCGAAGTCATACGCGCTGCACGGCGTGACGGCTCATAAGGCCGCGCTGCTCCCCCCCACCCGACTGCAACACCCGACTGGATGGCTGGCCGTCGCTCAGCCCCGAGGTTCGAGTCACGCGATGTGGAGGCGCTCCTGGACGCGGTGGAGCAGAGGGACGCCCTGTATCCCGGGCACGGCCGCAGAGTTGCCCCACGCCACAGCCGGCGTCTGTGGAGGGAAGTGGCAGAGGCCGTCACCGCTGTGGCCCTGACACCACGGACAGGCACCCAGTGCCACAAGAAGGTGAACGACCTCGTCAGAGCAGGCAGGGTGAGCCTCCCCCCCCCTGCCCAATATCCATATCCCCCCTCCCCCATATCCCCCCTCCCCCATATCCCCCCCTCCCCCATACCCCCCCTATCCCCCCTCCCCATATCCCCCCTCCCCCATATCCCCCCTCCCCATATCCCCCCTCCCCACAGTCCCCCTCCCCCATATTCCCCCTCCCCCATATCCCCCCCTCCCCCATATCCCCCCTCCCCCATACCCCCCCTCCCCCATATCCCCAAGTGAATCCAGCCCTAACCTTAACCTCTGCAATGCACGCGCAACCGATGGCGTGCATTCATATACTTGCCTAACACTGTTGCCTTTTACCCCTGCCCCCCCCCCCACAGGAGAAGCGCGCACACAACAATAGGGAGCATGTGAGGACTGGAGGAGGGCCCGCTGATGAAAGGCCATTGACCGTACACGAGGAAAGGGCCCTGGAAGTGGCTGGCGGACCTGAGGACCGGGAGGTTGCTGATGCAGAGGTCAGGGGCGTACTAGCAAGTGAGCCACCGACAGCCCGTCCCCATATCCCCCCTCCCCTATATCCCCCTCCCCCGTATCACCTGATCACTGCCTGATGTCTAACCATGCATGCTTCATTGTGTATCGCAGGACCAAACGTCCAGGCACCCATCCCCGCAGATGCAGACCGCCCGCAGGATGCCCCTCGGAGACCACAGGAGACGGAGAGACCCGCACCCTCCAGCATGCGACGCCCGCAGGATGCCCCTCGGAGACCACAGGAGACGGAGAGACCCGCACCCTCCAGCATGCGACGCCCGCAGGATGCCCCTCGGAGACCACGGGAGACGGAGAGACCCGGATCCTCCAGCTTGCGACGCCCGCAGGATGCCCCTCGCACACCATGGGAGACGGAGAGACCTGGAGCAACAGGGAGACGGCACCCCCGTCACGTGCGGGAGCGACCACCCAGTGACGAGGGGGGCAGCCACAGGCCCCCGTCACATCCGAGCCAGGACACCACTACCCAGGACACCACTACCCAGGACACCACTACCCAGGACACCCCTACCCGGGACAGCACTACCCAAGAAGACGAAATACCGGACAGTGACTCAGAGTGGATGGGTGGAGACGAACCCCCACCCCAAAGTGCCATGGACTCAGAGTGGGACGAAGAGCACGACACAACGCCACTGCTGTCACCAACACCCTCCACCATCGCAGAAACACTCACCACGGTTGGGCACTTTAGTGATGAGGCGTCTGGTACACTCACTGGTGCGCACAACACAGCCGTCCCGGTACAGCAGGTGGAGGTAGGAGCAGCAGAGGGACCGGGCGGTCGGAGGGCAGCCCAGCCCAAGCGAACATCTGCCGCCCAGATGGATCCCGGGTTCCTGCAGTTACCACACCCACACATAGATCCGATGCAACCACCGACCCGGAGACGAGCGAAGAGGGTGACGGGCGGCTTGCGGCGGCTGCGGTCGCAGGTGGAGAGGTCCACCCGCGTCCAGGAGCTGGGAGTGGTGCCGGTCATGCGTGCCACCCAGGCCGACACCGCACGGGTGGCGTCCGCGGTGGAGGCAATGGGTGCGACGGTGTCAGACATGGGGAACGGTTTGCGAGGCCTGGGGCCTTCCGTGCAGGCGGCGTCTGTGGCCCAGGAAATGGCTGCCCTCTCACAGGAGGTCATGAGCCAGTGCCAGCGCCAGATGGCAGAGGCACTCAACGCCATAGCCCAGTCTCAGCAGGCCATGGCCCAATCTCTGCAGGCCATGGCCCAGTCTCTGCAGGCCATCGCTGAGGGCATCGGCGCCAGTGGCCATGTGCGAGCCGGCGTCGCACTGTCACAGACAGGGTTTGCCAACCCCCTGGGCTCCATGGCTGCAAACCTGCAGACCCCTGTCGATACCAGCACGGGCCTCCAGGACTGGCAGCGCCAGATGTCGGGGGGGCGTCGGATGGCCAGTCCGTTCGCATCCCCCACCCATGTAGAGGCCTGGGGGCCATCGGGCACCCCGAGGGAGGAGGAGGTGGTGTGGTCCGTCCCGGCTCCCTCTGTAGGGAAGGTCCCGGTACACCGCGACACCTCGGACTCCCCCCCTTCCGTCCCAGGTGCATCGGGTGGGCAACGGGCAGGACAGGCTGGCAGCTCGCCATCCCAGTCGCCCGGGCCGCAGCCTGGCCCATCTAGGCCAGGACGCCCCAGGAAACGGCCGCCAAAGGGATCCAGTGTCGGAGGGCAGGAATCACAGGAGTCCACCTCCAGTTCTGCTGTACCGTCTGGGGAACCACGTAGACGTAGTCAAAGGGCCCGTAAGGCCAAACAATTAGACACTGAGTAAGTTGGCACGGGTGCAGGGCACAGATGAGTTTTAGGGGCTAGGGCACGTGCATGAACTCCTTTGGTTATTAAAGTCAATGTTACACCTACCGAAGCTGCCTTTGTGCTCTGTCCAAAGTGTGCGGGGGTGTCATGTACGTTGAGCGCAAGTGTGTGTGTGAGGGGTGGTCTTACCTCAGCCCCAGGTGAGTCTGCCCCCTTCCCCCTGGGCCGCCATCAACATCCCCCGGGCAGAGGACGGGACCGTGCGCTGCAGTGTCACAGCCGCATGCAGGGATGGTCCGGGTGGATGGTGGTACTGTGGCCATGGGTCAGACATAGTCCAACGATGTAGAGCCAGGAGCTCATTGCAGGGCGGGTTGTCATCATCCTCCATGGCCTGCGATAGACACGCGTCCACCCGCAACTGTATGAGCCCGGCCCGTTGTGCCGCAGGTGGATCGGCAATGGGGGGGGGGGGGGGGGGTGGTGTGCATGCGGGTGGGGTGGGTGGGGTTGGGGAGGGGGGGTGAGGGTGCTGGGTGGGTGGATGGGTGGGGGGTGTGGGTGGTCGGCTGTTGCCATGGTGTGCGGTCTGTGGCCATACTACCCGATTCCCACGCCCATCTAGTCAGTGAAGCGGGCGTCTATCAGTCTGTCCCGTGCCCGCTGGGCCAGCCGGTAACGGTGGACAGCCACCCGCCTGTGTCTACCCCGTCTGCCCTGAACATTGCCCCCATCCCCCTCATCTGGGAGGACTGGGCCTCTTCCTGCTGCTCCTCCACTCCGCCCTCCTCAGCCTGCGGCACATCGCCCCTCTGCTGGGCTATGTTGTGCAGGACGCAGCACACCACAATGATGCGGCCGACCCTATCTGACCGATACTGGAGGGCACCCCCAGAGAGGTCCAGGCACCTGAAACGCATCTTCAGCACGCCAAAGCACCTCTCGATCACTCCCCTTGTCGCTACATGGGCATCATTGTAGCGGTTCTCCGCCTCATTGCGTGGCCTCCGTATAGGCGTCATCAGCCACGATCGCAATGGGTAGCCCCTGTCGCCCAGCAACCAGCCCCTCAGCCGGGGATGGCGTCCCTCGTACATGCCGGGGATGGATGACCGCGACAACACGAATGAGTCGTGTACACTGCCTGGGTGACGGGCGCAGACGTGCAGGATCATCATGCGGTGGTCGCAGACCACCTGTACGTTCATCGAATAGGTCCCCTTCCTATTAGTGAACAAGGCCCTGTTATCTGCAGGTGGCCGCATGGCGACATGCATCCCATCGATTGCGCACTGGACCATGGGGAACCCGGCCACGGCAGAGAAGCCCACGGCCCGGGCATCTTGGCTGGCCCGGTCCACGGGGAAGCGGATGTAGCGGTGCGCCATGGCATATAGGGCATCTGTCACTGCCCAGATGCACCGGTGCACCGATGTCTGTGATATGCCGGACAGGTCCCCACTCGGTGCCTGGAATGATCCCGTTGCATGAAAGTTCAGGGCCACCGTAACCTTGACGGACACGGGGAGAGGGTGTCCCCCGCCAGTGCCACGCGGTGACAGGTGTGCCAGCAGGTGGCAGATGTGTGCCACGGTTTCCCGGCTCATCCGGAGTCTCCTCCTGCATTCCCGGTCCGTGAGGTCCTGGTATGACTGCCGGGGCCGGTACACACGGGGCGCCCTCGGGTGCCTCCGTTGCCGTGGGGCCGCGACGTCCTCCTCCCCCTCCTCGTCCTGTCGGTCAGGTGTCCCTCCAGCCTGGGCGGCTGCCGCCTGCCCCTCTGCGGCAGCCTGCGCCGCCTCTCTGGCACGCTCCTCCTCCTCCTCCTCATCCAGGGCAACATAGACATGAGCGGCTGCCACCACGGCGGGCCAACATCACTGGATGATCTGAAAACATGACGGCCTGGTGGGGGGGAGGGGAACGACGACATGTCATCATTGCCCATATCCCCTCCTCCCCCCAGCCAGGTGGCATGGACCGCATGGGTCCAACTGTTGGAGGCTGGCACCTGGCCAGGTGGACCAACTCACTTGCCCTCCCATCCCCCTCCTCGGCACGGACCCCCCCCCCAACCTCCACCCCAGCACGGACCCCCCCCCAACCTCCACCCCAGCACGGACCCCCCCCCCCCAACCTCACCCCGGCACGGCACGGACCCCCCCCCCCAACCTCCACCCCGGCACGGACCCCCCCCCAACCTCCACCCCAGCACGGACCCCCCCCCAACCTCCACACCAGCACGGACCCCCCCCAACCTCCACCCCGGCACGGCACGGACCCCCCCCCAACCTCCACCCCGGCACGGACCCCCCCAACCTCCACCCCGGCACGGACCCCCCCCCAACCTCACCCCGGCACGGACCCCCCCCCCCCAACCTCCACCCCAGCACGGACCCCCCCCCAACCTCCACCCCGGCACGGACCCCCCCAACCTCCACCCCAGCACGGACCCCCCCCAACCTCCACCCCAGCACGGACCCCCCCCCCAACCTCCACCCCGGCACGGACCCCCCCCCCCCAACCTCCACCCCAGCATGGACCCCCCCCCCAACCTCCACCCCGGCACGGACCCCCCCCCCAACCTCCACCCCAGCACGGACCCCCCCAACCTCCACCCTGGCACGGACCCCCCCCCCCCAACCTCCACCCCAGCACGGACCCCCCCCAACCTCACCCCGGCACGGCACGGACCCCCCCCAACCTCCACCCCGGCACGGACCCCCCCCCCCAACCTCCACCCCGGCACGGACCCCCCATCCCCCTCCTCGGCACGGACCCCCCCCAACCTCCACCCCGGCACAGACCCCCCCCCCCAACCTCCACCCCGGCACGGACCCCCCCCCCATCCCCCTCCCCGGCACGGACCCCCTCCCATCCCCCTCCCCGGCACGGACCCCCTCCCGGCACTCCCCCCGGAGCCCCAGCCTACTCTAACCACCCCCCCCCCCCGCCGCACACACACACACACACACACACAACCCGAGACACACCTCTCCTCACGCATTCAGACTGCGGCCACGCCATCGCCTGCCCAGAGCCAACCCCCCAGGCCGTCACTCACCTCCACGCTGGTCGGCGTGAGCCTGGAGCACCGGGTCACGCTGATGAAAAGGAGGTTTGATTCACGTCGACGTGAACGGTCATCACGTCGACGGGACTTCGGCCCATCCGGAAGGGAGAATATCGGCAGGCCGAAAATCGGCTGCCCTGCGCAGACCCGTGACATTCTCCGCGGCAGCGGCGACATTAACGCCCCGCCGACTTTTCTCCCTTCGGAGACTTCGGCAACCGGCGGGGGCGGGATTCACGGCGGCCGACCCGCTGGGGGGTCGGAGAATGACGCCCTAGGTTTGTATCTGCTGGAGTTTAGAAGAATATCAAAAAATCAAAAAGGGCGACAGTACAAGGTACAGTGACTGAGGGGAGCTCAGTGAATAGGACCAGGAATACTAAAAGAAATAAAACGGGAAGTGAAAACATTAATGGTAAGCGACGCGGCAGGTTGTTACAGGAAGATATGGGTTCGACGACAAGGAAAATTAGGAGAAAGGTTAAGAGGAAATATAACTTAAGAGAGGTTACTGATCGAGGTGTTAAGATTAAGAACAGAGGTAAAAAAGCCAACATAAGGGTATTTTACCTGAATGCTCGTACTATTCGGAATAAGGTAAATGAGTTGATGGCGCAAGTCATCGTGAATGACTATGATTTAGTGGCCATTACTGAAACATGGTTAAAGGATGGTCACGACTGGGAGTTAAATATCCGAGGGTGTCAAACTATTCGGAAGGACAGAGTGGATGGTAAGGGAGGTGGTGTAGCGCTGTTATTTAAGGATGACATCCGGGCAACAGTAAGGATGACATCGGTGCTATGGAGGATAAGGTTGAATCCATTTGGGTGGAAATCAGGAATAGTCAAGCGAAAAAGTCACTGATAGGAGTAATCTATAGGCCACCAAATAGTAACATTATGGTGGGGCAGGCAATAAACAAAGAAATAACAGATGCATGTAGAAATGGTACAGCAGTAATCATGGGGGATTTTAATCTACATGTTGATTGGTTTAACCAGGTCGGTCAAGGCAGCCTTGAGGAGGAGTTTATAGAATATATCCGCGATAGTTTCCTCGAACAGTATGTAATGGAACCTACGAGGGAACAAGCGGTCCTAGATCTGGTCCTGTGTAATGAGACAGGATTGATTCAGGATCTCATAGTTAGGGATCCTCTCGGAAGGAGCGATCACAATATGGTGGAATTTAAATACAGATGGAGGGTGAGAAGGTAAAATCAAGCACGACTGTTTTGTGCTTAACCAAAGGAGATTACAATGGGATGAGAGAAGAACTAGCTAAGGTAGACTGGGAGCAAAGACTTTATGGTGAAACAGTTGAGGAACAGTGGAGAACCTTCCAAGTGATTTTTCACAGTGCCCAGCAAAGGTTTATACCAACAAAAAGGAAGGACGGTAAAAAGAGGGAAAATCGACCGTGGATATCTAAGGAAATAAGGGAGAGTATCAAATTGAAGGAAAAAACATACAAAGTAGCAAAGATCAGTGGGAGACTAGAGGACTGGGAAATCTTTAGGGGGCAACAGAAAGCTGCTAAAAAAGCTATAAAGAAGAGTAAGATAGATTATGAGTGTAAACTTGCTCAGAATATAAAAACAGATAGTAAAAGTTTCTACAAATACATAAAACAAAAAAGAGTGGCTAAGGTAAATATTGGTCCTTTAGAGGATGAGAAGGGAGATTTAATAATGGGAGATGAGGAAATGGCTGAGGAACTGAACAGGTTTTTTGGGTCGGTCTTCACAGTGGAAGACACAAATAACATGCCAGTGACTGATGGAAATGAGGCTATGACAGGTGAGGACCTTGAGAGGATTGATATCACCAAGGAGGTAGTGGTGGGCAAGCTAATGGGGCTAAAGGTAGACAAGTCTCCTGGCCCTGATGGAATGCATCCCAGAGTGCTAAAAGAGATGGCTAGGGAAATTGCAAATGCACTAGTGATAATTTACCAAAATTCACTAGACTCTGGGATGGTCCCGGCAGATTGGAAATTAGCAAATGTGACACCACTGTTTAAAAAAGGAGGTAGGCAGAAAGTGGGTAATTATAGGCCAGTGAGCTTAACTTCGGTAGTAGGGAAGATGCTGGAATCTATCATCAAGGAAGAAATAGCGAGGCATCTGGATGGAAATTGTCCCATTGGACAGACGCAGCATGGGTTCATAAAGGGCAGGTCGTGCCTAACTAATTTAGTGGAATTTTTTGAGAACATTAACAGTGCGGTAGATAACGGGGAGCCAATGGATGTGGTATATCTGGATTTCCAGAAAGCCTTTGACAAGGTGCCACACAAAAGGTTGTTGCATAAGATAAAGATGCATGGCGTTAAGGGGAAAGTAGTGGCATGGATAGAGGATTGGTTAATTAATAGAAAGCAAAGAGTGGGGGTTAATGGGTGTTTCTCTGGTTGGCAATCAGTAGCTAGTGGTGTCCCTCAGGGATCAGTGTTGGGCCCACAACTGTTCACAATTTACATAGATGATTTGGAGTTGGGGACCAAGGGCAATGTGTCCAAGTTTGCAGACGACACTAAGATAAGTGGTAAAGCAAAAAGTGCAGAGGATACTGGAAGTCTGCAGAGGGATTTGGATAGGCTAAGTGAATGGGCTAGGGTCTGGCAGATGGAATACAATGTTGACAAATGTGAGGTTATCCATTTTGGTAGGAATAACAGCAAAAGGGATTATTATTTAAATGATAAAATATTAAAACATGCTGCTGTGCAGAGACCTGGGTGTGCTAGTGCATGAGTCGCAGAAAGTTGGTTTTCAGGTGCAACAGGTGATTAAGAAGGCAAATGGAATTTTGTCCTTCATTGCGAGAGGGATGGGAGTTTAAGACTAGGGAGGTTATGCTGCAATTGTATAAGGTGTTAGTGAGGCCACACCTGGAGTATTGTGTTCAGTTTTGGTCTCCTTACTTGAGAAAGGACGTTACTGGCACTGGAGGGTGTGCAGAGGAGATTCACTAGGTTAATCCCAGAGCTGAAGGGGTTGGATTACGAGGAGAGGTTGAGTAGACTGGGACTGTACTCGTTGGAATTTAGAAGGATGAGGGGGGATCTTATAGAAACATATAAGATTATGAAGGGAATAGATAGGATATATGCGGGGCAGGTTGTTTCCACTGGCAGGTGAAAGCAGAACTAGGGGGCATAGCCTCAAAATAAGGGGAAGTAGATTTAGGACTGAGTTTAGGAGGAACTTCTTCACCCAAAGGGTTGTGAATCTATGGAATTTCTTGCCCAGTGAAGCAGTAGAGGCTCCTTCATTAAATGTTTTTAAGATAAACATAGATAGTTTTTTAAGAATAAAGGGATTAAGGGTTATGGTGTTCGGGCCGGAAAGTGGAGCTGAGTCCACAAAAGATCAGCCATGATCTCATTGAATGGTGGAGCAGGCTCGAGGGGCCAGATGGCCTACTCCTGCTCCTAGTTCTTATGTTCTTATGTAATAAGAGGCAACTTGATTGAAACCTCTGAGATCCTGAGGTGTATTGACAGGGCGGGTGTGGGGAGGATGCTTCCTCTTGTCAGAGAATGTTGAACTAGGGGTGACTTTAAAAATAAGAGGTTGCTCATTTAAGACAGAGATGAGGAGAAATGGTGTCGTGAGAACACACTTCCTCAAAAAGGCAATGGAAGCAGAACCTGTGAATATTTTAAAAGTAGAGCTAGATTGATTCTTGATTAACAAAGGGGTGAAACGTTATCGGAGGTTGGTGGCTATGAACGTATTAAATGGCGGAGAAGGCTCAACGGGCCAAATGGCCTACCAGTGCTCCTAATTCGAATGCTTGTATGTCTGGAAGTCATCATTCCCTCTCTGCCTGCAAACCCTGAGCTATGAGTTGACCATATCCAGCTCCAGCAAAAACTTATGCCTTTACAACCAATACCTTTAAAACAATATCCCAAGTGTCAAAAAAACTTGCTAAAACAAAGTATGACATAGCTACGGCAGTCAACACAACTAACTGATTAAGATGTAAAGTGACAAAAATTAGAATCATAGAATTTACAGTGCAGGAGGCCATCCAGCCCATCGAGTCTGCACCGGCCCTTGGAAAGAGCACCTGACTCCAGCCCACGCCTGCAGCCCATCCCCGTAATGAATTACCTCCTTCTGTACTGTAAAT